>NW_028141168.1:12326026-13539470 GCF_030444845.1 Prenolepis imparis | reverse complement strand
AAGCAGTGGTATCAACGCAGAGTACTTTCCATAGATAGTCCTCGACAACGGCTTATCTTCTCTCGCTTGTTCGGACAACGGTTTTTTTTTCGGTTGACATTGTTTGGTTGTCGTGGCACACGTAATGCAGATTGCGCGTGTGACTCTCTCCGTCAATGGAAGAATACTCTCTTTTGTATTATGACCTCAGTCTATAAATTCTATATTTGAAGGATTTTTTTTTTTTTTTAATAAAATATATGAATGAAACATTCATTTTCGTTAATAATATACATTCGTTATTAATATATTTTCTTACGTCATCTGTCGACAATTTTTTTATGTCATTTATCTATAAATTTATCAGTACACGTATCTGCTAATAAATACATATAAATTTAATTTTACTTTAATGCAAAAACATACAAGATCGATGTTTGGAATATTTATCCATTAAAAAAAATTAAGTGCGATTCTATATCTGAGGTCTTTTTAAAACTGACAGAAAACAGGAATGTACATAATACATATGCAAAAGATGGTTAAAATTGTCCGCAATGCTGCATAATAATGTCCGAAAATTAGAATGATTCTTCATAAAAAAGGAAAAATAGAAGAGTCATTTTAAATGTATTTAGAATAAAAGGGTCATCTCTTGTGATAGTCGACTTCCGGTCGTATCTAACTACATTTACTATACGCGATGCCCTCTCTTTCTTATTCCACCTTTCGACCTCTTCCCGCTTTTGTCCCCACTTATTTTCACAATCCTTTGTCCGTCTCAATAGTCGACTTGCTAAAAGAAAGGCGGAAACTCGTGCATCGTTAATTGTGTGCTAATTAATCAACTAAATCTATCGTTTTATTATTTACTTTTTTTTATATGCGTCAGTGATTAATTATTATTTTACAATATAAATTGGCCGATGATTGCGTGACATATCTCGTGTTTCTGCAACAATTTCCGGAAATTTAGCAGACGATGCCGTCCGATAAACGTATTAAAAACGGTATTTAGCAAATGTGTATTGTCGATCTCCGAAAGATGGCAGATTTTGACAGACGCAAGAGAGACGATAACTGCAACGAGCAAACCTTCCGTAAATTAATGTATGTTGTAAACACAAGGACCGCATTAATCGCGCGTCATAGACAGTGCCGATAAAGTCGATCAATCATGCCAGTTTGTGTCAATCCGACTAGATCGTAATTAATCGATAGACCGAGAGAGTTAATTGGATGTGGCATTTGCATCATCTGTCGCTATTCTTTTCCTCTCGCGAATGTCTGGTTTGTCCTAAATTTCTAACTTGCGACAATTCACGTGTCTAAAACGCGCGACTCGTAGGTATATGCAGAATGTTACATAAGTAGAGAATCGTCCCTGTTATGATGTAATGCTGTAAATTGATAAAAAATATACATTTCAAGCCTGTGCGAGTACTTGCACGGGTTACTTAACATTTATTGCGTGACTCGATGGATTATTATAATATCAACGCGATAAGTACAAATAAGGCGGAGTAGAAAAAAGAGACATCGATAGGAACGAAGCTATAGTGATGATGTTTTGGTAGCGATTCGCAGAGATCGTCGACATGCCCGGTATACATAATAAGCTGTAAATCGAGCTCTCCAGCGTATACTTATCGTTATCCAAGTGCTTCTTATGCCGCACCTGCCTCAAGGTAATTGCATGCGTGGGAGTTAAACTCGAGAACTTGTTTCGAGGATAATCCGCTTCCATACGTATATCTTCTATTTGCAGACTACGTGTCTTGCATGGTGTTAGATCGCCTTCGTGGTTCTACTCATCGGAGACAATCGTTTCACTGCGCATCGCGTGTGTTAATAGCACGGCATAATGAAGAAGAAAACAGATTTACAATCTTTGCAATTTTCGTTCGGTTGAAGATATGAAAGATTATCGAAATAAAATATAAAACATATTAATCCTTTATTAGTACAAATAAATGCGATTTTTATGGACGCGCTAAAATCAATTACATATGTTAACAAATCTATTATGTTTGCTTAACGAAAACATTTTTCACTTCGATTTTGCTTATCGCTATGTGGTAATTTTTTTTATTGGATGTCATGTCACATCTGATTGCATATTAATTCGAATGAGTCGAATATTGACAGATCCGTTACCTCGAAAACCGACCACTAATTAGTAATACATCATCGATTCATCGAATCAATCTTGATAAAATATATCATACTCTTTATGCAGATTTTTCTACATCTCGAATATGCTCGAATATATGCCGAAGATAAAAATAGGCGACATCGTTGGGTCGACGTGTGTTCAAAGAGAGAAAGAGAGAGACCGGAAATTGTCGCCTCTTCCCTCTCTGCTTCCTCCCTTCTCTTCTCTCTCTTTCTTTTTCTCTCTTCCTCTCTTCTGCCACGGCAACCGGCGGACTTTCACGCGACAACGATCCGCGGCGCGTTCCGATGTGCCGCAATAATCATGTATTGCGAGAGAAAACTGTCGTTGTGGGACAATCGCCTTTCGAATGGCTGTCGGTCGCACAACAAACGCAAAGTTTGGCGGGAAAGTAGCGACGGTTATTTAACGCGAGTAGCTTGGTAAATCACGATGCGTCTCGCGCCGAAGTTACGCAACTTTCGAGAGATTCGTCGTCGTGCTCTGTCAGTCTCGTCGTGTGTCAAATATTTTTCAGAACAACCTCGAGCGTCGTCCAGCTTTGCGCAATATATATGATTCCGCAGTTTAATTACTCGAACGCTTAATGCGGTGATCTCTCGTTATTTATTTTTTTTCTTTTTTACAGACAATTTATTTATGGCTGAGATAAGCCGAGATGAAATTCGATTCAGAGAGATGTAAAAGTGTGCAATTAATTGCATTTACTCACGAAAAAGAAATATTAGTTATCACAGCTAAATTTTAACTATAATAATTAATATTTTTAAGCTATATTACTCCATTAAATTATAATTAAAAATATTAGTTAATATTTCTTTTCATGCTCTGTTGTAATCATTGTCGGAAGGAATCGTGACGTTTAATTAATTAATATTTCGCTTGTTCACCAATGCAATCCGAAAGGTATCGAGGAGGATCGTACTTGAAAGTTCGCAAAATCACCCAGAAAAGGGGAGCGGAAACGTTAACGAGAGAGAGAGAGGAAGGGAGAAAGAGAGAAGTCACAGTTACGTGGCCGCGGGCCATACGTGCGCGCTCGTCCGGGTTACCGGAAGTCGAGTGACCGTAGCGCGGCCCAGGTGAGCTGAATCACTCGATTGGTTAGAGATGAAGGGGATGGAGGTAGCAGCGGCTCTTCTTGCTGCCGTGCACGCGAGGGCTACGAGAGGTGAAGTAAAGACTCTCTTTGTCGTACGCGCTTCCTGCGTAAACGCGAGTTCCCGGGAGGAAATGGAGTATTAAAGCATCTCTCTCTCGCGAGTCGCGCGTATATATATATATATATATGCATTTTATATGTGCGTTTTATCAGGGAAACTCTCTTGCATTTAATATTAAATTAACGTGTTTCTAATAGGAAATTAGGCCGATGATCCCTCCTTCCCGTGCACTTGTGAATGAAACGATACCAAAGTCGAGTGTTCGACTCCTTTCTATAAAGTTTCATCATAGATAGGTATCCACTGCCATGTATGCAAAAACTGTTATGCATTATAAGCCAGAAGAAACGTTAATAGCTTCATATATCATGTAAAATCACAGCTTTGTAATAGAAGGTTCTGTTCACTTATTTGCTCCTTCGCTCTCTTTGCTAACGAGTGTCAAATAAATAAATTCGCGACTACCTGCGAGCTCGACTTTGTAGCGCATTATTTTTTTTTCTCCTCGAGTATGTCCAAGGCGACATGAGAAAAGGAATATGAGAGAGCAGGGAACGCGGGGGAGAAAATAAAGAGAAAGAGACAGAGAGAGAAACTTGCCGTGTAGAGGAAATGACGTTGACGCGTGTGTCTTTCTGACGTATAAGAATCCGTCAGTACCACCATCACCACCACTACCATCATCACCTTTTCCAACACCGTGGAAAAGAGCATATAGCGATATATGTATCTCCCTCCCTTACGTTCCTTCGTACCTTACAAGTTTACGCGTTCTCACGCTCTCCATCCCACTTCTCTCTATCTCTCTCTCTTTTTCTCTCCGCTACATCTCGCCTCTTTCAACGGTGAGCGTACGTTCCGATAAATGTTCCACACACACGCACGCATGCTTCATGCATATGCATATGCGTGTCTGTGTGTATCGCGCGCAAGCGAACATACTCCGATCGAGATTACGAGGTAGGGCTTCGGGGAGAGAAGCACATCAGCTTCCTAGTTATAATAAACGTCGCAAAAAATGTGGCAAAAACCTGCTCAGCCTTCGGCAAGTGTATACCGCGTCCAACGGCGGGTCCGGCTTCTGCTCTCTCTCTATCGCTATCTGCTATTCGCGTTCCTTTTGTCTTCCTGCATCCTCCCCTCCCCCTCCTCTTCCCTCGGCCACCACCGTCTTTTTTCCCTTCTCGTCCTGTTGAGCGCTCTTCTCTTCCTCCTCCTCCTCCTCCTCCTCCTTCTCTCTTCTTTGATCACCGTAGGTGTTGCCAGACAACAACCTGTACACCGGGCCCAGGCCAACTTCCTTCCTGCGGTCATCCTTTTCCGTCCATCCTTCTCTCTCGCTCTCACTCCGGTCTCGGGTTAAGTCGCCCCCTTCGGCGCGTAACCTTCCCACCCCCCTCGCTCTCTTTAGGTATCCTCGCGCCGTTATCTATCTCTCCTTCGCCTCTTTCCCTTTTCTTCTTTTCCCTCGACACCCGGCGGCGCATCCTCCGGCTCCTCACGGCTGTCCGTCACGTTCTTCTACAACGGTTCCCACAATGTTGTATTGTTATTATTTCCACGGCTATATATCGTTCCAACCCCTTCCTGCCTCCGATGATACAACGCGCTTTATCAATTTCCGCAACGCTAATCGACGATAATGATTTTCTCGCGTCGCGACTTCCGCGGTTTCTTGCCTCAGGATCACGACGCTATATTCTTCACGTTCGTCGAACTTGTGAATGAAGATCGATAACGCGACTCGCGTGTAATCATTAATTATACGATTAATGTCATAGCCAACTCTAATATGCATCACGTCACGTCAGCTGATTTATTAAACTTTGATTGTGTATGTTTTATGATAGCTGAACATATCATCATTATATATAATTAATTTTAATGACGTTTGAAAAAACATTTTAAATTATCAAAAAGCAAATGAAATTTTTGAGTCATTATCGATCCCTTTATCGACGATATTACATTATCGTAATTATTTAGAAGACTAAAAGGATCGGTAATGACTCAAAAATTTTAGAAAAATTTTCTGACAATATTTGATATCATCAAGATAATTGTATCAAAGCACTCAAAGCATTATATCAGTAGCTGAGAAATACATACATCTTTCTTAAAAATTAGATGTATAATTTTCAAGATTTTTATCATATCAGCTCGTTCTAAATTAAGTAATTCAACTGCATATAGAATCGTTTATTGAAGTCAATTTGCATCCGATAAGATGCAACATCTGTTACCCAGATTAGAACCAGAAGCTCATTCTAGAGTACCACGTTCCGCTAAAGAGAATCGGGCGATTCGTTTCCCAGTTTAATTTATCGAAACAAATGCGGTGTAACCGGTTGCGAGAGAAAGAGATATACGTTCGCGGAGAGAGGAGGAAAAAAGGAGGGTTCCGGATATCGCGTTCGTACAGTTATACATAAATGTATACGAGGGAAACAGCGTAAAATATAGCTCGCGGAATCGCGAGTGGCGGCTACTTCGAAGGTAGACCTTCGAGAGAGAGAGAGAAAGAGAGAGAGGGGAGCAAACGTATCCTCTCATTGCGTTTGACGGTAGCGGGACGAGCTTATGAATGGTCCTCCGGACTTACCGGAAGTCGCCGGTCGTGGAGGAAATTTTTAGCCTTCTGCCCGCGAGCGACGAGTTTTTCATCAATCAGGCGCACGACATCCTCGTCCGACGAGACACCGTGCGACCGAGGAAAGTTGCTAAAACCGTGCGTTAGATAACGTGTAATTACACCACGTTGCTTGTTTTTTTTTATCGTCGATTACTCCGAAGGGGCTGTAAAATACGCGAGACGCATCCGCCGTTTCCTCTCTCTACGTCGCTAAAAACCTTAACCGTGGTCGCATTTGTTTATGCGTTAGCGCTATTAAAGCACGCTCGTTATCGTGTAATCAAACGGAGATCGAAGGGCTATCCTCGTTACGTTTATTTGCATAGATGTTCTAATTGAATGAGTCATCTTCCTAGAGAGGCTCTACAAATCCTGCGTGATAAGCATCTATGCAAACATGTAAATCCAAAAACATCATTATTCTTGAATTAATACACGGCCTTTATTAATGTTAATGTAATTCTCTGTGTAAAGGCATTTTATTAGCATTTTATTCTATTAATACTTTAACAGAATAATAAACTAATGACTGGAATAGAACCTTCTTTTATAAATACAAACATATATTTATATTAAAAGAGAATATATAATTACAACATAAATTTATTTTTAATAGTTTTAAATCATATTTCATTTAACAATTATAGCATAGAAACTTTGATTTATGATATAAATATCGCCGTGATCAGATGAATTAATTCAAGTCCACATACACTCACACATTAAGATATAATTAAATAATTATATACAACTAAATAATTATATATAATTAATGTAAATAATTTAAAGATTATTGCGCAGTATTAATGATTTTATTTTATATCTCTCTTAGAATCGTGTTTTTATTTGAAATTATTTTGATACCACAAATCTTGAGAAACAATTTACTTTCTCAAATCCCTCTCCAAGCAAAATTTATCAAAAGCTGTATCGTAATTTTTGTACGCTCTGTACGCTGGCGTGAAGGTCATCATAATCCACCCTTACTATATCCGGTCGCCGATGAAAGAAGGTCACGCGAGGAACTGCAGTCATTCTCGACAAAT
This sequence comes from Prenolepis imparis, assembly GCF_030444845.1. NCBI lineage: Eukaryota > Metazoa > Arthropoda > Insecta > Hymenoptera > Formicidae > Prenolepis > Prenolepis imparis. The sequence goes on along the minus strand of NW_028141168.1, from coordinate 13,532,474 downwards.
GTCGACTCGTTTCTTCATCTAGCGTGACGTCAACGTCCCGACGACGACGACGACGTCGAACGAACGGATGGACGGACGGAAAAAGAGATCTGATCTAAACGCGACACGGTGGAGAAGGAGGAGGTGGGAGTCTCTCTCTCTCGGGACGGTCGAGGTGAGCTACCAGTTAAAGCGTGCGGCTCGGGCATGAATGAACGACCCGGCAAAACCGAATGAAGGAAGGAACGGACGGCGGGATCTGCGCGCCCGTGTATTAGCCAACTCTCGGTATTTATTCCGCGTGTGCACGTGTACGTGCGTATATACGTCACCGACACACACTTGTATTCATCGGCTTCGACTTCGTGCGCGCGCGCGCGCGCGCAGTTGATAGCTGAAGAGAGGGGCGGGAGGGGAGACAGCGCGCGCGGTGTGCGCCGACGCCAGTGTTAGTTCGCCGCGTGACGGGAGAGCATTCATTCATAAAACTCGGCGAGAAGGCTGCGCCGCGCGCTGTCGCAGTCGCGATAGTGGGGGTCAAGTGTTTTTCGTCTCCCTCTCGCGCGTCCCTTCCGTCGTCGATCTCTCGCTCGTTCTCGCCGTCCTCGCCGTCCTCGTGCTCACTCGCGTGTACATTCAGAGTTCTCTATTTCTTTCTTTCTCTTTTTGTCGCTTCGTTAATTTCACCTAAGTATCTCTCTTCTCCCGCGGATGATCCACGCGTTACGTAGGTATTTCTTGGCGGATTTTAAAGTTTTTTATCTCTTCGCGAGGCAATTCGGTCGGATCGTATTTTCGGATTCTATATTCCTATTCGCGTCGCTCTAACGCGTTCTCTTTCTTTCTCTCTCTCTCTCTCTCTCTTCCCTAACCTAACCTCCCTCCCTCCATCTTCTCGGTTTCATTCAGCTGAAAATATCGTCAAAAAATAACCTCTTTTACGCGTCTCTTCTCTCTAGTCTACGTATATTAAAAACCTTCGCATTTCTACATCTTTTTCCGCATAATTTGCCCTTAATAATTCTTCTCGTCTATATTTTTTTCTCTCTCTCTTTCTTAGTCTCCAAGTCGCTATATACAACACGCTTCTTCTATAATAAACCGATGTACCTTGTCGCTCATCTTATTTTCATCTCTTTCTGTTCCTTATACCTTCTCGCAGCGTTTTCCTTCTCTAACAATTGCGCGCGTACATTGTATATAGCCTGTCTGTCATGCAATCTAGCCATCCGTGACACCGAGTCACGACTCGAGGAACCGACTCCGCCGATCGTCTTTACTCTCGTCTTCGCCTCCCTGCCTTCAATTTCGCGCGCGTAGCGTGCAAGAGGATCATCTTCCATCGTTTTATCCATCTTACCGCATCGTTTTGTGGCTCTTTTACAAATACGGTTCCCACTCAAAATTCGCGGAGAATATTCATCTGAGCCGTGTGAAACATCTCGATAGGGAGAGTCTCTCGCGATCGGCTGCCCGTGAAATCCCTGAATCGGCCTCGCGAGAATACATATACGTGAAACGCGAGCGTCTACTTCCCCTCTTCGGGAGACTTCGCGATCCCCTCCTTCTCGCGCCCACCTCCATCCATCCTGACGAGTCTTCCTCTACTTTCCTCCCGTTCCATCTTTGCTCTCTTCTTCTGAGTTTCTGTCCCTCGGCTCTCTCTCCTTCTTCATCCATCTATCTATCTCTATTATACTTATCTCTCGCCATCTATTTATCTATCGTCTCTCTTTCACAGAGCATACGCATTTACCTGCAAAACGCGGTCGTACGTGCACGACAGTGGCGCTTCGACTTAACGAACTCCGGTGGCGCCGAAGGAAAGATCGTTTCGTGGTCGGGGCGGCGGATCTCTACCTCGATCCGGCCGCGCGATACACAACACACCGTCCCGAGTACGAGGAGCGTCCGCTCGCTCTCTCTCCTCGCCGTTCAATGCGCGCGCGGGTGTGTGTATGTTCGTGTGCGCGAGAGTCCGTCGTCGTCAAGAAGTGCGCGAGATCGCGTCCGAACATTGTGACGAAATAGGGGCGAATCCCTCGACGCACGAGAGAAGAGACGTTTCGTGAACCTCGAATAAGATAAAGAAGGAGAGGGAGAGAAGCCAGGGCATATCTTCGTCTCTGACGCGGACGTCCCATATTTTCGGATACTCTCCTTCGCGCCCTCCACTCCGATTCAGCTTCCTATCTCGCATCGTCCATCGCCTCCTCCTCCCCTCCATCGTCGGCTCTTCTCGGAGCAGCGGGCGGTTGCGCAAGCAGGTATTCGGAAATAACCCGTGTGGGTCGCAGTTATGAATTGATAGCAAACACATGGTGGACACGCCGCGTGTTCCGCCCGCTCGTCCAGCCATAAGTGTTGCGCGTCTCTCTCGCCGAGCCTCCCGAGATCTTCCTCGACTTCCTCGTAACGTGACCGAGGGCTGGCCTCATCATTGACAAGTCGAGACTACCAGCGACCAGTAGTCGGCGTGGCTTTGTGTGTGCTCTTCACGACGCGTAAACAATAAAACTCCGATGGCACGAGACGATCGTCCGTCACTTCGTCGAGTGACGCGTCATCTTCGGGTTGCCGAAAGTGTACTTATTTCGACGTGATTCTTTATTTTGATTTTTTCATCCCGCCTCGTCGATTCGTCCACGAGAATCCTCCCGCTCTCTGTCCGTCAGAGGACTTGTTCGCACTATGGGATAAACGGAGTAAGCTTTCATTTTTTGGCTGAAAGCTGAACCGATGGTGAACGGATCGATATGTGATTATCGATCGTGCGTGATTAAGTTTGAATACGCGGGACCGAGTTAAGTTCCGTGGCAACGAACTTGATAAGACGTCTTCTACGTCGTCTTTAATAGTGCATCTTCAATTTGGATGTGTTCGCTGCAGACTCTCTCTCTCGTGTCGTGAGAGAAGGAAAGAGAAAAGAGACGGCGAAATTACGTGAGACGGAGAGACCGGACGAATGACGCTGATAATCCTGGACTACGTATATGTGCAGTGATTACACAAGATCGGCACTCATGTACGTTGATTACGGCGGCGACACTTATGCCGGAATGGGAATCAAGGCTATGAAGTCCTTTGGCAGGCCCAAAGGTAGGAATCTCAAGGACGCAGCTTCAGCTGTATATATATTATAGTTATTTGCACTTTGTCTCGTAGCGATGTGCAATGAGGCGTAAAACATTTAACGTAATCATTTTATAAGGATTGGAACTGATATTTATTATAAAGCCGTACAAAAATTTGTCATAAAATATTGCGCGATTCCGAAAGTCATTATATATAAATGATTTTTTTTTTTTTAATCAGACCGCGACAGACTGAGATCGACGTGACGTGATTTGTATAATAACGCAAATGTGGAAATGACAAAGATTGGCGATATAAATAACTCATCGCGTCATTTGTGCCGAAATAAACGGATTGAAAACCGCAATATTTAGTGTGCGATCCAAGAATTTTGCGGCTTTTAAACGTATTAATTTGAACTTATTTTATTAGTTTGAATTGATTGTCATTTGTTTTATTCACGATTCGTAATTGTCTCACACACACACGCACAATTATCGTATTTAAACAAGAAGAGATAAAGGTATATCTCAAGTATGTTTAAAGAGCCGCGTGGCGTAAGCGAGGCAAATTTGATTTACGAAAGTTGCGCAAGAACCGATAAAAATATACCTATCATTCGTGTAATCATTTGTCCGAAAATACCGACAAGTTTAGAAATACTAATTATCTTTGTGTAATTAATCTTTAATTTTATATCAATTAATATTATATCTAATAATAATAATAATAATAATATAATTGCAAAAACTCTGGATTATACAATAAGTATTGTGGTTTTCAATCCGTTTGTTTCGGCACAAATGACGCGATGAGTTATTTAAATGATATCGTCAATCATTGTCATTAATAATAATCATATTAATAATATTAATATTATTATCTATTATAATTATAAATAAAACATTGGGGCGAGAGCGACTGTGAATTGAGTCCTAACAATTTTTAAAAATAATTAATACTATATTCTAACTAAAATTAATAGTATATTCTACACACACACGAAAATACAAGAATCATCTGCAGGGAATCTGTAAATAGAAAAATTTAGGATTCATTTCACGTCACGTCTTGTACGGTCTGCGATCGTAATTAGGGGATAATACATAAATTCGATCCGTACACGCGCGCGCGCGCGCGTCTCACTTCCGGAGATGAAAACTAACCCTGACTTTGACATTGGAGACACCGTAATCGTGCCAACGTGATTAACGCACAAACGTGACTTAGTTTCCGACAGACTGTAACAGATGTCATCGACGTCGCTCGTGCGTGAGCTTAATCCACGTTCCGGCGTATATATTACTCGTGTGCACTTCCTGCAGTTGCAGGCAAACTCGCTGCTGCAGGCAGTCCATCTCTCGATTTATCACAACCGGAGCAAATATTTGGGGATGAGAATGAAGAGCTTGATTAAATAATTTAAGAGGCGCTCATATAATATTTCAAATTAATTTACTGATGATATCGTCCTTATTTATACGATCAGGTATATATAATAATTAACATCCTGATATAACATCCTTTAGCTGCAAACGCTGCAAGGATCGAGACACTTGCAACGAAAGCAAATATATTTTTATGTAAAGATCCAATGAGATTATTTTTTTCGCAATTAATAATTTATCGCTGTTTTATGCTGATTATACATACATACATACACACACGACATATTTTATTATATTTTTTTTACTAATCAGCAAAAAATAGCGGTAAATTATTATATACATAAATATGCACGACAGTTGTAGAGCATTTCTATCCTAATTATAAAAAGATTTCTCTCAGCTATGCAGTTTCTTTGCATACTGCAACGAAAGAGTTAGCAAGAAATATAATAAATATTTGTTGAAATAAATGCAATATAATAAATATAACAATTATGTCGCGTTTGTATGTGAGAAAAATCGCGTAAAAGTATTTTTTTTATCGATAAAACATTAAAGGGTGATATTCTTTGGAAAGAATCTCTCGTCGGCACATTAGGTTTTTTAAAATATGAACAAATCTCGGAGAATTCTACTCGCGCGAGGTTCATCTACAAGTCTGCAGTCGTACAGTTCCCTCCCGTGTGCGATCCTTAAGTAGGGGATCTGTCGAGCGAGTAGCCGCTGCTATTCGACGATACTTCCTGGCAACCGGTTTCGAGGCGACTGCTTGATCCGTTTTCTTCGTTGCAGATATCGCAGATAGAGGTCTTACTATTCAGAGTATTTCTGGTATTCGTACATTGAATTAATATTGACGATGCACTTGGAAAACGATCGCGAGCGCGGATACTTCATAACGTTGGAAGACGCGCGATTCGATCGAGTTTACCAGGAAGATATACAACGCGGTTGTAATAAATATATATAAACACGTAAGAGGGGATTAAATCGCGCAATCGCAAAAGAAACGATATCACACTTCTTTTATTTGATGTAGGGCAACGACTTTGCGAGAGAGCAAGACAGTCTCGGATCGTCCGAAGCAAATCAGATTTTTTTTTCTTGATGACCTTACGTAATCTTCAAGTTGCGGGAGCGCGAAAGAAAAAACTGAAACATTTAAAGTTCGAGTTGGGGATTTGAAATGTTAATGTTTCCCTTATTAATGATTGCGTCCTTTCACTTCCATTGGATATGGCTTGACTCGAGGTCCGTGTTTTCTTCCAATCGACTCGACATTTTGTTTACGCGTGAACAATTCGGGGGGATAACATTTACTCATATTTTTTGCCAAACTAAAATAAGGGATCCATAATCAACTGTCATTTTCCTCACTTTCCGCCTCACCCGATCGATTTACGCATTGCTTTTTATTGCGCTCGATCCATAAACTGCGGCATTAAATAATTGTCAGCAGAACTGCTACTAATATTTTCTTGTTCCAGAAACGGCAATATCCGCGATAATACTTTTTTCTATGCTGACAAACAGCTATTACCATGACATTAACGAAAGTCGTTTCTATAAAGTTTAAATTTAATGATGAAGGGAAGAGATATTTAAAAGATATTCCGAGAACTCAATTATTGCCATTAAATCAAATACGCTTCTGCGTTTTAATTTCGAAGAGCTTCAAAGAAGAGTTTGGCAAGCTTCTCGTTACAAAGTGCCAGATATTTTTCACTTGAAGATTTACATCTGTAAATCAGATTAGATATTCCAAGAAAATCGCAAATATGCACATTTTTTAAATTCCTTTCCTATTTCGATAGTGGAATAAATCGATATGAAATCTGAACCTATTTTGAGAAAGATATTGGATATTAGATAACAGATTTTATGATTTTACTCCGCGATTTATTTAAATAAAGATACAAAATTTAAAGTAATATTAATAAATTATAATTGTCCGCAATATCGCGTGCTTAGATTTTTATACATTTATATAAAAATCGTAAATAATATCTCTTCTCATAATTTTTAATGCCGTAAAGTTTATGATTAAGCAGCAAGAACGCTACCTCCACACGCTAAATAAGATTACTAATAATTGCGCGAAATGAGAAAGCAGGGGGACACTTGATGGCACATCATAACGCGACGCACCGAGGTATAATGGCAGCGCAACGTAGTATTTCAATAATTTATTTCGTGGAAAAGTAGTAGGAGATTACACGAACGCCATAGGCGGTGATTCTAACTTTCATTGTCAGTGCAATGACATAAGCATTGCATCGCGATGCGCCGTTACTGCTTTCGACTGACACGCATTCGACTGCACATTAGACATTAGAAAACAAGTCATTTGACGTTTCGATTATTACATCATGTGTATATACATATGTCAATAGAAAAATGAGAAAAGAATTATTTGATAATACGATACCTTTTATTATAGATAAAAAATCAAGGGAATTATTTCAAGAGCGTATGACGCGCTTCTTAGCGAAATTACTCGTATCTTCTCTGCTGCACTGAAAAAAAATGTTAACTAAACCGTTCAACTAAATTACTATTTTGTTAATTGAACATATATTATTAGTATAATATTAAGTCAAATACACGTTTTCTTAGATTTAATACGTTATATTTAATTTAAATATTTTTATATATTCAATTAATAAAATATTATTCAATTGAACGGTTTAATCAAGTTAACAATTTTTTTTTTCAGTGTGCAAAATCATATTGTTCAGATTTTTAATGTTCATTTTGAATAGGGAGCAAACGAGCGACATTTAATCACGCTCTTCCTGTACATTCCGAGAGAACATGCGGATAATAATCCGCCTAATTTATTCCTTTTCATTGATTCTGCATTTATCCGAATTATGCAACCACGCGATTAACGAGTCGCGCAACGAAAAACCGTCGCAATGGCACCTCAAAACGCATTCGCGGCGCATGTCGAGCTAAAAATGTAAAACCATAAAACGAGATATTACACACATCCCAACACAGCCTTCTATTAATATCTACACGTATTTCAAAGTCAGTCAATCATATCCGAACTGATTACCTCGAGCAATTTCGTATCGATCCAATTGCTCGATTGTTGTTGATGCTATTCGTGGCGTTTCCAATTTTGCGATTCATATGAGAATTGCTTTTGCCGAGGTAGACTTAGACACATGAAGTAAGTAAAGTAGTCCGACTGATTATATTCAAGTTATTTTTTTTTTTTTTTTTTTTTTTTTATGTGAACGTCTAAATTTTGTCCTTTTTTTATGTAAAATACACACGTTCTTATTTTATATCTTTGAAGAGTGTACAGAGAATTTCTTACGATTTTCGCCATTTAATTGTGACTTTGTCATACATTTTCTACCACAAAAAATTTTTATGAAAAAATTATCAATCAATTTTATCAATTTTTTACTGCAGAGACTAACTTTCATATATATTAACGAAATGGAAATATTTTCAAAAAAATAAAAATTTTTGCAACGTGAATCTAACGCGTGCGTTTGTGCCATATTACGGCGGAAACGTTGTTCTGACCCAATTATATATATAGCTATGTATACATATATCAAAAAGTGTCTTTGCATCTGGGGAAGATGTACCGTGTACAACTGCAGAGCGTTATCTCGGTTCCGGTTTCAAAATGACAGCTGTTTAGCTCCCTCAAACACTCATAAAATCCGATATGCATAGAGTGCATGCAAAGTGGCGCACTTTCTCTCGCTCGCGGACAACTAGATAGACGAGACTATATAAGAAGAATGCATTTGTTTCGATATCGAGATGCATCCGATTTAATGAATTTTTATGAGATTTAGGTGGTTCTCTTTCTTTCTCTCTCTCTCTCTCTTCAAAACCGGAAACGATAGCGATCTACGATTGTTTGCAAGCAACTGAATTCTGATTTTTTTTTACATGTTACAAACTGACTAGATCGCTAAACAGCACACATAGACACACATATACACACGCACATGCACATGCACATCTACATCTGAGATGGAATGTGAATATAACAAATTCAGGCCAACTCGAATGCCGTAGCCGTAGAGCAACTTCCGCACAATATTGGTTTTATGTTGCTTTTATATTAGTTTCACAACGTAAAATCATATGGTCTTTATGTCGGTTTTATATTGATTTCACAGTGCAATTGATTTTATATTGCTTTTCTACGACTTTCACACATAATCGGAATCACTCGGGTAGTTATTATGCCGACTATGTCGATCACGTCTTTGACGACGATGCGAGTACGAATAACAGCGGTATGTAACAACAGCCTGGTATTAAGGGCGGGTCGGTGCGGTTTTTCCCGAGAAAAAGGCCACGACAAAACAAAATAGCCGCGATGTGCTTACGGAATCGCGGTAGCTGAAGCGCGCGTTATCTGATAGCGCGCGAGAGTGGTTAATCAACCGCTACACGATAATTGGTTCGCGATTCTGATTTGCGCGCGCGCAGGCTATTAACTTTTTGTAATCTTCGTACGTCCGTGTGTATATGTTAATCAATCTGTCGCCAGCGTATTGGTCGCTTCGCCAGCGTCCCAGGAAGTCGGCAAGGCGTGCGTCGCCATTATCGCGGACCATTATCACTCTCGTCCTATCTCGGCGAAACACGCGGCTCTGTGATAATTGGAGTCCAACAATGGTGACAGTGCTACCGTAGACAACGGTCTTTCTCGTTTGAGAGAAAGAGAGAGGGAGGATAAATGAGAAATCTCTGTTGTCAAAATAACACGAGAGTCTCAAAGACAATCTTTGACATGTGAAAAATTAGCCTGTCTTTCAGAAGTCTTTAACGACGTACTTTGAACTTCGTTTATATTCGTCCGACATTTATATTCGTTTCCAGCCTCCTATATCTCGTTTATATTCAACAACTTTATTTCAACTAAAAGAATTCCTATAGAACATTATTACAGATAATAGCAGTAATAGAGAATGAAATTTATGAATTTCCTCGATTTTTAAATTAATTTGAGATTTAAATTTCACAAATTTCGTGACTCAGATTGTATGTGCAGTTGAAATAAAAATTTCTGAATACGCACGATACGCGTTCCTCGCGAGTTGCGTTAAATCATTTCGCGAGAAAAACGACGGAGAACGACGCGTTGAGAAGTTGAATTAATTGGCACGGACAACGATGGCAAATTGCGCGGAGATTACTTATGGCTAATTATGGAATGTGCTCCTGTTATCTCGGCGAAACATGCGCGGTTTCGCGATAATCGTCGGTTAACAATGACGCTACCGCTCGTTAACATCGCTCGGCTATCAAACCACCGCGTACAACAAAAAGACTCCTTCCCTCTCTCTCCCCTGATCCTAGCTCGCGGCGATTTATCAGCGACCGACCGTTTCGCGATTGCGATATCCCGTTAGGGGATTACCATCGCGGTGAGCTTCACTACCAAACTTTTCCTCGAATTTTTCAGAGTCCCAATGAGCTGATAATCTCTCTGGGTCTGTCTCCGCCCGCCACCCCGCGAATGATAATTCGCGGTTACGATAACGCACCCTGAATCACTAACGCGACTATCAAGCTGAGACACAAAGCATTCCGTTTTTCAAGTGTTTGCCCAGTTACACATTGTAAAAGCTAACACATTAATAACTCGCGTCGACGATAGTCAAATTAGTTTGATCTCCGATGTATGGAGAAGCGTTTTTGTTTCAAAGAGGAAGGCCTCCCTTCTATCCTCTTATATTTTACATACACGATAAATGTTGCAATATTATAAAAATATATTAATATCTTTGTTCATATACATGAAATCAAGTAAGGATTAAAATATTTATCACTCTAAACTTTCACTCATTCGTTCGACGATGTCTAAGAACTAATTTTCTAGATTATCAGCTCTCGGACAGACTTGCTACTAAAAGACTTAATTTTTTCAGCAGCGAGTGTAATTTAGTCACCACATGTCGAATAACACGCCTGTTCTATTCGCTCGTATTACATTTGTACGCTTTAAGGAGAACAGTTCTCTGCTTACTTTCCCGAGGGCTTCTTATATACGGGATGAATGGCCTTATAGCCTAGTCGCACCGATGCGATGCGATGCGATGGATGAAACCAAACGAGAGAGCCATCGACCGAAGCAACAGGTGTACACCACATAAAGGCGAGCCGGTGGCACTCTCTAGCACACGTATACTTATACTTACACACCGGTGCATAATTCGGTTTCGTGCAATGCCACAACGGAAACACGCGTCATGCTTTTCGACCAACGAATTTGTCCCGCGCGATTTCTGTTAGTCTCATTCTTATTTCTATTAATTTCAATCGATACAAATTGAAATAAAATTCTCGTCAAATTTGAATGACTATCTTGATAAAGATTCGATTCAATTTATTTCAAAATAGAAACAAGCAAGTGAACATTGTGCTGCAACGTTTAAAAAAGGATGCAACTATAATTGATATACTTAATGAACATTTGACATTTTATTTTACTGACAATTTTAATATTATATACGAATAGATTGTTTACATATCGGTGAATAATTTTGATCTTTTTACAGTCGATATCGAAAAAATAGATAAAAGTTTTATATAATTATGCTCTCCCGAACCGTGGAGAATATAATAATTTTTGATAGCGCGATAAAAAAAATACAACGAGGACGAATTTGGAGACGCGTTCCTCTCGCACGCAGTTTGCTCAGAACAGCTGCCGCAGTTGTTTGGTTGCCGAGTATTCTCGAGGTGTCGAGGAAAGAGGGATAAGCCCAAAGACGTTGGTAGCACGTGCCGGTTATGCTCGTGAAGGTTACACACTCACCCTGGCGTATTCCAGATGGACGAGAGAGAGAAAAAAATCTCCTTATAAACAACTGCGGAGAACTTGGTTTCGTAGTTGCTTTCCACGTGCCGTAGCTTACTCATTCGTCTCGATTATGCTTCTCGGGAACCGTCGACGTCTCATAATAATTAATATTTTATCAATTATTGAACAGTCTTTATTATTTTCCATATTTCGATATAAAACAGTAAATAAAATATTTATTAGAATTAATATAAATATATAAATTATTATTTAGATATTTTTTGGTACATATGTTATTTTTATAAATAACTAATCCGTTATTATAAATTGAAATATAATGAAAAATACTCGCTTAATGATCTTACTGATAAAAAAGAATGATTAATGAAGAATAATTAAGAACAACCCAGTGAAAAGATTTAAAAACGCTGATAAAGAAGATATACTGATGCCAGTAAAGTAAAAGAACATTAATTGAAGAATACCAATTATTCCAAGCAATTATCGCGTTTCGTAAGTAGAAAAATTAGTAGTCGCGAAAACAGAAATTAACTGCGTACATATAGTAAATTTTGTAATTTGCAGAATCGTGAAGATTTATTTATATAAACCATTATATTCCACAAATGTCATATTTCAAATATCCCATTGAAAAAAATGGTAATTATCCATCTCGTGAATATAAGTTGATGTTATTATTGATTATACCTTTAATATAAAAGAATTTTTACACATTTAAAACGAACAGAAAAAGAGAGAGAGAGCCAGCGTTTTATTAAAAAATTTAAAAAAAAATTGTATTAAAATTTTGTTAAAAGCTTGACAAATATGTACATATATTCTTTTTTTTAAATGACTTTAAAATATTTAAAAACTATATTTTTAAAATTATGAACGAATTCGACGGAAAAAAAATGTTTATCTTCTGACGTTGTATTGTCTCTCGACAGTCAAGATTCTTTTTTTTTTCCTATAGATTGTGCCGTAGAGGATTTTAAGCGTGTCTAATTTGTATTCTCGACTTTAAATGCGTATTTCAGATCCCCCATCTGTAAGATTATCGGATAAAGAAAATATTTTTTACCGGCCAACATTAATTGATCGGAAAGTATATACCTGGTTATCACGCCGATCGCTCGCAAATAACGCAAGCTATGCAAATTTATGTTGAACGTGTCAGGTCAAATGCCATCTGGGTCGAGGGCCTCGGGTATTTTGAATTTCCATTCGATTAAGTAACGATCGCGCTCCGTCTAGCTTCGATCGATTTGATCGGTTAACCGAATGCGTTTATTTTGTAGAAAAAAAAAAAAAAAAAAAAAAAAGGAAAACTCGTTAATCCGCGATGCAACACCTGCCAGCGAAGGTATCTCGAGGCGATATCTCGATCTCCCCGTTATATTCAGGGTACAAATGATACATTACGGATACGAGCGAGTTCTGATTTATAACGCAATATAACCAAATAAAGCTCGCCATACAAATTGTACCTCAGCGATAATAGACGATAGCTAGAGCTTCGATAAACGTACTTAGGTTTCAGGTTCACTTTTTTGCATCGCATATATATCGTTATCCAACCTGAAGTCAATCTTTCTTTTAGGTTGCAGTAATTTTTAATTTTCTAATCAATAAAATTCTCAGGAACGTGTCATGTTTTTCTTGTAATTTATTACGTTTATCAGAGGATTAATATAATTAATAATTTTTTAAATTATTTTACGGTTGCTTTAATTATTAAGACCAATCATAGAGAAAGTAAAAAAAATATTACTTTGATTTCAGATTTGACTAGGATTAATTTTTATAGCGTCAGAGAGCTCGATGTGTGTGATTTGAAAATTCTCAATTGGATTTATAAACATCTTCATATTTGTTACATCGCTCTCATATATATTTTTTATTATTTTTCTTATTTTATTTAGTATAATTATATTTAATATTGTATTATACTAATCAACAACCATTCTCCCTAAGAATTTAATAATATTTTCTTTGAACTTGAGATCTACCCTTTCGCATAGTATATTTTTAAAGCAAGGCAACAAATTTTATTTTAATAATTATTAAGTAAAAAAATCAAACTTGTGTTTTTTTCCGACGATCGAAGAAATCTTTTTTTGTCAGCGATGGATCGGGTTGAAACGGAAAAAATCCCAAGTGCGGCGCGTCACATCGTCATGAATCGCAAGACCGATTATACGTGGCATCCGCACGAGCGCGTAAGAACCAACACAGACGTTATTCCCGCGAAACGTTCCTTTGAAATTCCAATCGCGTAGCGCATTGGCACGTGAATTTTCAATAGATCGTTTCGCGCCGATCGTTCGTCTCGCAAGGATAGAACGGGGGGGATATTTTTCTTTGGGCTATCGATACGCGGCCAAGCGTAATTTCGACGCATCTTACGTTCTGCGATATTCAAAAAAATGTTTCTTCTATAAAAATTTCATACAAACGTGATATACATCGGATGTCTCAAAAGTTCTCCGATGAAATAAACTGAAATTCAAATTAATGTCTTAACGACAACATGAGAAATATTAATAATTCATATTGGAAGGAGCAAAAAAAAATTTTTTTGCAGAATTTTTATGTATACATAATTTTGTGTTTTTGTCGCATTCTATTATTCTTCTATTAAGATTACATTCTCAAAGAAAACAAAAATTTTTTGTCATCATCCAAATAATTCTCATGTTGTATGAAATTTATTTGAAGCTTACACTCTCTATTTTTTATCAAAATATGTGAGAACTCTTGAGAGAGCTTGTATTTTAATTTATTCAAAATCATCATTATTTAAATCTATTTATTACATTTTGTAAGGCGAATTGTCACCTAATAGTTTTAAACAGCATTTTTATTATTTTGTTACATCTTTAAGAAATGGGGACAAAATTCTTTATACTACAATTGCATAGTGCTGGGGATCAAACATCTCTGTGCTATTGCAAAATTGATAAATTTTTGCGTACGAAAAAGCAGACAATAGCGATAGCAACGAAAGTAGCGGTAGTAAAATAACATCTCTTGTTCGCCACAGCATAAACACCATAGAATAAGCGAAGTGACGACGACGATGCACCTGCCTGCTCTCCGTCGACAGTTGCACCCCTCTTTATGACGATGCTATCTAAGATAGCTATGTGTGCCCCTCGGTCGCTTCGCTTTTGCTCGCTTCGCTGTTGCCCCGCGTGCTGGTAGCCGCGCGACACCTGACGCACGCTCGTGCACACGTGCAGCGTACACGCGCGAGCGCGCACCTCTCTTCGCTTGTGAGAAGCAACATTAACCTGCCTTCTCACACATGGACAGGCTCGAGCTCTCTTCTCTATGTCCCCGCTTTACCTCGTTGCTGCTCTTATACTCTCGTTCCGCCGACCGAATCTGCCCGCCGCGAATTGCGGTTTAATTCCGACGCCTCTATTTTAAATAGAAGCCGAAATTCTCTCGGGCGTAGCATTGTTGAGAATAGGCGAGAGTATAGCTTCCCTGTCGAGCGTTGCGAAATCATAACGCACGACTTGCAGAAGAGCGCACGGAGCTTCTCTTTCGGTATGGTGTCGAAAAATTCAATTTATACTTTGCGCGTTATACATGAGATTTTATAGAATTTTATGTCGCACACATTAATAATAATAATAATGCATATGACGTTAACTTTGACATGTATTATCAAGGTAATGGGTTCTGAGTAATTTTTAGCTGTCGCTCATTTTTATTTATTAAACAATTTTTAACAAATAAAATTGATAATGCAAATGTGTAATGAATGTGATAATTTGAGTTTTACTAACATGAATTCTACATTAGTTGCATATTTGCATATTTAAATGAATACGTGAAGGAGATTTTGTCCCTCTCTCTAGTGTCCCTACTTTTCCACCCCGAAAAAAAATTCTAATCTAACCCAAACCTAATTTTAATTTTAAATAAGAAATAGATTAAGAGAGGAATTAAGTTAATCTTCTCGTGACGGGAGTGCAGGGCGAGAAATTTCATCTCTCTCCCACCATTTACTTTGCAATAAACAATATAAGAAATCTCTAGCAATAAGCATATATTACGATGAAGATGATTATGCCGTGAAAGTTTTTATAAAGAATTATTTTAATTTATATTAATCACACACATACACAATCGAAAATGAATATGTACAATGTTTTGCACGTGCATATGCCTTTCTGAGTTTTCTAATAATCTTTAAAGCCATTAATCTTTAAATCTATTATTAAATAGAACCTGACAATGTAATCTGCGCTATTAAAATGTATTTACGCTTTTTTTCTAGATATACCGGCACAAGTGCCGCCGTTAACACCTGGGACCAACAAGAAGATGACCGAGGCTCTGGAAGCCATTTTCGCGAATTGGGAAAAGGAACGACTCCGCCTGAATATAACTAAAGGTCAGAGACTTATTCTTGATTTATTTTCCCATCGTAAAATTTCGTAACGTCACGTAATGCGCGCCTTTAGATCCATTGAATGCATTGAACGCAGACATAGCGAGATATAAATTACACGCCTTTATCATAAAATTACACGTACAATCTTTAATTAGACTTTCGCAAAGTTAATCGAAAATCCACTCGATGTTCGCCACGTTAAAGTTATAATTTTTTTCTTTTTACAAATAAATCAATTCTCTCGATATATTTGTTCAAAATTTTCACGAGAAATTTTAGTGCGAATTTAATTAATTTTTTGTCCGATTTTTTACGACGACGATTACACGATTCGGAATTTACGATATTCGTGCCGCTTCACCGCGCAAGTTGTTAAAAAATCGCTGCGAGCACAGAAAATGGGAGAGAACACGCGCGCGCAAGAGACGCACGCACGCACGCACGCACGGAAGAGACGCGCGTAGATATACGGAGACGCGGGTGCGCGCGATGTGACGCGATGTGCGACGAGCCGGCCGGCGATGTGCAGGAATTGTGAATGTGATGTTGATGGTTCTGATGGGGAGCCGATGCCACACATCCGGTATGCGCATTCAGAGCCACGCGGGTGTGACGTTGCTTCCGGTCTACATGCCCCGGGTTCGTACCCTCCAGGCCAGATCACCTACAGTCTGACCTCCGTGAACCTAACGAACAAACCTCCTCCAACTCTCGCCATTTCACTTCGAGCCCGGCCTGAGACAGCCGTCCTTTTTTTTTTTTTTTTTTTTCTACGTTTTTATTCTCATTCTTCTCCCTGAATTTTTATCTCAATTTTGGGAGACATCAATCTATATTATTAATCCATTAACCATGTCGCGAATATTAATATGTACCTATTTTAAATTATTTCGAAATCTACGTTTGAATACATATGATGACATATTCTTAATTAACTTAAAAATTCCAATTAAAATAATATAAAAATTTACTTTTATTTATAATTAATTTAAAGATTAACTTTTGGCTCTGCAATAAAAATTTATATAAATTATTATTAAATTATACGTATTGAAAATCTTCAATATGTATTGTTACGTCTCGTCGAAAGGTGTACATATGAAAATGTACGCTTACTATATGGAAGACGTATCATGCATTCACAATTACGTTTCGACGACGCAGTCATATCGCAGTTGCTATTATGACTTATTCAGAATCTATCTCTTTTGAATAATAAATATAAGTATAAGATCCTTCGACGTATGAAGATGAGAGAATGCTTCTGCGAATCCGCGTGAGTTTCGAAACGGTCTCGTCTATTTTAACAGACGCCTGTTACAATAGAGATATCTAAATTCACCGATCGTTATCTCTTGATCGTAACTTTGGATTTTAAAGGATTTTAAGGTGGCACTTGCTCATTATCTATGTTTGGAAATCAATGATGACGGACTTGATTACTTGATACTTTTAATCATTTAACACTCTTCAAATACCTTTATCGTTATGACAAACATTAGACGCGCTCTTGACAGATGTCGAAATATGCAAATAATCTCTCCCTTGACAGAAGTTTTATCTATAAATGATAGAAAGAGAAAGAATAAAGAGTAAATACAAAATTAATATAATGAAGAGATCATGGAGAGCGATCGCGACTAGCAAGAGGAATGTACACACGTGCGTACGCGTGAGCGTGGATTTGTGTTCAAATGCGAAGCGAGAAAGAGAGTGTAAAGTCTGCTAACAACGCTGACAAGAAATAAGTTGGGCAAATATCGGTACGATCCTCAAACAGAGGCGGTCGCTTTGAACGTGCCGTGCCGTTAGACACTCTTGTTGCTTCGCTCACCTTTTTCTTTCTTTCTTTTTTTTATTTTATATCCTATTCTGAACGTGCAAGAAAAAATGTCAATTTAATTTGTACTCTATCGATTCTGTGAATAACGTCACCCGTCGCGTTATTTATCGAATTTGCATCTTTTGCCGCATATTAAAATCGTTTAATATGCAGATATGTATATCAGAAAGGACTGTTATTGAATTTATTATCTGTGTAATTTGCATTGTATAGCTTGAGAATACTCTTCATTTTTTTTTATTCGAAAGAAAATTTTAATTTCACCAAAACAAAAATTATTTCTATAAAAGAATTGATTGATTGTATGTCGATTCTCGAATACGACACCGTGCAAAATTATTTTCGCTGTCAAGTCTCACTCTTTAAATTCGAATGCAACTTTTAATTGATAAATGCTTTTTTCTCTGAAACCAAGGCTTTTGAAAATATTAATTTAATTTATTAATTTTTTAATTTTCACGTATTCTCACTTAATAGCGTAAATAGAATATCTTTATTTCTAAATCTATATCAAAGTTCTCTTTTTATTTCTCTTTATAATAATTTTATCAATTTACCTAACTTACTGCATGTAATATAATATATAATACAATCGCGTAAAAATATACACGGCGTCCTGAGAAAAATATAAGGAAAACATTTATTTCACAATTTTGCGAATAATAATTTTTTTCGAGACACCCTCTGTATTTTGATCTTTTGTGAAGATCTTTACGAGAATAGATCTCGGATCGTTCGACCATCCTGTTCGCGTCGTCAGTGTTAAAGGATGGTTACGAGATTGTGAGAGCAAAGCTGTATACATTAACAAGTCGCTACGTTGGTAACTTCTGTTTGCATTATGAGCCGAACTGTACTTTTACGCAGCGAGATACCACGAAACAATGCAAGACACGCGTGCAAATATGGGCGCGCACCTCAAATGGGACATTCCGATGTTTCTCGGTATTGCTTCCACCAAAGATGGCCGGCTGGGCCTGACTAACGATACACGCTTGTCAACCGACGAACGTATATCGTATAATGTTCGCCGTCTCTTCGATGACTCTCGGTTGGTCTTAACGAGCTCGCTCTCAGATGACCGCCATCTGCGAGAATCTAAATTAGTGAGAGACCTTGAACCTTCTAATCGTCCGTCCCTAAAGTATAAATGTGAAAAAATAATCCACAGAACGCGATCGTGTTTTATAAATTCAAAAAGCGAACAAAATTTACATTATCAATATTTTTTCAAATCTCAGCTCATACGATAAGCCTCGTCTTTTGTTCGAGATTAAACATCAAGATTGAGATCGTTAGGATCTTTCAGTATCCTCCGATCGATATAGAGACGAGGAAAAGGCCCTTTCTTATCGTTAAGATCGCAAAACCCCCAGCGATAAGGGGTCGAGAAACGAAGATATAGAATCCACCTAGAGGGGGTAGCTGCTAAAAAACAATCCGGCTCTTGTTTTCTTTTACAGACCCGAGGCAATGGTCGGAAGCAGCTGTCGCCCACTGGTTGCACTGGGCTATCGGAGAATTCTCCCTGGAGGGTACGGCGATGCAGCCGTGGCAGCACATGACTGGGAAACAGATTTGTGCCATGGGGAAGGAATCCTTTCTAGCACGTGCCCCCACCACCTTCATGGGCGACATCCTATGGGAGCATCTCGAGATCCTGCAGAAAGGTGCGTGTCTCCTTCTTATAATATCTCGTACAGTCGAGTTCATCAATCTACCTCGAAATAAACAATGCTTAAAACTGTGTGACGAATTCTTAAATACGCAATATATATATATATTGTTTCGTTTACATTTTTACATAAAAACAAGTGTATATGATATATATAGAGCCAAGAAAATTTTTTTTAAAGGTAGCTTGATGAAATAAATTAATCTAAAAATTCATCTTACCTTTCGACTGGACTCGATGCATTTTAATACACGTAATTTATGTTTTTTACTAACTATTAGTAATATTAGATGATATATGAAATGATTACGCATGTAATTATTAATATAAAAAATTACTACTAGTCTCTTATGCCACATGAGACAATCCCTGTAAAAACTCTGGATTATCACCGTGAAATTTTTATAGTACAAATATCACGTATGACCGTGCATAATTTAAATATAAAATCAAAACTGAAACGAAATCACGATATCTGCATCATATTTGCAGTAATATAAAAAAGAAAGAAATTGTTTTCTATCAAAAAAAAAATTATATATGCAAGTAATAATTTTAATGCGTTTCTTGCATACTCGTCGGTGATCCCGCGTTACTAACGCGGGGCTAATCGTAAAAGCACACACTGCGCGCGCTACGCTCTTTTTGCGGCGGGCACCTTCCGTCATCGTCGTCGTCGTCGACAAAACCGATCGAATTTCCGTAAAATCGCGATGTTACGTCTTAACGTACGAGCAAAAAGACTCCGGCGGACAATAACAATAGCGATGACAGGACGGTGCGCGCGGGTGTGGTGACCAGCTCTCTTATCCCCCTCCTTCCCCCAAGTATATCTCGCGTTTCGTATAGCGTTGAATCGGGGCCCCCTTTTTACCTTCGTACGCGGACCCGGAGAATGAGAGGCGTAGGAGAAGAAAGACGGAGCACCATAGAAAGCTCCGTCCCGGATATCCGCCGAGGTGGTGCAGCAACGCCATTGCCGCGGCCACTTAGACGCTTTTCGGAGATGTACTCGCGTGCACCAAAGAATTCACTCGAATTTCGATCTCGCGATGTGTACCGTCAATGGTCGAGAGACCTAGAGGTTCGTTCGATCCCTCCTATTTAAATCCCCCTCACCCTCTCGTGCCCCCTTTTTGTGGTACGTGCGCGCTCAAAACAGCAAGTCAAGTTCGCTGTAAACTGCGCGTTCGAGATTTAACAAAGCAGAGAAAATTCAAAGGGAAAATATCCTCTCACATGGAGGATGGATCGCACCGAATGGGAAAACGACGCAAGTGCAAAAATAAGTCCTATAAATAATTTCGTTTTTTAATCTTTTTTTTTAATCTTTAATGTAAATTTACAACAAATATGATGTCTTGAAATTTTATTTAATTGTTCGAGAACCTTTCGAAAGATTTGTGAGAAAATATTTTTCTATATTCTAAAAATGACTTTAGCAACGTCTTTTATCAGAAAATACATTGAATTTGATCATACATTGCATATGATATTTTATCACAAATATATTAAATATAAAAAGAATTTAATCTATCTTTTACACATTTTTATCTGTATTATTAAATCTGCGATAATAATGTATGATCAAAGTCAATATCTCACTAGTTATTCGATATATGCTAAAAACTATACTATGCTATTGCCTATTTAACACAATAAATATACAAAAGATGAAAAAATTAAAATTATAAAAAATAAAAAAAAATAGAATTTGTAAGAGAAGCAGGAAAGGCGGGGGATGAGAAAAGAGAGGAATACTGATGGAGGAAGATGAGAAGCTAAAGAGATAGAGATGCAGATCGTACGAAATGACGAGGCAGGAAGCGAAGATATTCGCCCGTGATTTAACTCCCGTTAAGTAAAACCCCCATACTTCCTTATCGATTATATTCACGTCGCCTCATCATCGGCACTGAAACCTCGGCTTAATCATCTAGCGCGATCTAAGGACGACTATACTAACGGTAACTCTCCACAAAACTCGAGATTCGTCTCGAATACATAATCTGTCTCGTGCCAAAAGGGAGCATAAGATAAGTGCGAGCGAGGAATAGAATTATTTGACTTTTGAAGATTAAGTCATCTATAACAAACTTGCTTTATTTTAATTAATAAAATACAAATAATAAATAAGCACTATAATACAATTTTTTGAAGATTCTTAAAACTTCTAAAAATCTCCAGAAATGTTTAAAAATAAAACTTTTCTCCCGCATGTTTTAATTTTAATTCTCACAAGCTTGATCATCGTTATAACTTGCGTACACTTAATCAAAATTGACGGAAAGTCTCAATGAATTTTATGAACGAACGGGGTTGAATAAAAACATCCATTTTCGCTTTCCACGTTCCAGCCGTGCAATTTGAAATTGATTATTGTGTTACGATTGTGAACAAGCTAGAGTCGGCCGTGCCACGTGATTCCCTCCGACCGAGGCGATGGTAATTTAACTGAAGCCTAGCGTGCACCCATCTGCGAGCGCGCAGTCGCGACACGACGTGGGTAATCGCTTTGATTCCGCGAATGAGAACGGATGTTAGGAAACGCTCTTGCGTTGTATAAAAAAGTAGAAACTAAAAAGTTGTATCTTCCTGTCGTGGCGATACCGATCGGATTCACGGTGAAATTCATTAAAGCGACGCGTTTCGTCATCGCCGAAACGAATGATTGATCTCTTTTTTTGTTTTTGTTTTTGTTTTACATACGTTATCGAAAACGGAAACTTTAAAATCAAATTTTCCTCTCATTTAATCTTGTCGTGAGAATCGCGCTGTAAGGTGTCATTTTAGTATTTATATACGTCATTTTTTTAAATTATCTTCATAAAACACGTCATCTTTTTTCGTTCTCCTTAGATCATTAATTTGTGCAGACCTAAGACTTAATTGTGTTTTTGAATAAAAAAATTAACTACACGAATAAAATTTTAAATTATATGAATTATACATCTTACATAATTTTCTCTGATACAAATCAATTCTAATGATAATCGAAATTATTTGACGTTTGAAGAAAATCTCGTGCGACGTAGATTATTTCTATTAAGAAATTTATCAATCTTCTCGCTGCAAATTAATAGTTGAGAGTATATTGATCCAAGAATAAAAAGGAAACCGTGCCTTTGGGAGGAGTTCAGAAAATATATTTGCATATTAAAGGCAGAAAAATGTACCAAAGTGTAAGAGCGTGAAACACGTTCTCGGCACGTGCTTCGCGCGCGCGCGCGTTTTGCATTTCTAGTCTACAATTGTTTCACGAGAATTCCTAGAAACGTAGAAACGCCGACGATGAATCACACGGGCAGCAGCGTCTCCTTCGCAATACACGGTCGCGATGATGACAGTGCTACTCGAGATCGTTAATCACGATTGCGCTCGCGATGCGCGCAACGATCGCGCACAATCACCGTAGGGGAATAACTTAATGACAACAGTGCAACATTTTATTCCTGTCGTAATCGACAGCGCGCGCTGAAAAACTGTACGAGTACCGCACGTGCCGCATGCGATAACTCTATTATCGTATTGCACGCAGATAAGATTCAATTATTACGATTAATGCATACGCTATCAACGAGGCACATGTAATCATTCACGCGTACACATTTAATTGGCTCGTGAACGTGTTATTTTTTTTTAATAAACCCCATCAACATTCTTGTATTGATTTGATAGGTTAATCAAAATTATGGGAAGATTATTGATTAAAATTATGAAACATTGTTATAAAAGCAAGCTTATAATATTCGAGAAAATAGTTATGTAAGATGACGATACCACAATTCTTAGACGCGGATTAAATTAATTCGGTATAGGAGCAGAAACGGCGCGACTTAATTACACACGCGAAGATATAAGAAAAAAAAAAGAATAGAGGTTGCAACTCGGTTGAGGATTTATCTCCGTTTTACATTCAGATGTCGACGCAGCGAAGGCCTCTCTGGAGAACGTGCCGGCGAACTTGTATGAAAGCGTATGCGTGCCAGATTTAGGTGATTTTGTGGGATACCAGGGTGGCGGCCATCAGGTGGCAACACCAGAACATAAAAATCCGTCGACGCCCGCCAATTCGGCCACCTCCAACTCCTCCGCTCCTCCTCAGAGCGGTACGCAACAACAACCCTCGATACAACCCTCTTCGGCCGCGGTGTCCCTGCCATCGAGACAGTATCATAACGATGGTAAGTCCATTTTTTCTATTCCTCCGTCTTCCTCCGTCGTGAAAGATCGCTCTCGAGTGGTGTAGGAATTTTCTGTAGCATCATTTCTCCCGCGCCACTATATCGAACCGTGAATTCTAGCCCAGCGGTCGGAAATTTTCGAGGCTTTACACGATACTCTCGCGAGCGCACACGAGCATCCCTCGCCGTTCCTCTAAAAAGTACTTAATAATAAAATTAATGAAAAATTATATATAATTAATTCTCTCTATCCTGAAGATGTAAAAAAATAGTCAAGGACAAAAAGAATGATAAATTAGCTCTTGCTAACTATAAAGTTAAATAAACGTACGCGTAAATATAAAAAAGAAAAACGTTACCGTCAACGAGAATGACGGATAATTGCAACGACACCCACATTCCTCATACAATCCTCCTTTCTTTTCGATACCGATAACCGATCGCGTGCATACAACGCACGCAAGGACCCGCTAAATTACGCGACACAAGCCGCGTTTTTTTATTTATTTCCCCCGATTGCAAGTGCAAACGAAAGCGTGGAGGAGTTTCTCATTGTTACGTCAGGATGGCTGATAACATCTCTCGGGTTGGCGCGTTTGCACGTGTTGCAAACGCAAACCTCTCATTATCGTCACTGTTCGTTTCTCATTTAACGTTTCTTCGTCATCATCGTATACCCGTCAGCGACAAATCGCGATTTCACCGACACGACGTCTAGAAATCGAACCGTCAAATATCTAGTCTCTCTCTTTCTCTCTCTCAAAGTGGATTGCAACATATGTCTCATTATCAGCTTACGACAAGCGACGAGGTAGGATGAATTATTTCGCAGTGAAATCGGATCGAGAAGATTCGATAATCTTTAAGATACCGTGAGTTGGCACATTTTTATATGATAGTTCGTTTCGTTCGTCGTCGAAAATTATAGACGAATCTGAAAGGTTTACGCCTTATCGTGATTCGCACTCTTGAAATCTTGGAGAATACGGTGCTACATAATATCTGAATAACAAATGAATGAGCTATCCCACATGATAGTTTAGAGATAACATCGGGAATGACGCAAGCTATTCGCGCGCGGCACATTCAAACTCATTTTTTTCCACTTTTTGTGGAATAGCTTGTGGAATAATTCTCTCACTAAGCTATTCTATTCATTCACAGAAGTTTTCAGAACGGTATCTCTTGAATCGCGGCTTCTCTATTGCGATTCACGAAAGACCAGAAGATTGCCAAAGATTTCGCGTCAAGTTTTGTAAAACCGAGTTTCGATCGAATCAAGCACTAAATGAAAAAAAAAATTATTGCATAATTAAATTTTATTACCGTACAACGTAAACAGTTGAAATTTCATGGA
Source organism: Prenolepis imparis (assembly GCF_030444845.1). Classification (NCBI taxonomy): domain Eukaryota; kingdom Metazoa; phylum Arthropoda; class Insecta; order Hymenoptera; family Formicidae; genus Prenolepis; species Prenolepis imparis. The sequence goes on along the minus strand of NW_028141168.1, from coordinate 13,507,772 downwards.
CTCGAATTGACAATCACATTGTTCGTTACCTCGGTCACGAATCTGATTTTAATTTCATTATAAAGCGCGCAGAATAATCGTAAGTGAAAATATCAACGTTAGCGCTGGCGTATCAAATTTTCATCTTGCCTTTTCTTGTGACGTGAAAATTTTTGCACAAAGTGCACGATACGCGCTATATAACTGACCCAATTTCATTAGGCATTCGAGCATCTGTCTGGCTTTGACCGAGTTACTTTCGTCATATATGCTTATCCGTTGTAAGATCATATTTATCATTATATGATGAATCAACTTTCCCCGAGTGCGGTTTTTTTTTTTTTTTTTTTTTGCACAATATATCAATGCGCTCTGCTGTCGAAAGAGATTGAAATCTGCCAGTGCATTTATGGAATTATAATACCTCGATATTTGATATATCACAATTCAAGAGCTACAAATGAAAAAATTTTTTTTATATATAGGATGACCTAAAATCTGACCAATTTTTTAAGATGATTTTGTCTCGAAAATTTTGTTCTTATCAATAATTTTTCAAGTAATGAACGATTGAGCAGAAAAAAAGACTTTGACAAACTAAACTGTAAAGTCAAATATCATGACTTTATAATCAAACTTTCAATAGAATATATATTTCCATCGTTTATTACTTGAAAATTATAAGAAAATTATTGATTAAAGATTGGACTCGCAACTACGGTAATTGAAACTATGATTTCGCGTATGGCCTTTATCAATGACTGATAATCCGTTAATCGTTCCGTAATCCGTGTACACACGTGCAATTGAGTACGTTGATGGCATCGAAGGCACGCGCAATAGAACGACGATGGACGAAAAAATAGAATAGAATGAAACCGAGCCGAGCCGAGCCGAGCGGAGCGGAGGAGAGCATTATGAAGCGAGTCTCTTCGTAGCGCATAGGTAACAATTACCCTAGCGAGGGGCCTTACGTCACTGCAGCAGTGACCGTGGGTGAACGAGGGAAAGTCGGGCTCTCTACACGCTCCGCCGCGGACAATGGAGACGACTCGCTCGCTCACGCCCGCTCCGTATGTCCGCCTCGATCTGTGTACACATACGTATACGCACGTTAATGAATGCGCTCGCGTTATATCCCTCGCCTCTATTCTGATTTCAATCGCGTTCCGTCTACGTGGAAAATAGAATGAAATCAGCATTAGAACTCTAATTGAAATCCAGCTCTATACTGGAGATTCTCTCGCTTAAGTATTTACGAGAGAAAAATTTCCTCAGCGATATTCGATAGAGCAATCTCTCCCTTTTGAAATGAAATAAATGAGCAAGGAATTTTAAATCAATTGTATGAGATCGAGCTGAAATAAATATCACTGGCACTTTACTGTTTCGCTGATATTTTAGACGTGAATAAAAAAAAATCAAAAGAGACGGCAATGTCACCAACATGTCGTATAAGATCAAAGGCAGGACTAGGAAAGTTTGACAACCGCTGACTGATATTCGCTCATGCGACTCACCCAAGTTCCCCGAAGACCCAGCTGGTACCGTATATATACGGACGTCTTACGGACGCGTCGTTACAAAGCGACCAACACAGACATCCGTATAATAGACTTATTATTTCTGCTTGCTAAAGCACTGTTACGTTATGTATCACAGCTCTTCGAGGTCTCTGGTTCGACTCTCGCTTATCCTCGCTTTCGACCTCCTCGTATCGGAACCGATGTATCGCGCCGTTATTTAGGAATCATAGTCGAATGTATAATATTTAATTTTTGCTTAAAATAATCCAACTTTGAATTTAAATAACCATTGCTTGGAAATGTCTCTTATCAAATTATTTTCACTCATATTTCTTTTTATATAAATACTCGTGTAATAATAATAATCAATTTATTAAGAGTACGCGATCTCTTTGATACTGGTAGTCTAGAGTCTAGATTAATATTTCAATCCAGCTCACCAGCATACTCTCATTGTAGCATAACATACATTCGTAAGGGTGGAATAAAGTTCGTCGTAATTTTTCAACGCATCAATTTTTTTTTTTTTTTTTTATATTGGACACATTTTAGGGAGGGCTTTTTTCCATTTCTTTTAGGATAATTTTGAGAATATATCGGCGCGTATTGTTCACGAAGGCAACTCACCGCTTCGTGTCACGTATGTCGCGTCTCTATGTGCGCGTGCATAAATTAACGACAGCGAGACGAGCGTGAAGACGAAAACGAGCGACGCGAGACCGAGAGAGCGCAAAAGCGTTCTCTGTCTACGCGGTTTACTGACCACACGCGGCCAAAAAAGGAGCGCTATCCGCGTGACGTCCATTTGATAAGTTCGTTTATGGAAGAGAAGAGGTTGGTTAATTCGCGCCGCGGCGAATACAATGATTATTTGTTAAGCAACCTTCGCGTTATAACTAACGGCGACGAATATGCGGCATTCTGATCGGCTTTTGTCTCTGTCTCTCTCCGTCTCTAACGTTCAGCGTCTCTTTGATATGTCGATTCGATAAGCGACTTTGAATTTATTTGAAATTCTCTACACGTAGAAAATTTTAATAAAAAAGAATAAGGGGAGAAAGAGAAGAAGGGGGGGAATAATTTGCGTTCTTAGTTTTTGATTTGTTTGTCTAATGAAGAAAGATATTTCTATTTATGTATATAAGAATGTAAAAAAATGTTTTTAATTTTTTAACACATATAAATATTCTTCGTATTCAACATTCGCGCTCTTAATTCATTTTTCATTTGTTATCATGTTACACATCACCCTCAATTTCACGTTAGGCTTTTTATACGAGCGCTGGAAAGCGCACCAGAGCATTCTGCAAATTGTAACTAATTTTTCAAATCAGTATACTTAATACATATAACTATACTTACGCGAGACTTAATATTCGCGCGATAATAAAACCGCAATAACACGTTCTCGGATAGAACTTGGAAGGCGCGAACGAGGCGAAGCCACGCAATTTCCTGTGTGCGTCGCGAAGAGATATACAATACCACGATGTTGCGCGAATACACACACGCACATTCACACATGCAGCGGCTTCGATCATATTGTGCTGCCGCAGATCGCAATATATAAAGATATAAAGAACGATCAGCAGGGCTAGAAGTACCGAGAGACTCGCTTATAGGGATGAAGCGAACAGAAAAAGGTAGAAAGGGGCGCGTCGGAGTGACGAAACGGTGAAAGGGAGGGAGGGGTGGTTGGCACAGGTTGTATTCATTCACTCGTTCATTCATAGTTCGTACACCGCCTCGAGGGTCTACAAAGCCTCTTGCTCATTCAGAACTCGTGACACGACCGTGTGGCATATGTACGTGTATGTGCGTACGCGTGTGTGCGTGCATATACGTATATGTGTTTTTTTTTCGTCCTTTCTTTCCTGTTCGTGCGTATCGCCCTCCTTCTCGTCATCGTCATCGTCGTCGTTATCGTCAAGGTTTTCGTACGCATACGCCATGATGAACGGCGTAAGGTAAATATACGAATGGCCGGAAATAGAAGTATGTTCCTTCCACAAATGGTATATAACTGTTTCAAAGCACGAAAAATATTCCACATTTTTTAAGGATTTTTTTACGTATTACTTACGACTACCGAAAATGATTATTATGCAAATGTATTAATGTTTGTGTGCGTGTGTGTGAGAACAGTTAAAATTAGTGTTTCAACGCTTTATTGTTAACACTTGCTTCTAATCGCGCGAATGAAAATGGATGCAATTAAATGAGTGAATTTTCACATGGATGGAAAGAATGAAAAGAATTAATTGGTTGATTATCCCTGAAGATATAATTCACTTTTTATACAATTTATCGTGTTAACACGTTTTCGCGATAATTTTCACAGTTAAGATTAAGATATTTATAATGGATCTCCGAAATAAAATAAAAATGCACGAACTTAAAAAATAATTTCTTTTTCTATATATAATTTATTTAAATAGCAATTATACAAAGATTTATTTTAAAATTTCTATATTAATCGTACATTGAGTAAATTTTTTTTTTTTATTCAGTCAATGACTGCGAAACATCCGATCTGATATTGGTACGTTTAACCATAATTACGAATGTAAAAAAATTGTGAACAAGAAGCGACTCAAGGAACGAGGGTAACAGCAAATCGAGGAGAGAGAGGGAGAAAAGAGAAGGGGAGAGAGAAAAAAAGCAGAAGCGATATTCGGAGCTCACGTTACAACCGGAAGTCGCTGGGCAGGGCTGGCTGGTAGTAAAAGGAAAGGGGAGGGAGACCTACCCCAATACCACTTCGGGACGGCAAGATAGTTTTATAATATCCTCGAGTACTCCTCCCTTAATGCACTCGTAAATGCACCCTCCTTAGAAACCGCTTCGCCGCGGCATTGTTGCTCACTTCGAGAGTGTGTTTCGATTGAGAGGAAGAATCGCACAGATGTGGAGGAGAAAACCAGATCGTCTTGCGTGACTAGTTCGTTCGAGTATACGTTATAATAGCAATTCCCCTTCCAGCGGATTTTTATTAGATTTTATATGAACAAAAAAATATATACGTACACGTTTTCTATAAATGTCTCGAAGGATTAATTAAATATGCATTTGTACTCTTCGATATTGAATACATTGATAAATTCAACATATAAAATTTTGATATCTCTAATAATTTCTATAATATTTGATTTATTTAAATGTATTGGAGATGTACATAGTTTTGATATTATATATTATACATTTTTCAAAAAATATTATACACATAAAAATGTACTTCAATCTAAAAAAGTAATAACTTATTATTGATTAGGTACTAAGACCCAACAATTTAGATTTAGATGATGTATAGATAAATAGAAAGAAAATTTATTTAATTTAATTAAAGAGTGTAACTTTAGATACAGAGTTGATCGAATTTTTCAATTTACATTTTCTGAAGATAAAATCTAAGTCTGATATTCAAAATATCAATTATATTTAATATTGATTATTTCCCAAAAGAAAATCTGATCTGTTTTTTTTTTCAAGCAACGAGCTATTTCTCCTTATACATCAGACGAGGCAAAACTGCAGGAAGGGGCAATTGCGATACGCGCGACGATCAATTAGATGCCAGTCCAAATAGAAAATAGAAAAACAGCGGACCACGCGCGCAGTTTCTATTCGGATATAGACCCGGAACGGTAAAAGTGCGCGCGTTCTTATTGTGCCGGCCCTCGTAAGTCCCATTACCACGGAGAGAGAGAAAGAGAGAGAGAGAGAGACAGAGAGGCACGAGGCGTAGGGGAGTGAGCGCTTCCGGTCCCCTCTGCATCACGTGCGAGCCCGCCGCCGAACAGAGAAACCCCCGTTGCCCTCGCCTCTCAACATCCGGTCCGCTGCGCGCCTCCTTCATCTCCTCACCCCTCTCTCTCCCCTTCGGTCGCAGCCCTCTCTCAAAAAATAGGCTAGGTCCTTCTCGACTTGCGCCGAACGTGTGCGCGTTTACTACACGAGGAGACGATCTGAATGATCTAGCGTGACGAAACACGTATGATCGGGGGGTCGAGACAGTTTTTGTTTTCTCTTCTTCATGTAGATAACACACGCGTATAAAATAATAATCCATATAAAATATTCAATACATTTGACATTCGTTAAAAAACAGGACTATTTTACATTGGCTTTTTCATTTAGTATAAAATTGTATTTAATATTAAATTCAATTTTTTAATTCCTTTCATCTACAAAAATGCCGACGAAAAAAAAACAATGTTGCCTTTTGGGGCAGTGATATAATCATTTAATTTGTAATAATAATTACGTTTACGTCGACGTTCGATATGTGTGTAATTTACGTGCATCTTTTGCTATACTATAAATTAATCCATCATAATTAATTGATTAATTATTAATTCGTATTATTTGCTATTTTCTCAAATCACAATTTTAATGTACGATTAAATTTGTAAGATATATAAAATTCGGCTTTAAATTTATTATGATACCTTATTGTTAGTACGATGTCGTATTGTTAAATCGTCCTAATATTTCCATTCTGTATACGACATAATAATAATGAAACCATTAAAAGATCAAATCATATAGTAATTGTCGTTACGATTATTTAGTATAATATTATCATTATTACAATTGTTATTTTTATCTCGCTGCATCAAATATTTTTTGAGAATAATTTATAATTTTTTAATAGAAGATTTATATGTATTTTTACTGTAGGAAAAAACACAATGTCCTAAGCAAAGTATAGGACGATTAGCAAATAATAATTTTTATATATACTAATTATTCATCCACAATTGAAATCTGAATCGTGCCAATCGAAAGAACTATTTCTTTAGCGTCCAAATAAATCCCCATCTATCAAAAGATGCAGAAGTAGTGCTTCAAAAAATCTCGAAGAGAAGAATATATATATTGGGTACAAATTTATAATATATTCTATATATATACCTATGCATACATAGAACACTCTGTCGACGCAACGACGAGAGAGAGACGGCATCGGTGGCAGCAGGTGGTTGAAGCTTCGAGGGGGCGTTTTGCGATCTCCCTTCCTCTCCCTGCACCGTTCCCCCCGCCCTCTCCACGCCAAGTTGGCGGCTGTTGAATTTCCTATCTCGTTTCCCCTCCACGCTGCGAATCAGAGCCCCACTCCGCGGTCTTTGTGAACTCCCATCTTCCCCCTCCATCGCGCGGCACCAATGCGACACAGGGATAGTCTCGTACGAGATGCGTTGCCCCGCTGGCAGAGGGGGAGGGAAATGCGATGGAGGATGAAAGGGAGCGCGCGCGCGCGCGCGGGGTGCGGCAGAGAGACACCGAGGACCGGAGAGCGGAAACGGTACGGCGCTTCGTCACAGTGACACGCGCGCTCGCGTCAAGTGGAGGAGAGTGTGAGGAGCGCACGCGAGAGCAATCTCCCGTATATACAGTAGCCGCGCGTCTGTTCCCGACCGACGTTTATTCCTTTCCTCTATTGTGCGTGCGGAACGTTCGTTTTTCAAAGTGACAGTATCTCTCGCGGTGATGCCCGTCATCGAATTTGTTTCGTCACGTGGATTCGCGAATTAATTCTCGTAAATAGGGCGACAGCGAATAAATTCCGCAGTTAATTCCCGGGAAATTAAATCCCGATTATACGGAACTCAATGTAGTGAGTAGTGAGTAATTGAGAGAGGGAGATTGGGGAAGGAATTTAATTCGATTGTGTGGGACCCGCGAACGTAGTGAGTAATTAGTGAGGAATATCTGAAAGATTAAATTGAATTATAGTTATATATAATATGAGACTGAAATGGAAAGTGAATAATTAAGGAGTATGTATACCTGGGAAGTTAATTTTAATTCTAATTGAGATAGAACTCTGAGTGTGTAGCGAGAATATATAGAGGGGATATCTTGAAAATTAAATTTGACTCGGACTCTTACGGGATCGAGCGACTCTGAATTGGAGTGTTTAATTTTACTTCGGGATTGGTACTGAAGAAGGACGAAGGGATACCTGAGAGCTGCTGAGAACAGCGTGCAGCTGAGTCAACGAAAAACGAAGAGAGGATTGACGCGAGACGCCAGCCGAGGAGACACCTGTTGCTCTCTCGCGGCTAAGTGCAAAATTTCCGGACCGAGGAAACTCGAGTTTTTCCTCCCATCAGGGAACCCAAAGAGATTGTCAATCGGTCTACCTAAACAAGACTCTCGTCGACGAAAGAGATTTGTCTGGAAAGAAATCTATGCCTTCCGCGAAACGGGCGATCCTGCGCGCATCGCGAGGACGAGAGGGACCGAGTTTGCAGCGGTTGCTCGTCGAGCCATGCAAAACACGTTGACAGGAGCGTGCGCGGACAGCGAGTGGTAAGGTCACGCGCGGAATAATTCGGATGGCTCGCGCGCTGTTGGTCGAGGAGTGACCCAACATCATCGTCGTCGTCGTCGCGTAGGACAATCGAAGACGACGTCACGGCGGGCGTCGTGAGCGTCGGGACGTCGCGGCCTTCGGGGCAGGCGCCGGTCATAATAGTCGACGCGTACGCGGCCAATATCGGGACGTTAACGAGCGGCAGCGGCGGTGGCAGTAACAGCAATAGCAGCAGCGGCAGCAGCAGCGTTAACGCGGTCGCGTCTTCGGAAATGGTGCTCCAGATGCTGGACACGCTGATGACAGGCCACGAACCGTTCTACGCCGATTATCCCGCGTACCAGGAGGCGGAGCCTCTCACCAGCCATCATCCGCATCATCAGCATTCGCATCAGCACGCGATCGCGCGCAGCAACACCAGCGTGGTGCCGCCGGTCTCGCTGGACGCGACCACCCACACGCCAGGTACCTTATCTGTCGGATTTTCATTCCCGAGGCGCGTATCGTGAAAAAAAAAATTCGGATATTGTTCGGTTAAAAAGAATACCCCGAAAAACAGAAATCTAAATATACGTGCTTCTAAAAAAAACTTCAATTTCTATTCTAAGGTGATAAGAGTCTGCGAAAATTTCATCGCAAAAAGAACAAGATATCACAAATTTCAATTTCGAATCGATATATAAAATATTGCAGAGAGTGGAGGAAATGCGATATATTAATCGAGAAAATAACTGACGATCTCAAATAGGACTACAAGGGATTACAAGGGATTAGAAGGAAGATAATTTCATCTACTTTGTTCTTTCTTTTTATAGGCATTAATTTTGAGACACAATTATTTTTATATCATAATGAGAGAATTTTCTCTTAGAATTTACCCTGAAAATCATGGTAATCGTGGGACAATATGCTATGGAAAGAATTTTATGAGAATTTCTCTTTATTATTAATATTTATCACAATAAAAATAATAATATTTATCACAATAAAATGTAAAACATGTTTGATTAATTTTACTAAATTGCATGGTAAAATTAATCAAACATATTTTTATATTTTATTGTAATAGATATTATTTTTATTGTGATAAATCTTAATCAAAGAAATTCTCATAAAATTCTTTCCATACCATATTGTCCCACGATTATCATGATTTTCAGGGTAAAATATAGGTGCTTTCCAATTAGTGACACAAGTTGACAGTATCATTCTATCTTTTATTATTCCTGAATGTTGAAAAAAGACAGAATGACGCTTGTGTCAATTTGTGTCACTAATTGGAAAGCACCCTATGATATCTTTAACGATTTCTATTTAAATTCTCTCCTGGATCTTCTGAATCGAAGTAAAATCCAACATGCAATCACAAAATAAATATCAACATCTCATATAAGAATTATCAGGCTTTATATTTTTACATCATAACGCAATCCAGCCGAATTAATATTTATATTGTTTAAGCGACATTATAATTTCTAATTCTAGTCTGGTGATATCGAACGATTGCCTATATCGTGTGAGAAGTCAAGTGTCAGATCCCGTATATAAGGCATAGAATTATTTATTATAATTCTGTGCAATGCACGTAATAATCCAGAGAATAGGGTATTTTTTAATTCGAATCTTTTCAGTAACAAAATACATATATTGAAGAATTTTTATTCAGGAATTGAATAATAAACATTGCAAGGATAGAATAAATTTTTATATATCTTTGCAATTTTTTAATCTTATTTTGCAATCTATTTATTAGTGCTATATTTATAACACTACTTGAACGTCGAGACTTTTTTTAATTTTTTATGCTTAATTTTATATTTGTATTATAGTTAAAAATCTGTAAAAATGTTGGTTTTTATTTTCAATTCTTGTCTATATTGCAATAATCGTTGAAGAAGGAAACGATAAATATTTTTTTCACTATCATTATGTGACAATTGTAATAAAGTTGAGAAACTGAACGGAAAACAATAAGCATAACATTCCTAGGCCACTTTGACATAATTTTTGACGACATATTTATAAATTAGACACGAGGAAGGCAATCTAATGAATTAAATCAAGGTTGCGCGCGGTCGTACACTAGTTTGAAATTTATTACTGACATATACATATAACAAAAGAGAATACATTTTTCTATCTAGCTTATTATCTATATAAAATATTAATCAAAGTTAATTGTGAGAATTGTAATTTAAACAATTCTGTATTTTTAGAAACAGAGAATTAAGTAATCTTAATTTATATATCTCTGAAAAGAGAGAGAGATAGAGAAGCTCTAATAGCGCGTTTCTGTTTAGCAAACTAACAATAAGTGCTCTTCGAGTCTTTCGACAGAAACGATTTCATAAAATCGATCTCGTTTTCGTCGCGCGATTGGACGATTCGTTCCATGAAGGGCAGATACATCACAATTATAACATTCGACTATCTGCATAATGGCCCGTAACTATAGTATTATTTTTAACGTGAGCATCTTTTGTTCGCGGTACGTCCCTCGTTCCTCTCGGTTAAGGTGTGGCCCTTGTTAAGCCGACAATAAAGCGTATCGCGCAAGGTCTCAGCGGCACACACTTGGGTGTTGCACGGTTGGGATGCTTCGGAATTGCACCCGGTGCAAAGAGATGAAAACCCAATCAATATCGTCATACATCAAATGAAGATATTTCGATATCGTAGGTCATAACATTCCCCAAGATATGAATAAGATATCTCGATATGGTGGTTGGATAAAGCGGTGTCTATAATGAAAATTTAACACATAAGACGTAAGAAATTATACTAATCATGTTTGATTATTCTTCTCACATTCAACTGTGATTGGTTGTAATTTCTTATGTTTTTTTACATCTTACATTCTCATTGTTAATACTGCTTAACATTACCCATTGTTTTGTTAAATTCGCAGATTTTTCTATCCGTCTGATCAGCGCCAATAAGATGTTTTAAGTTATATTTAGAGAATTTAAATTACATTATATATATTTAAATTTTACAAATTCTCCACAATAATTGCACAGCAAAATATTATATTTATAATTATTGAAATGTGAAGCAACGGGATTTTAATTACACATTTCGAATTTATGTTGAAGTCGTGCGTTATAAAATCTTTTCTTTATTCGTGATTTGTGTTTGCAAACAATTTATAAAATAATTTCAAAATGAAATCTTACATTGATATTTCTAAAGGTGTAAAAAAGAAATATAGAGTTGAACGAAATGTATATCATCCATACATTTACTTAAAAGATTAATTATCAAGATTAATTATCAAGATCGATTGATGAATCATGTCAAAAGGATGTTAAAATACAAGTGCACATCTAGAAATCATTATGCCAAAGATTTCTTCATCTCGGCACATTTAAACATCCGTCATCATAATATAATTTCTTAGATCATTAAGTACTAACGATCTGAGGAGAATAATTCTACATACATTTTTTTTCTAAAATAAAATTCCCTCGTAACAAATAACAACACTTAAGAAAATTTATTCAATTCGTTTATTTAAAGGTATTCGAATCTTTATTAATAATCTTTATTAATAATCATCAGCTATTTTATGCAGATGATTAATAATCTGGAAATGATTTTCTTTGTAGGCAACACGCGCGAATTTTTATGCAGAAAGACGGTTCGTCTGGCGTCGAGGGCGTGCAATGCGCGTTTCACGTGTACACCCAGACGCGTTCATGGGATAGGTAGAGTGTGGGAGAGTTCGCAGGTCACCGGTCTAACGAACAATGCGCGATTTCGTAGTGCCGTCGTCGTCGTCATCGTCGTCGTGGACGACTTTTTTACGAGCCGCGCTCATCGCGCGTCTCTCCCGTGTATTCTACGTGCTTGTATGACACTTCGCACACGTCTGTATGCGTGTGTGCGTGTGTATACGTGTGCTTGAGTAAAAGGAGCGATTCACGACCGTGGCAGGTATAAAATCCGGAATGGCGAAGGAAAGAGTAGCGTCGTTTCTTCCCCCCTTCCCCATAGTCTTTTTATATTCCTATGCGATAGATTGTAGGCGAACAAAGTCGCTACTTTCGTCTTGATGCGGATTGTTTGATTGTGCGAATTTATTAATGTTTTCGGCTAGCGTTTGTCTGACATATTATATAATTTTCATTTTTTATTACTTTATTATATTTTTATAAAAAAAAAAAAGAATTAATAATATCAATTAGATTAATAGAGTAAAGTGAGATAAATGGGATAAATTAAGTTTCTTCATATTAGACTGCATACATGAAGAGACTTGAAACGCTTAAGGAAAAACTGCAGTCGACGCTTCATTCTTCCCTTGGAAATTTATTCTACGGTTTTGCTTCTTTGCTAACTTCAATATAATACATTATCAAGTTTATATGCATGCCGTTTGTTAAGTGGGATATACATGTCTGTTGAATTTTGCGTGTGTCATTGTTTAACTCGTCATTGCTCATACATTATTACTCGCGCAAATCAGAATAATGAATAATTCGTCTTTATACGATTTACGGTCCTGTTACGAACTTAACGTAAACAAACGCATTTCTTTATATGCGCATTAAGAGAGTATTATTTTTTTTCTTTTTAATTGAGAAGGCAATTTTTATTCGATATTTGTAAAACGCGCATTATCTCATAGTTCATCGAAAGATATATCATTAGTCATAAGTAACAATATCTTTCATCTTTCTTATCGTTGAGTATACTAAATAGTTTTCCGAAGAAAAATCTTTGGAGGCTGAAAAATTTCTCGAAAGATAACGACTTGTGTAAAAGGGCTGAACGAGTTTTTCAATAATCTGATCTGAACAGAATCAGTAATTTCGATAACAAGAACCAAAGTTCAAGGTTTAAAGTAACAAATGTCGATTTCTAAAAGGACGAGCGTGTGTCAGATTCTGATGTGGGCCGCAGCCGTAGATTCTTCGGTCAAAGATAATGACCTTCCGGCGGCGAGTCGAGAACATTCGTGAGGCAGGTTTTAATTTTCAAGAGGCCCGACTGCATCGGTTTCTCTCTTTCTGTCTTTCTCGCTGCTACCCTGCCTCAGCAGACAGCAGCTGTGCACGCCGACCGGGCGTTTCATTCGATTTGGCACGTGCCACGACGAGGCTGCCTCGTCGCTGCTCCTGTTACTGGCCGCCGCCGCCTTCATTGCTCACCGTTACTGCTGCCTAAACGGCGGTTCTCCGACAGTCCTCGGCACCTGTTTCACAGCTGATATGCGGCTGTTACTTTTGCCCGTCCGATATACCGCGCGTTCTTCCCTTCTTTGCGCGCGGCGCAACTTTCCCCCAATTTTCTGAGTTGCTCTTAAGAGAGCTTTGTAGCTACTGAAAATCCCTGGTCTCTTGAACAATTTAATTAACAAACGTTCCGCGCATACCAGAAAGAGGACTAGAAGACATTTTGCATACGAGAGAAAAATATTTCGAAATTTTATTTTAATATATATTCCTTTGGAATTCTTCCTCTCGTTTATTCATACATATGTACTATGTTGAAAAAAGTATATTTGAAGACTTTGTAGCTATTGGTTTTTTCATCTGCAAGATATATTTTACATGAATAGGAAATGTTTCGAAAATTTATCTGGAATTTTCTTGTAAGAATATTATTTTTATCAATCTTATCTCACGAAAGAGGAGTCTGGCAGATAATGAATTCAACTTTCAAAATCAGATGTAAATGTACGACTGTACATTTGTGGTTGCAAGTTACATTTAAAACAAAAAATAATTAAATTAGGTAGGCGACACTGAGGTTTCTTTAATGAAGTTCGGGGCGTTCAGGCCAAGTCGCATACGAAAAGAAGTCGCATTTTTAGGTCGCGATGACGCCAGAAAACCTAAAACGATGACTGGCTTCGGTGAAGGAGAGAAAGAGAGCCGCGCGTCTGTGTGTGCAGCGTGAGGGCCGGCTCCAAGCTGCACTCCCACGCTCATCGTCCATGAAACACGGGGTGCGAGGTGCAGCTACTATACACGCGAGTCTCGCAGGTGTACTTGGAATATGCAGGGTCTCTGTCCCTACAGCCCTATTAACGACGCCACGGTCGCCACATGGACACGGGAGTATGGGAAAGCGCGCAAGAGAGGCCCTCGCGAAATAATTATTCCTACGGGAAAGAAGCTCGCTCTGATGTAATGACGCCCATCGGGCGATATCTTCGTATCTTTTAGAATTTTAGACGGCGCGATTGAATGCTGGTGAACCTGCCAAGCATATATTTCGAAGAAATCTTTAATCGCGTGGCGTGAAAATTGTTGCTGTTATGAATATTGAGATATAAGAGATATATAACACGTTATTTTTTTATTAATTCTCATAATTTTTTATGATTTTAATAGTTTGACAAAATATATATTTTCTGAATTTTAAGATAGATTGACAATTGATTAATTATTTATTATTTATTGTTAATTTCAGTTGAATTTATTCAATTTTTTTATTCGAAGAAACTACATACTAAAACCTGATCTTTGAAGCTGATTTGCATTCCATAATTATGTCCAATTAAAGATAACTGAAATTGAGGATATCTGACCGCTAGGATACTTGTGCGAGACCACCTGTTTTTTTTTCCTTCGTTAATAAAACGTAAGTGTGGGAATATGGGGTAGTGGCACGTCACATGCGTGATAATGCTGTCGTTTGTCGTAAAGATCGGTGGATTATGGTAATTCCTCAAAGTCACCCGCATTTTATCGTGCTATGTATTATTAAAGGAAAAACTAACTCTACACTAATCGTCCGACTAAGCTGTTTAGAGTAGCTGTAAAAGAAAGAAAGGAAGAACAAACTAGAGAGAAAGAGTGTGTGAGAGAGTGAGAGAGATAATGATCCTGGCAAACCACCTGGTTTTGCCTTAACAGATACAACGTACTCGATATCACCTGCTTCTCGTTGACCCTCTACAAACTCTAGCTAGCCTCGAATTAATGATTCGCGTTCTCCCCTTTTAAACCGCAGCGCTGCTTATAATAAGAAATTTCAGCAACGTCATAAATTTAATATACTAGCGGCGGATGAATGAGATCGCAGTATAGATTTTAAATTAAAAATCGATTTCAATTGATTTACACTTTTTCTTTTCACTCGTCTCGATTTACTCTGCTCGTGCTTACCGATGAATCGTTCTTCTCGTGCAGTTTTTATACTCTGATTGGAAAGAGATAAGCTCTTAATTGTAATGAAATTTATTTGTTCGTAATTATTACGTTGATCATAATCAAATAGGTATATTCTAAAAAAAAAAAATCTGAAGAGCATTTCGGGCAAAACGGCAGCGGATAATAATTTAATTATTATCTGCTATTATTTATGATTTTATGCGGTTTTTTTTTTGTCTTTTTATTGCAACTTACTGCATTAGGAAAGCGTTAATGATTAATGTGACATTTCACATTTAAGGTAGCTGTAAAGTTTCATAATCTTTGAAATAAGATTAGGCGATATTCCATTATGACTTTTAACAAATCGGAAATATATTTTTTCATCCATATATGTATATTAATATCAAGTTTTTCTTATCTTATTTCAATTCGATAAAAACATGACAAAAACCAATCTTTAAACTAAAAATAAAGAAGAGATTACACATTCTAAATATTAAAACAAGTATTAATATTAAGATAAGTCAGAAATATTGTTTTCATTTAGCTTTGATAATATGTTGATAATAACATCAGAAATATTGTTATGCAAACTAAATGAGATAAAATTTAATCGTTTATTTTTGAAAAGATAAATAATTTCCTTAAGCACTTGTGAAAGATGATTTCCACGAAAAGCGTGTATGTATTTGGAAACTGTACAAAAATTCAAACTTAAAAAGAATATTTAAAAAAATCTGAAAACTCAAGTCTCAAACTATACAGCAAGCTGTAATATAATAATTTAATACGTGCTAAAAATGCACATCGCTATAATTCATCGATTCAACGATTCTTCGACTTTCTTAAATTCAATATATTATCACTGATAATAGTTTCACTTATAAATGTAATACTGCAAACAGTGAAATCTCGCTGTAACAATTGACGAAACAAGATGGAGAAGCGAGTTCTGAATGACTTACTAATCTTCGGTGAAATCTTGTCGCTGCTTTCATCAATAACATTTTCACTGATGCTGTTTAAGAGAAAATAGTACTGTTTCCTCATGAAGTATGTGTCATAAAAAAAACCAAATCAGACTGATAAGAAGGAACGACTTGAATAAGGAAAAAAGAACACGATAATGCTGCACCGATCCTGGAGACCCCCGCCTGGTGATTCAAACGCTGCTTATCGACAACAATGAGGCGCTTCGGCGCGATGGAATCTCGCGGCGCGGCTTGGGTCCTCTCTCGCGATCGTAGAACGGAAGTCGAGGATAGGCGGAGTTGGTTTGGACCAATCGTCGAGATACGCGCCTCCCACAGTATCAGCTGTTCTTCCCCAGAGTGTCGCGCGTCGGCGTGGAGATCGGTGCAGCATCGTCCTTTCTTCCTCATCCGTCAGTCCGATTTAACGTTTACGACGTCTGTAAACATTGTCACTACTCTACAATCATAGCACTCAATCACCAACTTTTTAGTATTCTTTTAACAGTAATGACAATAATAATAATGTCAACAATGCATATGTCCCCCCCTTTCTTACCTATTTGGTATTTAAATTAGCTCAAAACAGAATGTAAATTTCTTCACTTATATAATTTGTTTACCACGTTCCAATAATTATGAATTTTTTTTATAAATACATTTTGAAGAGAAATTATGTAGAATAAAAAGACTTAAAATTTAATATTTACTTAGGAAGAAATTCAAATATAATGAAATAACAAGAATTATTTAGTGTTAGAATAAACCTTCCTTAAGTCTGATTGAGAAACAATAGATTTATAGCTGTAATCATAATGTTATGATGTTTGCAATGAATTATATTCTTAGCACAATTTTTATAATAAAAAAAAATAAATAAAAATTTGAATCATAATTCCAATAGACAAATTAGGTAATTTATGATATTTTCTGTCTTCTTATACATATCTCATATATCTTCCTATACATATTTATATATATTATCTATATTTATCTATATTTATCTATATTTATCGTATACACTATCTATATTTATAAACACATCCTGTTCACAATACATCCTGTTGTGTGTATTAATATATACACAATTTCTTAAATATTATCTAACATGAAAAATAATAGGAAACATTCTTTATAATGCAAATAAATTAAATAAATTTCTTTGGCTCGTTACAAAAACCAGAATAATATTTTCTAATTTTCTCTCCTCTTTTTTATGTACAGCAAAACGTTAACAAACTGTTGTCTCTTTCAATTTGCAGGTGGCTACAATCATCTTCGCAGTCCTGTGTGCCAAGACGAAAGTCAAAAAGACGAAACGTCGCCACCACCTCACAGCCATAGCACCCAACCACCAACCTCTCACTCTAGCACTCCTAACAGTAATAACAACAATAACAACAACAACAATGCCAACAACGCATACATCCATCTACGGAATTTAAGTCAACTCAAAACGGAATGTAAGTTTCTCACTTATACAAAGCAATCAAAAATCCATTAATTGATCCTCTACATAATTACAAAATGTCGATCAAAAATTCTATACATTTTATCTATGCATAAATCTTATATCAAAATTCTTTTTACAATAATATGCGTCTTTGTTTTTTCTCTTTTATGTGTTCCTATAAAACTACACCTTGCCCCATTAATTCTTATCTAAATATTCATAAAATTTTAATCGTACGACTAAAAAATTATTGAATGTGTAATCTCTTTGTGAAAAAAATATAATTCGAAAAAATGAATTTATAGCGAACTACAGTAATCACCACATAGCGGAGCATCTCCAGAGCGGCGGCCTGGGCAGCGGGGGAGACCTCGGGGGTACAGGAAGCAACGAGAACGATTTGAGAGTCGGCGCCAACGCCACGGAGAGTTACATGACGCCGGCACACTATTCCGGATACGACGAGGCTTCCGAGTATCACAGCTTACCACCGGATCACCAGGCGCCGCATCCATACAATTTGGATAGTTCGCCGGACTTTTACGGCACCAGCGGGATTCACATCGAACCCAAATATCAGCCGTCATCGTTCAAAAACTATCCTCGAGGTTTGTGACTGAAATCAGTTAAAGAGCAAAAGATATAATCTCTTTCAAAAAATTACATTAACATATAATTGTAAGTTCACTTATTTTTTTAACACTTTTGTTATATCTAATTAAAAATCTTTAAATAAATTTATTAGATGTAGATGCTATTGCGATTTGCTAGAGTGTTGATAATTACCTGCTCCCTGCAGGACGCTATCATGAGGGTTTCAGCGAGAGCGGTGGATACGGACAGTACGATGCAACGCCGTTCCAAACGGTTCCCGGAAGCGGGAGCGGTGCTGGAGGCGGCAGCGTCGGAGGTGACCAATGGAGTGTCGGACTTGGAGATCATTTGTCTCATCATCCCGCATTTCTTGCGGGACTCGGACCACGGGACTCCTCCAATCCCCATCACCCCACATCTGTTACTAATAATACGGACCAAAAGCCCTTACTGCAAAATCCGATGCTCGCTAGTTACGCAGGTAAATTTTCCGATTTGATTGATGTATCACAGAATTTCGTAATTCTTTCCAAATAAATTTCCAAATCTTTTTAATCGCTAAATAACGCAAAATGGTATTTTCTCTTTTTATGAACATTAAAAAAATCATTAAATTATTTATTATTGGCATAGAGAAATTAATTAAAAATGCAATAATATCGCGAATTTTATAACTAAATATTTTAATAATTGTTTCACAACTATTATAATATTAAGCACTAATTAAATGTGTAAAATGACATGTGTAGGCGGACCATGTTTTACCGGATCAGGTCCAATTCAGCTCTGGCAATTTTTGCTGGAGCTGTTAACTGATAAATCGTGTCAGGGTTTCATCTCGTGGACCGGCGACGGCTGGGAATTCAAACTAACCGATCCGGACGAAGTCGCGCGCCGTTGGGGTGTCCGCAAAAATAAACCCAAGATGAATTACGAGAAGCTGAGCCGAGGTTTACGCTACTATTACGACAAAAACATTATACACAAAACTGCTGGCAAACGATACGTATATCGCTTTGTTTGCGACTTACAAAGTCTACTAGGGTAAGTTTAGTATACATAATGTAATTATTTAAATGTATATAAATTACACATGTACAAATACACACATACACACATATTATATACATATAATATATTAACAAATTTAGTTGCAATAATCTTGCTGAGATATTTCCATATAACAAGAAATTCACATATTTTATATACATTTTTACAATTTGGGAATTTAATATAATATTATAAATAAAATTGGAACTACAATATAAATCATTGTGTTATTTTCCTTTTCGCTATTTACAGATACAGTCCTGAAGAGTTACATGCAATGGTAGACTTGAAACCTGAGAAAAAGGAAGAAGACTGAGTTTTTGTTAATGAGAGCATGCTTTAGAGGATTGTGTCACACTTATAAATGAAATGTAACAATACAAATTCTCTTTCTATCTCTCTCTTTCTCTCTCTTTCTTTTTTTTGCATTTAGCATGCAAAAACAAGAAAAATGGGAGGACAAAAAAGTATCTATACAATGAAATCACTATGAAATAACTATATTCTCAAATATAGAAGACTGTGATAGTATGTCTTCTTTGTTCAGATATAAACAAAATCGAATCGGGGTCGTATGTACCAAAGACAGGGTCTGCATACCATTGGTGCCTAAAGTTGATGAAATCGCGAATTTGTTTCTAAGTGATTGATTTGTCAGCAGGTTTTAGAGAATATTTATAGGAATAACTCGTCAATTTATACATATATAAATATATATAGATATATTTTTAATGTTATATGATTTTCAACGCTACTAGCGTCAAGATACTTGATGATGCCGCTAAATTATTTATGTCTCATCATTTTAACATGTGTGTTATATCTCGTTGATAGATGACGATATGTGATTGTTATTACCATAATTTTACAATAAATTCATTATATAATGTACTATGTAGCGAGCTTCTCAATTCGGTATTTTCACATATGCTTTTTTTTCTATGTATAGATTAATTTAGATTATAATTCTAAACTGTACTTTTCTTTCAAGAGCTCGCTTCTCCAAAAGAAAGAAGACACATATATATATATATATATTTTATATTTTATTTCTTAATTATTAAATATATATTCTGATATGTACGCTCGCGATATATTGAATATATTTAATATTTTTAATCGCGCAATAAAAAAATTGTTATACATGTAATCCGTGAAAAGCGTTGCTAATGAAAAGAGTATGCTGTTAATTTAATGTTAATATTTTTTCATAAAAATAACGTTTGCTGAATTTGACTTTTGTTTGTTAAAGTACTCTCATCGAGAAATTATACATTCATGACTTTGAAAACATTGCAAGTGAATATTTATAGAAAGGAAGAAAAGAAGGGCCATGTGCAACCAGTGTTCCATGTATTACAAACATAAAAAAAGCCCTTCACGCGTTCCACTGTTTTTTTTTTTTTTTTTTTTTCTTTCTATAATATTGCGAAGAAAAATGTAACGATTAAATTACTCTCTTACGTTGTAACATTTTAATCAATTTATACAAAATTTATATTTTTAATATTTTTTTCCTTTATATTTTTTTATTAATTTTTTGATTATTTTTATTTATTTTATATTTTTTCTATTCACATTTATTATTTTAGACATATCTAACAAATATATTGGACTTATCGGAGAGAGATTTAGATCTCATCTTAATTTTTTCTTCTTTTTTCGCCTCGTGGAACACTGGCTAATGCAATTGTATCAAATATATATACATATATATATATGCGTAACTATTTTATAATTTACTTTGTATAAATTATATTAATATTTTTCTATCAGAGAAAATATTACATTAAATAAATGATGCGCAAGATATATTAATGGCATAAAAATTGACAGATTAAAGTACGAGCAACGTATTTTGTATTTTCCACGTGTCTTATATCTAGGATTGCGTTCCAAAATGTCATTCGGATGCATTCCCTCTCTCTCTATATCACTCAGGCTGAGTGATATAGAGAAAGAGGGAATGCATCCGAATAACGTTTTGAAACGCAGCCTAGAAATATATATGCATACGTATGTATATACATATATTTATATATATGTATGTATATGATTTAAACTATTTTTGTATCCGCTGTGTTTGTTAAGTTTCCACATACCAAAATAATTTAACGCTACAAATGAAAGAGAAACAGCGTAGTATCTTTATACATAATTAACAGTATACTAATTTCAAATAATCGTTCGGAAATTTATTACGTTGACGAGGATTGTTAAGGAGAAGTGTAAAATCGGTGGCGATTTTTATTAAGGTCTCTTGTTAAAAAACTACCAAGATTATCCTTTTAGCGCGATAATCGTTATAATTAAAGTTTCTTCTAGTTGTGTCGACCGGATGTTATAAATAAATTATATTAAATACTCTTAGAGAGAGTCCCTGAAAATATGGGACGAAAGAATACGATGTATAAAGCTACTCGAATGTTAATATTAAGTTATACACGGTCTTGGCACTTGTTATATTAAAAGAGAGAGCCATACTTCTTTCCCAGGATTATATATAGCATTTTGAAAGAGATACGAATGCAGAAACTTTTTAGTAGATGCAATAAAAAAAAAGAATAAAGAGATTTTTATAAATATTTTCGACTGATTGTTATTTATTTG
Organism: Prenolepis imparis; assembly: GCF_030444845.1. Classification (NCBI taxonomy): domain Eukaryota; kingdom Metazoa; phylum Arthropoda; class Insecta; order Hymenoptera; family Formicidae; genus Prenolepis; species Prenolepis imparis. The sequence goes on along the minus strand of NW_028141168.1, from coordinate 13,486,164 downwards.
CTCGACTCTGTTACACACCATTACACTTCGATGAAAATCATAGCAATAGATACGTTTGTCCTAATTGCACTTTTTACACTTTGTTTCTTATTTTCCATTCAATGTTTTAATGGATACTTTTTTTTTTAATGTAATTGCAAAACAGTGCAGACCTGATATTTTGTATAGATATATTTATGTTATTTGCATTTTTATATTCGGATTCTTCGTTTTTTCTCTCTTTCTAAAACTCGAATATATATTTCATTTTAATGCAAAAATTTTTAGGGATTTTAATTTTATGTTGCATACACTTTCATATACATATTTGTACTATCTTTTTATATATTATCTCTCATATATGTTATTTACAAATGTGTCTATATATCTTTTTTATATTTGTATTTTTTAAGCGAATAGAAGATGCAAATTTTACAAACGGCTGATTTGTAAAATCGTGCTAAATTTCGATTCTACGCTATTTGTAATAGAGACATGTTTTAAAAAAAAGACCGAATAGCGCGAATTTATTGTGTTCAGTTGTTTTGATTTCGTTCTAAAATTTACATAACAATGCAGAACAATGTGGGATTAAATGCAGAATCGTTAATGGGATCAAATGTTACATCTTATGTACAATGTGTCATAGAATTGGTATGTTATTAATATATAATACTGACAATCTCTATAATTTTATTAGAAATCTGCACGTTGTTGTTATGGTTAGTAATAAGTATGTCGCATTTTCAAATCATTCTATATACGATAACAAAAATCAGAAAACGCAATTATTTAGATTCCAGCACAACTGTGCAGTTTAATAATTCGAATTAATTAATTATTTAATACATACGCGCATATTGTTATAAAGAGAAAGAATGTCAAGTATAGGTTTTTTTTGTCAGTTTACTATATATATGTATATTTTAATCAAGCGAAAACTGAACGTGTATATAAAATAATAGCAAACTTTTACAGATAGTAAATTCTTTGATTGCACACGCCACAGCGATCGCAATAAGAATTCACGCGGGGAAACGCGAAGTTCAAGTCATTGATAATGGCATTGGAATATCAAAAGATATGCTGCAACATGTTGCAGAATATGATGACATAAAAACTATAGGCGATCGGCAACGAATATACAAACTGATTAAATCAAACGATCGTACACTGACGAATATTCGTCGTCTATCTGATGGTCTCACAATTGCTTCAAGACATCGAAATTCAGTGAATACATATATGAAGGTACGTGCATATTATTTGTAATCGTTATTTTATTATATAATGCATTTAATAATAAAATATTTATTAATTAAAAAATTAATTCTATAGAAAAATATACGTCTCTATTTTTTTCGAAACGTGTATTATGTATATACATTCTTAAATATTTTAAAACAGATAGGCACAGTCTTTTATATATATGTATATTTTTTGTCAAAGATATTCAAGATTGGTTCAGCACCCAATTTAGTGCAAATAGAACAGAGACCTTCGCGTGGGACAACCGTATCTGTGTATGGTTTCCATGAAGTATCATTGGGTGAAAAATGGGATATATCCACTGTTTGCTTTTTTATTGCCGCTATAGCTGTTAAAAAATTAGAAGTATATGACTTGATTTATATTTTAATCAATGAAATTTACTTCTTCGTGAATATAATAATTTTTTATTAATGTAATTATTAGGTATCGTTCTCGATTAGAGACGAAGAACGAAAGAAGATTGTTTTGAGAATTGCAAAATCGCATAGCCCAATTAAAGTGTTAAAAACATTTTTCGGAAAAAGTTTATCATTGAATCATTCATGGCTGATACAATGCAGATCAGAATTAAATAGCGCGAATTATCACGGTTACATAGGATTATCTGATAGAAACATGACACAATGGATATTTTTAAATCACAGACCAATCCATTGTCCTCTCATCTTGAAGCTAATTAAAATTACCTTCGAAGAAAGGAGCGGCTTATCTTCTAATCAAAGATCCAATGTGCAAGATTTACGCGACAAAAATATGTTTATCATATTCTTTTTTAAATTGTCGCCGACGGAATTTACATTTGTTAATGAAAATGGAAAAAGACACGTTATATTTTATGATATGCAGAAGATATTAAACAACATTAAAAATTGTACCTTTAAATGTCTCGCAGAAGAAACTAAAATTTGTACTGCTACTATCTCTGATTTCTGTAAAACGCAGCTATTGAAACAAGTATATTTAAAATCGGGAGAATCCATTTTTAATAACAAAATCAATAGATATAACAAAAATGTTGTATCTTTAAAAAGAAATAAAATTGTTACGATTGGTTTTAAAAGAAAGAGGATTACATCAACAATTGTAACTAATAAACGGCTAAAGAAAGAAAGTAATAATATGAAAGTCGTTGATTATGCAGCAGAAGAAAACATAAATAATCAAATAGATATTACTTCTACAAAACATACAAATTTATACGAAGATAAAATTGCAAAGAAAATACACAATAATGTTAATAGAACGCCAAGTTTCACTAATCTTGCGGCAACAAATGATTTCATTGAATCTCGTAAAACTTGCAATTATGATGGTAATGATAATGATTTTGGAAACATGATTTCTCCTCTTTCCGAATGGTCCAATTGGAGTTATTACACAAATAATAAACAACGCGATGCTGCGAGAAATATATCCGATAAAATTTCCCAAAAGGATATACGCTTTCCACGATTTTTTAACTACGCTGATCAATTTGATTTTCTACCACGAAAATTGCACGGTCTTTTACGTCACCGTCATGTTAAATTAACAAATGTAAAATGCTTTGACAGTCCTAATAATACGATTTCGCGTAAGTAATTTTTTACATGTAATAATCAGCTCTATATAATTAATTTAGAAATAATTTTATATTATATATATGTTCCACAGCTGCAGAGAACTGGCAACACAAAGAAATAGCGGTGCATCCTTGTAATTTGAAACGAAAGCTATGTGAATTTAGACTGTCACGTGTCTCATTAAAGCGCATAAAAGTACGTACGTAAGTCCTCGACGCAATAAATCATTCCAAATGATGGAGAGCTATTTTAGCAAATATGTTTCCTTCGTAGATCATTAATCAAGTTAATGACGAATTTATCGCTGCGTGGATGATGTATGATGAAATGAAAATTCTATTAATGATAGATCAACATGCCGTCCACGAAAGAATACGTTACGAAAATTTACTTCTTAGTAAGTAATTATGATAATTTTTTGATAAAAAACATAATATTTATTTTTAAAGTTAGATTAAAATTTTGCGATATTAAATGACTGAATTATAAATAAATTAATATATAAATAAATTGCGTTAAAAATGAACTATTAAATAAATACGAAATATATGCAACTTTCAGTCTTATTCTGTCTCTCTCTCTCTAAATTTTTTCAGTTATAATAATAAATTATTATATATTTTTAGGATACAAGGAACAGAATGAGGATGAATTGCTCTCCATCAATTTGCGTGATCCTCTGGTCGTGGAATTTTCTATAAAAATACGCGATTCACTTTTACGCCGTAAAATGTTACTAAAAAAATACGGAATAAATTTAGGATCGTTAAAGGAAAATACAAAACTACTAATACGGACGATACCGCAGTGCTTAGTTACGAATAATGATCGTTGCAATAGCGAAAAAATATTGCCGAAAATTTATAATTTATTAAATGACATACTAAAAGACCGTAGTACAAGTCGTCCGAATACATTACCATTAACTATCCATAATGCTATAGCATCGGAAGCTTGTCATGGTACGTATCAGGCAGATAATTTTACAAAACTTGCATAATTATTGTTAATTGCCATTATCAATATTATTATATTTCGAAACACCATTTATTTGCAATTAATTTAAAGACTTTCTGTCATCATTTTTCGAACTTTCTTCAGGTGCCATAAAATTTGGCGATAAACTGACTCTGAAACAGTGTACGGATCTTATGAAATTGCTGAAATTAACAAAGTTTCCTAATCGATGCGCACATGGACGACCAACTATAATACCTGTGATGGAACTTTCGGAATTAGAAAAAAGGGGCGTCAGGATGGCCGAGGTATGTACAATATATTATATATGAGATTGCACTTTTTCCAATCTTTATTAGAAAGATAAATTTATAGGTGATTCCAGATCACATCGCATTTCTTTTCTAATAATTTTAATTCGTACATATTGCATAGATAAAAATATGAAACGCGCTTTCTATAATATGTATATCATAATAGATACATATAGATGTAATTTAAACTAAAAGCAGTATAGATATCTCTACGATATAAATAGTTCTATCAATCTATGAGTTGTTTCGATATGAAAATCATCCGAATGCTTCTTCTACGTGTCTATTTAAATGTTTAATCTTATGCAAACTTACCTAAAATAACAGCAATTTCTAAATTCTGAATTTCATCCCGCAATGAAGCCGGCGATCATAATATCTTTGCCGAAGTAATTGAATCTCGTAGAAACTAAATTAATGTCCTTTCCACTTAATGCGATCGGACAAACGTCATTCGGACGAACGTAGAAGCATACTGTATAAAGAGCCATCTCCAACTCGGGTGAGATACCCACGAGAAGAGTCGTGGCCGCATGTTTCGTATCTGGTATATTAAACGCCGAACGTACCTTGATAGCCTCTCCTTTCTGCGAATCAAAAAATGAATCAATACACACAAGACAAATTAAATCGAATACGCGAATGCCGCGTTTACTTACGTCTCCTAGTTTCACATCCTTTATGTATCCGCGATAGTCGAGATTCTTCTGCGCCTCTTGTTTGGCGAAGTAAATCCAATTCTGCGGCCCGATCATAAAGGAGTCGAGTTTTTCCGCCACAAACACGGCCTCGAAACCGGAACTGGACGGCTCTCCCTCGACACGCTGGAACTGCGAGAACCAGATGCGTCTCAGGGTGTCCTTGAACTCGTACTCGTCGTTCGGAATAAATTCCTTGTCGACCAGGAACTTCATCGCCGTCTTAAACACGTCAGTTTCCAAGAACTGTTCGAGCAGCTCGGATTCCTCCTTGCGTTCCTCGGGGGTGACGGTCTCCTTCTTTTTCACATCCATCTCGTAATTATCGTGCAACGCCAGCACGCTTTTAATCGTCGGGATTTCGTAGGCTTCGGGTTTCACGTCCAGTAGGCTGAAATTATTTTAACAGTAAAATCTAAAAATATTTCAAAGATAACAACGAGCCCATATAGTCGCTGGAGCCTACTCACGGCAAGGAAGCGTCATCCGTGGTGGCGTCTTCCTTCGTCTCGCCCTGCAGATTCACGGTAATGTACTTGTACGCGTTGTTCTTGTCCATTGATAAGAGATTCTCCGTCAGCTTCTTCACCTCGTCATTGGAGATCGAATAATTCGGCTGGCTCGAAGCATTGTTCTGCTGGGAATTGGCGTTATTAGGTGGAGCAGCATTGCTGGGTGCGGTCTCTCTCTTCTCAGCTTCCGCGGTCGGCGCCGATTGAGCCGGTGCCGATTGAGCCGGTGTCGGCTGAGCCGGCGCCGAGGCAGGTGCGCTAGGAGGCGCGCCGTTATTATTAGCAGGTGCTTCCCCGTTGGCCGTCTGATTGTAATAGTAATTGTTGTACGTGACCTCGGTGTGACTACCGCCGCCGCCACTGCCGCTTCCCGGACTTCTGCCGTAGATTCCTCCCGGTAGCAGCCTATTCACGGCCGCGCTTACACCAGCGCTCACGCTGGAGTAGACCAGGGCTTCCTTGGCCAATTGACCAATTCCGGGTCGACTCGGTTGTAGGACGGTGAGAGCCGGCGCCTGTTGCATGGCCGGTTGAACGAACGATGGTTGAGCGTAGGAAGGTTGACCGAAGGAAGATTGACCGTAGGAGGGTTGACCGTAGGAGGGTTGACCGTAGGAGGGTTGACCGAAACCGCCGCCGTGAGGACTGTAGGCTGGCGGCGCGTTATGGTGCATAGACGGATTGTAAGCTTGACCATACGGTGAATGACCCCCGTAACCAGGATACGAGGGAGGGGGATTCATGTTGGGAGACTGGTATCCTGGATTGTTAGCATTCGTGCCGCCATAAGGATTGCCTTGTCGATATCCACCTGGAAACGATTACCGTATAAAGGATGATTAACAGTGCGAATTTCAATCTTCTCATGGCTATTATCATCGTGAAATTAGGAAAGAAGATTGAAATTTTGAAAGGAGACTTCTAGAATTCTAAGTTACTTTTCAAGAGCTTGAAATTGGTATATATAATTTCTGGCTAATTTGATGTTGCAAATGCAGAGAAATTAATCCTTAAGCGTTGCGGTTCCATCGTCATGAACAAAGGTAGAAATCTCGCTTTCGCGTGTCCGGCATCGAAATCTCTAAATTCACCGCTATTATACCAGTTTCAATGCCCTTCTTTCTCTCTCTTTCTCTACTTCACGTAATATGAGAGAAATAAATTTATGAAATACCCGATGGAGTATACGGTGGCGGATTTGCTGACAGATGTCCTGATTGTACATTCGTCGCACTGGTCTTGGAAGCTTGTTCAGACACAGGAGCCGAGGGTTTAACATTGCTCGATGTGCCGGTTGCTTTATTGTTATTGTTCGGAGGAGGTACGTTCCATCCTATTTTACTCGGGGTTGAACCGCCTGCGAATGTAACAAGATTCTCGTGATATTATTAGAGGCAAATGAAATCCGGGTACATGTGAGACGTGTGAAGCCATAGATGGTCATTGTCTGTATATAGAGGAGTGTGACTCATCGAATTCATCAGAGATCTGACGCGTAGATACATAAATATTTGCAAACCGCGGCGCAATTCACATCTAATAAAGGATGATCGTGAAAATGAGTTTAATCTGATCATCTCTACGATGTTGCACATGTGGGATTTTCCTTCCACTTCATTTCAACATATATGCGAATAATATATATAAAAATATGATGCAATAGAATATAGTGAAAAAGAATACGATAATATAATTAGATAAAGACACGTGTGGATAACAAAATAAGAGTCACAAAGGACATAAAGAGTAATATATATATGAGTATGATAAATATATATATATATATATATATATATATATATAAATGTGGAGAAATAAACACACATATTATACGAATATAATATTACATGCCTGTTCGAGGTGTCGTTCTTGGCGCACCTCGCCGAGAACTACCATATCCTGAGCTACCGCTTCTTCGTCCTGAGCTACCGCTTGTTTTACGACCATCTGTGTCTACTGCAAATTATATAAGCAAATCGTTATGTATAATAGCTTCATAGATGTTTAATCTGAAACAGAAACGTGTGTCTTTTTTAATTTGTAAATTTACATATATCTCGGTTAATGGAACTATAATTTTTCTTACTATATATAATTATAAAATTTCATTGTAGATACAATTAGATATAGATTACAATAAAAAATAATTATATCACTTCACGGAGGAAAGCTCTTGTAAATATTGAGGAGAGACGACCTACTGTATTATAATTCTGAAGATAAAAAATGATTAAGATTCTAAAACCTATAGATGCATACAAAATTCTTTTTAAGCGTTGTTGCGAAAAAATAAAAAATATTTTGATTTTTTGTGGGATTAGAATTGTATTATGTTAGAATGAATCGATGTGTCGCAATCTGTCCTGATACATCATATCAAATACCTTCGTTTAAATAACCATCAAGCTATTTAAATCAGGGTCCTCTTTTATTTCTCGTGATTCGACACGCGGGTACAGCTTATTGTTCTCCAAATAGATTATTATATAATTTAGTGACAATTGCCTATTCGCGTGTGATACTACTATGATATTGCGCTGAATATGTAACATATTGTGCCCATATGTTGCGTCCGGAAGATACAGATATATTCAAGGTCGGCTTTATATATATTTTGGGGAATCGTCATTCTCTAAATATATATTATGCTTTGCGATATATGATTTTTATAATAAAAATAAAAACGCACGCTAAAGCTTCCTGATGTTCTAAGTACATAAAAATAACATATATATTACAATCCATCTTAGATAACATCTATACATCATAGTTCTCTTAAACAATAAATATTAAAGTAGGCCAGATGTGTGTGAACACTTTTAAGCTGATATTTATAACTCTCATTACACCAATTTACCGTTTTTACTAGATCCAGCTCACGATTTTAGAAATAATTACGAGTAATTTTCTCTATTAATCGGATCATGTAATCTACAGTAATTAAAAGAACATGTAATTAAAAGAACTTAGAGAATTAGTTGAACTTTACTTGAAAAGGATGCTTCATATATAATATAAATTTATCCATATTATTATCCATAGAAATTTGTTTATAAAAATAGACTATATAAAATTTTAAAATCTCGCATTCGAGTCCCTCTTTTTATAAAAGCGCTATCGAGACCGGTTAATGTCAGATTCAATTTCTCTTGATGCATTTATAATGTAAAGTGATTACCGTGATGAGAGGGCAATTTTCGTTAAATAACTTCCGAGACGCACATATACACACAAAATATCGATACAACTTTGTAACTATACATGATTTTTAGCGAATCTTTTAATTTTTTAATCTTTTTGGAGAATGTATATTTACTTTTACGATCTTTTTCTCTTAAAATCACTTAATCGTAATCGAACATTTGATTAATTCATCCTAAAGTAATCCTTATACGTAATTTTCGATGAGAAACTTTAGTTTATAAAGTATACTTAACATGATAAACGTAATAATACAATTGTAATAAATGCTGACAAGTGAATAATACCGTACAGAGAATATACGTTCGTGATATGACGTCTGAGTAACGTGGAAGAGCAATTTGCTCCAGTGATTTCACTTATTACGCACTCTATATTTGTTAGTCGATTTATCAGTACTGACAATAAGTGTGTGCGAATTTTTGTCATTTTAAAGTTTATTTAAAATTTTCCCAATTTGCTCGTTACTTTATTGCTCTATTAAGGATATTTTTATGTCATTTTTATGTAATTTCTTTTTAGAAAATACTTTCTCTATTTTCCTGTCTTGTTATTTTTTAAATTCAAAAACTGCATTTATCATTCGATTCTTATATATTTTAAAATATGTTTCGAAAGATCTTTAAATAGCTTGAGAATAACGTAACGTCTGAATAAATTAATACATGTTATAACTTTTTTTAAATATGTTTTACAGATATATATCTATTTATTAATAAAACATCTTCAGTTACTGCAAACGACTTCTCTAAATTCACATTTGTACTTTACACAGTAAAATTCTATGTTAGTATGCGAAGATAATTATTTTCCTCAATAAAATTACCACAATAATTCTCGAGCTATGAATTAACACCAGTAATTCTATAGAGTTATATGATCAAAAGTGAATGGATTCCTGAAGAATTGAGCTTCCACGTATGTAACACATTTTCACTCAATTTTACATAAATTTTACTTAAACAAAATTTTAATTAAAAAAGCACAGTTATCAAAACAATTAATAATATTATTTTTCCATATATAATTATATGTATATATGAGAAAACAACATTTATCAAAATTTTCTTTACAAAAATGTATCAGATTCTAATTTAAGAATATTTTGTGTTTATCTGATATTGTAACAGATGCACGTGCATATTTCACTAATCAATTTATTGCATACCTATATCTTTTAATTTTATATAATCTGTATAATTATAAAATATAATATCAAAACTTTTAAGGAATGTATGAAATTACCGAAAATAAAGAAGAGCACAATCACGACGATTAGGCTCGTTCTGATTCTCATATCTGTCGTCGTTCGCTTCGTTTCTGATCGAATAGACGCGTCGGTTCACTTAAAACTTCAAACAACCGTCTGACACGCACTGTTTGCTCACGCAGAGTCGACGTGGTACTACTGGTCGACCTTTAGCTGTAGACGCCGGTGACCATCGTCCGTAACATTGAATGATTCATCCATAGGCTTTCTCTTTCCGCTGATCCTCAGCGCGCAATCTCAGCTGAATCCTGTCAACGGCACAATTTTCGATTTGACATAACAATATTGACAGCATTGCGTTTTGAGTCTTCATGTATATCTTCATGTTTTAAACAAACGTCAAACCTTATAACATCTAAGTATTTTAAGTATTTAAACTCAGGGAACATTCGTGAAAGCTATGTCAGGTTTCACAGATTTCTCGTACTTTCTCATTAAATCTAAATCTACAAATACTTTAATTAATTACGATTGAGCGGTGTCTTCTCATCATTTTAAAATTCATTTATAACTCTTTTTGTAATTAACAAGAAATTTCGAAATTATTCTCATTAAAAAAATAAAGTTTCGTTTTCTACAATATTTCATATCTGACGAATATTTTAATGGCTGTTATTCTATTTCAGAAAAAATTGAACTTTGCATCCTTGAAGAGACCTGTGAAGTAAAGGGCGCAATCATGCTGTTCAATGTAAAATTATGCGTCATTCTTAAATGCAACAAATTATATCACTATTAATATTGTATTAATTCTTAAATGGTACATCTGAACCTCCAAAAATAAGTTTCGATCTGCACTAAAGAATATGTTAGACTCTACAAAAAAGATCAGATTGATGCACTAAAGAATATGATCTGCACTAAAGAATATGTTAGACTCTACAAAAAAGATAAGATATATTGAGTTCTTCCAGAAATTTTAAATTTTCTTTAAGAAATAGAAAATATATAGCCACACAAGTTTTAGATAATAAAAGAGAAAAAAAACCATTTGCAAGCATTAATGATCGAAATGTTATTTGGAAGTTAAATTAAGAATTAATGTATTATTTCGTTTACATAAAAAAAGTATTGTTTTGTTTATACGTATATAGGACTTGGCAAAAATTAAGATTAATTTAAGATAAATTCTAATATTCTATTATTATAACAAAAGTTTTTGTCACATTGTAAAAGAATAAGTATTAATAAAAATTACTTTCTTATTTATATATTATAATAATTCCTATATAAGTATATTATATTTTCTATTATAAAATTTAAATGACCTACTATATACCCATAACCCATATATTATATATAGTTCGATAATTTATATTATCACGATAGCACATATTTATTTATACGATGTAGAATTAAAAAATTGGAAGCGCAAGATCTATGAGGTCTTTTCCGTAATATCTAAACGAATGCGTGAAAATATTAAACTTAGCCCCACCAAGAGAAACAGGACATAAATCATTCGGTCTGGCGTAAAAGCATATAGTATATAAGGACATTTCGAGCTCAGGAAGCGTGCCTACGAATATCGTCGCGTTCGGTCTAATAATATCATCCATTTTAAAGTTCAACTTCAATAACGAGGCTCTCTGAAAAGAGTAAATGTAGTAAGTTTGTATAATAAACATATATAACAAATTACAACAAACATTACGCATTTTTTCATTCTTGCTGTACTCATGACGTTAAAGCTCATCATAATATATCACATTTACGTTTTATATAAATTGTGTGTATGTGTATAATTTCTATATTACGTTATCTATTATATGATAAAACTTACATCGCCGAGTTTCAAGGTGTCGACATATCCCATGTAATCAATACGTTTCTTCGATTCTTGATAATCAAAATAGATCCAGTCCTGCACACCAAGAAGATCCACGCCGTATCTTTCAGATGTAAACACTCGCTCGAAACCTGAAGTGGCGCCGTCGAATTGACTAAACCAGATATGTCGCAGACTATCCTTTTTTTCGAAGTCATCTGGATCCATGAAACCTCGATCTGACAGCCATTGCATAGCTCTGGTCAATACATTCGTATTCAAAAACACGTCCAACAGAAGATCCTCTTTTTTCCGCTTTTCAAGCGTTCGATTCTCCTTCACGGTGGAATTGTGCTCGTAATTGTCATAGAGCGCGCGAATAACTAGGATCGTTGGATAATCGTAGACCTCTTGTTGTGCGTAAATTAATCTAAAAATGAAAAAAAAATTTGAGAATGTATAATATAATAGTACAATAAATTGAATATAATCATTTAATCTGATTTAAGCGTAAAACTTACGGTTCTTTAGCTGCATCGGTTACATTTTCGGATTTACTCTGAAGATGCAATGTCAAATACTTGGATATATTGACTTCTTGTTTCTCGAACAACTCTTCAGTCAACATCAATAGTTCATCGTCCGATATTTTATATTGAGGAGAATAAACGATTCCTTGATCGGGTGATCCTTGATTATTTACTGTGTTGCCAGTGGAAACTCCGTTAGGAGGTACAACTGGAGAACCTCCCATATTGTTAGTCGTATTCACGGAAGAATCATTACTAACTGGATATGTTACGCTACTGTTGTTCCCGACGATCATAGGGATTGATACACCCGGAGTAATAGCTGGATTATTCACCGGACTTGGATAATTAGCCGGATACGTGACTGGGACATTTCCCTGAGGTACATTCGGCGAAGCTGGTACCGAAGGAGTATTGCCCGGAGGAGCAGTATTAAAATAATGATTATTATAAGTTACATGCGTTTCGCTCGTAGAACTCGCTGGTCTGCTATTATCAGATATATAATGATGATGCGGGTTTATTAGTCTATTCACGCCAGCATTGATAGTGGAGAAAACGAGGGCCTCTTTCACCATCTGACCGAAGCCTCTACCGCTGTCTTGCTGACCAGGAACCATCATGACGGTTTGTCCAGGTATGTACGGCTGCGCCGCTGGCTGTGCCAGGACGTGTTGTTGAGGATAATAGCTATGTCCGGCTGGACTATATGTTCCGCCAACCGGATGCGTAGAATAAGGGTTTCCGAACGTACTTGGTACAGGTGGTGGAATATGCGCTGGATAACTGGAAGGATGTCCGATTGTTTGACTGGGATTGTATGTGGAATGAGGTTGATTCATGGAATGACCGAAAGCATGATTTGAATAAGGGGGAGGGTATGGATTGGAACCAGAGACGGGATAATTTGCTCGTGGATAAGGCGGGACGGTGTACGAAGGAACCGGCATTGCAGTTGGACGCAGATGATCTTTGAATCCGATGTTAGTAGAAGTCGGATGAGGTTGGCTCGGATTGAAGTGTGGATTGCTCCATGAAGGATTATTATTTACAGTGTGGGACGGATTGTAGGGCGCGTTTGGTTGGCCAAAAGAAGTCGGTGCTGCAACAGAATTATATATTATATAATAATTTCATATCATATTTATATTAATTTTATTTATTATTTCATATTTGTCACAATTTATTATTTTAATTTATATTAATTTTATATTATGTTTACTCTATGTTTATAATTATAATATATTAATAATTAGATTATACTTATAAAATTTTTATACAAATTCATTACATTCATCAACAACAAGTTCTCAAAGATTTATTTAGTTTAATCTTTATCTTCTCTTTTTGAAATTAAAAATCAAATTTTCATGCAAAGATATTAAGAAAATATACCATGACTTTGCGAAGATATCACAGCAGCTTTTGATAAATGATCAGCCGACGGAGCTGATGGATTATATGGTGCTGAAGGATTATATGGTGCCGATGGATATGGTGCAGAATTTTGTTTATTCTCTGTTGCAACACCTGGTTTTCCTTGACTTCTAGGATAAGTTCCTAATAAAATATAATACAAACAAATATATTACTGTTACAAATATATACTGTTTATTAATTTTAATTATATATTTTGTTATTTAATTTATTATTTTATTATTTTATTATTTTCATTTTATTATTTTATTAATTTTATATATTTATTTTATATTTATTCTATATTTATAATTATAATATAGTTAATAATTACATTTTACTTATAAAATATTATTTATTTATATCACAACAAGTTCTCAAAGATTTAGCTTAATCTTTATATCTCCTCTTTGAAATTAAAAATCAAATTTTCTTTAATCTAAAATATAGTGCACACGAACAAACATATTATCTTTTATACACATAACAGAAAAAGAAAACATAAAAGCTCGTATAAAAGCAAACATAAAATAGAAATTAACTTTTTTTAGTATATGCTAATTGTTATAAATAATAAGATCAAATATATATATATATATATATATATATATATACACACACACCTGCATTGCCATATGGTGCCGATGGTTGACCAGATGATTGTGCGGAATTGATTTGAGCTTTGCACAAATAAAAGATATTCATATCACACATTGTTCAATGAAAAATAAACATTTTACAATTGCTATATATATTTGCTGACACTGCACTTACGGGGTCTACCAGCGCCTCCTCGTTCAGCATGTAAAATAGATGCTGACATGTCTTTATTCTGCTGATGCGAAGTTTGGCCTGTAATTTTTAATGTCACATGTAACGCATCATCACTCTATCACTCTTGTTATATTACTCGTGTCATATACTCACTTGATAAAGTTCCAGCCGAATTTGTTCCTGTCGTGTGTCCATTCGATGAACTTCCATATCTAGTGGAGCTTGAACTAGATCCAAATGAAGTTGGAGTATGCCCACTCGAGGAGTGCGATGGCAAACCTCGTGATGATGAACCTCGCGACGAGGAACTTCGTGACAAGGAACTTCGTGACGAGCCTCGAGAGAATCCAAATCCAAATTTCCCTGCGTTTACATCATCTGAAAATAAAATATGTTCATGTCTACAATAAATTCGTGTAAACATTACTATTGCCAATAAAAAGTTAAGGTACATTAAGAAAAGCTAAGATATTTGAAAGTTATAAAAAAAGATAAAAAATTATTTAAGATAAATGTGCACTGAGATTATCATTAGTATAATAAAATATTATTTGCAAAAGTTTCATCTGTTAAAAAGAATTATTAATGAACAACAATACTTGATTTGCTTTGATTCATATATAATAATACATGGAATTATTTTAAAATAATAATACATATATAATAATACATGGAATTATTTTAAAATAATTCCATGTATTATTATATATGAATCAAAGCAAATCAAGTATTATTGTTCATTAATAATTCTTTTTAACAGATGAAACTTTTGCAAATAATATTTTATTATACTAATGATAATCTCAGTGCACATTTATCTTAAATAATTTTTTATCTTTTTTTATAACTTTCAAATATCTTAGCTTCTCTTAATGTATCTTAACTTTTTATTGGCAATAGTAATGTTTACATTTTACATTTTATGTATATATTTTACAGTTTACATTTTATGTTTATTTATATAAAATAATTCCATGTATTATATATAAAAATATATATTTTTGTACTCACCTGTTATAAGAAGAGTTAAAAGAAAAATAGATAGCAAAATTCGAATTTCCATCGCTATATATGGGAGCGACGATAGTCTGATGAACGGTCTGATGAAACTGACGTGCTTAGTATAAAATGATAAATATATACGTTTTTCTTGCGGCTTTATCAGTCCTTCTTCTCGGAATGTGTATTGCGTCTGTTTCAGAACGATAGCACATTACGCTGTTGACCTTTTGACCATCCTCAATACAACTAAATACTCTCGGTATAATCAAAGCTGATAAACGCTGATATCGTGGTAACTGTAGTTTCATAATAAATATCAACACTATTTGTACGAAAGATTTTTATGAAAACATTTTCTAGTCACAGGACTTTCCATTCCTATTAAATTGAACTCTAATAGCAGATTTTTGTGTAGTAAAATTTAATTTAACATGATAACATAAGTATAAATATATATATAAGTACTTAATATTTCACATTTTATATAATCTTATAAAAAATAAAATTTGTACAACAAAATAAATTTCTTATTTGCATATTTATATTTTTTTACATAAATATTTTCTGCTCAGCAGGGTTGGCATTTTGTCCACTTTTTTTCATTTTGTCCGGGGCACTGGAAGAAAATGGACAAAATGGACGAAATGGACGAAATAACATAGAAATCGATAAAATGAGAAATGTCAATCGACACCAGTGTTGACAGAACTGAGACTGATTTTATAAAAAGATATATATATATTTAATATCTTGTCAGAAACCAAAGTTTTTATTTAATAAAGTTTATTTTTTTTGAGTTTGTTGTATTTTTAAAAATTTTTTCCAGTTTTGTCCATTTTGTCCAGCACATATATTTCTTCCGGGGTGGACAAAACTGGAAAAAACCGGGGGGGTTTTTTCCACCCTGAACAGTGGATGCCAACCCTGTTTCTGCATCATGTTTAAATATAAATCTTTGTTTTATTAACACTCCACCACCACTAATGTTTTGTATCTTTGTAGTTTATATTTTAATGTCTTCATATCTATTTAATCTTCTTAAACTAACAATACCGTAATATGGAAGAGTAAATAATTGTTTATATCTTATCTTGTGTAGCAGATGCTTCCTTTTGGATAAATCTATCCAAAATTTCTTCACTGGGATAATCTGGCACTGATAGTTGTCTAAATCCTTCGTCATCTACAAAGCAGATCTCGTGTCCATCCTGGAAACATAATTATCAGATAAAATACAGATAGATTCATAAAATACATTGTAGTCAACAATACAAGTACTTACTGGATCAGCGAGAATGATAACTCTTACTGAAGCTTTTCCCGGTGTATCTAAAGTTATAAGATCAGTCAAGATTTTGTTTCCACTTTCTTTGATAATTTCTTGAATTGTTGGTTGTTCCAACAACGGTACAGAGAAAGCAATACGTCCGTATGCTTTTGCATGATTAACTTCAGTATCTAATATACAGAATTGATTGCATATGTAATAACAATAATAATACTAAGTTCAATAAAAAATTAAAATAATTGAATTACATATAGTTATACTCACCAATATCTTCGAACTCGAGCTTGGCTTGATCCTCGCCATAGCCTAACAATACACTTTTATCTTTCCTATCAAATATCTTTAATCCTAAAATATCCTTCCAATAGGCAATGGTACGTTCAAGATTGGAGCTGGATAAAGTAACTTTCTCTACTGGATCTATTCAAAATGATAGCACAGATTCAAAAAAAGATAATAATTATGTTGAAAATATAATGTAAAATTATAATTATATATTCTTTGATTACACTAATTTTATATAACTGTACATCCTATAAATATTATTGCTAGTTGTATATGCTAACAAGACAAATCATCTTACATTATATTTTTGAGATAATAAAATTGGAATAAATATTTTACCACTATCAGTGGAAGGTTGCTCATTAATTATGTGATACTTGTATCCACCAGGTGCTTGCATCACAAATTTTCCATTTTCTTCATGAAATGGCCAATTATTGGCACGCGCTCTTTCGATTACATCTTTTGAACGAATAGTGATAACTTTAAAATCATTTCCAATTTCATATTCCTTGATTCCATAATTATATGTCAATTCAATGACAAAATGTGTGTCCTCTGGACCGTATCCTATCATTGTCTTACTCCAACGATTTGCATATGGTCTACAAAGAAAAAAAAGATAAAAATAGAAATTACTATTACTTAATCTATCGTTATGACTAATGACACACAGATTACTCACCCATTACACGCAGCCTCGCATCCGTCTGAGAATTCCTCATGTCTCAGCACCTATGAAGAAACAATCTCAATAAATTGTATCATCAATCAAATTGAATTATTCCAAAAATAAGGAAAGTGAAACAAGAAATTACCTTCATTCCAAGAATTTCGCGATAAAATTTCGCTGTTAATCTACGATCGGGTATTTTGAATACAAAATGTAACGCTCGTCCAGTAACCATTTTTCTCTTTCCTCTTTTTTCTCCTTAACGTATTTATTCCTATTCAAGATATCACGTATCACGATTTTCAATATATTTCGTAATCCTAATTTGATCTTTTAATTTGGTTAAGAGCTTGAATTTCCTTGAAGTTTTATCTTCTTTATTTCCAAACAACATAAATAAACTCCACAATTCGCAGTTCGTTAGAAATGTTTGAAGGCGCTTTTTCATAAATTTCGACAATATCACGTGACAAAATAATCACTTAAAAAATATCACGTGACTAAAAATAAAGATGCCAATTCGTTGATTTTGGTCACGTGGTCTTATAACGCTAAAAATAAAAATGCGCCTTGACGAATCGTGTAAGGGTGCGATTTCACTATCAATTTGTCGCTAGCGTCTAACTGATCACGTGATCTGATTTGTGACACTAGCGTCAAGAAGAAAAAGCTTGATTTGTTCAGCTTTCAGAGAACGAAGAACGAGACGCTTGTCATAGTTGTAACTTGGACTAGGCTGTTTTCACGCCAGCGTCAACAGACGCTAACGTCAATTTGTTTTTATTGATGCTTGACGCTGAAATCCAGCGTCACAGCGTCAAGTGAAAATGCATCCTTACGATACGCCATAAAGAAGAAGACAACGAAGGGAAACTCTCTACGCAAAGTTGCGCTGGAAAATTCCGCGATTAGCCTCCATATGTTCTAGGGACTTTAGAGAATGCTCGATTGTGATTCGTCAATTAGCTTACGGCGAGAGGGAGAGAGCGCGTGTCGATATGCGCGCGCGTTCGACTTTAACCTTCAAGTGGCGCTGCGTCACGTGGTCGCGCGGCGGCGGAATTCGGCGGCGCGGAGTGGGGGTGAGTGGTGGGGGGATGCGCGCGCGGCGCACGGCGCACCCCCCACCACTCACCCCCACTCCGCGCCGCCGAATTCCGCCGCCGCGCGACCACGTGACGCAGCGCCACTTGAAGGTTAAAGTCGAACGCGCGCGCATATCGGTGGCTGATGTTCCATGTACGTATTTTATTATATCTGTGGGCCGTGTTTTTATTCCTCCTTCCTACTGTTATGGCACGTGAATTTTTCAATCATTTCTATTATTTGAATCATTTGATTGATCAGAGCGAAAGAGATAAGGATTTCTCCATCCCGATATATCGATCAAATATTTGTAGCGTCAGTTTAAGCGTTAATTTAATTTAATCTCATTGTCAGTTGTATATCAAATGCGTTAGTTGCACTTTGTATATACCGGTGAGCGAAGTGAAGTTAACCAGTTACTGTTTGATTTAATTTTAATAAAATTGAAAACGTCATAACCTGACACCTGACAGCAGCAGACGACAAGAAACACTGAGAAGACAGAAGTGTCAAAGTATTGTATGTACTTTACTTGATAGAGAGAGAGAGAGAGAGTGAACTGAGAATCGAAAAGAGAGCTTCTTGGAATATAAATATTGTTCACAAATAATTTCTCTAATAGATATGATAGAGAATCTCGCAGCAAAGTTATGTTTACTTTTGTCGGAAAGTGCCAACGCAGGTGACTACATGAATTATGATTTTATTAAAAATAAAAAGTGAAAAAATACACATTTTTGGAAAAATATTAATATACATTGCAATTTATTGTTATATAAAAATATATATATATAAGAATATTATTGAGAGGAACATCTAAAATAAGAAAGTATTTACAATCCAATATGATGAATCATATAATGAGGATACTGAAAATTATTTATCAAGAAAAGAAATAATTTTCTTCGCTTTTTCAGCCGAACAATGGAAGCTACTGGGACAGGAAAAAGATGGTTCGATACTCATTGGTTGGGTGGAGGAATCAGAGAAAAACAATGTACATACATCGTATACCGTACTTGGCCGTTACGACCAGATTAACAATAAATTGCAGGTAAGAGAATTATAAGCAAAATTTTTTATTTACGTTATGTAGATGATATTTTTAATATTAATTTGATTGTATATTTAGATATTACACCGCTTTTCGGAGGTATTGAATATTGTTCAAGCTACAGTCAACCAAAGTCATAGTTTATTAGGATATGTGATGAAACAAAAGGATCATTTGGAGACAGCCAATTCCTGTGAAAATCACTGTTCAAACAACGTTAATGCAACTGATGAACATTACAGAGAATTATATAGAGTGTTTATTGTTGAATTGATGACCGATGATACCAAAATACATAATCTAGAGATAGAGAGGTCTAAACAAGTGCGTATACAATTTTTGTATAGAGAGAAAGAACAAGCTGATGTAGACAAGTTTTTGGTGCTAATACATCACGAATGTAAGTAAATTCTATTTGAAAAAATATATATATATATATTAAGTGGATGCTTATTTATATTGCACTTATATACATTTATATATCTTGATCAAACATTGCAATTACTTGTAAAAATAGAAAATTAGAATTTGAAATGTACAAGTCAATAAATTTGTTTCATTTATTATATTAATATTCTATCCGACATGTTTTTATAATTTACATTATATATCTCTTCAAGGTGTCATGATATATACTGTTCAATTTGATACATCTGTAAGTGGCTTAAAACTGATAAAAGAATTAAAATCTGAAATTCTTGTAAAAACGTTCATATGGGCTCAATGGGACATGATTAATCAAGTTCTTTATCATATACATCATCGACGAATACCTGCGAGTGTAGTTACCGAGAATGACGATGAAAATAATTCCAAATCTTCGAAACCTACACTTAGTGGTCTTCAGTTTCATGATGATTTGCCTCATGAAACAGTGGTGAGTACTTTTCTCGATAACAAGAATCTCAATTATAAACCTATTATGCTCTTGCAATACTAACATATATAATTGCTAATATAAAAGAAGCTTATTAATGTGCTAATAAATTTAGTATATCTAACACGTATGTTTGCTAAATTAAACTTTGTAGTGAAAATATGCATGATATACCATCCATTAGTATAACATTTATTGTATCTTTTTAGCTGAATATTCCATTAAATTTACCGCTACTGTCACCGTCCTCTAATTGCGGGACTTACGAGGACGACGTAATACCTCTACGAGTTCACGATTGTTCCCTAGATCTCATAGTAGTGTCGGACACCAAGGGGATGGTCTGCGTTTGTCACTACTATCTTTATCGGCCTATCCAGCCGCCGCAGCATGTACTTAACTCCTTGAACGAGTCCAACACGGTGCACTTCGCGTATTCGGTTACGCTGCTACATCACAGCTGCGTGATCCATTGCGTTATACCGGGTATAACGTGGTCTCGCGCCAAGCTGATAAGGCCGACCTTCGCGATTTACGAGAGCCATCATATGATAGTATTCGTACCGGGACTGTTCGCGCATCTTCTCGAGATCGGTGTAAATCACGAGCCATGCTGCCACATACTATGCGGCCCACCGCCGTCGATCCCGTCCCGCGTTTCCTACCTGGTGCCGTTACTCGATTTGGACAATACTAGCAAAGGAACGAGAAAGAATTCCTATAATTCGGACGGCAAAAGCATCGGTTGTTCGGATGGGAACGGTTCACTCGCGAATTCTAGCAGTATACTGACGATAGACTTGCCTACTTTGGATCTCGTGCCGTTGACAATTCCTCCGGACTTTCTCGTTGAAGTCTTTCGCAAGGAGATCTCGGTCGAGATTCGCCTTGGGATACTCCATTATTTCCTCTGTCATAAGAACGACATGGAGGTCATCGCGGAATTAATGTCTATCGTGGCAGAAAAGCCACGCTCGCTGGACATCCCGCGCTTCATGCAAGAAATTCTTATAGGCGGTTCTTACGCTTTAGTGCATAAGAATCTCCTCGCGGATACCATTCCGTTGCTTTCTCTGTTACCCGTCACCACGATCGGAGATTACATGACGGTCGACATAAAAATGAACGATTTGGATATCACGCTGAGCCACGAGAAACTCTGGAATACATCGGTCATGTTGCTCTCACCGCAACAAAGGCTCGTACCTTATCGTAGCGATCTATGGACTAGGCTGTGGGATCAACTGAGTAAAAATGGTGGCGATAAATTAAGATTCAAACCTAGCCATATCGCGGAGAAGCTATTAGTCTCCTTAGCTTGTTATCAACCAGAGGCCTTATCCAGATGCAGCACTCCAATGTCCCCAAGCGGAGGGTAACAATTGCCTTGTATTCTAATTCTATGCACAACTAATTGCATGCATATATTACGTAGTGTCAAAGTAATGCAAATTCTTAAGCTATGCTATCTGCTTGTTACTATTTTTCAACAATAGATCAGACTGTATATATCTGAATACATATATATATTATTTAATTTGCGTAATTAAAAATTTTTTATATAAATAAAAATAAAATGTCTTATTCGTTTGAGAAATGCGTTTTTTTCCAATATGTGCAATAAACGATGATGTAAATAGATTTGTTGCAGTACCGTTCGGAGACTTCATGGGTAATCGGAACATCAAATTGGATTCAGGCTTACCGTTCAATGAGACTGAAAGTTGCACCGCTTCGAAGCAGGAACATATCGTCTCTGTCAACTTGCGTGAACTCTCCATGTATCTTCTAAAAAATGGCACGCGCACGTCAACTATGCACTCGCGAGGCTCTTGCACTCCCTTACACGTTCATGCCATGGCTACGAGATACGTGGCTGCACAATTGGAGGCTTCACGTATATTATGTCAAATACTTTGCAAGGCAGCCGGCGTGGATCCTAGAATCGAACAAGAACGTGGCTTCAATCTCGTGTAAGATGCACAATCTCTATTTTAGATATATTATATTTTAAAAATATATACAATTTTAAATTAATTCTTCAATTTCGATTCGGTGTAAAAATAATGTAAATCTTTTACCATACTTTTTTATGGGATTTATATTTTAAAATTTTCTTTTATCAAGTTCCTAAAGTAAAAATTGTTGAGGATTTATTTAGTTCATTATATCGAATGTTTTATTTCATATAATGTTACTTTTTATTACAGAGATCAATTGGACGAGGCAAGACGATGGTTGCTGTTTATGCTCTTGCAACGATATAGACATGCAACAGAGAACATTGCATATCCGGCGCCACAGGGATTCGCATCATTTTTTACTTATCTTGGTTACCGCACTCTCAAGTACTCGATGTTTCTGCAATATGTCGAACGTTCGGTGTTTGAACTCCAAGTTGACGTTACCAAGATTATTTTAGCTGGTATATGTAAACAAAAAATTACTGTATTTATAACTAACATTTCTCCAAACACAATTCAAGTAAAATATTATATACTCACAGACATTTTACCATAAACTGATCTTCTGTTTAGATATCAGTGACACAAAAGAAAATGTCGTTCAGAAATTGAAGTTGTTGTCCTTTTTGCCGAGATCTCGTGCAAAGAGACTCTTGAATCAATGGCTGCATCCAGTTAGCTTAATGCTCCGAGCCAGAGAACACGCTGCTAATATTTTGTGCGGTGAAGTATCTCAGAGTCGAACTGGAGGTCGCACTTTACAACATCGTAATCATCATAACAGTGAGTTTAGAGAGTTTAGACAGAAATTTTGTCTCAATAAGTACAATCTGATTGATGATATTTGTAAATTGTTTTCAGGTTTGGCAGCATTTCCTTCTGCAGATCGTTTATCACCTTTAGATACCTTTTTGGATTTGCTTACTGCAAAAGGTACAAATTAATTCACAATGATATTTTTATTTAATATAGCCTACTATAGTGTTTTAAAAATATTATCAAAATACAATTTTTATTTTATTTTGCAGCTAGTCTTACGGAATTGGATTTTGGGTTATTGATAGAAGCAACAGTAACATCTACGGAGGACTTTCTCTAATGGAAATCAAGTTTAGTTATAATCATCAAAAAAATATTAAGTGCAATAATTAATTTAATGATCACTAAATGATCAGTTAAATAATACTTAAAATTTTTGAAATTAGAAATCTTATATTTATTAAAATAATTATTAAATTATTTATTAAAATAATTATAATTTATATTAAAATAATTAAAGCAATATAAAATATTTAAAAAAAAAATAATAATTAGAGATATATTTACTCTCTCTCTGTCTCTCATAAATAATAATTATTTTAATAAGAATTTGCAAAGTTTTGTTATCATCAATAATATATAAGATTTAATGTCGATAAGTAAAAGTAAATAACACAAAAGTTATTCAACAAATTTAATTAAGAGTATTACGTATCGCAACTATTTATAATTATATTTTGAAGGTTGCTGCTTCTTATGAAAGTAATTGTCATCAGTAATTGAAATGAGAAATGGCAACAGAGCACTTTGTAAACATTACATATATTAAAAAGCATCTGTACTATATTATTATTGCTTTTTAAGTTTTTATCGATGTATTTATGTGTATGCATATCGCATAGATATATTAATATATCTATAGCATATTGTGCATATTTCTGAATGTGAACAAAAGAAGGACATATAAGAAAGTCATAATATTAAGTAACATCAATATCTCTTTATATCAACGTGCACAACTTTTATATAATTTATGACATTTAGTGAATGTTAAAACATGTGATATAATAAACTGAAATTTACAATTAATGATATTCTCCATGATATATGTATATATTTATTAACTATATATATCTAATAATATTCATTTTCGTTATCATGCTTATAAATTGTACAGCTTCTTTTTCTCTTCTTCGAATTACTGATTATTTATAAAAATCGAGAATTGCAGGAACAGTTAATTTATCCCGCCCTTTTTTATATCAGCCTCTTGCTATACTAGTTTACTCGATTGACCAATCAGAACAAAATGAATAAAGATTTCTTTATTCTGATTGGTTAATGCAATGCTCCGAAACATCTGTGCAATCTCTAAAGAATCTAACCTGCATTTACACATTTCATGTTAGAAATATTTACAAATATTATATTTACACACAATGAAGAAATAAAACAATAGAAAATATAATAAAAGAGATTAAACCATGCACGTGGAATTAATGTTCATGTAACCGTAAGTTTTTTTTTTTTTTATGACAATTTTCTCGCGCATATATGCATTATTTATATCTGTATTATTTATTATTTTTTTACATATAATGATAATTAATTACAGGTCCTTGTTAAAATCGAATTATGGCAGATATTGCTTTGACGAGCGAGCAAGTGAAATTTGTAGAAGAGTGTGAAGAGGAATTTAAAAATCGCTACACAGAAGAAGACAGTGATTTTATGAAGATTAAAATTCAGGAGCCAAAGAAACCGCCAATTGTTGATCCCTGGTATAATAAACCGCGAAGACATGACTGGTCACGTCAGCATCAACATCAAAATCATGGTAGGCGTAATCATCATTGGGATCGTCGTAATAATGACAGAAATGAAAAGTGGGAACGTCATGCTGGTAGACACTTTATACAACATCGGCACAAGATGTATTAAAATATAGTGACACGGATGCAAGCACTTGATTAATACATAAAAATTGAACTTTTAATTATTATTGTTTCTACGTATTTTTTAATCAATGAGTGATCAAACATTTTTATTTCTTTTTGAAGTTTGTATAAGAAGAAATAAATTTTATATCAATGCATTTTTTATTAATTAATTTTATCAAGTATTTAACAAGTAATTTTATACTTCATTTTCATTATTTGTTGTCCAAAATAATTATTAACATTCTACTCACACTATAGACATTTATAATTGCTTATAAGAATATATCTTTCAAAATGAAGAATATTTTGCGATATTTATATAAGATAAAGAATAAAAACTTGAAATTACAATAGTCTTTACTACAGTAAGAAAAAATATGAATATATATTTACATATGTAATATTCATAATTTAATGTTTTAAAAAATGTACTTTTCAAAAAATCCCGAATATAAGTTATAAATAAATAAAAAGACTAATATAAAAACTAACACTGAGTCTAATGTTACATGTATGTTTTAGAATACAAATGTAAATACAGGTGTTTTCTCATACAGTATTTTTTTAGATAATTTAAGATTATACATTGTCTGTTTTTACTTTTATTACTTATTTGCATTTTCTTCTACAAAATTAAATTAATGTACATTCAAACATTTTAGAAAAAGAAGGAAGGGCAATTCAGATAAATTTACAATAAATTTTCTCTATTTTAGGACTATTGAAAACAAACATTTTTTTAATTCTAATATTTTATTTCGATTTTGATTCTAATGATGTAGACACAAAATGTTGGTTTTTTATTCACCTTTTCACTATAATGTGATCTTATGGCAAATGAAAGTGAATAATTAGAAAATAATACAAAGAGTCCTATTGTAGAAAAAAAAACAATTGATTTAGAATAAAGAAAAATCTAACAAGAAAAAAATTGACTAGAATATTATAATAATAATCTCTAATATATAAATTCATTTATTATATAATTTCACGACAAAGTAATCGCCTAATAATCAGATCTGAATTCGATCTTGATCAAATTCTACATGTCTCCGATAAAAAACTTCCTACATAAAAAATACATATATTCTCAGTCTTTGAAGGAAGAAGGTGCAATCTGAATCTTTTTAATAATTGTAACTTTTTTTTTTGAAGCTTGGCATGTAATGAATCCGAATCCTCTTCGACCATGTTGGGTAATTGCTTCCACTGGTTCTGTACGACCTTGATCATTTTTTCCAAGACCTTTCCCTGGCTTATATCCCATCTTCTTCATCATATTTTGAATCTTGGGTGTATGCAGTTCATTGTTTTTATTTTCATCAATATGGATGTTTGCTATCTCAATTTCTTGTGTGCATACTTCTTCCTTCATATTTTCAATTGCGTCTCCATTATTCAACTTTTTTCTCTTACAATTAGTCTTCTGTACGTAATGTCCAAATCCTTTTCGGCCATGCTGAATAATAGTTTCCACTGGCTCTACACGACCTTGGTCATTTTTTCCAAGACCTTTTCCTGGCTTGTATCCCATTTTCTTCATCATACTTTGAATTTTTGATGCATGTAATACATTATTTTTGTTTTCATCAATATGTGTATTGTTTGCTTTCTCAATTTCTTGTGCGCATTCTTCTTCCTTCATATTTTCAATTGCGTCTCCATTATTCAACTTTTTTCTCTTAGTGTTGTGTATGTAATGTCCAAGTCCTCTTCGACCACGCTGAATAATAGTTTTCACCGGTTCTATACGACCTTGGTCATTTTTTCCAAGACCTTTTCCTGGCTTGTACCCCATTTTCTTCATCATATTTTGAATTTTTGATGCATGTAATACATTGTTCTTGTTTTCGTCAATACATGTATTGCCTACTATCTCAATTTCTTGAGTATATTTCTTCTCTGTGTTATCAATTGTGTCTCCAATATTCGGCTTATTTTCCTTAATATTTTTGCATTTGCATATATTTTCATGTCTTACTGTCTTACTATTCATTTTGTTGTATTTTAATGACTTATGGTATTTTTTATCAATATCATTTTCAAAGCACAAGTGCACCTTCATTCAGATATTTTCCTTTAATGATTTAAACAATTGTACAGCAGTCATTATGTTATGGATCTTGAAGTAATAGCCATTTTTTAAATAATTATTAAATGAGAATCTCTCAGTTTAATATCCTCACCACTAGAAACATCATCTGTACCTAGAAAAAAAATAACAAATTAATTTTAAAAGAATTAACAAAAATTTTTCTTTCAATTTAGTCCATATATCTTTTGTGTTGTCAATTCTTTATTAATGTAAATAAATTGTCTAATCTATAAAAATAGAGTCAATAGAATTTGTCGAAACAATTCAAAGATTATTATATGTATAAGAAAAGATTGATACAAAAATAATATATTTAATTTCAACAAAATTTAGAATTAAATAGAATGAAAAAAAATATCTTTTTGTGATATATTTATATAAATAAAAAAACAATTATAAATTTCAGAGCTTGTGATATTTATTTAAATAAGAAAGTCTTAATAAATACAGATTTCTTAAGATTAATCCTTACTGAATAAACTAATGGCGACAAGATCTTTCACAATCAGTATGCTATTTAGCATCACTTTACTGACTCAAAGCATGTGCCTTTGTATTCTTTTTACAAATATTCCTCTGTTTTAAAACATTTGTCGTCCACAGTGTTCTGGCAAACATCTCGCAAAGAATCAGTTCAGTTCAGTTCTTCTTTTATTGGCAAAGGGCAGACTGCTTATTTCGTTCTGCTCATGCTGCCAGATTATCTTCGGTTGATTTCGTTTTCACTATCTTGAGGAGTCGGGTTTTCACTACGGAAAACGACGGGGTTTAATGACTTCTTCTATATCACTAATTGTGATGGTGATGATGGTATAGAGTCTTGAAGTGATCCATCGCAAAGAATCAAAGTAAAAATCGAGAAACAAAAATAACAGTAGTAAATATTGGATTTATTCAAGAGTGCTCGTAAAAAATTTTACGAGTCTAATAAATAAAGGATATAAATATGTATTATAAGAGATAATATCTTTCTCCATATATATATATAATATATAATATAACCAAGATTGCGAGCAAGAAAGGGAGAAATGTAATCAACACACAACAAACAACAATATATGTATGCAATAGAATCCCTCTATTTTGAATCGCGCTATTCTGAATAGAGAAGCTCTTCGGTAAACTATAGAATCTCCTTCTTTTGCATTATTTTTCAGATTTTTCTACTATATATTTGTCATATAATCATGCGTACATAGAATAAGGAAGCGAGTAAAAGTAGAAAGATTAATATTTCGTATATTATTTATTGTCGTGTAAATAAAATAGAAATTAAAGAACGAGTCTTGATTTCAGAATAGGGGAATTCGATTATACGCTGATGGAAGTCAGCTGTCAAATCAGATGGATCATGTAATAAGAAAATAATAAAAAAAAAAAAAAAACAAGATCTAAATTTAGATTCAAGGGAGGATGTCCTCAATATAAATTTATAAGGGGGAGGTATAATTTAAGGTGCGTTCAAAAATCCTACTCGTGGGATAAACCTTCTAATTGACCAATGAGGACAAAAATTTCTCTTTATCCCGATTGGCCAATTTTACACTACTTTACCTTACAAGTAGGATTTTCGAACGAACGAAGAGGAACTCTGGCTACCTTGAAATAGAGGAAAATTTAGAATAGAGATTTCTTTAGAATAAAAGAAACGAAAGTGCTTCTAATGACTCGTAAAGTTTGATGGGTGATCATGTTTGATTAATTCTTGATCAGGATAATTTTTTATTAAAGATTGATTATTGAATTACATGAGCTATAACAAATAAAAATATTTATTCTTGCAAAAATGTGGGCTGACACTATTCTAATTGTATTTATCAGCATATGTACGGCGTTATTGGGCGAAGGTAAAACGATACAAATTTATATATATATAAATATATATTGATTTGGAAGAAAACGCATGTAAAATATTTATTTTGTTTTAATATATTTACTTTGATGCATATTATTGTTTTTAGGATTGACATGGTTAATGGTGTATAGAACTGAAAAATATCAAAAATTAAAGGCCGAAGTTGAAAAGCAGAGCAAAAAGCGTGAGTTTACAAGATACTTTTGTTATATACTCAAGAATATATACGTACACACATACAATCATATATATACATATTTAATTCCTACAAAAATTGTCTATATAATTTTGTTTCATTTATTAGTGGAAAAACGAAAAGAAGCACATGGCGATTCTTTAGATAAGCAGCAGAAAAAAAAGATTGAACGAGAAGAGGAAAGACTAAAGAATAACAATCGTGATTTATCTCTTGTCAAGATGAAATCTATGTTTGCAATTGGATTTGCATTTACGGCGCTTTTAAGTATGTTTAATAATATATTCGATGGACGAATTGTTGCCAGATTACCATTTGTTCCAATTAGTTGGATACAGGGTTTATCACACAGAAATCTTCCGGGTGATGATTATACAGAATGCTCTTTTATATTTTTGTACATATTATGTACCATGAGTATCAGACAGGTAAATTTTATTTTAGATATATATACACACACACATGTACTAGCTTATACGTAATATTTTTTTATACATTTTAATTTTTAGAATATCCAGAAGATGCTTGGCTTTGCACCATCCAGGACTGCAAGTAAGCAGAGTGGTAGTATCTTTGGACCTCCACCTCAACAATTCAAATAAATTCATATTTGTAGCAGAAAGTGTTATTGGTGTTTATAGAGATTTTTTGTACATTCTATTGCTCAATTCCAGACATTTACTCTTATGTCCAACTAATCTTTATAACATCAATTTTTTGTTTTGTATTTCACATTGTGAATTATATTTAAATGTCTTCAAAAATTGTTCTTTTTTTTCTTAACACCTTAAAATATAAATGAAGAATAATTATTGTATTACTTATTGATACATAGATTATATAGAATTTCATAATTTATTTGTTAAAAATAAATTTGTTAAAAATAAATTACTTTATTAAAGTTAAATTTAATTACATTTAAATGTAATAATTGAGCAGGAGGATAAAAAGATAAATTGGATGGAATATGAACTACAGTTTAGTACTTAGTAAAGATATTGAGAAAGATTTATATGAGAAGTACATGATTAAGGATATTTTGCCGTGCATTCATAAAATTATTGGGCCATTTTTTAAAAAATAATTGTAATGGGTATATTTTCATTAAGCGACGCTTTTATACAACACGTTATATACAAACGTAACGATCAATCATATACAAAAAGATGTAATCAATATTATCTTACATAATAAAAAACTTGCAATATTACAATAACAGGTTGAATTATAAAGATACGTGTTATCTGATTCTATACATATCTTGGAAAAATTGGTTCGAATAATATCAGATCGATTATAATTTTTCCTATTTTTAAAGGACATGTACGATTTCTATTAAATACTACTGTTCTATTTTTATCATTATATACCAACTAAGTCTAACAGTCTGTCATTATTAGAATTATTATTTTTTATACATATATATTATGCAAATATATTTACAAGTATAATCCACATATAGAAATTATTATGACAAAAAGTATGAGTTTATCTCATTGAAACTTTTGGTGTTCCATTATGTAGCGTTATATTGAATATTATTTATTATCAATACCACTTTTATATTTTAGAAATCTATTGTTTTAAGCACAAAGCAGTGATGATACCAGACAATGTAATTTCAAGAACATATGTGACGCTTAACGCAGTCACATAGATTAATAATTCATTTTTTTCTGTGATTCTCTTCCAGTCGCATGAATTCTGAAAAAAATATATAGAACCGTAATCTCGGCAGTGGCCACGTATGGGAAATACAAACAAAGACACTAGACAAACAAAAAGAAAATCGTGTATACAGTAATACAAGTGTGGAGGTCATTATATAATTAATTTGAAAACCAAAAATAAAATTATATTAGCAAAAAATCTATATTTTCGAAATGTTATCTAGAGTTATCTTGTTCTGCTGTCCAGCAGCCGAACATAGCATGGTCATATCCGATTTTACAACGCATTTATATTTGACAATATCGCATAGTGCTGTCAATACAAATCATTCATGGATTATCCAAAATCGTGGATATGATTAGAATATCCGCAGGTCTCTAATATGTAATATTAATGTGTGTATGTCTTTCAGATAGTAAAAGTAATGATTTTGATGTAAAAATATTTAATATAAAATTTGATGTCAAATTACAAATTATTAATAATTTTAATAATTATTTAATTAATAAAATTGACAGCACTCACGATATTGCGACATGTTTCTGTAAAATACTTATGTTGAGAAATGCCATTTATATTTACAAAACTTTCAAGCGCATCAAGTATTATTAAATAGAGAAATTCTATCAATATATTCATGCAATGGATTCTTACAAAACAAAAAAAAGAAAAAGAAAATTGCACATTATCACTTTTTTTATATTTTGCGCATCAGTTGCACATATGTTTTTGTATCTGCTTTCTAAGCAAATCGTCATCGAATATCCCGGAGAAAGATCATTAGAATAATCAGTCTATCATTGTAACGCTGACCCCATTCTTTCTCTCTACTTTTTTTTCTCTCTCACGGATATCTATCCTAATCGAAGACACTCTTTTAATCGCATATCAATGATCAATTCAATTATTTAAATAATATCACTCTCAATTTCACTTTTAAAACGGCGGACAGTTCACACCAGGATGAAGATACTGACATTTATCACCGACCCGACAATAGCCATTTTTCGAAAATTGTCTGCATACTGGTGGCTGCTTACCATTTCCTCGCCAACCACCACCACCGCCTCGCCAACCGCCCCTTGGGGGTCCGGCTCCGCGATATCCCCAACCAGGGCCTCCTCTACCTCTTGTGTGCATAGGGGCGCCTCTAGGACCTGGAAAATTAGGTCCTGGACCGTACATCGGTCCGGGCGGTCCCTGAAAGTTAGGATTCATATTGCTGAATCCCATATCTTCCGGACACATCATGCCGTAGCCTTCTTGCTGTTGATTGTACATAGGCGGCGGTCCCATCATTCCTGGCGGAACCATAGGGCCAGCTTCCATTCCCTGATTGAAATTACCCGGCATATTCGCCATCGGATTCATTCCAACATCCGGTACGAGAACCTTGCCATCGCCCGTTCTCCAACCACCACCGCCACCACTCGGCATCGTTGGTCCCGGCATCTCCTGGGCCATCGGAGCCATATGAGATGGAGGCATCATCTGTTGAGGCATCTGTGGTATCGGACCCATCGTCGATTGAGGTCCCATAGGCGTCATCATAGTTTGTTGATTATGCGTGAATGTCGTGGGATAATGGAACGTTGTCACGGTTGGCGGTTGCGGCGTCAGTTGTGGCTTAGGTTCCGGCCATGGTACTGATGTGAAATCCTTTTCGCTCTCCTTATTACCCGTGAGATCGTCCAATGGTATTATTTTAGGATCGGTCATCACATGATGCCGTTCTTCGTCGGGCTCAGCCGCGGAGTCTGGAATCCTACGATTCAAAAAACGGAATTAAAAATTATCGATTAATTTGAAGATTTAAACACAATAATGCATTCTGGACGATAATATGATAGGAGATTTTTTTACTTTGCCTTTATCTCTAATATTTAATTAATTTCTAAAAACTCAAATAATACATAAATATATTTTATATTACATTTTTTTTATATATAATATTCTTATGTTTATTTGAACATAATATTATAGAATAAAAATATATTTCATTTAATTATCGCGAAATATATAAGTAGTTTAGACGAATACGTTCATCGATGAAGTTGATAATTCGGTATGCTATAATATTGACTACAAAATTTGACGTATACTTACATGCTTCGATTAAAGTAAAGCGCTTGAAGAATGCCCTTCTCGCGAGCATATTGAATATCTTTCTCTTTACTATCCTTGCCAGGATCTACTAATGCAGGCGGTTGATCAATAGGAATTAGAGGCTTCCACCTTGTTCTCTCTTCCATTAAATCCTCGGTATCTATAATAAAAAAAAATATTGTTGTGCATATTTTATATATATATACATATTTTATTTGATAAAATTTTAAAAAAAAGTTCACATCTATAAACATTTTCAACCCTTTATAATTATTTTCTAAGGAACTATTAAAGATTTAAAATTTTAAAAAAATTCTATTTTATTAACTTTTTTCGAATTGCGAATTCTTTCATAATATGTAATAAAGTTATTCGATAAAATATTTAAAAAATTATATCAATATCTTCAATAGTTCCTTAGAATATTTGAAATAAATATATAATTACAATATAATTTGCAAGTATATATATAATAAGTATACTTGATATAGATATGTATATTTCATAATAATTATCAATATAAAATAAATTATAATTACAATATAATTACATATGTACGTACTTAATTTTCTGGCCATTTGGAATGCTTCTCTTTCGTTTTGCTTTTCCATCTGTTTCGCGTCGGTGAATGTTTTTGTCACATTAACCCTCTCTGTTTCATCCAATTCAAAGTAACGTATGGATTCTAAATCTGTCTTCCATTTTAAAACCTTCTTCGGTCCTTTACGTTTCTGAAGTAACAAAACACTTTTAAGTCCATCTACATATCGTATTTCAGGATAAGGACTAGTGTTATCCTTCTTCAATGAAATCACTGAAGACGCATCTTCTGGCGAGTCCGAATCTTTTATATCTTCCACATCTTCCTCAGGTGTCGGTGCTATGAAAGAGATAAATAAATAAATATATTACTTAAATATATTATTATAATTATTATAATTAATATATTATTATAATTATTATAATTATAATTAATAATTTAATAAATTATTGAATACATTATTATAAATATATTATATAGGAAAAATTAATTTTTACTTCAACATGATGATATATATGTATATAAATTTGTAAATAAAATTGCATTAATAATAATATATTAAAGCATTATATAAATAAAATAAGCAAACGCATATACTTGAGTTTATAATTATTTATATACTTTATACACACACAACTTTTTTCAGAAACGTTTTTCAAAAGCAAATTAGCTTATCTCTCTCTTGCTTCCTTGATACTTACTGTTACTTCTGCTATCATCATCATCTCTATTATCCTTTTCGTCATCAAGCACCTTCAAGTCATCTTTATCTTTTTTCGAATCTTCTTCGCTATTTTCTTTTTCTCTTTCATCTTTGTCTTCTTCAATTTCCAGCGTATCTTGATAGAACTATAAAAAACAAGTTTTACAATAATATTTATTATTAATTATGTTTCACATATAAGAAATCTATTTTTAAATAAAAAAATAAAATCAAGTCGAAATTCTCTGCTTTAGCATACTTTTAAATTAAAGCTTAGAGTTTAAAATAATTAAAAAATTATCTCATCAATCACTTATCAAAATTTAATTGAATTGGAGCATTTATGTCTTATAAAATACACCAAAACAAATAAATCTTAAATTAGAATATAATACTGATTAATTTGATTTTTTTTTCTTGCAGCAACATCCTGAGCATATATATTATTTAATATATATATATATATATATATATATTTACTTTGAAATTAGGTTTGAGGGCTACTGGAGATTTCTCTTCGATATTTGTGGGCGAAGCAGGTGGTGGTGTGCTCTCGCAATTATCAGTGTTAGCGATTTCTTGTTTCTTAGCTTCCGAAGATCCGTCTTTCGTGATAGAAGTCCTACGCTTACGTTTCCTCGGTTCTTTGCTTTTGGTAGATGCTGTGAGAGCATCCATGAACATGTCACTCTCTTGTAGCACCATCGCTGAGAACAAAAATTTTGAGCATTTTGAGCATTTTGAGCACTATTTACGAATAATACAATAGCAACAACAGAGTAAAAAATAAATTAAAACAATTTTCATAAATAATAATATTTCAAGATATGCTGCATTATATATAGACACATGACATATTATTTAAATATATATATATATATATCTGTAATTAAAAAATGTTAGTAAGATTAGATGTGTTTTTATAACGTTAATATCGAATAAATTATTAAGATTTTAGAAAAATCTAACAAAAAAGAATAGCAGAGTTGATAGAATTTCTTAAAAATAATTTCGGAGAAAATGATGACTCTCTGGAAAACGACGATATGTTTCATTATGTCCTAGATATTTATAAATAAAATATTTCTTTCACTATAGACATAACTTTGCAAATATATTCAGCGCGCAAAAATAATAAAAATTGACGTACGTAATTGATTTTTTATCTAATTTTTCTGAATTACATTTATTCTTGTTATTAAATAATAAATTCTTATATTTTTTGATGATTTTAACAATGATTCTGAATGGTATTTTTCAATAATATATTCCTATAAACTATTTTTACATTATATTTGCGCGCTGAATTTATTCCTAAAATTTATGCTCAGAAATTAGAAAACATGCTCTATATAATTGTTAAATATATTTATGTTAAGGTTTACATTATATTTATAAGTAGTAATCTCGTTTCGCAAACTTTCGATCCGTTCTGTAAATAAACAAATAAATGACTTAAATAGATATTGTCACATAAAGATTGTTAATAATAGCAACATCGTGAGATAATTCGTCGATTATTTTATTGGTAATCAGTATGGATCTGGAAAATATCTGAAAAATGTCTTAATTTTTCAATAGCTGCAAGTAAAAAGTAAGCTTCTTACAGCAGTAAACATGAATATCTTCCATAATAATTCGATAATTCGCCTGCCAGAATAAACTCAGTGTTAATTTTGTGTTCAATATATCCTGTAATAAAAAAAATTCAAATTTAAGCTAATAAATTTTAAAGAAGTTTACTACATTGTTCTACCCTGTAAATTATAGCATATAATAATTTAAAAATAATTAAAGAATAATGAAATAATATAAACTAAAAATATTTGTTGATAATGATAGTAATTTAATGTTATTTAAATAACAGAGTTTATATAGGCTGCAAGAAAGATATATGTAAGTGTGATATAAATGTAAATAAAAACGGTTTAAAAAAATTAATTAACCGATATAATTATATACAACTAATTATTAATACTATGTATTAAGTTTATATCTTTTGGAAACATAAATTATTGATTAATAAATTATTCTCTATAATGTTTTAACATTTAATACTTATTTGTGAGAAAAAATGAATGTGTCTTTCTAGACAGCAAATTTTAATTTTATTATATTTTGAATAATATATTCAAGATTACTTTTATGTTATATATAATAATAAAGTAATGGAATAAAGAAAAAGCGAATAATATTAATTATGTACGAACAAATATTTTCAATATATCAATAAATAAACTAGTCATCTTCTAAAATGTCAATATATGTACGTTTAAGCTGTAAAGTATATTTCTATAAGCTAATTTAACATATTACAATATACATAAAAAATTTTTTAAAATTAAGTTTATATTGTGCTTTTACATACAAATATATTTCTATAATTACAATATCGAGAAGATAAATATTATATGCATTATTTCAAATATTTTTTTTTTTCAAGTGTATATATATGTATATATGTGTGTGTGTATAATCTTTAGCTTTATTCCATTATTGTATAAGAATTATATGAAATAGATAACAAAGTTGTAATTGTGTATATTTCTGTATAAAATAATTATAGGGCCGAAAAATAAAAATAATTATAGGCTAAAAAATAAAAAAAATTATAATTATATATAAATGTGTACAAATTGTATTATAACATTATAAGACAAATGTATACAAATTACACATTTATTTGTTATGCAAACAAAAGACTCAAATTATTTTAATGCCAAATAAAATTTTGATGATCTTTGTATAAGTGAGTACTTTTACGATATGAGAATGCAACACGCGCGAGAAAAAAATAGACAGAAGAATATTATTATTTAAATATAATAATTTAAAAAATATCGCCATTCCTTAAAATGTGCACAATTAATAGTTCTAAAAATAATTTACAAATCTATTTAGTAATCAATAGAAAACTTATTATCACCATTCATCGTGCCCCTTATCATATAGAACTGCAGTCCCATCCTAAAATAATACGGAAATATTTTAATTCATAACAGATTACAAACAAAATATAATTCATACTAAAAATAGCTATTTTTCAAGCTTCTTTAAGCTTATAGGATATTATATAAAAAAGAATGTTGTCAATATTTGGATACTATAAGTATCCGACTATATCCATAAATCTGAATAACAGATAGATATTTTAATATTAAAAACTGTTTAAGTCATATTCTGACAACGCTGACGTAATAAACTCGATAAAAATAAATTTTTCAAAAATTGAGGAAGAATATATGGGTTGCATTATTCATTTTTTATTTCTACAGAGAAATGATCTATGATAAGAAAAAAAAACGATATCTATTCTCAGAACAAATAATTTTTTGCGACTTTTAATAATATAGCGCATCAAATTGTTTTTGATGTGTTCTTCACTCTTAATTTTTAATGCATATTTACGTTATA
The DNA here is from genome assembly GCF_030444845.1 of Prenolepis imparis. Lineage (NCBI taxonomy): Eukaryota > Metazoa > Arthropoda > Insecta > Hymenoptera > Formicidae > Prenolepis > Prenolepis imparis. The sequence continues at coordinate 13,448,402 of NW_028141168.1, read as the reverse complement.
TCAAAAATTATTTAACTATACGACATTGATTTTCTAAGAGTTTGAATTTAGCAAGTATAAATTTATGTGCAATTTCGTTAATGACAAATTTACAAAGCTACTGACTTGACAAAATTATTGACTTATATGTACACATGTATACAACAACATATAACGAGTTTATTATAATTATTATAATCTCCCGAAAAAAGAAATTGACAAGATTTTCATGTATATAATAATACATATACACATTAAAAATAAATTATCACTCTTTTAAGTTATTACTATTTAATTATTACTCTTTTTCTCACACACATATATATATATATATATATATATATATATATATATAATTAACTTAATAATAAAATGTACAAACACTTAACATCTTATTTGTTCAATAATTATAATTCATAAAAATGTATATGTATAGATAGACATGACAATACAAAATAAATTTACTTTAATAAGTTACGATTAATATATATTCTAGAGATAATCTGTTTACAGATTGCAATCACACACGCGATGAAGGCTTTGCAGTATTTAAAAATAAATTCGAAACAATATTATTTGTATATTGCACGGGAGAGAATAATAATTAATATATTTTATAAAATAATAGCGCAATATTATACAAATATTTTATCAGCTATAAATTTCTTGATAAAAGTTTTATCAAATTTCAAAAATAAATTTCAACGTGCATTTCAAATAGCAACTTTAGATTATATTGAATATATTGTCAACTGATATATGTTAAATAAGACAGCCGTTTGGAAATATATTTATCATTAGATGATTTATTATTCATGTGTTATTGTTTGTTTATTAATGTTAAGTCACAGTATAAGTCACAATACGAAATATATTGAAATGTAAAAGGATAACAATATTCTACCTGATTATATACAAATATTTTGCGTTTTAGAATTATTTAAGTAGATTAATTTGAAATTCGTTAGAATTAGAAAAATAAATTTATATAAATAATTTCGAGCATGTATTTAAACACAAAAAAATGTTATTTTTTTGCAAAATTGAAAATATATAATATTACTGTCCTAAATTATGTGTGAATAAATTTTATTAAGTCAATATAATTTAATAACATTCGACGTTCTAATTCAATATAAATTAGAAAAATTTTTGGAAATTTTAATACACGTGCTTTTTAGAATTAAAACATTTGTTTATCATTCGTGCACAAGCTTTCAAATGCAGGAAAGAAAATTATTAAATCAATCTATCCAGGAATCATCTAGAGGTTTTGTATTATAAATTTAATTAATTATATTATAAAATATCTATATATACGTAAAGTTTGCATATATGTATCTTTCAACTATGTTATTTTGCACGGTTTGGAATCGTGTAAAAACCGTGATAATTATGAAACCAATGTAATTAAATATCACGCGTATACATTTGCATATATTCAGATAGAAAATTTTTCATTCTCGTAAAAATATTGGGTAAATTTCGCGACATGAATGCCGCGCAAAATAGATATCAAGTGTGTGAGTGTGTCGCGGGTTGATGTGCGTCGAACGGTTAATAGTGTCGGTAGAAGCGCGCTACCCCGACTGCGGCAGTCATATGGGCAACGAAACACGTGCGTCGACGTAAAACAGTCGCAAAAACATCGGCCCCTGCGTGTATCGCGCGACTTGCAATTCTCTCCGGTTGCACGCGCACGTGTCGAACACATCGAAAACGAATTCGATTTACAGATTTTGTTTGTTCCCATTCTTTTTTTTAATCTAAATTTTTGCAAAATCTTATGTAATCTTTCGAAGGTTTCTTTAAATAAACGCGATTATTCGTACGGGACTCTGTTGCACCAAAATTTCTAGCAAGAGCACATAGAAATTATGAATGTAATAATTTGTTCGCAAAACGAGTTTCCGATTCACTTGGGACGATTAATGTTTTCATGATATTGTTAGAGCATTAATTATATATATATATACAATATATAATTATATCCAACAATATATACATATCTACACACATACAGAATACATATGCATATATTTTTTTTCTTCCAAGACAAGTGCCATTATTATTGTTAACGTTATGATAATTTTATTGCTATTTGGAGAATTTTGTAATTAATATTTTAACAATTTTATAGAATTTTACGTATTGTAATAAAATAAAAAAAAATTATATTTAATTGCGCTCAAGCTCCAAAGTTTAGCACAACTAGTCTCTTTCTCATTTTATTTTTTCGACCCTAGCTAGCAGTTTTCTAGTACCTAGCTTTTTCTTTATCTGTTTCTCGTTTCAATTATCTAACATAATTATTGGCAAGGAAGAAGGATCTCTTCACCAAGCCGACGAAACTCGTTGTAAAGGGGGCCTGCTGGTCCTAAAGTCCCTTCTTGCTCGAAGATGTCGGATATGCAGCTTCAGAATTCGTGCACTTTCAGTGCTACTTTCAATCCGTAGAATCTCCACGCATCGTTCAATGTGTTAGAATACATGTATTCTCACAATATTTTCTCTAATTTGTCGCTAACCTTTTTTTTTTTTTTTTTTTGTTACTATTTCTTTCACCCTCTCTCTTTCTCTCCCCCTTTCTCTCTCTCTCGTTCGCTCTTTCCCTTTCTCTCTTTTTTTCTATTAAAGGTGAAATAATTTGCCCCACACAAATTTCAATTCTCTCTGATAAATACGCAAACATTTCATGTACGTACGAAAAGTCATGTAATGAATGAAAATTTCATTTTATCTACAGGCCTTGAATGTGTATTCATATTTTATTGGCAACAAATTTTTGAATCGATGTCAAATCGATGCGATTGTTTCAATATTAATAAAAGAAATATCAAGTTTTCTATTCTCATTTAAACTTAACTTTGAAGAGTGAATTTCAGAATTACTGAAACTAATTAATCAATTTGCATGTTGTACATGTTTTAATATTAAAAATCGAGAGGATGGAAATCTGGATGGGCTCACGATGTATATACGATATTATTTTGTCTTAAAAGCGATTTAACAGCGAGCAAGATATGTAGTATAGCAGAAACCCAAGAGTTAAGTATTCCAGATTTCTGATAAATTTATTTAAATGTTTAAATAGGATATATACATGTACAAGGGAAAAAGAGTATGAATAGACAAGACTTTGTTGCCTTACCTAGTTAGAGATTAGAAATATTCCTGTAATGATGGCTTCATAATCGTTGTATCACTAATATCGAAGATTAAGGACACGTGCCCGCTATCAATAAATATCGATAGAACACTTTTTGACACGTTTCAACTATCTTTGTTCAACAAGAACCTATGCGGTTTTTTTTTTACTTTGAAACGATTAACTATATATATGTATATATATGTATATATATATATATATATATATATATATATATATATAAAATACTTTCGTCGAATATTAAAAAAATCGCGATTCACGCGTTGTAATGAATACTTTATCGAAGATTACCTGCTATCGAAGATTCTTAATATACGAAAAAGTTCGTAGTTGATTGCAGATCCTAATGGCTTCGTTCTTCTAACGAGAGATGTTAATTTTCGTAGACGGATGATCCGTACAAGAGCTGCTAATTCTCCATGCAGCACGATGAATAAATCGTTACACGGCTTATTATATCTTCTACAAGATGCTAATAATAATTTTTTGGGGGAAGTAGGGAGGATGTACTATTAAGAGGTATTATACTACGGGATATTGCCTGGAAGAAACAATAAGTTTAAAGTACATAGGCAAAAATAAATGTTTGATGTGACAACACCAAAAAGTCATTGAGACTATCGATAACATTCGCGATACATAAAGATATCGCATTAAATATCGGATCAGCTCGCATATCCTCCGGTAACATCCATCTGCAAACTCAATATTACAGAGTTAGTTATATATAATGCAGCATGCCAATGTACAAAGCTTAAGCAGTCATTTGTTTAGTCATTATATTCCACCAAAAAATAAGATTTAGAGCTTGTATAGAAAAATAATATAGAACAGAAAAACCATATTGCATAATATTATAAAAAATATATAATAATAAAATAATAATAATAATAACAATAATGCACGTATGTATACTAAAGACTGTAATAAAATTTTTGAAAAAATATAAAAGTGTTACAAAACAAATACATAATGATTTAAATATTAGTAATTACTTAAATTACTTTAGCTGAGAGTAAGTTTTACAAATAAAAACAATTATATATGTATATGTAGGTGTTTAAGTCTATTCTATAACTTGAAAAAAATACATACGTATACGCATGTTTAAAAAGATACATATAAATATTCTAAATTTCGAAATTTATTATTTTATTAAATTATAAGTATTTTAAATTATAAATTTAAACTATTTCTTTTTTTGTTAGAATATTTGTATTCTCTTTTTACAAATATAGCTTTATGTTAACATAATGTTCTTTTAAAATTGCATTTATACATTAAATATAAAGATTTCTCTAAAAGTTTAATTTTTCTCAATTATGTTTTAAATTTTTATGTAAATTATCATGTAAAAAATTTGATTAACTTAGTCTTAGTACACATAGTATAATTTTTGACTAAAATTATAGACTGCTTTATCTAAGGACATTAGCGTAACGTTTATATCTAGATTAAAAAAGTACCAGTTAGAGAAAATTAAATATAATAGAGATATAATAGAGATCTGTATTAACAAAGAAATTTCGTACATAATTTGTAACAGAGAATCAATATACTTACGTTTTGGTTTTGGTGGTATCAGTTTAATCCCTCCCTTCTTTTCATCGCTTGGTGGTGTTGTTGGCGAATCTAGTGACAGTTTCACCCGTTTTTCCACTATTGGAATGGTTTCTCTCAATGGCGATGGCCTCTTCAAGGGAAATTTCGGAGGTAGAACCTTCTTATCAACGGCAGGATTTGGTTTCTTCGATCTCGGTGGTGGTGGTTTTACTTCTTCCTCTAGTCCCGTGGATCTAAACTTTGAATTAAATGTCTTCACCGTTTTCGGCCGTGCCGTAGAGTCTGGACTATTTTTCCTATTCTCAATAGAAATGGATATATTTTTCTTGTCGGTAGTGAGCTTTGAAACCGTGTCTTTTTTACTACCATCTATTTTCTCTTTATTTTCCTTCGTGCCATCTCGCGACTCAGTCGAAGACTTTCTATCGTTTGTATCGTCCTCCGTTCGTTTCTTCGGTATTTTGCCCAATTTGGAACTCAACGCTTGACCTTGCACTTTTTCCAAAGTCGCTTTATCCTTCTCCGCTTGATCTTTCTTCTGCTTTTCCTTCTCTCGTTCTTTGTCACGCTCAGATTTATTCTTACTTGAACTGTGCTTACTGGATGAGCTAGAGTGATGCTTGTCCTTGGAAGACTTATCTTTGCTGGAGCTTTTAGAACTATTACTACTGGAACCAGAACGGTGACTACTCGATTTGTGAGACGTTGAGCTGCTACGATGTGTACTGGAACTTGCGCTGTGCTTAGAAGAACTTTTAGACGATGAAGACGAACTGTGATGAGTACTGCTTTTCTTGTCAGAATTAGACTTCTTATCATCTTTTTTATGAAAGTCCCTATTTTCCTTGTCACTAGATTTACTGCTATCACTACTAACAATAATATCCTTAGAGTCTTTATTATCTCTACTTTTAGCACCTTCGATATCTTGATTGTCTTTAGAACTAACTATAGTTTGTTTCACATCACTAGGAACATGTCCTGAATTGTCTGATTGTCCAATGTCTACTGTTTCGTCTTGACCACTAGTCACACTGCCACTTTGTCCCGTCTCTTCTACATCCTCTGTTTCTTGCTTTGTTTCCTGTGAAACAGGAAGCGTAGCGTCCACAGTATTTATAACTACTTCTGCATTTGTACCAGATTTGGTTAAAACACTATTTATATTCGTGACATCCGTCTCCACCTTGGCGAGGACTTGATTACCATCACGAATGGTAATCTTGTAAACAGGAACTGACTGCGAAGACGTTGTTACAACAACAAAGGACTGTTTTTTACTTTGTTGTTGCGTCGTTTGCTGGCCCTTGCCAACAATTTGTATCGTTTGCGACTGTAATCTTTCTTGTTGCTGCTTCTCTTGATCTTGCTGAATCTGATTTACTGGAGTACTCGCAGTAGATGATTGTGCAAGCTTGAAATCTTGAACATGAACAGTTGCATTTTCAGTAATTTCAAGAGTTTGAGAATTTAATAAATAATGTTGCTGCGACGAAGGAATAACTGCGATTTGTCCTGCAGTAGCATTCGATTGCACTGGAACCGTCATGATTTGGGCTGGTACCGAATTCGGCGCTGCTTCTCCTTTCACAATTTTTAGCCACTGTTCCACAAGTCGAGTGGCCAATGTTCGTACACCCTGATGACTGCCTTCTTTTGACAAGCCTTTGATCAGCTTTGGACAATTGTTACTCTTCAATCTTTCAATATCTACTGGACAGAGTAGCAGAAGTTCTAGGAGTTCTTGAATAAGGGCCCAATTCTTGGCAAGAATGCCATCAGTGAGCCATGTGTGAATAAGATTCCATCCTCCAGCACTCATAAATCTGCAAAAATACGAATTATAAAATGTAAAATATTTATTATTGTAAAGAATAATAAAAGATAAGATAGCATAATTATACTATTGTAAATAATAAAATTATACTATCTCCTATTATTCTATTTTTAATTTCAATTTCTATCATAAAATGCTATATAAAAGTAATGTATGTATTCTGAAGAGAATAATCTGTAATAGTTAAGCATTAAAACTACTCCTATGAATACATATGAATAAATATTTCACAGATATTAAGTATTGTAATAATTAATATAAACATTAATTAAATAATAAAATATTTTTTTATATATATTTATATATATTGCATATATATTTCTAGTATTTTGTTTTATAAAATTATTCTGCTAAAAAGATTCAACAATCATTAAGAAAATCCGAAGAACCAAATTGTACAACTCTTGATTGTCTTTAGAACTGTGATCTGTTTCATATCATTAGAAATATGAATTGCCTAATTGTCCAATTCTTGTCTAGTCCAATGTCTTGTTTTAGTCTTATTGTAGTCATATTTAGTTTATTCAATTCTCTCTATCTATTTCATTTTTCTGCTTTATTTCCTACTTCACAGAAAGCATAACTTTTATACTGTATAAAACTACTTCCATACTTGTAAAAAAGTTTTAGAAAAAAAGTGATGTAAGGCTCGTATCAGTAAAAATGGCACAATAATAAATACCATCTAATGGTTCTGAACCTCTTATTTACTCTTGCATGTTCTGTGTTCTTTCCATACATACAAATATACGAATTACTATATACTTGTATGTCTCAACATGCCAAACGACAAATTTCTTTTATAAAATTACTTTTATACAGTTGTATTAATATCATAAAGAACGATAAAATAAAATGTTTGTAAAAAAAAATAAAGAATCATTTTAATAAATAAGAAGAGTAAAATAACCATTTTAATATTATTTCAATAGACTTAAGTACTTACTGACTAAGCAAATCCGTATTAGTAGTTTTCAATATTTGTATATAAATGCATTTTGAGACAAGTTTTTTAGAAAACTTCGTCATTAAATTAGCTAAGCGATGAACTTCTTCTTTACTCTTAATGCCTCCTGTTGGACCCAACAACACGCTGAGGCATTTAAGTAAGGATAGTGGATCTATACGTGGCTGAAAATATAATTTAAGAAAAAAAAGCATTATTAATACAAAATCATCATATAAAAACATAAATTGTGCTCATAAATACAAAATTTAATAACATGAAAATTAAACAAAATACAAAAATATATAGTGTTTAAATTTTTGAAAAAAGATTTCTTATAAACTTTCTAATTTTTTAAGGCTTTTTTATTAAAATTTAGAAAAGTAAATTATATTTTTTCTAAATAAACTAGTAAATAAACTTTTTAAAATTAAATTTCTAAAAAATTTAATAAATTATTACTGAAAATTTTATAAATTTTTTAACAATTAAGTTTTTTGACATTTGTGAGCTTCTTAGTGATTTGTGTTCACAGATTATGAAGAAAAAATTAAAAACAAGTTTCAAATTTGAAAAAAATATTGAAAAAAAATATTGAAAATTAAGGACTTTTTAGAGAGAAAAAATTATTTAAAATATATAATTTTTTTCTCTTATTTTTAAGAAATATGAAACATAAAACAAACATTGTATAGCATATTTATTGAGATTGAGATTGAATATAAAAAAAGAAATATATTGTGAATATATTTTATAAAATTCAGCCTTTATCGCTCAATTTCTCTCTCGCCAAGTAAAATTCTTAACAAAAATTCTTCACGTTCTTCAGACAGAAACAATTTTATGAGCATTTTGTCCTTCAAATAAAAAAAATTCTATATTGTTAATCATTATATAATTGATATAATTAATAGTGACATAGCGCATTAAATTACTGATATACCAGATGTAAATAAAAATTATAAGTAAATATTATAGTAAATAAAAAATACTAAAATTAGAATATTTGGAATATATCTGAATAACTAGATACTTGACTATTAGTCATCACTAGTAATTGCTAAGTATATGAGTTTCTTGAATATTATACAGACTATCTGGACAAGATTAAGTAAATAAATTTAAATAAAAATATCTCTAGATATAGAAATTATTAAAAGAACATTAATAAAATCCATTTTTCTCGAATTCCATATATTTTAAAAATTATTTCCTACGTATTAATTATTAAATATAAAAATTTTACATAGACTATTCATGCATAAAATTCATAATTTTTCTTTTCTCAACTGTTTTCATTTATAATTATTTCCTCAATATTTATCAATCATATCATATATTTACCATTCAATTACGAAAATTCATAGAATATTATATACACGCAATAACGGCAAATTGAACAATCTCATACGTTGTAATTATACGGATACGTGACAGCGAAAATAGAATACGAGGTCACGCACACACGAAAGGAACAAAGGTTATTGATCCCTCGTAATCGCCAAAATGTACCAGGTGGCGCCATCGTTGCTCATAATATTCGCAGATAGCTTGCAATTTATATATATAAAAAAAATATGTATGACTCACCATTTTGTTGAAATTTAAGACGTTTCAGAGCATCTTCGGGACCAGATATATGTTCATCGCACGTATCTGCAATGAAATATAAAATACTTGATGACTATACGAATGGCTCGGAAAACCGACGCACTCTTCACGCCATATTGTCGAATTCTCAGACTCGCACGAATTTACAAGACAGACGATGGCAAATCGAAACGAAACGAAACGGCTGCTTTCTTTTCCCCAAATATCGAGAGTTCAATGCGTGCAATTTATCAGTCCCTTGTGATTAAACCCCCCCCCCCCTCCTACGATTCCTCGCTTACAACATATGGTACCACGCGATTCTCATCGAGCTGTATAATGTAATCGGAGACGACCCGGATTGAGCGATAACGCGCAAGGATATCCGCGCTTAGGTTGCGTCCTACGTGAATTATGACTGCGTAATTACAATGATCTCGTAATCTTTCGCTAGAAATGCTGACGCTCGAGGCGGAAATTGGGATGGTTGCTCGTTCGAAAAATGTTGAAAAAAATGTAGGCGCAGATACGAGTCCTTCTACGAGACGAACGGTTCTTCTCTCACTCGTCGGACTAGCCCCGAATATCCGCTGCGCAACTGCCCTGCGCATATGCCCCACCCACGCGACCGACCAATCGGAGCTGCGAAAGTCGCTCCCTCCTCGTCACGCGACCAATAATGGCTCTCGTCTGTCTCCGCGCTATGAGCTATGACGTAGCTCCGTTCTATTTACGTAACACGACGATAGGAAATCCTGAAACGTAGGTTCTTTTTCCGCGGACTCGTATCGTACTTACGAGAGAACTGACACTTTTTTTTTCTGCACTTTTGTAATACAAACTCGTTCTCGTATCATCCCTTTTTTTCTTGAAATTATAGATCGACACTTGTACGCGATATTTTTCCGAGTTTTTTTATCGCGCCAGATACATCGAGTCACATACATATATGATTACGTCATCACTACTCTCGACATGATTCACCTCGAAATCGGACTTATCATTTAACGACGATCAATTATGCGATTGAACTGTCAAATAAAGCTTCTTTAATAATTTCTCAGGACTTTTTCGACAGAAATTATGCTACTCTCGATCGTCTGTCGCGTTTTTCTTTCAGAATTCTTTTATCTTTTTTTTTTTTTTGTTGGAAAATAGGAAGGCCACACTCACATTTGTTAAAAATTAAATCCGTTTTATGGTAAATAAATGTTCACGCTGTGTGATGCATAAGAAATGGAACATTTCCTATGATAATGAGTACGTATGATTCGACCAGCTCGTTCGTGAATTCTTGATGTGCATCGAGAAATGCTACGAGGCTCTCAATCGCAATCCGTATATATTTCGCCGTCTATTTGCCATCTGCAATCAGATATAATTTAGAATCTATTGTTATTACCAATAAATCCGTTCTGATCCAATATTTTGCGTCTTGTTGTTGTATAAATAATCCTATCAACTTGTATCAAACGATCCTCACCTAACTGCGTAAAATCTGCTGCTCTCGAACAAGCCGGAAGTGCTCATATAATACAGCTACATTCTCTCTTCACTGCGTTAGTCAAGCGCAATACTAAACTCATATTAGATTTGCAAGTGACATTAATATAGTTCTCAATGGAAATATATAATTTGACTTGATAAATAATATTAAAATCAAATAAATTGCGATTGTTCTGTTGCACTTAAGACACAGTGTCGTATAAACGCACAAATGTCCTATTTAAATCTTCTATTGATTTGTCTCTGGTATGTAAAGGTGTGTTCTGAAATTTGCGACTCAGATTACTACGCGACAAAAAGCGACGCGCTAGCCAATCAACGTTTCGCTTTTATGGACAAGCTATAAATTGATTGGCTCTCATCTAGTGGCCTAGTTTACATCGAGCACTTGATACGTATATCAAGTAGTGAATTTCAGCTGATCAGCCAATAACTGAACCAATGTACTAGTTATTTACTATTTGATACGCGTATCAAGTTCACGATGTTAAACTAGACCAATAACTAGTACATTGGTTCAGGGACTCGATTCTTGAATTCATTCGCAAGAGAAACGTATACGCAAATTCGGCTCTTACAGAAAAGTTGCAAGTTGATTGGCTATCGCATGGCTTTTAGCCAATCAACTTGCAACTTTTCTGTAAGAGCCGAATTTGCGTATACGTTTCTCTTGCAAGTGAATTCAAGAATCGAGTCCCAGTTATTGGCCTAGTTTACATCAGCTGAATTCCGTAAAGCGCATATGCACGCATTTTCTATAATATACGTGACGTGTACTATAGATAAATGCGCGCATATGCGCTTTACGCTGGGTCCACAATAGGTGATTTAAGCCCTAAGGGCCAATTTCACCAACGTCGGTTAACTTTAACCTCCGGTTAAACTATATCTTTGTCTCGTTTCAGATACGTTCATTAAAAAGAGACAAACATATAGTTTAACTGGAGGTTAAAGTTAACCGATGTTGGTGAAACTGGCTCTAAGCCTTAAGAAATTGATCAATCGCAGTCAAGTATGAGGAGAAAACTCGACTGTGATTGGTCAATTTCTTAAGGCTTAGGGCTTAAATCACCTATTGTGGACCCACTGTTACGGAATCCAGCCATCGAGCACTTGATGCGCGTATCAAGTAATGAATTTCAGCTGATCAGCCAATAACTGAACCAACTTATTAGTTATTTACTATTTGATACGCGTATCAAATGCTCGGTGTAAACTAGGCCATTGGCTGATCAGCTCAAATTCACTACTTGATACGCATATCAAGTGCTCGATGTAAACTAGGCCCATAGTTTAAATCTTTGATTATATGATATATAGATTGCCAGCACAATGTCATCTAGAGCTTATATATCTAGAGATATCTAGAGAATCTAGAATTATATATAGGAACTCTAGGGATATCTAGTGATTTCTTTTCATATTGCGTCATGTATATACTGCGATGTAGAAATGGTAAGATTTGGTCATCAGGTTCCCCCTCCGCACTTCTACATCACCTGCGAATGCTTGTCAGCAGAATAATATCGTCAGCCATTGTCAGCGGAGGGGCGAAATATTTTGATGTAATTTTCTGATCGGCAAAAACTGTACGACACCACTCGCATATTCAAGTTTGATATCTCGTCGAGGATGCGTACGGTTGCGGAATTGGGGGCCGGCGTGCCGGCTTTCCTTGCCAAGTTGTGGAAGCTCGTTGAGGATCCGGAGACCGACAATCTAATTTGCTGGTCACCTGTAAGTACCTTTATTTATTTACCTGTTCACGCACGAGTTGGTCGAGCGAAGCGAGCGAGAGACGACGAAATAACGCGATGTCAATCGTTGCACTACTGTCTAGAGTCTAGAGTTCAACTCTTCGTCGCGAACAATTGCAACCACGCACGATGCATAAGGCATAAGCCTCGTCAACATTGATTCTCAATGATGCATATTTTTCCGCACTCTACATTTTGTGTCACGTGCATAAATTACATGCGATTATTATCAATTATGTCTTATCAATCGATCGCTTCGTTGCATCTTTCTTTCGCATAAACTGCTAATCTTTGTGGACATTTATTTTTGGAATAAATGTCTATCGATGCTATGTGAAACATATAATCAAATTATTAACAGTTAAATAAATTATAATATTATTGACTCACTTTCTTGTTGAAGTTACATAAGTTATATTGATTCAATAAACTTCAATATAATATTTTAAGATTATGGTGAATAATATATATTTTATTATAGTTTACAAAGACAAATGATCTTATATATTTAATTTTTTTTTAGAATGGAAAAAGTTTCTTCATCAAAAATCAAGCAAAGTTTGCAAGGGAATTATTGCCACATTATTATAAACACAATAACATGGCTAGTTTTGTACGGCAGCTAAATATGTGTAAGTTGTATATTATATAAATTATCTTGAAACTATATTGATAAAAAAGTAGAAATTAAAAGGAAAAAGAGAGTAAAAATATTGATTAATATTCTTTATATATTTAAGATGGATTTCACAAGAAGGTATCTGTCGAACTGGGTGGCCTAAAGTGTGATAAAGATGAAATGGAATTTGCACATCAGTTTTTCCATAAAGGACAACCATATTTAGTTGAGCATATTAAAAGAAAAGTGAGTACATTTAGACATGCTGCAATAGTACAATAATTTGAATCTAAAGAATAATTACAAAGCTAAAATTTGAAGTTAACTCTGAGATTTTTTAAATAAATACACTGATTTAGTTCTTTTATATATATTTTTTGAAAGATGCAATAGTATTTTTTAAGAAATCTTAATGATTGCATGAAAGATGCAGTTCTAAATAAAAATCTAAATTGTTGAACATATAAATATATTACATTAATATTTTGTTATAATAAAATATTATTTATCTTTCTATTAGATTGCATCTAGCAAGAGTCAAGAAGCAGCTCATTCTCCTATGAAACCAGAAATAATGACTAAGGTATTAGCAGAAGTAAGAAGTATGAGAGGTCGTCAAGAGAGTTTGGATAGTAAATTAGGTGCGATGAAACATGAAAATGAGGCATTGTGGAGAGAAATAGCAATGTTAAGACAAAAACACTTGAAACAACAACAAATCGTTAACAAGCTTATTCAATTTCTTGTTACTCTCGTACAACCATCATCGAGAGGAGGTGGGTTATCTGTCAAGAGGCGATATCCATTAATGATAAATGATTCAAATCGTACACGTAAACAAAGCACAAAGATGTCAAAGGTAATATTATCATTACAATGTCTTTCATGTTTTTTTTTTTTTTTTTTACATTTATGCTGTAATAATAAATATTTATTTTGTAGCCACAAGCATCTCCTACAGGACCAATAATTCATGAACTTGATGCATCAGAACCTGATTTGGATTCAGAATATATTGTCGCTGAGTAAGTGAATAGATTTATATATATATATATGCGCATGCATATATTATTAATTTTAAAACAATTCACATTTTGACAAATTTATTTATTTTTTCTATATATTGCAGTGTACAAATTATTTTAACATGCAGGCATAGAATATTTATCATGTTGAAAAATATAGCAGCTTACATATAATGCATATGCTATGTATTGTGTATGTGTAAAAATATATATTAAGATATTAATATATATTTTAATAACTTCTTAATGTAGGATGTTAGAGAATGGAGCTCCAATTATCCACAGTCCAGGAGAACATAGTGAAGCATCAATAGATGATGAAAATATGGAAAATGTTTATTCAATCGAGAATCCTATGCAGACGATTTTGCTAGAAGATGATATCGAAGTTAATTCACATGAACTTGATACGAAGAGGAAACGTCTTTGCAAGGGCAAAAAAAAGTATGTTTAATTTATTATATTTTCTGCTTTATATATACACACTCATATATATTAATATGTGGAAAGTTAACGCATAGCATTATTTTTAACAAAATTTGGAGTTGATTTATTAGAAAAAGATATTAAGATATTAATAATTTTTATTTTTTGAGATAATTTTTATTTTTATTTTATGAAAGACAGAAAAAGATGAATGTGTTTGCTTTCCACCAATTCTGTAAGATATCTTATATCATAGAGATATAAAAAAAATAGAATATTCTATCAAATTTTAGGAATATGTATTCAATTAAATTTTACAGACTTTAATTACATGCACACAACGGATTTCATACATAATTTTGATTGGTATTAAATATTCTATATAGAGAGATAGTATTTAGTATTTATATAGAGACATGATATATGTGTTTAATAGTAAATTATTACTGAACTTACACTATTTTCACTATTTCACAGAATTTATGAAATGTGTAAATATTGAGTTAAATAATAATTCTTGAAGTGTTAATTAATTATAATTATCAAATTGAACTAATATTTAAAGTTTAATACTTTGATTGCACATTCAATAAAATTTAACAATATTTATTATTTGAATGTCAACATTTTTTTATATATTATACTTATTCAAATGGCATTTAAATATTACCAGGAGGAAAAACAAGATGCCTGTCAAAATTTTGATCCCCTCATTGGAAAATGGAGGAAAACCAAGGTTAACATTTTTTTCACTTGGTGTTGGTATCCTGAGATATATTTGTAGCTATTTTGTTATGTTAAAGACTATGAATATATATGCTATTATTTTGCATGAAACATCAGATTTAAATGATTTTAAAAACATTAAGGTTTTGAGACTATTTCTTATCAGTTTCTAAATGATTATATTATAGAAGAATGTATATGAGAAAAATTATGTAATAGCCAAAAAAAACAAATCCTCAAATCAAATGTTACAAATAGTTATTCAGAGAATATATTTGATAATCTAAGAAGTAAATTCTCATAATTTTTATTGTTATTTTTTACAAAGAGCATGTTAATTTTTCAAAATCTTTAATAAGCCTTGCTTCTTTCATATACAATTTTATATATTCGTGCAATTTTAATATCTTATATATCTACCATATATATAACTAATTCATATTATTTTATCATGTTTATTTGTTTATTAAAACATTCTTTTATTTTATTATAACAATTTTATTAGATCTTTTAGTTTTTGTTGGAAATCTACATTTGATTTACACATACAATATTTTTAATATTTTTCCTCTAAATGAAATAAATTATCTCAAAACATATCTATATTTCAAATATATTGTTTAGTAGTTGATTTTGAACATTAACGTATATAATTTTTGTATCTTAATTTATATAATTTATATATAAAAAAGAAATCAATTATAAATTTGTCATATATATACGTATTAAATATAATAAAAATATTCTTTATACATTATTGAAAGATTCATACATATTATTTTGCTTGACATTATTTTGCTGTTATAAAAGAATTTGTTTTGTATGTGTAATATCTTGTCTGCATAATATTGTATTATATTAGGCATATCTGTTATTTTTTCTATCTCAGTGATAGCTTTTGTACTGCGATATTCTATCACTCATTGATATAATATATTGAAAATAATTGCATGTGATTTCTCTCTTGTCTCTTATGTTGCTTTAGAGCACATACTAAGTTTTTTCATGTTTCTACTATATTATTGAGATAAATACAGCATACAGTAGTTGAGTATAAATACAGAAAGAAAAAGTCTGAACAGCATTGTAAAATGAAAATGAAGATTGACAACATCTTATCTTTGTTTATAGGGAAGAATTGCATATGTTTGAAATGCCCAATGAGGAAACTCCTGCAACTTTCGCTTTACTTGAAAAAGAATCTGTCGGATCTAAACCTGTACCTGTAGCGACTGTACGCAGTTCTAAACTCAAAGCAATGGCAGCAAATATTAATGAATCTCAAGATGTTGAGCAAGATATTGATGCAATGGAAAATTCAGCTGATGTGGAAGATGATATGGAAGCCTCAGACAATGATGCGTCCATGATCAAGCTAGAAGATATCCTAACTGTTCCAGAAATAATCAACAAATGTAACATTCAAAGTATTGTCGATAATAAACAAAGAGATATCAAAGGACCTAATCAAGAAAATGAGGCATTTGATCAAAAGAATGACGACAGAGTTGCTTTAACAGCAAGTGGTACCGAACTGCATAACGAAAATGGAACATCAACATTTTTGCAGAAGGAAAACGATAATGCCAACACAGCAAGCACGAGTTCATCAAAAGATTTATCTTTGAGTTGCGTCAATTCCTCTGGCATATCTGAAGCTAATTACAGGTTAGAACCGACGTAAGTTCAGCACAGACCATGAGTAACATAAGCTGGCATTCAGTAACGATAGTGTCCACTTGTGTGGAAATCATTAATAAGAGGTGAAAACGTATTATTTTTTATATTTTATATATTGAATATTTATTACTGAATAATTATACTGAATAAAACTATATTTGTTTGAGACATATAGTTCTCTTACCAATTTTCACAATAATTTTTAAAACATTATTTGTAGTATATAACAATATTTATTGATTCTAACTACTTACAAAAGTAGTGAGTTATTTAATGTTTAATGACAAAATATAAAAAATATACTTCTCTTTTTTATGTATTGTTACACAGTCTATATTATTAAATTCGATTAACTTTAATTTTACAAAGTTTTTATTTTGACATTTTTTACAGATTTGTGTATAATATTTAGTTTTATTTGTATTTGATATTATTAATATAATATTTTGACTGCTTTGACTTTTGTGATTGATTATACTTGATGGAATACAATGTTAGAATGTTTATTGTAGAGAAAGGAAACGTATTTCTCATAAAAATTGTTATTGCATTTTATTGTAGCTAAAAACTATACATCATCTTCACATTTTGTATATAATGTTTGTTATTTATATAATACTAAATTTACACTTATAACATTATAGGGAACAAATGGATAATCATCTGGGAACAGTGCAAACAGAGTTGGAGAATCTACGTGATATTTTGCATGGCGAAGGTTATAGCATTGATGCTAACACTCTCCTAGGGGTAAATATTAAAATTTTAAATTCCAAAAAAAGGAAAGATTTTTGTAAGAATAATAAATTAGTAAAAAGAACTATTGTAAAAAAAAGAGTATACATTTATGAGAAAATTTAATATTAATATTTTATTTCTTTTTTCATAGCTATTTAGTGGAGATGATCCAATGACATTCGGATTACCAATTAATCCAGAATTAAACCCAAATTGTGGAAAAGATAATGATAATACTATAAGTAAGTTTTTGTAATTTTTAATGGTCGAATTAAACATTCCTTTATTTCTCAATGTCGAAAACGCATAAATATTTTTTTGTACATTTTACAAAATTTCTTTATTGTTGAATTGATAAAAATCGTAAATTAAATTTATATAAAAAAAGATTTAAAAAAGATATAAAAAAGATTTCTGTAACTGGGTACGCTTACATAAAAATAATTCTTTATAGTTTGTATATTAAATAAAAGAATAAAATGTAAATAATAAAAGTAATGAAATTAAATCAAAACAATTAAAAACTTTAATTATATACAGTTGCAGATTCTATTAATGAATCTGCTGGTGGAGAACTTATGGCATATAATCCTACGCCCGATCTACAAGATTTTTACAATGATTTGTTATTGGGAAATGATTCCTCTTCACTACCAACAGCATCATCAGATTCACTTACAAACAATCTATATAATTCAGATCTTACAGATCCTTTAGATGATAAAGCTTTGCTTTACGATTCTCTAGTAAGACTCTCTAGTAAGAATCTAAAATCGTAAACATTATTTATATATGTGGTAAGTTTCTCTTTCTTATTTCTAATAGATTTTTAAGATCCTATCTTTTTCTCTTTTCCTATTTTAAAAATTAACTCGCACAGATTCAATATGTATTGGGTTCAGATTAAGCTTTATCTTGTGACAATAATCTTGATAATATTATTGTCGTAATGAATATTATCAAGATTATTGTCACAAGATAAAAAGTTATTTAGTATAGTTTTTCTTACAAATTCATTACTGTTTCTACAATCCTTTGATTTTCAGTATATTTTATTCTAAATAGAGCACATGCAATACTTTTAAAAAGAAAAAAACTATCAAAATAAATAATAAATAAAAATTTTAGAGTATTTAGCAATCATAAAGATTTTATTAATTTTTAAAGCATACTATGATTGGTCTATATCATATATCTATATCATATAAAGTCCATTGAATTTGCTACCATAACATTACATACATAAGATTTGATTGTAATCAGATAAATACTTTCTGTTTAACGAAAGTTATATTCCTTTAGATTTTAGATATAATTACAAAAAAAAAACAACTATAAATATGTTTATTGTAAAATTGCTTATTTCCTTATTGTTAAATTAAAATTTATCATTAATAATCACTGAAACTTCTATCATATATTGATAACATATAATTTGTAAATAACGCATGTATAACATTTAAATTTTCACATTTATATAAATTATGTACTGTATTCTAAATTTTTATATAACGAATTGAGATTGCAATCATTATTTAATTTAAATATTATATTTTAGATTCATTAATAATTAAAATCAATAATTAAATCAAAACAAATAATTAAAATTTTGCAGAACTTTAATGCATATTAATAAGCTTCGAATTTATATTATTGATATATGATTTTTCAATTATAGATATGTATATATACACACACACATACACGCATACATATTTATTTTTTTCTTTATAATATTCTTTATTATAGTATAACTTATTTTTATAAGTCTATTTTTTTTTCTTTTAGCTTTTTATTGGAAATTCTACTTCTGGATTATTAATTATCTAGAAAAAATGGTAATGTAAAAAATAACATAAAGTGTCCTATTACAAATTTTGAAATAAGATATAACACGATGAAACAAACATAATGAAAAGTATAAAGGAGCAATCTTAAATATATCACTAAAGAGAAGAAATTAAATACCGAAATGATTATAGCTTTCTGCGATCTTGCAAATGAACAAATACGAGAATTATATTAATAAAACTTTTGTTCTTATATACTTGCTTGTATATAATTACAAACGATTTTCTTTTGAAAAATATCTTGCAACTAACTTTATAAAGAGAAATAAACATAGAATAATAACAGTTTTTCATATAATGTATGAAGTATTAGATTATAAAAAAGTTTAGATTGTGATAAAAAAAAATCTGTGTATATATGTTAAAAAGAAGCTGTTTTTGCTTATAAACATATTTTTTTGATTGCTTCGCAATTGTTAATTATCTCAAATAAATAATACTAAGGTATAAGAAGTGAAATGTAAAAAGTGATAATGCAAATCAAGATTTCAGTGTTTTTTATGCAATAGAAACATTCTTGAATCCACAAAACGATGTGGATATTTTTATGTATCTTGTGAATTTTTTCAATTTCTGATATGCATTCCTTTGAGATTAGAGTAACTTTTATTCTACATAGAACTTTCTTATTTCACATACACAATTTAAAATCCTAATATCCTGATGTTATGCCTATAGCATGGAAATTTTAATAGATGTGTACATGTATAACAATAATGAGAGATTATATTATACTGTACTTTTTCACATATGTTGGTATATGTGTAACTAATGTGAGAAAATTGCATCAGTTTTTTCAACAAAGATTATTGTCCTAGTCATTAGACCAGTTTTTATTAAACATGTCTAAGTTTATCAGAAAACTCTTAGTATAGTTGATTAAAACACTGAAATCTTAATCTTGAACCTCTACTAAAATAAGTTAATGTGTTGGGTTAGTATAGGAGTGCGTTTATCCATCCAATGCAGATGCATCAAATTATTTGGTCCTCTTATCTTCACTTATTCAGTGCATCTGCAATAAATGAATTAAATCGAATTGCATAGTAGAAATATAATTATGTATAATTATATATAATTATATTTTATTATATATATTTGCTATAATTATTGCATCTTTATCATGTTAATATTCTACTTGATTTAGAGATAAGTATAGCTAGGTTTTTATATTTGCTACAAAAGCAAAATTAGGCATATTATTTTGGGATTAGTGTGTAAAAATTTGTTATGTAATTTTTATGTACAGTGAAGTGTCAGCCATATACATATACATTTCTCATTCATAAAGGTTTAAACTTTAGTATTTGCAATTAAATTTCAAATTAAAGAGTTAAGTTTTTTTTGAGTGTATAGATTTATTTAAAAGAATCATTAATATGTGTGACAAGTATTTATTAATTACACTAAAACAATTAGTCATTGTACTGTTTGTGTATTTGTGCACCCTGTGAGATAGCACCTACTAATACCAATTTACATTAATGCGAAATTTGTTTGATGAGAAATATTAATCGAATGTTTTCACTTAACAAGTAAAAATAGATATTTATAATGTCATATGTCAATGTGTTGATACTGCACTGTCTGAAATATCAAGTTCTGACATTTATAGATTGGGAGAAAATGTAAATTAAAAAGATTATCAAAGATATTGAATTTTATCCAATATCGTCTTTTATAGTGTAAATTATTTTCTTAATCACACTTAATATATAATAAAAAGGACAATTGTTTTGAGATATAAATAGGGGCCAGCAGCAGATAAGTTAGCTTATCAAGTTGACAATTTTTATCTTTTATCAGCTTATAAATAGATACTATGTTTTGTAACATAGAGTAAGACACAAATACATCCAAACTACTTAATTAATTAAGAATGCTATAACAAGATCTTACTTTGCAGATCTAAAATATACAAAGCTCTCATCAGTTTTTTTAATTGTGCATCTATTAGTAACAATTCTTTATTGTTAGATCTGTTATATAAGTGTAATTAAAAAACTAGCAGCATAAAAATACTTTTACTACCACCGACAATTATGTCAAATCTGTTTGTTCACACTTAAATAAAACTTACATAACTGTTCGTGTGTATTTCTCTTTTGGATATTCTTTTCTTATTTACTAGCATACTATATGCATAATCGGGATAGTGTGAGTCTTAAGTTAATTATGAAGATAGTTACTAATAGTTATAAGATCTCTAATAAATTTCTTATTGCTAGAAAAATATTTTTCTTTGTTTTTATTTTTAAGAGTACATTTCAGGGTATATATTAAGGTTTCACTTTTAAGAATATATTTTTGTATTTTATGCTTAGTCAAGATCTATATATCAATGTATGACTTATAAAAATTACACATGGAAAAATATATATTTCTTCAAATAAAGATGATTAGAATTTAATAACATATTTCTTAGATGTTATATATAGCACATCGATAAAAATTAAAATTTTAATCTAATTGATATCACTATGTATATATAAAATAAATAAAAGTTTATTAATATTTTAAAATATATACATGTATGTCACTACATGTTAATTTGCATAACTCTATTTGCATAATTTATTTTTTCTTATTATCAGAAATACTATTGAAGTTTGTATATCCAAATAGGAGAGCGCCAAATACTGATAAACACAATTTGTTTTTTGTTTAAAATAGATCAAATCTCTCGATTCTTACAGATATATGAAATGTTTCATTTGCAATGTTACATGTAACATAATAGAATGGTGATTCTAGATATTAAATTAACAAAGTATATATGATTTTCTAAATATATATATATATATATATATAATAATTATCACTGTGATTGTTGATTCACAATTTGCAGCGATTCTTGAAATTGTTTCCTAGTTTCACGATTAGATTGCAACAGTTCAATCAATTCTGCATGTATATCATCATTTTTCCTCTCCAAATGATCCAGAGCAGTTTCCAAATGGTTCAACTCGTCTTCTAATGCTTTGATACCTATAAGCAATTATAAATAATTAATTTTTCTATATAATTGTGTGTGTGCAATATTATAAAAAAATATTAATTTTAATCGACATTTCTTCTCCTTTATTAAGTTGCAATAAGCCATTCTATAAATGTACTTAATATATTGTATATCTTTATTCGCTGATAAAGCTTATTTCTCCAAACAATTTAAATGTTTCCAAAATTATTTTTATGCATTATTTATTTAAAAATGCATTAGGAATGTTATAAAACTTGTCTTTTAGTTTCCTGTACATGTGTATTTATAAATTTTACAGCATTGTGTCGTAGGCATAGACACAATTTTTAAATTGTTGCAAATAGACTTGTACTTTTGTGCATAAAAACAAAGATCTGTTTAAGATATATTTACCGATATCGGAATATACATCTTCCTCCAGACATCTATTAATGTCATCGGCATGTTCTTCCTCTTCGGTACACTCCATTTCCTCATGGATATTATCGGAATTATTTTCTTCCGGTTGTATTATTTCCTCTATATCTTCCTCTTCTTTTCCCTCTTTCGGAATTGGATATTCCTCTCTGACCATTTCTTTTTCTGCCACTTGCATTTGAGAATCAGGATCAGCCAGAATCAGCTGACTTTACATGATGTGTACATATAGATAAAAGTCACATGATATAATGTCTTTGATGTGAATTTTTGACCAACAATCGATAAAAATTTAAAAATTTACTCGTTTATATTATATATAATAATTCGCATATTTAATTTTAATTATTATACTGTTTTAATTATATGCTATTATAAGGTTTGTTATTTTCAGCTGCACTGATGAACTAGTGCAATAAGTTAGAGTGAAACAAAATATATTTGTCTCACTTTAACTTATTGCACCAGTGTGCACTAGTGCATCAGTGCAGTTAAAAAGAACAAACCTATAAATTCATTAATGTGCTTCAATGCGCATTAAGTGCACCCAAATTTATTTTAATACTGTTAAAAATGCAGAGAAAAAAAAAAAGAAAATTTATTCGCTTTGCGAAATATATGGGTGAGCGACGAAATTTAATTTGTAATTTTATGTTTATTTTTTATTGCTTTCATAAAATTAAAAATCCTTTTCAGGGATTAAAGTACATATGTTAATAAAGGCATGGGTGGTCATCTTTGATTAAGAAAAAAGAAAACATTTTTTAAATTTACCAACAAGCTGTCAGTTCATACAAATATTTATTTTTTATTAAAGTTATACAGTTTGCAAATACAAAATAAGCTCAGGAAGGCAAACATTTTTATACATATCACAAAAAGCAATAAAAAATAAACATAATAAAGTTATAAAAATTATTTTTTTGAAAAATGCGGTTAGTTCACCGTCCGACATGTTGGTGTCGCTTTCATTCGGACTTGGGGTCGCGCGCGAGCAGGCACGGAACGTATCGGGTCGCAGAATTTTACTCCAATTGCTTCGTATTTTGCTAATGTTACCGTTAAAAGTGAATCTCGCGTGTACACAAGTATCTTGTGCAGTCTCGTAACGTAAGCGTATCGTGTACGATGTACAATTAGTCTTTGTAGGTCTTTATAGCGAGGCCGCGATTTCGGTTAACCCGCGAGAAATCCTGCTCGCGCATATTCAGCGCCAAAGCGTAACGGTCCATATTCAGGTACTTATATATGCACGAAAATCGTTGCTCTGTATAATTTTACCTCTGCACCGATATCATATTTTATATTTCATAAGCAATGCAAACAAGAACAGATATATATGTATATATATATATTCATATTTCCGTGTCTCGAACTAATTTCTCATGTTTATTTCCAGATACGCCAATATACGCATATATATAGATTATGGCTTCGGTCGAGAATACACTACGAATGCTTTGAAACATCATTCTATCTTTGTTCTACATTCCAGAAGAATAAAGATAGAATGATGTTTCGGAGCATTCGCAGCGCATTCTCGACCGCAGCCTATAATGTAAAGCGTACTTTGGCTGTGTCCTGAAAATCACTGTCAGTACTGGAAATTTATGTATATTAATAGATTTCCAATACTTGCAGTGAAGTTCGGAATACAGTCTTTGTGTTTGAATTAAATATTATATTCATGTGATTATATATTTTGAGTCAATGCATATATATGCTTCTTTATTACCGACAGTTGACCCTCATCTTGTTTGAAATTATACCTGATTGTTATACCCACGCCACCACCAGGTGGCAGTAGCATGTTTGAATGTAAGGTGTTTCAACGGCAACGGTCGGATGAGATTATAATGATTATAATTTCGTAAAGTAGTAACGCCGCGGGTTATAATTTCAATTTTATGTATCGAGTGATATATTTATTAATCGACAACCTCGTTGTACTGAGAAATATGGAACGTAATGAAAAACTACTTGGCATATGAATGATATATCATGTGATAACAATGATAATGGTTTGAAATCTTCTTTTACGTACTTTTTATAGCAATACTTGATTTACATAACCTGAAAAATTTTTTTGTAATGTTATGCTTATATTTTCTATATATGCATGTGTGTGTGTATCACACACACACACACAACCACACAACACACATATACACACACATATACATGCATACTCAACACAACACATGCATACATATTCAACACTCACACACATACATATACATGTATATACAATATTTATACTTACAAGAGAACTTACAGAAGCTTACAATTAATTAAAAATTAATACCCTTTTAATTGTAAAAAGAAAAGAATTAAAGATTTAATAATGCGTAAACATTGCCTAGAATTAAAGAGTGTACTTAATCATTACTATAAATTATCGTTATGTGTATATGTTTTCTACATTTTTTTAAACAAAATGTAAGATATAATAAAAAAATATGGACGAACGTTTTTGGATATCTATTAAAAAACATTTTATAGATTGAGAACTTGAAATTGACTTTATTTTCAGTCAGAGACTTTTCGTTGTTGAAATTTATACGTTTGAAACATATAAAGTTTATACGATAATAATATTTTACATAATATAATATAATTTTATATTAAATTATAATTTTATGTAATATAATAGCATATATAATATGTTTTATTGTAATTTCCTATTATTATTTGTTCCTTTATGTATGTGTGTGCATATCTTTGATATTGTTTTTTTTCATGCATTTCACAAGCATTAATAGAATGGGAAATCTGATTCTAGGAACGAAGAGGACGCTTAGGCTTGGAACATGAACATCGTCCCCGGATTTCTCTCTCTAATACTCGCCTAGTGTTCTTAATTAGGGGGATCTGCGTTAGGAGAACGGGAGCTTTTCGAGACGTCCGTTATTGCCTCGTTAAAGAGAATTGGACGGAATGCAAACTTCTACGCCCTTCATATGTAAGTCACGTTGTGCCACATAATTCAGTACAAGTAGTATGAATAGAAGCTGTTTAATTAAATGGCCTCGATATTCTTTTATTTTTATTCGTCATCTTGATCAAAGTTGTTTATTTTTTCTTATAATATGACAATATATATTATAGTATCATAAATGAATAACATTTATCAATTGCTTTGATAATAAATATCATTATTCTCAATTTTGTAATAATGAATTGGTACAGAGATGGCTTAATTTTAAATTCTGAGAATTTATATATAATAATGAGAACATCAATATATCTTTTTATAAAAATTTACGTCATATTAAATATTAAATTAATTCTTCATATGCTAAAAGTGTCTCTATGATCTATTAATATTTAATTGGAAATGGAAATATGTATATATAGAAACGATCTGTTTTTTATAATAATTTTTTGAACTTTATTCCTCTTTTTTAAAAGACTATTATATTTATTATATTTGTAAATTGACAAAGATTATTCTTTTAAAATTTCAATAAATTATTTAATAAATTTGCTATATTAATGTATTATTGTAAAATAAAAGAAAGAAAAAATTTCTCATTTTGATATGAGAATACACCGAAAAAAGTAAAAATTAATTAAAGCAGTTAAAATTAGTTTTAGAAAATAGAATAGTTCTCTGGATTCAGTACTCATTAGAATTTCATTTCAATTAGTACTTTCATCATAGCACGTTTATAAAATATATGAAATAAGTTCAAAGAACAGTCGAAAAATACTGAATTATTCTTGTTGTCTATATTCATTCGCTTCATTTTCTTGCCAACCCAAGCGAAATATCATTTATACAGATTTTTTCTATATTACATCTTGATATTTCAAGTATCACGAGCTTAAATAGATCAATGACTCTGGTCTCAAGACATTAAGTTTTTCGATACGCTGTGGATCAATAATTTAATAAATGTGATATCAATTATAATTGTTCATAAATATAATGCAATATAATTTAAATGCGCCAAATTGTGCTGCTCTAGATTATGAAATATATATATATGTATAGTTTCTCTCACACACAGAGAGAATTTTCTCTTAGACTTTACCCTGAAAATCATGGTAATCGTGGGACAATATGTTATGGAAAGAATTTTATGCGAATTTTTCTGATTAATATTTATCACAATAAAAAATAATATCTATCACAATAAAATATAAAATATGTTTGATTAATTTTACCATACTTTTAGTAAATTTTACTATACTTTTAGTAAAATTAATCAAACATATTTTATATTTTATTGTGATAGATATTAATCAGAGAAATTCTCATAAAATTCTTTCCATAGCATATTGTCGTCCCAAGATTACCATGATTTTCAGGGTAAATTCTAAGAGAAAATTCTCTGTGTGTATATATAGTTTCTCTCACACATAGAGAGAATTTTCTCTTAGAATTTATCCTGAAAATCATGGTAATCGTGGGACAATATGTTATGGAAAGAATTTTATGAGAATTTTTCTGATTAATATTTATCACAATAAAAAATAATATCTATCACAATAAAATATAAAATATGTTTGATTAATTTTACCATACTTTTAGTAAATTTTACTATACTTTTAGTAAAATTAATTAAACATAGTTTATATTTTATTGTGATTATTATTTTTTATTGTGATAAATATTAATCAGAAAAATTCTCATAAAATTCTTTCCATAGCATATTGTCCCACGATTACCATGATTTTCAGGGTAAATTCTAAGAGAAAATTCTCTCTGTGCACAAATAAAAATACTGACTGAGATAATATCTTGTATTGTTGTCTCGATCTGTGGCATTCTGTCGCAATGACTCTCTCACGTTTCGAAAAAGAGACTCGTGTGTGCAATACTCTGTATGTATATATAATTCAATAGACCGACCACCGCGGTATTTTGTCAGACTTGATTACAAGCATGCAATATGCATCTTTCGACTCGTGGCAGCTCCCCTGCGAAGGGTCATCCTCCCCTCACCCCTCTTGTAAAACGCCGTTAATTTCGAGCTGCGGGGGTTTCGAGTTCTCCCCATTTCGTTCGCGTTCTAGTGGCGGGGAGTCAATAAATTAGGGCGCGTTAATCCTATCCGGGGCGTAGTACGTTTTTAACGTAAGCCAAGTTGTTGCGGTGGATTCTTTCGAGGGTGCAAAAAGAGGAAGTCCGCAGATTAGCCATATTTGGAGAGTAGGTTTAATGAAACTAAGGAGGGAGAAAGGGATTAAATTCCAGAAACGTAAAACTAGCACGATAAGAAATAAACAACATTAAGCAAGAATGACGTGATATATGTTGAAAATAAATTATTAATTATATATAAATTAATAAATATGGCTTTTATATTATGTGAATGAGTCAGTGATTACTTAATCGCGCCGCATGCGCGTAATTAAATATAATATATTTTAATTATTATCTTTTTTTATATACATCTCTTTTAAATTTAAATCGCATTGATCTCTATAGATTTCCTTTATGATGCTTCTCATTATCGTGTCGACGATAAATCTTTTCTGAATTTATGCGATCGACTTTCGAACTAGGTCAATCGGAGAATGTTGCATGCGCGTTTCTGTCATTGCTATCAAGGTGCTTAACTGAATCAGATTATGCACTGATACGGGTCGCCTGAGGAGAATACCGCGAATTCAGAGCAAGCTAATCGATTGTTTTCCATCACGGGATTCTCCTTCACGGAACCACTCAAACCTTATGCAATTGCATTATAATACCTTTCATAAATAGATTATTAAATTGGATTTAGTTGGATTTTTTTTAGAATATTAAATTGGATTTTTTTAAATACATTTTCACGTAGATGAAACGAGAACTTGTCAACTTTTTTTTTTTTTTTTCATTTTTAAAACTTGACTGTAAGATTATACACATTTAGCAATATTTTGTTGTTGATAGATTTAAGAACCTTAGAAAAAGAAAATTATATGTTATAACTATGAATGTCGGATAAAATTTATATAAGCACGACTTAATATATTATCTCTAGATTCTTCACATGTATACTCTTTCCAAGTATATAGTTCAAATATATCAAAGATGACAGTTGCATTTTGCGCTTGGTTGGTACAAAGATGTATCGGCATAGATTCAACCATGGAGAGATGCAAACCAATCAGTCTAATAGAATCTCCCCAGTTGCCTATCGAATGATTCATAGTACGTCGCTTGGGAAGCGAATTTATTAATAAGACCAACCAGACAAAGCTCGGCACCGAACTGATTCGTCATTATGACGTATATCCTGTCTCATAGATATTTAATGTTTAAATCTTGTTATGTTTTCTTCCAATATCTGTTTAAATATAAATAGGGATGTTAAAATTTTGTAAGAAAGTAAATTTATCGATGCGAAATATTACTACAAAATTTTTACACTTGATTTTTCGCATTCTCAAATTAGCAGGATAAAATTCAAGATGGCATTATTAAGATGAAATAATTATTACTTTAATCATCAAATTTATAAATTTTTTTTTTCTTTTTCAATTCGATACTTATTTTAAGGTAGATCAGGAAATAAATCTATATATGTCACAAAATAATAATCAAAGATTTTTATAATAATCTTAAATATATATAATTCATTATCAGCTTAATATTATCAGCTAGTGCAAGAAAGGATGATGATAAGTTTGAAATTTATTGATCCTGCTAGGATTGAGGGAGTGAACATGTGATTTAAACAAGAAGAAATAACTTGTCTCTCTATTTTGTTAGTACAAACGAGTTTCTGCGCTTTTTAATATTACACCGGACGCAAATATAAGGCCACGAAGGGCGCACGTTACCCCGCACATTATATTCCCCGCAACCGTTACCATAAAAAAATAAAGCCATCCCACGTTTCATGTGTAAAAAGAAGAGTCGCGTGACACATCTCTCTTTCTCTTGCTTTCTCTCTCTCTGGCTCTCCCTCTCTCCGTTTCTTTCTCACATTCGACATCGTTTGGCGGCGCGATAAAATAAATTCGTTATCATTTTCCGTTTCTTTCTCTCTCGCCCCTTCCTCCCTCTTTCCATCTCGCGTTATTACGCGGTGCGAAAAGGATCGGTCTGGAATTCCTTCGTCGACGAAGAAGCTTCGCGTTCACGTTCGGGCATCGACTTACGTCAGGTTTGCATAACCGCGCGAGATACGCAGAAACATATCGCGAATTAAAGCGGCTTCGCGTATCCCGTATCTCTCCCTGCGAAAGGAGAGAACCTTACCGAGCGCATTGGAAGTGCGACTTCTTGCGCAAGAGAGAGACTGCTCCGCAGTGATTCATCATTGTTACGGGGAATATTGGGATATATATCGGCGACGCGATCCCCCGCGGGCTGAAAGCACACACAAATGGAGAGTAGACAGGGGTCTAACTCTCCATCTACTTAAATGCCCCTACATCCTAGGCAATAGAGGGTAGGTGGATACATGTCTCCCGCGAGTTTCCCCTGCAGTTTTCTGATTAAACTACGCGGAGAGAAGGGTCGCACTTTTACGCCACGCTCCGCAATCGCTTTTATTCGTTCCTGCGCGCAAGCCTTTCGCGACGCAATTTGTTGTGATGACAGTTTACGTCACGATGTATTATTACATTAATATCGAAAAAAGTAGTTACATCATTCATATCGTTGTCGTAATAAATACTTGCGGGTTGTCTCTTTCTAATAAAATAGAATTTATATATATATATATATATTAAAAAAGAATATAATAATAATAATCAAATGAATTCATATTATATATCGCCAGTAAGAAATTAAATACTAAATATGTAGTTCGTTAAATTGACCAAAACTGGCTTATTTTATTACGTAAAACAATTACAACGTTTCGATCACTGCTTGTGATCCTTTTCAAGTACACTGTAAAAACCATTATAAAATTAACTAACTACCAAAAAAACACAAATTTAATTATAATTCCAACTCACATCAAACACGCGAATTGATGGTAATCGCTCACCGTCTCACGTTATTTTGTGAAACGTCTATATTCAAACGATGTTCGGTTTATAATAGAACATGGCGATAATTAAATGACAAGGAGTCAAGCGAATAAACAACCATCAGTAAACACAGTGCAAACATAACAATTTAAATTAAAAACAAACTATCATATACATTATTCAGGCTCTCTGTGTCTTTTTGTAAGTTAATGGTGTTCCTCGTTTTCCAGAAATGTTTTACATCAAGAAAACGAGGAACACCATTAACTTACAAAAAGACACAGAGAGCTTGAATAATGTATATGATAGTTTGTTTTTAATTTAAATTGTTGTGTAATTGTTTTACGTAATAAAATAAGCCAGTTTTGGTCAATTTAACGAACTACACATTTAGTAAATAATAATAATATATGCAACAAAAATATGCAATTTGCTTTTCATAAAAAATATTTTTTTTTTTAATATTCCACTATAATTTAAAAATTATAATTCCATTTAAAGCTCATCGAAAATATTTTATAATCGATATCTTTATGTCTCTCGACAATTTTTTCGTGTTATGATCGTATATTATAAAGTTACAGTATAATAAATTATTGTACGCGCGTCTGTGCCAGATATCTCCGAGTCTGCTTCACTCTGAGTATTTAAAAAGTCTGTCCTCTGTTAGCCCGTTGAAAATTTTCACATCCAGCTTGGTTCGATCGGGTGCAGGTGCATCTCGCGAGTCAAGCAACCGGCAATCTGTCCGGGTGCGCATTCCTCCCGGGTGTTCCTTCCTCCAGTTACCGAATTTCATCTATCACGAGGTGTATATAAAAATAAGCGGTAGAGCATATACGCGAATAGGGAAATGGTGCCATGTGCGAAGCGCCATGTGGCGGCGGGTCAACAATGTCACCGACCGGGAGGAACATCTTCCCCTCGTATCTCGAGGCGAGAAGCACACATCGTGTGGAAAAGAGGTGCTATATGTCGGGTAGACGAGCACCTGCCTCGCCTCGAGGTGAAAGCTCTCTGCGTACTCACCGTGCTCGCACAAAAGGGATTATCCGTTTCTTCGTATATATCGGCGGTTGGCCACACAGTGTAACGCGGCGCGATGTAAAGCAGTGTAAAGCGCGTCTTCCGCGACTCCGCTCGTTTCAATCGCGCGAGAAAGAAGCGATTCTTTTTCGCCCGAGGCACTTTAGAAAAAAAAAGAAAGAGAGAGAGAGAGAAAACCCCGACAAAAGTGTTATACACACAATGAGCGGCTGTGCGCGTTAGTAGATACCAAGGGTTGGCCGGGTTCCCGAGGCGATTTTACATTCGGCGCGGAAAGTATCTTTTTCGATCAAAGGAAGAATGTATTCTATTCATTTTTGCGTTACAGATATCCGCTAATGAAGTGCACACGTTGCGTTACATCGGCAACTTCATAAAGATATCACGTTATAGGCCGAATCATAATTTTCTCGCGGCTTAAAAAATGTTTTCTTTTCGAAAACATTAAATAGGTGAAAGTTTGCGGAACACAAACATAGCGTATAAGCTAGTAGAACCAATGAACTTGGATTTTCCAAACGTTTTATTTAATTAATCGATTATTGATATTCGATATTTTGGAATCAAGACAATTTTATCATTGAAACGTTTATCAAATTCGAAATTCGGGAATATTGTTGTAAAGACAGCGTTATAGTTTGAGTACTCTCTCGTGATCTAAGGCGAGAAAGAACGAATCATCGAGAGGAAGAACGTATAAGAGAGTTCTCTTCTCGCTCCGTACTCGAAAAGAGATTATCCGGTCTCGATTCTCTCCGTAATCGATGATTCTCGCCGTAACGCGACGATCAAAGTTCGCTGTGCGTCGTCTCGACCTACATAAGGTCTCTTTCGTGCGCGGAATCATGAGGATATTGCTGCCTGTATGCGACGAATTAACTAACCGGGACTGAATCTTGTTATTAGTTATCGCATTAATATCCGGCGATGATGACGACGCACGCGTGTATGTATAGGTGTATATGCGGATGTTATGCATCGTGCACGCTGTAACAAGTCTATTACATCGACTCTCAGCATGCGCGATCGTATTTTCGTAATTCTTGGGATCGATTAGGATGAAATTAGCACATGAATATGCGTTTCAAAAGTTATACTATAACGAAACTTCGATCTTGATATCATAATTGTTTCCGAATATGTCGTTTTTTTTTTGTCAAACCTCGCGAAGGAGTCAATTTTTGGAAAATCTCGCTATAAAACTTTCCACACTTTCCACTTTTTTCGTTTCCATCTCCGTTGGCGAAAATTATACGATCAACTTTCCGATGAAGTACTCCCCCGCTGCAGAGAAAATCAATTACTTTCTCAAACATCTTTTTTTTTTAATGAATTGAATGAGAAACGTAATCACGAATGACTTTGATAGATTTTATCGATTTCCTTATGGAAAGTTAACATCGTTCCAAACGTAGTAAATCAATGACTTCTTAAATTCTAATATAAGCAAAATACACAGTAATAGAGCAAGCTTCAATATTCGGGAGGGAGAAAAATTCAAGATTGACTTAAGACAATAAAGAGAAAATGTGACTGCAAATAATAATTACAGCAGCGACTCGTAAAAATTTTATAAAGTTACCGCGTAACAAATTATTAAATTTCGAGTTTAATATCGTTCGAGGATTTTAGGACGAGTATATATATCCGGTAATATTCTTCTCCGGTAGCGAGATATTATTTGCCACGGCCAATATTTTCGATCTGGTTCGAGCTGATTGTGAGCCATTAGTAAAACAGGATCGCGCCGATGTAGAAGCGTCCTGTGCAAACACTCTGGTCGGTAGGAATTTGATCCTTTACGGCGGAGGAGGATCTCTTCTCTGCCGCATCTTGGGAAGTCGGAGTCGTCGAGTCGAGCTCGTCACGGCGAGAAACTCCGATATGTGCGCTTCGTAGATATTCTCCGCGGAAGTATAGAGCGATAAACTTCCTGGGACGTGTCGTAAAGCGAGTCCGAGGAGAGGAAAGTGCTTTTTCTCACGTATCACGCGATTCCGGGACATCGGATCGTTGATTACACCGTCTCTCGTGACCGTCGGTTGTCGGAATTTATTTCACGAATCTCATAAGGTTAGCGGCCGATAATAAGTTAATCGTGCGATCGTAATTAAATTAACCCGCCCGATTAAATTAACTCGACCGATGTGAAATTCTAATTCGATAGCGATTAACAATTAGTGCAATTAATGATTTTGTTGCAAGAATAAACGATGAGAGAGCAGCTTTTGTGCTGATTTCCATGTGATTATTACGTTTCATTGCGTGTAATTTCTAGGGAAATAACTTCTTAAGCGAGATTTTCTTTGATTATTAATTTTCAAAATTATTATATATTCGTTACATTTATTGTAATAAAATTTGCGATAAAATTAGGTACGTTAAAATATTGTTGTGTCATGAGATATGATTTCAAAAGGGAGGAAGATTTCATCAAAAATTAAATATTTGAGATTATTAAGAAATTACATTCAAGAAAAAATTTTAGCACATATTAAGAAGTAACTCTATCTAAAATTATACCAGATTATACATTTGCGGTTATATATACGTACTTTGATATAAGTAAATTGGTCCTTTGCATCCTCTCTCTTTCTCTTTCTCTCTCTCCCTTGAATTACAATTAATATACATATAATTAATATATATGTATATCTAAATGTAATCTCTATTCGTAATATATAATTTACTTTTTTATCTTCATCAATTATTCACCAATATCAAGATTTTTTTCTTTGATCGTTTAAATTGCATAAATTATTGGTATTCTCGTTAAACAAAAAATTTTATTATGATTCTTGACAATTTATCGAACAAACGTTGTGTCGACGATTCAATAGAAGGGATAATATAAGCAAAGTGTCGGATCGATGGTTGAACTGTTGAAAGTCGCCGACACTTCGTCGAAGGATCCGTTCTATAAATCGTGACAAAGTATCGCGAGCTGGCAAGTGTCAAGATGTCGTCGCGATGCATGTCTCATCCGCTGCGAAAAAATATTGATGACAGCGTAAGGTCGCAAGAGTCCGACGAGAATTTTTCGACAAGTTACAGCTGCCTTCGCGCCTCTGCGCTCCTTTTATTGACCGGAAACATCGCACGCAACGCAGTATGTTCAATGTCAAGGACAGCTGTTCCGCTGTCTGCGCCGGCCGTTTTGGGGGGACATGATCCCGATTTTTTTTCTTAAACGCGTCTTTAAGTCGAAGCGGATGAAGCACGTTACGGTCGTAATCGTTTCTCAGGAAGTCATAATCTATCCTGGAGGACTTGAAAAATTTTAGGGGAGACTCAGTTTAAACAAGAGAAAAAGCTTCTCGATAACTTCATATATTGATTTAAATATAAATTTTATATTATTCTTTACGTATAATTATACGTTATTAAATACTCTACACAGTTTTCACATTATTGAAAATAATATCGCGTTTTGTTTATCTATTGATTTTGATTTATATGTATGCACATTTCATCATATAAAATATAAAATATTTCTCTTTTATCTTTTTAAAAATACATGTTCTAGAAATACGTTTATTTCATTAGGAATTGCAAGCATTATTATTCATATTTTTCATATAACTTGTCACTATATAAATCCATTAACTCGTGAAATTTTTCCATTTGGATATTTTAAGTATCTAAAATTTATGTTGAATATTTTTGCAATGTTACATTTTATTCATATTTTATAAAAGAAGAGCAAATACTAAAATAGCAGTTATGCAATGTATAGAGTTAAATTGTGTTGTAATTAAACAATTAAATTTTTAAATATATATGACTATTAATTGTAAGAGAGAAAGAAAGAGAAAGAGGGAGAGGAGAGGAAGGGGAGTCGTACGATACAAGAATATAATTGATTAATAAGATATATATATATATATATCTCACATATAAAACAGATTATTCGTCAGAATAATTACTTTTCAACTGTAATTAATTGCGTGGATATAATATCTATCTATGTTGCGTGCGGTTCTTCTCTCTTCTCTTAACATTCCGACAAAGCTTGTGAGATTTGCGAAATTAGTGAACGCTAATAATTAGCATTTCCCTTTGTACGAATGCTTCATAAAGCGTCTTTTGTGAAGAGTCTATATAGAGATCGTACACGATCCATTGTCCTTTGCAGGGAGTATCCTTTGATCCGATGCTCGCGAATGGTTAATGTTCGCCAACGTTGTCGGTAAGTCGACAACGAGAAATTATCGTTTATTGATATTTCATAAACAAATTTATTTAGTTGCGTGGAAACTTATAAAGGCTTGAAGACACCAAATGCGACGCGTCAAACGGCATTTTATCGATAAATACATCGCTCGCGGTTATAATGTGCCAAATGTAAATATTTTCCTGACCTATTTTAACCTTTCACGTGACTTCATGCATTTCGTTTAATTTACTGTTTCGTTTAATATTATTTATCGTTTGTGCATATACATTAACAAATGATACGAAATGTTTCAGTATGAAGCGACGATTTTTGCAAATCTTTTAATATTTTCTCCCCCTTGTTGCCAATTCCGCGTAATAATACAGAGTGCAAAAAAATCGCGAGATAAAATATAATAGCAAAAAAGTTTACGAAAATTTAAACAATACAATATTTGAGATTTTTGTTCCATGCAATAGTATTTCAGATATAAAGATTTAAAGCTCTAATCACAAGATATGTATAGAAATTGTTTGTGATTGACCAGCTGTAAATCCTTATATTTCAAAATTATTGCTTTAAATAAAAATAGCAAATACTTTTATTATTTAATTGTTATCGAAAACTTTTTTTACTACAATAATTGTTTTACGAATTTTGGAAACCGTATATATATATATATATATATATATATATATATATACATATTATAATTCTCGCAAATCTATTACATTTAGATTATAAAATAAAAAATAATTTAATTTATTATTTAATTTTTATTCAATTTAATTTTTTTAATAAACTCACCAGTTTAATACGAAATTGATCAGCATTATTATTTGTAAAATACAAACATATCCAAATTATATATCAAGCAAAAAATAATGAATATTTCCGAAGTTTATTATTACGCATTATTGAAATTTTTATCTGTTCTGTAAACAGATATTTAACAAAAAAATTATTGCACAATTTACGAAAAGATGTTACTTTTAGATATATTTTTTTAAATAATATACTTTTATAAAAAAAGATAAATAAAATCAAATTTTCTTATATACATAATCTAAACAATATCTCAAACACAATATTTTAAACATTTTACATATATTTATAAAAAATGAATTAATTGATAGAAATATTTTATTTATATAAATTAAGTTTAAATATTTCAAAATAAAATGTAGTATATTTTCTATATTATACTACGATGTAATTTAAAATGAATTGTTACCACAAAGACAAACGAGCAATTAATTTCACAAGTAATAATAAGGAATTAAATAAATTATAAATTGCTCACTTTGCGGTTGTTGCCCTATGTTTTCTTGGGTGTTTCCTCCTCTCTCGTTCATCCTTCACTTTCCTTTGTGGCACTCACTAGTGAAAACGTTGTTAATTACGATCGCACGCAGACTAATCTGTGGAATGTGGCGTTCGCGCGGCATTTTACACAACACTCCTGTTATTAACTGTACGGGACGCGTACTTTATTATATTTTGAAAGGAGAAGAAATATGTGCAAAAACTGCGATTCGCTTGTCGCTCGAAAATTACACAGTCAAATTCATCTGCCACTTGTCGTGGTAATACTATGTCTGTTATTGATAAATAGTGTACACTCGCATCTTCGGATATTTTTATTATTTCGCGTAATTTCAGTGAATCGAAATATACAAGTTAACATTAAAGATAAATATCCGCAGCTTATATTTGAAAATATAATTAGGTTTGTTGACTGTTCGCATGACAGATTTCGATCGAATAAATCTTGTGAAATACACGTTTCGACGAATATAACAACATACAAATATCGAATTTATATGCAGTTGATAAATATTAAAAGGAATTAATAACATACTCTTATTATAATTATATGCATTGCTCGATTCGAAGTCGACACTTTTTATACTTGCGACATTTTATTAATGGTCAAAAAACAGAAATGACATCTTCGACATTGCGCAATTACTACATATTAATCACTAGTTAAAATGCGATTGAAAGAATGGATTGAAACAAATATAGCCTGTTGGCTGCGATTGGCACATCATTTTTAAATATCGGATCGTAATCTTTGCATTTGTTCTTTCATTCTAATATAATAGTGCGCATCACGTGCGATTAATGTTAGAAATGCCGTGTGATCGTAATTAATAATGTTTTTTGCAAGTGAATGAGTATCGTGAAACAATAATGAAAACAAAAAAGGGGAAGAGACTCCGAGCAAAACAACTATGTAATAAACAATTTATTTAATTAATTATTCTTTACTTGTAAAAGTGATTGCTTATTTATCTTTGCGGTCCATTTTAAACTGTTGCATAATATGATGTATGTATAAAATATTTTAGACTTTATATTTTGAAATATTTATATAATAAAATATTTCTATCAATTAATTTTTTTATATGGATATAAAATATTTAAAACATTATGTCTAAGATTTATATAGAGTTATTTATATTATTTATATAAAAATTAAATTATTTATATTTTTTTATACAAGTTTTTTATACAATTACATTAAAAAAATATTTTTTATATATACGAAAGTTATGCATCTTTTTAATTAGATATTTAAAGGACAAATAAAAAATTGATATGCATGCAATAATTTTTATAATGCTAATTATTTTGGATATATTTAAATGATTTTGATATACGTTTTGAAAAACAACGTTGATCGACTCTGCTGTTGCGCTTCGCGCTAGTGAGCATTAAATTATTTTTTATTTTATAATCTAGAAATAACTAAATGTACGAGATTTACGTTACATTTATATACAAGATGTTCCAGAATTCGCGAAAAACAAAGTATTATAGTAAGGAAATTTTTGAAAAATTAAGTAATAAAATATTTGTGATTTTTTTTATTCCAAACACTAGCATTATTTGAGACATAAATGTTTAAAACTGCAATCACAGATTTATGTTTAAATACTTATTACTTGTAATTTTAAACTCTCAAGAATTACTACTTGAAATAAAAAATTGCAAATATTTTCATGATTTAATTTTTTTCAATTATTTTCTTAATATAATATTATTATTATATCTTGTTTTGCAAATTGTTTTGGAACACCTTGTACATCATTTACATGCCATGCTAAAATTCATCTATATAGTCGACAAGTCTCTTACGATTAAATATCAAAGCGAAACGAATTCACCGATCCATCTATTTTTATTCGTTAGCTTGAAATCGTTTCGATGAAATTGAAAGCTTCAGTGCTTTTTGCGATGGGAACGATATGAGATTTATCCGATTTCCAAACGATGTTCGTTCGTCGTACCGTTTGTTACAACCGCAGTGAAATAGTTACTTTTACGCATTGCTTTTAGTCGGCAGGTGATCTCGTACATGCTAAAAGTATCATGCGAGTATTCTCAAATATTTTATATTGCAAAGAATTACAAATATAACGAGATAAAGAAAATCTATGAATGAATTAATGCGATTAAAAAATATTTTTAAACAACTCTCTCAATGTTTTTGCTTACTGACAAAAACTCGATGTAATTTCGATCACTCATACGCGATTGATGCGTCTGTGTTTATTAACGATTGGCATACATTTATCGATTCCTTTGAAAAGCGCATGAAAATTGTAGCGATTTCAAGTTTCAAACCCCGATTATCGGATAACCTGTCTCATCCTCATCGCTCTACTTAAATCATAATTCTATGATAATACCACATTTAAGTACCGCGAAAAAGCGTACCGGTCATCGATTTGTCGCGGGGGCTAATAAAGGGTCGCAAATAAAGGGTAGGAAGGAGGCGTAACGTCCGCATAAACGTATTACCCTGCGGATGCAACCCTCGAAGTTCCTGACATTCTGGAAATTAGCGCGCAATAACAATTACCGTCCGAACGGTCCGCTGGGCTATAACAAACGGTGGCTCACAAAGCGATATTTCGCGACGCCGCCGGGATGGTCCATGAAAATCGTCCCACGTGGACCCGCGGGAGGCAGGAAAGAGAAAGAGGTGCGGAGGGAGAGAGAAAGTAAAAGAAAAGTAGAGACAGACAGAGAAAGAAAGGTTATTGTCCTGGCGGGCCGCACAAGCCGGCGGGTGGGCGCGAACGTTGTCGGAGCGTACGGTCCACCGCTTTTGTGCTTAGTTAAATGAAAAGTCATCTCGAATCTATTACTTTTGAGTTTTGCCACCGGCCAGTGTAAATATTTGGGGTGCTGTACGGGGAAGGGGGAAGAGGAACGACGCAGGCAGATATAAACGCCTCCTCTCTCTCTTCTCTCTCTCTATTGTTGTTCATCTCGATAATTTATGATCCTCGTACACCCTCGCCCTGTTACTATAGGATACCACATATCCTTCCCGCCTTCGTCTTCTCTCCATAGCTTTTTGTTATACCTCCGCCTTTCAACACGATATTCCTATATCCACCCGATGTTTCGTCCTGCAAGCCGCACGACTCCCCTGCCGCGCGATAATTGCAGCAACGTTCGAGAATCTGAGTTTTTCGCACTTTTCGCGACGATTCTTGCCGCGCTACGGTGGAATAGCAGCAACGACTTTGCTGATTGTGTCGATTGTTCGACATCCGATCCGGTTCCCCTCTGCTAACTCTGGCTATTATTGGTGACAGGATTAACCATATATTCTGGTTACACGGCAGCGGCTGTTGTTAAGTCCGTTAAACGGTCGCGAATAGGGCTCTAATGAGAGATAAATAATATAGAACGCGTGACTTTTTTTGTATCACACGTAACACGGTTTTTCACGAATTGTTCCGCGTCGCATCGGTTGTTTACCGGGGGATCTATATTTTTTTGAGGGAGTGCTTTTCAAACGATGATGGAAGAGCGATCGTTGTTTTAGATCGTGCCACTATCGTGCACCGTTTTTCGTTAACCAATGCTTTTTGTACAAATATCTTGTCTTGTTTTACACCATTCTCGGATTTCTTTGGAGGACTATATTTTAACTTTGAAACCCTACTCAGTATTTATTATACAATACTTGTTTATATTATATTTGAGAGTATAGCATCACTTCAATACGTATGTCATCGTTACTTTTATTTCTTACATTGTTTAAATAAAATTATTACTGTTAAATAACTTTCATTTTCGCGATTTTATTTCATTACTTTTGCATATATTTAACATTATTTCACATATGGCATTTCAATTAATTTATTAATCCAATGCATCATTATTTGGAAATAAAAATTTATTCGTTTAAGTTTAATTTTATTCATCTAATTTTTTTTTAGTAAATGTTAAAATTAAAAATTTAAGATCAATATCACAAGATATATAAAATATTATTTAATACAGATAATATATTTAATATTAATTTTAATAAATCGATTTTAATTTACGAGTAATGTTCTTAATTTTCAACAATTAAAAAAAATTTTTTTTTCATATTTTAATCCGCTACGTTGTTAATTCTGTAAGGTTTTAAAGTTTGTACTGCGCGATGCAAATGTCGTCTGATTTAAATGTTAAAATATAGCTTGTACGCGACATCCGGACAGCACATATCGTAGCCATATGGTGTTAATAATTATTCCGCTTAAGCAGGTCTCTCTCTCTCTTTCTACAAGCTTTATATATGAGCATCGGCGTAACGACGACGCGTACATACGACAGAGATTAGTAAAATCTATCTGCATAAACAAGTAAGACAGATTGCGCAATAACCCGCGGGACCACCGGCGCGGCGCCTCAACGAGGTCAACGAAAGTTACGTTCGAGAGTATCGGTCTGTGGATCCGGCGCGGCGGACCCACAAAATCCTCGTCGTATGGAAATGCGCACCTTAAATTAACGATACCGCGGGGAAGGAGAAGACAGAGAGAGAGCAGAAACAGCTCATAGACAAACAATAGAAACAATGGACGGCGGTCCGTCCGTCCGTCCGGT
Source organism: Prenolepis imparis (assembly GCF_030444845.1). Taxonomy (NCBI): domain Eukaryota; kingdom Metazoa; phylum Arthropoda; class Insecta; order Hymenoptera; family Formicidae; genus Prenolepis; species Prenolepis imparis. The sequence continues at coordinate 13,406,570 of NW_028141168.1, read as the reverse complement.
GCCAGGTCGTTCGTAGACCATACCTGAGTACACAATAGGGACTACAAGGTTTTTCAAATAAAAAAGTCCCCGTCATAACGCGCGCGCGCGCGCCTGCGCGTGTGTGTCTCGAGATGTTAAAATCGCTTCGCGGCCTGCAGCAAATATTTGATCAGAAAAGTAAATCCTCTCGACGCCGCGACGAGAGCTCTTCAAACAATCATTCCATGTATCGACGTGCGTACATAATTCTGAAAGACACACGGTTACACTGTCCCCGCTCTTTCTCTCTCTTTCGTTGCCTTAATCGTTATTACGTATATCTCACTTCGTTGTGTAGAATTACCATATTTCTGAGGCCAGTACTTGATTTTATTTGCATGCTTATTCTTCGTACTTATTCAAGTGTCCTCCGACAAGCGCTTGGAATCTTTACTATGGCATCTCGTGTGAAGAGAGAACCTTTGTTAATTATCTTGTTCAAAATCTGAAAGAGTACACATGAATGCTATATATTTATATCGAATTTTTCGATATCATTACTGAGTTTTTTTATATTGCAATTCTGCTAATTATAACGCGAGATTTAATTATTGTTACGGAATTCTGTAACAAATACAGAGTATTACTTTCATACAAGTTATATAGATATTTCTATTTACACTATAATTATATGATGTAAAAGGATTGTTTCCACCATATCTGAAGAGAAATACTTTAAAAAATATGACCATTTCTGGAAATCTATTGTTGAATGAAAGCTTTTCTGTAATAATAGAAAAAAAATTACAATTTTTACTGTTTTTTTTTTTCAATAAGCTTTATGACTTATTCCATCGCGTTGTGTGTGTGTGTATGTGTGCTAACATAATATTATAAATATAACTTATTCTTTTTGGGGTTTCTATATCGGTCGATCGACATATATAGTAATACTACGGACGCCGGCGCGCGTATTTTTCTCTCTCATATCCGCTCTAATATTTCTTTCCAAGTCGCAACGACGAAAGTAAACTTTTCTCGGCTTTCTTTCGCGAAGATCGTAAGCTTATAACAATAAAAAATAGCGCGACGCGCATTTCGTTCCTATATAGATTCTATATTTGTAGCTGTTATTGTGCGCGCGTCGCTTCACTCCCCGAACTTTTCGACTCGGTTTATGCAGGTAAAGTTACAGTGAAAGAGTAGACACAGAGAGAGGGAGAGAGAGAGAGGTGTACAGCGAGAGGACCAGCCACTGCACCGCGCACGCTGTTGTTGCAGCTGTTAGACGGAATTTTGGTGAGAAAACAAAGTTCTCCGGAAAGTAAAGCGCCTTCGGGCCATATTCGAGGCGCCTTGGGCGTGATTCTACCTACCTACCTACCTGCCTACCTTCGAACTTACTTATTTCGTCGGAGAATTTATCCTATATTTGCCAAACTGTCGGGGGTAGCGGTATATAACGTTGACTTAAAAATTAACAAACTGCATTATTATGCAATTACCTTTATAACTCATGCCGTGATACGAAGGCGAACAATTGCCAACGGGAAGGTGGGGAGGGAGAAAGGAGATTTTCACCTTGCTCGCTCTGTAATCGAGTAATTAGCGTGAACGCGTTAATGTCACGAGACATAGCGAATGAAGTCGCGTTTATACGAGACGTGATCGGACATCGGAAAGGAGCGAGGGATGGGGAATAATCGTCGTGGCCGAGCTCTTCCGGCTCGTTACGGCCCGTTCGACCTGCGGCACGCCGCGATTTAGTACGCAATCGATGCGTAACGCACCTCGTTGACTCTCCCTGTCGAGTAAGACGAGACGAGTGGTAGTGTAGTATATATACGAACGGACGACTGGACGCGTAAACGAAAAACGAGCACGCAGGCAGCTGCGGCAATTCGCCGCCGACACAAAAGTTCCAGAAGTGACTCCTATACATATTTGTTAGTCATTTGTTCGTGCGGCGGCGGTATATCCTTTCCCGGACAAGGAATTCCTCAAATATTATTTCAGGAGGGCTCCTTTATTCCCTACGGGGCGCGTTTTGTTCCGTGAAAAGTGTCAGCCTTCCCCCCTTCCTCTTTTCGTCTCCGACTTTCTCGGATAGGGATCAGCCTTCTCGGGATCAGGAACTGTTCCAAGATTCTTTCCCTCGCGAGTTATTAATAATTGGTATTACAAACGTTGCGGAAATTCGGGGCGAGTCCTCGCCTCTCCGGAAATTGTTATTATGGATGATCGTAGCGACGACTCCGGTCGCAGCGTTCTGGTTCCCTAAGCGAGGGCGCGCCTACGCTACGCAAAAAAAGAAAAAAGAAAAAAATTTTAGACGCGCGCAGCGAGAAAAGACAGGCCTTAAATTACTCGACTCTTCGAAAGGGTCGTCGTCTTTCGTTTAAGTGAAACCCAAGATGTCCTCAAGCTGCGCTCTTTATTCAGAGCAGATGGCTCCGATCGCTGCAGAAATTTATTTATGTCGACGGCCGGCTTGCTTATTAATTTTTGCGTGGCGCTGGTTTTTTTTTCTCTCGCTACTTACGTAAGGTATACGTCGTACGTACGTGTATACACGATTGCCACATGACGTTGTCGTGAGTGTGCAATGGATAAACCCGTATGCCCTGCCACGTGCCTTCAAATTCCGTTGTTCACGCACCGGTGCACCCTGTACGATAATTAACGACAATTTTACCTGATTCTTCTACGAGTCCTTTATCTTATCCCTACCTGAAACCTTTTACCCGGGCTACAACTCCATCAAAACTGTTCCTAAATTTAACAGGGTGTTTTGCTTGTAATGTCTTTTTCTAGATTGGAGATAAACTAAATTAAGAAAAATATTATTTATTTGGAAGTCGAAACAAATAACATTGGATTATAACGTTGTAAATTGTACAGTCTTTATAAACAGTTTAGGTAATAAAACGAAATTTTTATTTCTAATTTATTTCCAAGTTAAATTAAGTTTAATGGTACTTTAATTGTTTAATCTAAACTTTATTAAAAAAATTTTTTTAAATTATAAATTCATGAAAAAGACAGCAATCTCTTTTCATAAACTATAGTGTTTGATCAAATTTTTGTCAAGGAATGTTCGTTGAAAAAATCTGTAATCGAGAACAAGATTGCAGAATGCCTCTCTCTAAAAAATATGTAGGTATATATATTATATGTTTTGATATATATTAAATATATTCTATATATTAAATACATATTAACACACAAATACATTAAATATATACAATATATTCAAAATTTATAATTAGCTCGAATAAACGATAGAACACATCTCACGCGAATAATTACATATATTTATCAGGAGATAACTAGGAGTGAAACATATGATATATAATAACATACTTGAAGTGAAAATGCAACTGTGTCATTCGAGAATATTATATTTAATAAATCGATCTCTTGACGTAATCTATACATTCGAATATTTGTTCATTGTCTCTATCTCTTTCTTTCTTTCTCTCTCGTTACGTCGGAATATAATCTCTCGAGTTACGTACTTGCTGGTACGTACCTTCATACAAAATAACTTTCTAGTTTGTATAGTAGCGGTCTTAGTTCCTGCGCACCCTATTGATCCCCCTTTATACAGGAGCTTCTAGTCACGACGTCGCCAAGAGGCACAGCCTCGTAGTCAAGAGAGCGATGTTTAATTCAAGTTCAAGCAAGAGTCTCTCTCTTTCTCCACTTCCCCTCCCTCTTTCTTTCTCTCTTATTCTCTCGTACACATACACGTTACTATATAAATTATTCCGCGGTCTCGCATTCAAAGCCATCGCCCACCTTGCCACCGCATCGCGAGGAGGAATGTAACGCCGAAACGAGTCCGCGAAAAAAATCTGCGCGGCGTCTCGTGAATAGGGGCCGTGGTCCCTTCGGAATCCCTGTAAGCGATGAAAAATTGAGAAAGTAGTCTCCACGCGCATTTCGCACTTTACTCGACGGAGATTCGGAGAGTGTTTCTGCGCGGTGGATAACAGAGAGACAGGACCGCGCGTTGTGTCTCGAGGCGTTTGTCTTTCTTTTGGATGAATCGCGGGCTCTGAATCGCGTCGCGAGAGACAAAGTTGCGGCACAAAGTGATTGTCAGTAGTCGAGACGCCGATTCGACGATCAAAGTTTCACGCTCATCTAACGCTACACCAATGATTAAAAGTTGTATAAAAGTCGTAGAGGATATTTATGATCGATTAAAAAAAAAAGATGTTAAAACACAGTGCTTTTATTTCGTTCGCAAGCGTAGCAAATATTTTTCCAAAAGCGTCCATCTCGTGTTCTCTGGTTTATCGAGGGCATTTAAAAGCCTCGCTACGATAAACAACTGCGCAAATGCTCGTCGATAAATGGAATGTCGTCCACGTGCGCCTCCAGATGTTGGCGGTTCGCGCTTATACCGGAAATTCGTTTTACACGTCACTAACGGTTATACACGAGCGTTCGTTTGCCGGGCTATCGCTCAGCCAGTTTCTTCAACTGCTGTCGAGGCTTCGACCGCACGAATCTCTCTCTCGGGGAAACCTTATTTACTTACCCGATTCGATAAGTGCGTCCATGGTCGGTTAACGGAATTTTGAACGTGGAGCGCCGAGCTTACATTTCTCTTTTCCTCTCGTTTTTTTTTTCTTTTCCCTCGGAGGGAACGAGACAAGGAACACGAGACTTTCCGTCGAATCCTCCGCGAGGAGGATCGCCCCTTTTTATCCGGACGCCGATCAATCTCTCTCGAAAATACGGACAGTTATCCCGTTCTCTCGAGCGTACGAAATCCTCTCTCGAGCGTCGACCGACTGGACATTAGTCGCGAGGCGTGTCGTATCGCGCGTCCCGAGATAAGATGTCCGATTTAAGTTTGCGAAAAAGGAAGCGCGGATTAAAGGTCAGGATAGGGGGAGGGAGGAGAAGGAGGAGGAAAGAGGGCAAAAACGCAGGTGATGAGGGGGAGGAAAAGGAGCGATGGAAGCCGCCGGAATCTTTTGGGACTGTCGACCGATTTAATTGGCTTTCTCGTAGCGGACTGGCAAGCAACAACGAGCCTTGATTCTTCTCTGAGACAAGTCCAATAAATTCTATGGGCTCACCCCACCGCGCCACCCGCTTCTCACTCCCCCTCATCCGCGGTTAAGCGATGGTGACAAACTAAGCCGAGGTCCTTCTACCATGCACCGGCTCTTCCTACTCCGTCTTTTTATCTGATCGTGCGGCGAAGGATACACAAGAAACACAAACCAGCGCACGGGTACGGGGTGGGAAAGGGGACGGGGGGACGAGGTGTAGTAGATGCTATGTAGCGATACCAGTCGGATTGGTTAGAGAGAAACGGTGAGAGCCAGGAACGCGAGTCGTGGACCGGAAAAAGGGTTGGTGCGACACTGGCGGACGATCCCGTCCGAGGTGTAGGAGAGAATCTCTCGCGGGAGGACAAGGGCGAGGGAGGGCGATAATGGTGGTGAGAGAGGCGCAAAGGATACGACGACGACGAGGAGAAGCCCTGGTAGCGGCGATGTCCTCACATTAAGAACTCGTTCTCTTATCGGCGATGATTTATAGCGGCATTCAATTTTTAGACCCTCGTCGAAAGGGAATCGCCGAAATAAATATGGCCACCGCTACGTTTTACCGATCCCTCGGACACGGTTCACGCGAGAAGGGAAGGGGGAAGGAAAGGGGACAGATGTTTTCACCGATGCGATTTCACGCGCGCGCGCTCATGGTAGTCCGGGCCCCCGGCTCGGCTCCAGATGTCGTGGAGCGATTTCTGGCGCCTACTTGAGTTTCCACGACTCGGCCGTTTTTCTGTCGACGTCCCGGCCTCGGAGAGGTACTTTACAATTTATCGCGACCTCCTGTTTCTCGTTTATGGGTGTGATTAAACGGCTGGTATAAGATATGCACTGATGGGAGGCCTCCGTTTAAATCCCGCCGTTTAAATCCCGCGTAGATCACCATCGTGTGCGTCATAGTTTCGTGTAGAAAGTTCTGAAGACGCATTATGCGGATCGTTTTACGAGAATAATTTTCGTGAGAAACAAAGTATCGAAAAATGTAAGAGAGAGAGAGAGAAAGAGAGGACTCTCCATAAAGTACCCCTTCTTAAAGTTAAGTTCTTAAAGTTAAATCGTATTTTTTTTTATCGAACGTCAACTGAGAATCACTGGATCGCTCAGTCACATCAAGTGGAATGTATTCATCCATCGAGTTAACTCACGCTCAATTTGTCCGAGACTTGTCAAGCACGGCGAAAAAGGATACCTTAATAAATTGTTGCCATGTTGCCCGCGTCCGAGTATTTTGTCTTTTTTAGGAGAGACATGTTCGAGACACCCTGTTTCGACTTTTTGCGAGATGTCATTGTCTTAAACTTGTGCCGCTATTTCTTTTCGAAACTTTGTAAAACTTTGTGCCTTTATTCGACATTTGTTCTTCTTTATTTCAAATGTGGAAAATTATAGATTACAGTACGGAAATTACAAATTATTTTCCATAAATTGCAATTTGTCAACTTGATTTTCTCTGGGATTATCTTTCTTAATTTTTAATATGAATATAATCTTATCAAAAATAATATAAAGATTAATAAAAATTTTAAAAGGCAATCTGTGCTAAATAATTTTGTAATTAATCGATATACATATAACATCGATTTTTATGCAGATTATTTATTTTATGTAAAGTATTGGTAAGTTAATTTTCTGTAAACGTTCAAAATTGACAATCAAATTGGGGCAATCTCATTGTTACGACATTTGAAATTTTTTCGAGACGAACGCAAGCGTCAAATTAATTGTATATTCTATTCTCGTCCGCCTTTGTCTGTGCATAACCATTCTCCTCTTTCTTTTTCACGAAAAATATATATACTTATATATATATATTTCATAAGAGTTCGTGTATAGAGAGCCGCGAAAGCCGCGCCGCAGAATCAATTTCATTTTTCAATTTCATCCGGTCGTAGAAGGAAAAACTATTTCGACGAAGGAAACGTACCATTTTGCGTCTTACGTGTATACGCGCGGGTAGGAGGATCAGGAGCTTTGCTCTCTATGATTACCGTGTGCGCTAGTTTTGAGCCGGACAGACAATAACGCAGCCCGACTCCTGACCTAACCCAAATAACTTCATCTTGCCCAATAATACCAGCCCCCGTGTATACATGTGCATATGTGTGTGTATCTAATATTTTTACCGCCTTGAGGCCACAATCTTCCGAGATCTATATACCGGTAGCGGGATGTACGTCGCGTCGAAAATGAGATTTTCATCTGGATCACGCGTAACGTCGTCGTTTCCTCTTCGAAAAGAAAGACGAGTCTCGGCAAAAACACCGGCGCCAACGAGCAGCCGCTTTCCGCCGTTCGCATAATTGTTGCTTCAATTATTTACGGAGGTTAACGACGCTCGGCCCGGACGAAGTCGCAGTTGCTGCACGCGCCAGTTTTTCTAGAGCACGCGTAAATTTCGTTTTAATTATCCCGGGCAATTCACGACGGGGCGCGTAAGACGCGCTGGTTTTTTTTTCTTTCTCTCTCTTTCTCTCTCGCTTCCGGAAAATCATAACTTCCAAGGCACTATAAACAAAATAAATATAAACCGGCAATCTTTTTATCGTTTCCATATTACGTCTCGCGATCGCACCGTAAAAGCGGTCATAATTTCTCCTTTCCGTTTTACGTAATCGACGTTCCCGCGCTCGCCGAATTATAAAACTAGGCCCGATGTTAGTGTAATAAACGAGAGTTAATTGCGTCGCCGCGACAGCGCGATGGAACACAGACGGAAGTACGACGCGCGATATCGTCGTGAAGATGCCGTTCGATTTTTCGGTCTGAGAACGGGACGACGACGCGAGGCTGAGAAGGGGTGAGGGGGCAGAATCTCGTGAAACAGCGAGTATACTGGTCGTAAAAATTTACGACCCCGAACGAGAACCAGGCAGGCCTTATCTTTTCTTTCACACCCTAAATGACCGACACATCAGCCTCTCTCTTTCTCTCTTTCTCCATCCTATATACTATATGTATGTCGGAGGACTTCAGACAATTTTTGTCGGCGATTCTCTTCCTCCTTCGCCGCCCCGTTCGTCCTTACGCGCCGGTTCCTCGCTTCATTGCCGCACATCCTGCGTCGTTTCGTGTCTTCCCCCTTCGTCGTCGTCGCCCTGCTCCTCCCCATCGTCGTTGTTTGTCGTCTCATTTTTTTCGTCGCGTCTAGAACCGTTACGATCTCCGCGAGGAGAGGAGACCAGCCGATTCCCCTCGCGACCTCGGTGTCTGGAATGTCGACAACATGTACGACAGGGGACGGATCCAACGTTTATTAGGCATGACCGAAACGCGTATCCACCACGATCTCCCCGACGACGACTTTGCGTGTTCGCGAGAAAAATTCGTGCGCGTGCGCCTGTGCTTGTCATCTCGCGGACGACGGAAACTCGATGTCCTTCAACACAAACGTGCGACATGTACCTCGGGAAAATTTGACGGCGCGGTTACACGCACGAGCGAGATTCCTACGGTCCGTGCGACGATAGGGCGAGCCGGTCGTATTATAAATTTCATCTATGTATTTCGCGCGAACGATGTTTTCCGGAGAAATAATTCTACCGCGCATTATCGTTAATCCTAAACTCGACAAAAGTACAAGTGCATTTTGCCAGTATCGAAATTAACCTTGTTCCTGTTGTTTGTTCAATTGTTTTGCACAGATAAGTAAAAAATTCAAAACTTTTAGAATACACATTGTTTTTATAAAAAATAATTGTAATATTTAAAAAATTAAAGATAAAAATGTGTAAATTGAAGACGTGAAAACATATTTCAAGTAGAAACCACAAAAATCGCAAATTTGATCAATAGGAATAAAAATGTTTAAATAGCTCCGAGAGAGAGATTTTTAAAAATTTGAAAATTTACCTTAAAAATTATTATTAAGCTAATACGTCAATATTTTAACTCCAATAATTATTTCATAATTTGGTAATGATGGCTTTAACAAAAACAATAAATACGTGACAAAAAAAAAACATGTAATTGATTAAAGTTTGATGCAACCAGCAAAAGCATTAAAAGTGAATTGCTACTGTCGTAGTGATTGCTTTCGCGCTTTTCGGGCTAATAGAGTGCCTCTCTTTTCGAGGTGAATGACTAATTAACATCCCAATTAGCAACTCGTTCTACGCAAAGATCTTGATATATCGCATCATACAGTGCGCCGGATTGAAGAAACCTGTTAAAGGTTGATTTATGAACTTCTTCATGAGACAGAGTTAAAAAAAAGTTGATATTCTCATATAACTATCGTTATGAAATACACGTTTCTCTGAAGTGATATATCGAGACTTCTCATATTTCTGTAAAGTCTAATACATTCAGCTAGCTTTTACTTTTTTTATTAATGACAAAATTTGGCTTGTCTCAAATAATTCTTAAAACTGTTGTTGCATACAAATATTATTATTTTATATTGTCATAATTTTTTGAAAATAAAGTCCCGTGCTATATATTATATTTTTTCAATTACAATGTTAGACAAATATTGCAAAGTTAGTATAATATATGCTGCTATTTGCAATTTGCGATTAACTCGTGACATATCAAAAAATAGTGAACAGAAGCGGAAACATTGGAAGTTTCCTGGTTTTATGAAAAAGAAGTGTTTTTATATATATTTATTTTATGAATATTTTTGGCAAAAAATTGCCAAAAACATATTCATAATTGAATGTACATGCAACAGTTTCTTGTATAGCCGTCTGAGTGTTTTTCCTTTCTCTTTTTCATACTCTCTATATTAAATATTCGTATAAAATATACGACATATAACATACTAGATTGACCACAAGTCACTGCTGTCTTGACAGAAATTAAATCTTTCATGGCTTTAACGAATTTTCTAACAATAAGTAAAATCTAAATATTTTTATAATTTTATTCATAAATTTATAATTTCTTTAGTGAATATTTAAAAAAAATCATTTTTTCTCTTTTATATCTTATCCTTTTATATTACAATCCTCTTATCTCAAATCAACAGTTCATTAATTACAATAATCGAAAGATTAAAAGGGAGCGACAGAAAGAGAGAGATCTTTTTCTTTTTATAATAAGCTTAATTTTACAGTGCAGTATGCAAATTGTTTAACTGCGAACGCGCGCCAAATTAATTTTGTATGTAAAATATGGAAACGTGATTTGTCAGTGGATTTCTCTCCATCGATTCTGCTATATGTGCCGCGAATTTCGAGTATCAAACTCATCGACTCCATTCCAATCGATGCGTATTTATTCGTGTATTTTTAAATGCTAAGTCAAACGAAAATTTACGCGGTTGTGAGCCATTCCTCTTTGATGGGTACTCTTTCGAATGTTCACAGCAGCGATTTATGCGTACGGGCGACGCGGTAAAAGCGATGTTGCGTTCTGGATGGACAGCTATCCACCAGTGGGCACGATATTTCGATATTTATGAACAACTACCGTTTTGTCGAGCTTTATCGCGGTAATAATGGAGATAAATATATATGCGCAATCGTAAAAGAATAGATTCATCCGCACCCAATTATTAACACGAGGGACTGATTCATTTCTCTCTGTCTCTAATTCATTATTTTTTAAAAATATGCAGTCAATGAAAAAACAAACTTCTTTATTATTTAAAAAATATATAGCTATTTCAGCAAATAAAACTGCCATCCCTTTACGCTCTGCTTTTTAGGAGAATAAATTCCGATCTATAATTATAAAATTATATTACTCTCTATATTATAAAAATTACACTATAATTGTGCTGTCATTCATTATATATTTCTGAAAGATTTGAATGAGAATGTGTGTATTAATAAAAAAAATTATTAAAAATGAAATTATAAGTTAACAGTGCAAAAAAGGAAAATGAGAGATAAAGAGAAGCAGTACAATTTAATAAAAAGTTTAATACTTTTTTACAAAGTTTCCGCGAATAAAACGAAACAATTTTGAGAATTTTTTTCTATTTAAAAGCAACATTATTACAAAAAAGTGTGCAAACTCATTATCGCACAATCAACAACGCACACGCGAGAGAATGCAGAAAGTCTCATTTCCTAACTGCTGGCTGTCCCACGTTTACGTCGTTTCTCGACAAAATTAGTTAACAAAGAATTTTGCTTTAAACCGAATTCAGAGTTCTGTCGAGCAATAAAGTTGGTCAACACTTGTTAGCTGTTGAAAACTCGTTTACATTACCGATATTTGTTGCGTAACACGATTAGCCAACAAAGTTAGATAAGAAAATTGTCAATGTAAACGTTCTTTTGCAGTAAATAATGTTATTGCCTCGTAAAAAGGATATATAAATTTCTTATTACGATCGAAATTAAGGAAGCGCGCGAGAGACCTCGTCCTGTTTCCATCGACTTCCGTATTACGGAGAGCCGATTTTTTTTTAAACGTAGGAGATTAACAGCATCGCGAGCATTCTCCGTAAGAGTATTAGACTTACTACAAGCACTTGGCTTTATTTTATTAATGACGCGTATCCAATTAGCGGCTTCATGCCGCGCGGCCACGTCACTGTTTTCCATTTGTCATCCGTTGGATATAAGCGCCGATGAAAGCCGTATATTCTATCTGAACTTTCTTCATTCACGGCTGTCCTCGATCACGATGACACGCGGCGAACGTGCCTGGTCATCGCTACGGAATAGATCATCATCTAGTGATGCCTCGTGCACGAACCGCCCCTCAAAAGACTTGACGTCTTCGTAAGAACGACTCTTCTCTCCTTCTCTCTTCTTTCTTTTCCTCCTCTTCTTTAAAATGATTCATATGGTGTTATCAAAATACTCGAGGACGGGAGCAGTGAAAAATCGAATTATGAAGATGTTGTTTTATCTATACGGAATACGAAAAAGAAAAGATCGTTCAGTTAGAACAATAAAGTTCACGATGAGGTGTGTGTGAAGCTGGCGTCTCATTTCGTAGAAATTCATAAATAATTAGTTCTGGCTTTATTTTCAATAATTTTAGAGTTTTTAAAATAGTTTGAACAAATAGTTTTGGTCATTAAAGCAACGAAAATGTCTTAGTACAAACTGAGACGTCAACTTTACAATGCATCTTACCTCATCCTACGGTATTATCCTTATCAGTAAAATTATCAATATTAAAAAGATATTTATAGTTTTACATAATTTCTAAGAAGACTTCTTCCTTTCAAAAATAAAATATTAATTAAGCTGAAATAAAAACAACCGGATCTCTATATAGATATTGATGCCAGTTGATTTTTGAGAATTATACTTATATAAATAATAATAATAATTATTATTATTATTATAAGTATGTATTTTATTTGTTACAGGTAGCATTGCTGATACGCTGCGCCCGAGTTTGCGAGATTCTCGAGTGCCGAACGAATTGTTGCTTCGCGCGATTATAGTTTTCGAATCGTTTTTTCTCATTGCAAGTGCAATGCGCGAAATACGCGTGTGTCTCACGCGTCGCGTCGGGAGTGCCGTGTAAAGTTTCGCGTGTCGGGAGTGCCGTGTAAAGTGTCGGGCGATCGTAATTATTCGTGTTATCGCGAGTATCGTGAGTGCTACCAAGAGAGGAGGAGGAGGCCCGGGGAGGCATCGGGCGACATCGAGGCAACTAAGCGGTAAATAAAAATATTTTTTTCTGAACTACTTTGTTTATGAGATATTCGACCGTTTCCAGACTTTCAAAACACCCTATATACATACATATGTACATACACACACACACATACACGCATGTATATAGTACATATATATAATTTTAATATTTTGTTTTCAGATCAATCTGCTGTGTACTACAACTTCGCTATTGCACGTATCGGTGAGTGAGAAATTGTTATTGTATTTTATTTTATAACATTTCTATAGCGGTAATAGGGGGTAATGTGTGTGAAGCTGGGGTCTTATTTCGTGGAAATTTATAAATAATCAACTTCACGCAGCATCTCACTTTGTCCTACGGCATTTTTCTTATTAGCTAGCAGTTTTCTTATTAGTTTTATTATCAGAATTGAAAAGATTTATAGTTCTGTATGAGTTCCAGCTTCACACACATCACGATGACTTATATAAAAAATGTTTGGTTGAAACTTTAAAAATATTTCGCAAGAGTTAAGTATTAATATTTTAGAGTTAATATTTTCTCTCGAAAGCTTAAATCGATAATCACAGAACTGTTTAACGTTGAAGATTTCAAATTGTTCGGCAAATGAATGCGAGAGGTGTAAACAAATAAAAGAATTCTATTCATTAATTAACATACATTAGCATATAGATATTGTTTTAATGGAAGAATTTCAAAATTTTAAATTTATCGCATGTTGCTGGAATCTAAACGTTAAAAAATAAAAATTATAAAATATAAATGTGTATCGGAAAAATGTGTAAGGAAAAATGTTTTCTCTTGTTTTCAATTTATCCTCAATTTATGTATAGAAATCAGAAATAATATAAGCCAAAATCTTTCTCTTTTTACGTATAAAAAAAATAAGACCATATCGCTAGTCATATGTCGAGCGTCGGGGTTTCTCGCGAGGACACCTGTTGGTTATTACACGTGCTTTGTTACCGCCGGCAAACTTGTTTAACTGCAGTTTTGATTGCCTTGACAAGGGAGAAGGGCACGACTTACCTCTTTATATAATCGCTACAAAACGCCCCCACGTGCTCTCCCTTCCTGTCACCATTAGACACCCCCCGAGATGTATTACGCCCGAGGAATGTACAAAAATAGCGTCATCCTCTCGCTCGTTCTCACGGCTCAAGAGCGCCGACAAATCGACCGCGACGCGCTGTTAATCGCGCAAGAGCGAGGAGGGTCCGAGAAAATTTAGGAGCCGCCTAAAAATACGTCCGCGCGCGCGTCTTTCTTCTTCATCGTGGAAGGGATATCCTCGACGGGAATCGACTTAATTGTTCGTCGTGCGGCGAGGAATGCGCCGTAATTAAGAGAGGTGTCGCGACGATCCGATGCAGAGTCGCGGAGTTCGCCGGAAAATTGCCGGGAAACGACCAACGCGGGGACGGCGCGACGACGATGGCTGATTCTATTATTAAGAGGCGGCCTTCCGCGAAGACCCGGAGGGGAAGCTCGGAGCGATTTTCGAGGGACGCGTACACATGCGTCACTTCCCTTACGGCTTTTTAATTAGCTTTTTCCTCGAAGGCTAACGAGCGCGTTACCCGGTAGCTAGCTAGCTAGCTAGCCGCCCTCTTCGCAGGATCTTTGGCATATCGCTGGTAGAATGACGGAAGGTAGAGCGAGAGAAACAGAGGCTCATCGTCGAGAACTATTTTCGAGAGAGCTTTGCTTCGCGCGCGAGATACGGCCTATTTATTCTGCCTCTAAAAGTAGTCACCGCCGAGAAGTCACGTCCGCTGTATCCTGACCCTCTATCTCTCTCTCTCTTTCTCTCTCTAAGTTCAAGGTAATCGAGTACGAGAGTATTTACACTCTGCGGCACCAAGGGTAATTTATCGGTCCGTACTTTTCGAGATGGAGAAACACGTTCCTCCCCTACGTCGATTCTTGAGAACTCGCGCGCGACGTCGTCTTAATAACGAGAGAGACGAGGCCTTTGATGTTCAAATATATATATCGGGTCGATTCGACTGCAACTGGCACGCGCATCGAAACGCGGTATATACATATTCCAGGGAACGTATAATATATTCTTTGCTTATAATTTGGAATTTATTTATCTTTGCATCTCTTCTCGTAATTATATACGCGCTCCGTCGGCGATTCCTTTACTACGGCAATGCGTGAGAAAGAAGAGCCGGATAAACTAGGTTAAATGGAAAAAATTAATTAGAAAATGAAAAGTACCACGCCAATGTTAATTTATTCTGATGTTTGTGCCGTTGTTGTTAAAATTGGAATTTATTGATTATTCTCGAGTTTCCTCTCATCATACGTTGTAAATATCATATTCTTGAAACTAAAAAATACATAGTGTTGTAATTTTTTTACGAGTTGAAAATAATGAAAATGACGGTGCGCATTAAATAAGATTTCTTTTTAAATCTATTATTGATGAATTCCGAGCAAGGACATCAGGCTTCCTTAATACATTTTTTAATATTTATTTGTCATTGTCGGAATATATTTTATACCAACACGTCATTATAAAAACGCTTCGCGATGATCCTTGGGGTGGGTACAAAAAAAAAAGAGAAAATTCAAAGTCATTATATCGTGAATCCTTGCTTTCGCACACACTTATTTATAAAATACATTGTTTGCTATTTCTCTCTCTGTCTCTCTTTCCCATGTCGAAGTTTTTTGACATCACTTTAAAAATCGTTGATGGATAATGATTATCGCGAGAAGGATCCTCGATCGTTCCCCTCCGAAATTCCGATTCGGTTGGATAAATCCCGGAAAAAGAAGTGGCGAAAAACGCGAGCGGCTCGCGAGCAGAGAGACAGAGAAGGAGGAGAGGGACAAGAAAGTAGCGGGGCATAAGAAATTCAATTGCTTCGTATATAATATCTCGCGAGAGAGGGTCAGAGAAGCAATCAGAAAAAGCCCGGGGCGATGGCTAAACGGTCTGTGCAACGAGTTTATCCATTTGAGACACGGCTCTTCTCTCACTTGGGCTCCGTTAACTTCCTTCGTGCTCTTGTTTCCCGTAATATTCGCACCGTCTCTCCTTCCCCTTTCATCTCATCCTCGTCGTCGTCGCGTTTTTGCATTATTACACTCGGCTACCTTCGACTCCGCGCCACCTTCGTCTCCGGAGTTCACTCTTTCTCTCTCTCACCACGCGTCGTATGTAAATTATTACACGAGCCCCTAGCGTAAATTTCCATTCGCGATATCACGCGGCCTATTTACGCGTCGTTTCAAACGGTCCCGGGCTCGATCATTACGGCATTGATGGCGTCCGATAAAACTCTGTCCGAGAGTCTCACGACAGTAACTTAATAATAATCATCAGGCTGCGATTCGAAGCCGCGAGAATCGAGAACGTCGAGATCGAGATGGGCGCTCATCAGTAACATTGGCCGAATCTCATTTACATTTAGGCGACAATTGATGCAGGCTTCACGCACTTGATTGCCGAAAACGAAAAAGCATTCGTATATATAGTTCGTGAATTGCGACATAAACTAAGATCGGAATCGGCGTTCCTCCACACACGATTGTGGTTTTCATCGCTACGATTATTACAACTTTGCTGCAGCGAATAAATAAATTAATCTTTCACGTATAATTTGACGACACAGTCTGATTGATATATAATATTTATTGCAACTATTACTTTCGAAAAATATCACCGATAATATATATAATGTTTTAAATATCTGATATCTTGAATTTAATTGCATATCAAACTTTAAACTTTTGCATAATCTTCGTACATAAAAATTCATTCATATATGGATCCCAGATGTCGGTTTGGATCGAAATCTGACCTGAAAGTCTTCAACGCAACAAAAAAAGGGACGCGAAGGCAATCTCGTCGTTGCTTCTCTTCGTCGCGTCGATAGAACTACATACCCGTTTAACGAAATCGTGCAAAAGAGGAAGCCGAGCGGGCGAGCCCAGTCTTCAGTATCGCATTAGCTCGATCGTATCTTCGTTCCGAGCATCTCGGTCGAGTTGTCAGCGAGGTCTAGCCCCGATAAATGTTTAATGCGAATTTAAGGCTCCGTCGCGCGTTGTTCCCTCCCTCCCTTCCCCTCTTTTTCGGGAGATACAAGTCCCTCCGGAGAAGTCGTCAGCGTCCACGCCGGTCGTTGTCACGTTTTCGTAGCCGCGATATAAATTCGACTGCCCGGACTGCCGGTCATAGTCACGCGAACAGTGGCGTGGACGGCGTTTTGTGTACAAGTACACCCTCAGCCTCACCCGGGGAGGCCGGGGATGTCTGAGGGTGTACTTCTAAATTTACATTCAGCATGGGAAAATTATGCGGCTGCAAAAAGCACCGCATCGTCCAGTTGCACACACCACCCCCGTTTCCGCCTCCTTTCGGTCTGTCGCGAATCGGCCGTTTGTAAAAAAACCGGCGTGTTTGCTTTCCGAAGAAAAGTCGTTACTTCCAGCCGGCTTAAAATATTTGCATTTCGACCCGTTTCGCCGGAACTCTACTCTCGCCCGGGTGACACTTATCTCGCGACGACGTTTCGGCGCCGCGTGTTTGGGATATCTCAGTCAGTCAGCTGATTACGAGCACGTGAAATAATATCGCGTCGTTGCTCTTGTGCGCGGATAAGAATTATTACACGCTCCGCAGGCGAGCGAGCGAAAGGACACATGTGCGTGAGCGTCGACATAAATTAGCCACGCAATATGGATCAAAGCACGGGCGGCGGGAATAAGCGGCTGTTGAGCGACGACAATTAATCATTTATCGCATTTAATCGGCCGAGAATTCCACGCGCGCCCGCGGATCTCGGACTGAATTATACACCGGGGGTCTCGTGGCGATGACTCGGTTAATCGATCGCTGATTAACCCGATGGCTTATCGATGGTATCGCGGACTCGATATCTTCCGACACGTGACTCACATAGCTTCCGCACAATCGCGATATATGTAAATAGAGACACTCGGAGATTATTCTCTCGGCTTCGTTATCTGTTTCATTAGAAATATCGGACGCCTAATCAGTCTGCCATTTCTTTCATCTATATGTAGATAAGTTAATTACGTTTAAATGAAATTTATTTTTTATACACATTACTTTCTAGTTTGTCGAAATCTAAATTAGATTGAATGGTTTATTATTAAATAATTGTGTGATAATTATATTGTGCTAATTAACTGTGCTGATAAAAAATTGATTAGAGTATCTTATCGCGTTAATTTAATGAATATACGTTAGTCATTTTTATAGAAGGGACATATATTGGGGATATACATTAGCCAGACTCTGCCTCATATCACTATAGATTTAATTAAAGAGCATCCGTCCAGAAATAGGATGTGTGAAGTTGGAACCCCTATGTTATGCTATCATAGTTCTGTTAAGAGTTCTGAGTTATTTAGAACTGTAGAAAGAGTTCTTGATAATTTTTAGAAATAGTTCCGGTCATTACGATAACGAAAATCAGTTTAAAAAAATAGGGGTGCCAACTTCACATTTTTTTACACATCGAGTTCTAATAGTTTTGAGCAGAGTTTTAAGGTTCTTTTAAATAGTTATATAGTTCCTGATTATTTTTTGAAAGAGTTCTGCAATTTTTAGATAAAATACGTACCTTCAATATCGAAGATATTTCTAAAATATCAAGTTCTCGTGAAAAACGTTAGAGTTCGTGATTTTCTAAATGTTTTGTAAAAGTGTATTAATTTTAAAAAATCAATCCCTTCGAAACTATAATATAGATAGAGCCATGCGGTTTTCACGTTTTTTCTTGTCTTATCGAGTACGATTCAGAACTCTAACGTCTTTCCCCAGAACTTGATATTTTAAAAATATCTTCGATATTGAAAGTATGATTTTTTTATCTCTATAAAAATTGCAAAACTCTTTCAAAAAATAATCAGGAACTATAAAACTATTAAACAATTTAAATTTACTCACCTCACGGTTGCTCCTTTGTTGCCCGATGCCTCCCCGGGCCTCCTTCTCGTACAAGTTTCGAAACACTTGCACTCGCGTTATTTTTTTTCGTTCGCAACGTGCGGCGACGCCCGCGTGTTTCGGTAAAACGCGAGACTCGCGAGAGCTTTATTCGCGCGCGAATAAAACCGAAGCTCCATTTTCGCGTCGCCGCTTTTTCCAAGACCCACTTTTCGCAGGGGCTTATCGAACGAAGATGATCAAGAGAGCGACTTCGCCGCGACGTACTGAAGTCGCCGAAGGACGCAAGCGAGACGAATATTGAGCGAGATTCACGGCCGACGAGATCAATCTCACGCGTGCGATCGCGATTACGATATTGGTACGTGCGACGCGATCGGATTTATACGATAATTAACCACCAAAGACGCTAATTAATACACTCGTCCTTTCGCGGAGCGGCAAGAAGCGCACGAACAACCGAAGAAGAGCACTGGAGGTGGAGCTAGACTGGCACTGCCAGGTTCGGAACGCGCAACGATACGTCGCGCCGAGTCGTAGTGGTGGGGCATTGTAGGGATCGCGACGTGGGAGCTCGGCGAATCACGTCGCGACTACATACCCGCATCACTACGACCTGGTGGGGGTATGTAGTCGCGACGTGATTCGCTGAACCTCGCACGTACGTTGCGTCGCGATCCCTACAATGCCCCACCACTTCGACCTGGTGGGAGTATGTAGTCGCGACGTGATTCGCTGAACCTCGCATGTACGTTGCGTCGCGATCCCTACAATGCCCCACCACTACGATTCGGCGCGACGTATCGTTGCGCGTTCCGAACCTGGCAGTGCCAGTCTAGCTCCACCTCCAGTGCTCTTCTTCGGTTGTTCGTGATTAACGGTCGCGCGCTTCTTGTCGGTCCGCGAAAGGACGAGTGTATTAATTAGCGTCTTTGGCGGTTAATTATCGTATAAATCCGATCGTGTCGCACGCACCGACATCGTAATCGCGATCGCACGCGTGAAATTGATCTCGTCGATCGTGAATCGCGCTCAATGTTCGTCTCGCTACATCCTTCGGCGACTTCAGTGCGTCGCGGCGAAGTCACTCTCTTGATCATCTTCGTTCGATAAGCCCCTGCGAAAAGTGGGTCTTGGAAAAAGCAGCGACGCGAAAATGGAGCTTCGGTTTTATTCGCGGGCGAATAAGCTCTCGCGAGTCTCGCGTTTTACCGAAACACGCGGGCGTCGCCGCACGTTGCGAACGAAAAAAAATAACGCGAGTGCAAGTGTTTCGAAACTTGTCCGAGAAGGAGGCCCGGGGAGGCATCGGGCAACAAAGGAGCAACCGTGAGGTGAGTAAATTTAAATTGTTTAATAGTTACATAATTCCTGATTATTTTTTGAAAGAGTTTTGCAATTTTTATAGAGATAAAAAAACTTCAATACTTTCAATATCGAAAATATTTTTGCTTATATCAAATAGCATAAAGCATGGATCTGCAAACAAATAATGCAATAATGATATTGTTCAATACAAATTAACGCTACGAATAAATTATAATTTTATTTAACATGACAAAAGCCAGTCGCAGCAAGGTTTTATAGAACGTGGCATTGACCGGATTTGAATATATTATATTCGTGTACGTCGGGCGTTGCTTTTAACGACGTTTAGCGTTGAAAGGCAAGCGGTGAAAGAGATAAGTATCGTCCCGACACCTATCCCTCGAACGCAATTGGCGCAAGTCGCGATATTAATTTTGCGCCGTGTAAGTCGCGCCGGCGGGCAATAACTCAGCCGGTCGTTCATCATCGGACAATAACACGCGCTATTTGTGTAAGAGATGTCGATTGTATACGTACTAGACGAAGATAGTGCGCGCACAGATGTATTAGGCGCGCGCTCCCTCTTTCTCTCATAAATACGTACGCGGAAACAATTCATATGTGTGCGTGTAAAGAGCGGTATAAATTATCCGCGTAATGCGGACAGGGGAGCGTAATAATAACATTGTCGGGCAGCGCACGAGTGAGAATACACCACCGGATTCCTCCCTTCGTCCCTCCTCGCGTTTCCCCATTCCGCGCCGCTACTCCTAGTTGTCTCGAGGGATTAACTCGCCTCCTTTCGCGATGCTATACGTCTCGAGTTTCCGCCCCTCTGGTGTCTCAAGAAGTCAACCTCGAAAGGTTCTGCCCGGAGACAGCTCTCGGGTCTACGTGTGGGTATGAACGTATCGAGCACCCACACGAGTTAGCATTATCCGTCCGGCTACGAGCTCACTGTTTGCTTCCTAGCCGGAAGATGCATTTACTACACAGAAACTTTGCTTTTTTTTTTCGTAACTTTTATTATTACAATTGTCGAGGATTACACTTGTTGCGCGCTCTTCAGGAAATTTAATTTCCCTCTTGTTCGTTCGCTCAAATCCGGATTTGACTATTTTTGCTGATTTCAATCTTGTTTTTTTCGCCTAGTCTTATAAGGATCGTAAGAAAATTGTAACACAAAGTATGCGGATATTTTTAAATAGAAAATAATGATATGAACGATTAAATCATTAGATATGATTTAAAGCAAAAGTTTTCGGATGTATAAAAGAGAATTTTTTAAAACTATTTTTTCCACGATACTTTTCAATTTGAAATTATCAAAACCAGTTTTCTGCTATTTAAATTTTTGCAAGCTTGTTAAAATATCTGTATCTTTTATAAATGATTGTACACGCTTGAAAATCCGTTCGTTTAAATAATCTTCAAAGGCTCGTTCGCAAAATCGCTCCTGTGCTCTTTCTGAATCTCGCATTTCATCGTCAGTTCGGCCGATTTTATACGACATGGCATCTAATCGCCATCGCAGTCGCCTTCAGTCACCTTTCACGAATTCCTTTCCTCCTTTTAGCGCGTCCGATCGAATAGACTTTATGCATCGATTGACAGGAATGTAACTGTTTTCTATATAGGCGACGATATTATGTCGAAGGCCGGGAACGCGTGTACATATAACGCTTTCGCGTGTGACAGCGTTATTTGCAGCGGGTTCTGGCCATTCAGGGCTAAGTAATTCGTTGTAATTTCCGCCGACCTGATTTTACAGACGCGTAACGCGTTTCTGATAACGCAACAATTATTACACGCATGTTCAGTTCGACCGCGCTGATATATCGGCAGCTGCAGCGTATATAAGCGGCTTGCGCAATCACTTGCACGTCGCTATTTCGTGCGCCCGATCAAAGTAATTAAAATTCCGTTTATTCGATATCCCCGCCTGTGTATATGTCCGAAACAAATGACGCATTTGGCTAATGGCGTCGCTTCGAATTCTCCTTTCGATCCGACGATTTATATAATACCCAGTCTGTGTTGGTGCTCGAATACTCGATTCAAGTATATGCGCTTAATTAAAGCGCGGGTTTTATACGATATATTTCTAAATTGTATCATTCTCTATCTCGCAGACGGGAAATTAGTTTAAATTAATCGACATCGATGTATCGTTTGCTTCGCGTTTTGTACGACGGATCGATTTCACGAAACATTTAACCAATTTGTCGCGATTTGCCTGTCAGATACGGCCGCGCTTCTTATACCGTGGATTACAAAAGATGATACGACGGGCTCTGTTGACGTGTCAAATATTTTTATTTTCGCGGCTTACTCTCTCGCGCGGCGAGAACGACAAGGACGATCCCTTTCACGATCAACGAAGAAGAGGCTTCATTGGCGAACGAAGTGCTGGATGATATTCAACGTATAAAATATTCATCGTATTAATCTGTCGGCGGCGCGCCACGATTTCGTTTGAGTAAACATTTCGGTCGAGAAAATACCCCGGCGCTTCTCGCCTGACGTCAATTTCCTCTCAAGAGAGGACGATCAAAGAGAATCATCGGGAGAATTGTTCATAATCGCGTCAAATTTTCTATTAATAAACGATGATTTCATAATTTCGCATCGGCGTCTCCTTGGAGGCCGAGTTTAGAATCTCTCTAAAGTCGAATAGAGCAATGAATATCTCAGAGATCTAACATTTTTTATATCACTATATGTTTAAATGCCGTAAAAATTCCAGTGCCGTAAAATTCTCTCTCAAAAGTGTAATTGAGACTTGCGAGATGAGCTTCAATACACAGGTGACGCGAATAAAAGATCCCGAGTCTCATTTTTCATTTACATTAACGGAAATTACTGGTCAACGATATTTCTTAAATTCTCTGGTTAATTTAATGCATTCCCTTTTACTCCGACCCACCGCGAGGAAATAAGTTATTACGCATCGCACCTCCGAGAATGCGCCCGTCCGTTCTTTATTATTCAGTCTGTGTGTGTGTGTGAAATATATGATATTATACATTCTGTAGGAGATTGTTTGATGGTAGCGACTCGAGGGGAGCGACTTGGGACCGCGCGTAATAGTATTTCAAGTTGCGCGTCGCGTGGTCACCGCAGCCACGTGGCATTACTGCTTAATGTCACGTACCGATTCCCTTACCGACGTGTGACTATAGAAACGAGTCGTCGAGTGTTCTAAAAATCCTTCGACGGGCACGGCATACGAATCGCGGATCGCCATTATTCCCTGTGAGCTGTATCATGTGCGCGCGCGTCGCGTGTGCTGAGATCTTTTTCAAAGGTATACCAGAAACATTTTATGCTCCGTGTGCATTCACTGCACTCTGGGAATGGCTGACCTGCGATTTCTGCTGCACAGAAATATATTCTAATGACAGATATTTTCGCGTCGTAGCAGTATGTGACGATTTAACTGTTAATCATTATAGAGAAGGCGGTGATTATTATTAACCAAATTGTTGAAATAATTGATGTCGTAAAAGCATTCTGTTTTTCGTTTTCTAGAACAGAATTGAACATTAGAAGACTCTCGCGAAATTATTCTATCCCGTATACCGTTTTAGCAAATGCTGCGCTATTTGAATTAATTAGTGCTTTGGATTAGCATTAAATAAATTTTACATTGACTGCGGGGTTTGTATTTCTAGAATCCTCGAAAAGTTTTGTTTATATGCTTCCTGATTTGCTCAGTTTTAACCGTAATAATACACGAATAAAATTTATTAGTAATTTATTGATGTATGTATTAATATCAATTTATAAAAATAAATTTTTATTTATACATATTGTCCAAACAGTGAAAACAGAAATTAATTTTATAATTTATAAATATATGCGTTCCTTGATAAGACACCTATATAACGAGAGAATTTTCGAAATATCACATCCATAAGAAATTAAATCTATTAAAAACTCATTTGCTGTATCATGTTTTTTATAGTTCGCAAAAATTGTCCTACTTTCATCATTTTATTTTCAGCGATTCTGAATAACATCTCAAATTATATATGAATCGAATTATATTTATATAACCAGAATAGAGCGCTCGAAATATTCAACATTTACTTTATCAGGGTATTTAAAAAAAAGAGAACTAAAATTACTTAATATATTCTAAAATGGTATACTAGCATACGGCCCATTTTCTAGCGGCTCAATCAAAGCTATAATCACGAAAGGCTCCAACTATTCGATACATTGTCGAAAGATCAGGCAAGAATACAGAGTATAACTGCGCGAGGGTCAGATGAAATGACATTGTGGCCTCGTAAAAGATCGCGTCACGAAGAAGATTCGCGCGGAGTGCGTGTCGGGACGTTCGACGGGTGACAGAGGGGTTGCGGACAGGGGCTGGGGGGGAGGAAGAAAGGAGATTGGGAAGACGGCAGAAAAGAAGGAGAGGATATATGATTACGGGGAGACTGTGTATTCAGTTCGGGCGGTTGTCGTTTCAGACACGAGACACGTAGCGTATTATCATCGTTATGCGGCTCGAGGAGACCGTTCGTTGATACAACTTCGCTACACGGCCATCATAGCTCTACATCCCCGTCTTCCATCAGTTATACCAGCCGGCGTCCCATGGCAACTCATGAATAAGGCAAACTCCGGTGTTATGTCTCCATTTCGAAACGCCCTCTCGAAACTTTTCGATGGTCTCACTCTCTCCCCCTCCCTCCCTCTCTGTCTTTCTCTCTGCACCCCTCTGCCTCCCCGCGAGTTACTAAACCGCGTCGTGCTCTAACAATGGGCTATCAAAATGCATTGCCGTGCGGGATGAGCTCGATGGTTGAGAAATTTGTGAATTTACGAGCCGTATACTTTTACGCACCGTGATATCCGATTTCGCCAATACTGCCTGACGATTATAAATACATCGACATTCTAAGCGAATTTTTTGAGAATTTTTCTGTACGCCATTTTGCGCGAATTAATTCAAATAGATATTATATTTACCGTAAAAATTTGCATATCTTGAGAAAACGAAGAGTGAAAAAGAGATATTTAAATTAATATATATACAAATGGGTGCTTTTTATTTTTTATATATCCAAGAGTAACATTTTCTATGACGCACTCTTTCCATCCATTTCTCCCTATTGGAACAAAATTGATCGTGAAGGAGATCAAATATACCGGCGAGAAAATTGAGTTCAGTGATGTCGCGCGTAAAAATATTTAAATTAATACAGTTAATATCCTCTCCTATTTTGTTTTTGTCCAACAGTCTCTCGATCACCCCAAAGCGAATACTGTCTGCGAGTCGCGGGCGGATCCCCTTGTTTACGCGGCCAACTTCCGCCTTTTATCTCCTTGTTTACGTTTCAAAAAGTCCAGACTCGGGCGGAAAGTGAATGCCGGATCACAGTCGATCTTATTGTACAGGGAGATTACTCGCGAGAATACGAGGGAGAGAAAGGGGAAAGTGCGACGTATTTATAGTTCTTGTGATTCATCGACACCCATTACAACTAATGTAGAGTCGTATAGGTGCAACGAATGCATTCACGAATTCATGTTGGATTTGTGTTTCTGTTGTTCTCCGCGTTACTTCGATGATGCGATAGGCATTTTATAAAATGCAAGAAAATGCATCTCTTTGAATGGAATGCGATACAGTATATAAATTCATAGTTGTTGCAGCGATGGGCTAAAATCGAATCAAAAGTAATTTGCAATTGATTAGAAGAGTTTAATATAATCTATTGATAATTAATTTTCCAAATTTTTAAGACTTCTTAATGTTTTTTTTCCTCTTTTTCTCTGGATTATCGAAAATACAGTTTGTTGTTGATTAATTGTGTTAAACAAATAATTTAATTCAAAATATTAGAGTAGCGCGTAATGGAGAAAAAGAAGGCGCTAAAGCGCATCAGAAAAACAGAGAGCACACACAACGCCAGACGTGTAGAATTTAAAATTAAATTTTAATTTTAAAATTAGCACGAGAACAAACCCATGTTAATAACATTCGCGAAAAAAATGCGTATATACGGGCGAAAATATTTTAATATTTTTGGAAGATAATACGCATACCTTTCATATATAACCTCTCTCTCTCCTCTCTCCCTTTCATTTTAAAGAAAAAATGCCCTGTATATTTAATCTTTTCGTTAACAAAGCGTGATTTATGTTTATATCTTTCTGCGTTAATCAGGCACCGAGAGTACATGTGTACTTTATATCTCGGTTTGTTAACAAAACGGGCGCGTTATACATTAATCGTTATCTCTCGGCATGATTATTAGCGCGAGCATACGCGCCGTCCATTATTTTAATGCCGGTTATCCATAACGACATTACTTTAGTCTAATGTGAGAAATTGCCAGACGCGCGCGAGAGTGGCTAGAAGGAGAGGACGCGCGTACACACATTCAAAACTCTACCCAAAGAGCAAAACTATTTTGCAACATTTCCTCAGGTGGATACGCGAGTATAATAGTGGGTACGACGGATAATTTCGATGCAAAACAGGCGGCGGCGTATTTTCTTGTCGGGCGTTTCGCAGCGTAGCGCGGAAGCGGCCAGTTGTTTTGTCTGTACTTAACCGAATGGCCTCGTTATATGCATATCGGAGTATCGGGCGACGTAGAGCCGGCGCTCCTAACACGCTCTTCAATTAGAAACCTTACGGAGATACGATGGGGTCTCCTTGATAAATCCCTATCCCCCTGGCACCGTACTACGTACGGACATATACCAGGGAAAGGGCGGCAGAGGGAGGAGAGGAAAGCGGAGAATGCACCGTGATGGATTGGCCGACGTTCTCCATCTGACGTTTCTATCTCTGACACTGCGCATCGCGCAGCGAGCGTTAAAAGCCGGGCTCTTTCGTAGAATGGCTTTTGTAATTAACGCGGAAACTGTCCGCTTCATGCCCGGGATATCGGGTCGAGTGCTGTTATTGAATTATCATCGTATCGCAGGGGTGGAAAAAGGGGGCGAAACACGCGGGGGGACGATACACTTGACCGAGCTAAGTAAGGTTTAGTTAGTCACTCCGTTGATATCGTTACGAATCTCGATAATGGACGATGCCGATCTATGTTAATAAGCGGTCCCGAAAAAAAAAAAAATAAATAAATAAAATAAAATAAGAACGCTTCGTCTTCGTTCCTCGTCGTCTTATTGTATTCCGCGTTCACAAGTTTACACACGAATTTACCGCGTCGCCGCGTTCCGTAAAATTGAGAGCGACCGCTCTCTCCTCGTCGGGGAGATTCCGGATCGTATAATGACGACGGTCGGCGATAATAGCACACGCTGGACCTAAAATCGGTCGACCATCCGTTGCAATATCTGTGCTCGTGATCGAATAGAATCGTTCGGGAAGAGAGACGAAAAAAAGGGATTGCTTCGTGCTAGTCGTTTGCATGAAATCACGTCGAGAGGGCAAGAGAGAGAGAAAGATTTTCGTCGTATTTACGAGCGCAAATGCAATAGTTTGTTATCCGAACTGAACGAGAGATCGACTCGTTATCCCTCCTTCCTCAGATAATTAACGTGCCATTGTTGCGTAAACGGATTCATTTGCGGATTACATTTTGCTTCTATCGAAGCCTCGTGCATCTGCTGCGGGGCCCGGCAATATGCAAATCGATTCGATCTCGTTTCTGATCGCGCTACGCGAAGAAGTCATCCGTCAAACTTCTCTTTGCCCGTCCATCGATCGGGAACGTATTTGGTGGTCGATCGATATGTATCGCTGCCGGCTCGTTCCCGGAAGTAATTAAGTGTCCGACGAAATCACTGTGCTGCGGGATGGCTCAGAGCAATTCCAAAAGCACCCTCCGGGCAAGCATAATTCGAATCGCGTTTGAGTGGTACAAAGTGGCCATATTCGGCCACTTTTTCCTAACGCGCGGCTTCGCCAAACCGGTTTTCACATTAATCATTATCGTATCTGCCTCCAATAACGAATGTAACTCGCCCGGTGTCAGCAGGAGCTTTGGAGTAAGTGGTAAATAAATTGCCTCTGACTGCATTAATTTTAATGTCAATTAGATCGTTCCGCTCATAATGACTTACACTGCAATTTCCGCGCACTGTTCGCACTGTAACATTGTTGTCGTTCGTTGCACGAATAAAGAATAATTTGCGGTTCATTCACTCGTCCGTCCCTTCGTTCGTTCGATCGATTTAGTAAAAACTGTCAGTCGCGATTAAAAATACTGCGACATTTAACTCTCGGATATATTCAGAAAATCAAATTAATACTTAATACATACATTGCATAGTGTTATTATTGCATGCGTATTTTTTTTTAAACATTGAAAACTTTATTTTATTTTCTACTCGTAATATATATATGTATATATTCATGTTGCATGTGTGTAGTTATCATTATATAAATTACTTTATGCATACATGAGTTAATTATTACAATTTTTCTTTTCAATAGCCGAAGAAATGTAATAAATTCTTTATCTTTAATATTTTTTTGTTTTGTATAATTTTCTATATACATACATATATCAAGAATAAAAAATTAACACTTTTTTAATATATATTTTTAAATTATGGTATTTTTTCTGGAAGTTAAAATAAAAATTATATTAAACAATTTCACATATATATTCTACATTGAATAATATATAAAATATAATAATATAAAATTGTTATCACATATGTACATATTATCATCAGTATTAATTTAATCTTGTATATACAATATCAAAGAGAAGCGAATATGCACATAACATACGTGTAAGAGATTTGTCTCTCATTTGGGAATGTGCATCTCAATGACATCAAACATCCGCGGACACGCGAAACTCATATTCGCCGATTGCGCTTGATTTATTTTACGACTGACACGATTCCGCGGACAAAGCCAATAAAAGCGAGCGGACGGACGACGCGTGCTCAGAGTATTACCGGGGGTGATATTTATTTTCTTTCCGCGGGGAACGTCACGCCAATCTGTTCCAATTTAAACGAGTTTCGTGAACGGCCGTCGCCGGTTAATACGTAAACGCAAAGTGGCATCAGGCAAGCCACGCATTCCTCTCTAAAGTGAGGTCAATTCCGCGGTCAGTAGCCGCGACTATATGGGCTCGTTGGTCCCTCATTGTCGGACGGCCGACTTTATTGACAGCGAAAAAAAGAATCGAAGTAAAAGCCGTTGCCCCGGCGCGTTTATCAACGTTAATAACGTTTTGTATTATGGTTACGAATGTAACGTCACGCGTTGCGTTGGCAATTATTCATTCCGGCGATCATTCTTTTATATTTATATAACTCCGGCTTATATAACTTTTTTTTTAATTTGCGAAATATATAGAGTAATAAATCGAGATGATAATTTGATAAAGCGATAATTTTTATTAAAAAAAAAAAAAAAACAATAAGATTATCCGGCTTAGTCGATGAAAATTTTAAGATCTTTCTCTCTCTCTCTTTCTTTCTCTCGATTTTTTTATGGCGTAAAAATCGGGTTTACCTTGTATATGGATAAAGAATCGTTTTTAATTAAACCTCTCATGAATTTGTGAGAGATTACGGCGCATGTGTGCAGGGAAGAGTGAACTCGATCAACGAGATCTGTATAATAAGCTTGTACATATTAAGCCCGGCATTAAGGCTAAGATTTCGATGGAGTTAGCGCATATTGTTCTCGAGGCTAAAGAGGAGTTAGTCTCTCTAGTATCGGTATCCGACGTATCCTAAATTATTGCGCGAGACTTGACTTTCTCTCTCTCTCTCTCACCCTGCTCCAGAGAAGACCCTCAGAACTATGTCGGTACTTTGTGGTAATGGCGTGGCCAGAGAGATGCCGATAACTGACCTATTATCTTTACCTCGCAATCGGTGTATCCGCACGTATAGAGCATATATAGGTGCGATATTTTGTGTGTGTATCTGACGCGCGCGTTCTAATATTGTCTTAATAGAACACCGATTTTATCATTACGATATTTCGGGCAATATACATGAAAAGGCATAGGTACTCGACGCAAAAACTTGAAAATATAGTATCATGATATAATATAGTACATATTGTATATCAATTTTAAAATATTAATAAAAATTAATTATTATAGAAACACGGCTTTTTTTATAAAATCAACGTTACTTTTAATATTTGTATTTTTACAACGCTTACGAGATTGATTAACATTGATATTAATAATGAGAATGATATCGTGTTAATATTTTGATCAAATATGTAATAAGCAGACAGCTATGAATGATTACTTTATATGCATTAGCGTCACCGCTCTATTTTAAGAGGCAATTTCGGTTTGGCTGAGTTAATTTACGTTGGGGAACTATCGGGGCGCTAAACTACCCCGGCAGTTACAGAGAGAAACAGAGGGAGAGAGAGGTCGGATGGCGCGCCGGTGTCAATAACCGTCCCGCGAACTTCATCGACAACTTGTGTGTGTATCGAACTCCCCGGAATCGAAACGCGAATTATCCGAGGTGGACGCAGCGCGCCGCACTGGTTCCTCTCTGCCATTGGCATATCGCCGTACATATGGCGTATATATATCCATATATACACCCCGTTCTCTAACTTTATTGCGCCTCGCTTAATTGGATGTAAAGGGAAGTTGGAGTTTGACGACGGTTACCAATGGACTGCCGGCTGTACATAATATCGCACCGAGGTAATCACCGGATTACTTCCGGACTCTTTGGTGAACGCGTATACAGTTTTACGTTGGTACAAGGCATTTCTTCCCGCGTGTGTGTTCCGTCGCCTATGTTTCTCGACTCCCTCGCGTCCTCCTTCCTTCCTCACTCTTGTTCGTCGTCGCCGAGGATGTTCGCGAGAGGGAATTTCATCGCGCGGCGAAATTTCCGAGTCGGCCGTACGGTATAAATTCCAGCGCGCCGTCGTAATTCGAAGTCGTCGTATACATTGTTGTACGCTCGAACCGGGGGCGGCTGCAGGCTCGAGGGAGGATGAAAGGAAAAGGGGCGAAAGGGGGGGACCAGCACGG
This sequence comes from Prenolepis imparis, assembly GCF_030444845.1. Taxonomy (NCBI): domain Eukaryota; kingdom Metazoa; phylum Arthropoda; class Insecta; order Hymenoptera; family Formicidae; genus Prenolepis; species Prenolepis imparis. The sequence goes on along the minus strand of NW_028141168.1, from coordinate 13,375,758 downwards.
GCGCCCCATCGGTGTTCGGTATAGCCTAAGTTATTGCGCGGGACTTAATTGGATGCAAAAGGAGTTACAAACTTCGGTAGGGGCCATGGCCCTCTCTCCCCCTCATCTCTCGAACACGATCTCATGGCTCCCACAGCAGCCGTCTTCACTCTTGCTCATTTTTCTCCCATCCTGTCTCTCTCTCTCTCTCTCTCTCTCTTTTTCTTTCTCGCGATCCGGCTTATGATCTTTTTCTTCTCCCACTTTTCTCTCTCTCCGTCTAATCTCCCGACCACGATATCGCGTACAAACAACGTACGAGTGTATACAAACAACGTACGAGTGTATACACACACACACACATTGCACATGCGCAATCAGCGAGGCAAAATCAGCGAAGATGAGAAAGAGAGATGAAGGAAGAATAGAGAGAGATAGGAGCAATCTGGAGAATGAGAGAGAGACGATGAGAATGGTTGTTGGTCCGGCGATTCGCGCGAAGGAAGGACAAAGACGAAGAGTATTTCCGAGAGAGGAAGGAGAGTGCGAGAGTCAAAGCGTCAGAGAAGGAAGGAGCCCGAGCGCGCGTGTAGCTGGTAACCCGCCTCTGTCCACTTATTAGCCGCTTAATGGGCCGCGATGTACGGACCACGGATGTGTGCTGTCTTTCTGCGGGGTCATCAAAAGAGGCGGGCGCGTTCCGTTTATTTAGCAAACACGCCAAACCGCAAATCCCATTTCTTCGGGCGGTATAAAGGGATCGAAAAAAATGAGAGAGAGAAAGGAGAGACAGAAAGAGGGAGAGCGAGTGAAATCGAAAAATACTGAGAGGCATCCGCGATTCGCTAATAGCTCGCGAAGGTAGCGAGAAACGGAAAATGAGAGAGAGAAAGAGAGAGAGGAAGGAAGGAGGCAGGGCTCAATTATCGCAGTGGAAATCGATAGATCTCGCGAGTTAACGGGACATAATTAAAAGCGCGAGAAAATTTGTGGCTGCGCGTCTCGCGCCCTTTCTTCTCTCCGTCGACCTCACCATTATCGTTGATCTTTATTTCGCGCATCGCGGTCCGCTTTTGCCAGCAATCCGATGTATGCAAGTGGATTAACGGTAAATCCCGTCCTGGTGCTCTCTTGTTTCGGCGGATCATATAATTATCCGCGGTTTTTTTTTTTTATGGGGTTTATGGCATTATTTAGAATTTTAGAATATTCATTGGCATTTCAATAATCTTTATTTATGCCATGGACGCGAGCATAGTTTTATTTTAGTGTAGCGCACTTTCCTCGAATACATACGTGTATGCTTCATTATGAGATATCGAGAAATACCTAGTTATTAATCTTGCCATGTAACTATTAATAGGATGGCTTCTGTATGAAAGAATTTTCTAAGCCAAAATTGGAAAATGGAGAGAGAAAAAGAACTCTATCTATAAATAATAAATAAATAAATGTGTTCTGATGTTATAGAAGTCGGCCAATAGAGCCAAGCGCGAAAATTAATTTTTAATTTTTCGGAACAGTATCTCTTGGTTTGAGATCACTGAGTTCCATTTGATTAATTATCAATTAACCTCGTACTTACAATGGAAAAATAGGCGAGAAAAATCTTCTATAACTTCTATAACATCAGAACACATTTATTTATTTATTATTTATTAATATTGAGAGCCGATTATAAAAAAAATATTTCTTAAGTTATCTATCTATAAAGTTTTCTTCGCAAAAGATAATGACTCTTTTAGTGTTGGAGAAAAATTCTTTCTGTAGTGAAAAACTTTGTTATTTAATAGTTTATTTATAATGAAAAATAATTAAAAATTTAACTATATGAATAGATTAATAGTATTCACTTTAACACAAAAATTATGTTTTTATATAAAAACTAAAAACATGTATAAATTAATATTTTACATTAACTGATTCAATGTCATCAATATTATTGTACAAGAAATAAGAAGCTTAGTTTTCTATTTTTAATTAATATTATTTGATTATTTTTATATTGAATAAAAATGTATGATTGCGAAAAATAAAGCTTCAAGTATGTTAAATGCTATGGAGGAATAAAACAATTCAGTCCAAAATATTTTTAACAATAAATTGGTCAGTATCTTTTCCGAATAAATTTAACTGTATTTAGAATTCATTACACCGAAATTATAAAAGGGGGGATCAAGAGAATTATCAATTATTACATTTCCAAGTAAATGATTTAAAATTATACATTTCCACACACATCGAAATGGGCCATTGTTTCAGGCATTGATTTCTTCATCTGAATAATTTTATTTTTGATCGCCTGTACGATTTCTTCAACGATGTCATTCGTTTTTTTGATAAGAGCAGCATCCAATTCAAAGAACGCGCTACGAAAAAACTTGGATCTCAGCTCTTTCGACGACCAATGCAGTATTAATTTCCTCACCGTTCGATCATCCATCAGGTTCTTCTTGACAGAGACAGATTCGAAATATGCGCTTGCGACGTATATTCCGCGGCTGTCGCGCTAAGAATTCGAAACAAATCCCGTTCCGGGGGCGGTAACGTAACGCGTCGTCGATTTCGGCTCGTCAAGAGTCGTCTCTCGTACGAGGATCCGCGCGGCGCTATCGGCAGACATCGTTCGATCCGATCCGAAGAGGAAGGCAAATAAATAACGAACGCGGAGGGAGACCCGCGAAAGAATCTCACCTACGCGGAGGGACGGAGGCGGCTTCGTGGCAGCTGTCGATCGAGCAACGCTCAACCTCCGACCCGCGCGATGCGCGCTCTTCCTCTTCCCCGTCGTAGGTCGTCGATGAAGCATCCAGGCGCGGCCGATAAGCATCTCCGAAGCGAAGCGAGCGAGCGAAGAGCGAGGCTCCTCGGTGTGTAATTCGGGCTGTTTGGTCTTCTGCTTTCTCTCCTCTGTGTTTTTTCTCTTCTTCCTCTTCTTCCTCTTCTTCTTCTTCTTCTTCTTCTTCTTCTTCTTCTTCTTCTTCTTCTTCTTCTTCACCTCTGGCTTCGCGGTGCGTGATCCGCGCATTGGTCCAGCGTAATCCCGAACAAGTTGCAGGAGAGTCGATGAATCGTGGAGTGCGCCTCGTTCATTAAAAGTTACAGAAGCGGAGGTAATTAGGGGGAAAGGAATGATGACTACCATCGTGCGCGCGCGCTCGATTAAATTCTCTCATTTCAAGCGATTTAAAAAGATTCCGGCGAACATGTCGCCCTTTATAAAATCCCTCGGGTATAAAGTCGAAAGTATCTCCTATACGCGGCGATATTTCGACGCGAAAATATCGAGCGAGATTATGCGTGCTCTTGCGATTTCGCGAATTTGCAGAATTTTGAGACATCGACGGAAAGACCAACAGGCAGGAGGAGGATGCAGAAGAGTAGGTGGCCGCGATGCAGGCAGGATGCAGCAGCGGGGGCGGCGGGGGAGGGCTGCACGCCCCGGCATTCGGTTAGGTTAAATTTACTGACACGCTTCCACAGGCCGCGCTGGCAGCCCCGAGGCCGTCTTCCTCCGCGCTTCCCTTCGTCCCCCATCTCCTCTCTCGTCCTCCTTCTCCCCCTTCTCATCGCGGCTTTATGATTACCTCCGCCAGGTCCGTCCGTCCGCTCGTCCGCTCGTCCGTCCGTCCAACCCTTCACCGTGGAATCTCGGCTGGCATCTAGTTAACCGGGAACGACGCCGACACAGTCCCTTCTGCACGAACTTCGGACTTCCCGCTGCGAGCGAGAGAGGCCCGCCGCAAACACCATCTCCGCTCCACCACCACGGGGCCCCTTGGACACCGCGTTCAATCTCTTTCTCTCTCTCTCTCTCTCTCTCTCTTCCTCTCCATCTCTTTTGTTTCTTTTAATTCACGAAAGCGCGAGATAGCTCGCGCCTCTTTTCTTTCAGCGCGCGCCAGATCGATTATGGCTCCTCACCTCCTTAGCCGCGTAACTCTTTCCCCGTCCTTCTTCTTTCTCCTTATTTCTTTCTTTCGTAATTTCCTCTTCGTTTTCCTCCTGCTTTTCGTTTTTCACCCTCCTTATAATATCGTTTGCGTCCCGTCTTGAATTTACGAGACCGTTATTTCCTTAATTCGCGCGAAACTTTGACTAGATCCTCGATTCGATTTGATGTCGACGGAGAGCAAAAAAGAGAGATCGACCTTGGAGAATTATTTATTTCGCGGATCCGAAAATGCAATATACATATAAGCTTCCATATACAGGCGTATTCCCTTATATATACATATGAGATTCTCGCAAAACAGTCAGTTTCGTGTCCAATTTACATTTTGTTGCTCATACCAAAACGCTCCTCCTTGCTCAGCGCATTAGCAGCCTACACGAATGCATTTTCGTTTTGCGCGTTATGTCACCGCCGGTCGTGCGCGCGATATATTTCCGGAAACCGCGTATCCGGAGAAAAACTCACGAAACTCAGATTACGATTGCCTTTGTGCAATTTTCTGGACACGGCGCGACGGCGCGTACGCGGGGCCGGGGCTCTTAACATGTGTAAGTAAGACGGACTACCCGCTGAGAGAGCGGGAACCATGCTGGATCCTTGGGCGAGATAGCTCGCGCCTCTTTTCAACATCCACCGGATTGATTATGGCTCCGCCGCGTCCGTGTGCCTGAGAAATGTTGCCTCGCCTCTCGCCTCGCTCTCTTCCCACCAACTCGCTCCTTTCGCGTTCGTTCGTTCGTTCGTTCGTTCGGAGCCGACCGGCCCCGGACAGGATCAGGACGATCCCCTTATCTCCTCTATCGACCGGCCGGACATTCGAATTTGTTTTCGTAAGCGGAATGTCCGCCGAGGCGTTCCCGCTGTCGACTTTCTCTCTCTCACTCTCTCTATCTCTAGTCGGCCGGCTCTTTTTTAATAAGCCGTAAATAAACGACGTGCCGATCACGCCGCAGGAAGAAGGGCATATAGCAGTCTCGCCGTCACTCCACCGAGATGCTCTTGAGACGCGATTTTTCAGCTGGCCCAAATACGTTGTTTACTCGCGTCCCTCGAGCAGCATAAAATATGATACCGTTTTCTGCGTTTTACCGGTTATCCCGACGGCGTAAGTTCGCCTACCCTCTTTGAGTAATGTCGCTCGAGCTCGGTGTACAGGGTGTTCATCGCGTCAGCTGTCAATGACAGAGGTTTCTCAACGAATTCGCGGCCAATTTTTTCTTTCGACAAAAATTTAACAGGCGTGTCTGCCTGTCAAAAGTTATCGCTGCTATATTTTTACATCTCCAACATGGTGAAATATAAATAAAATTACAACTAAATTTGTTAAAATATATATAATATTATAGGTATAACTGTTTTATTAAATCGATATGTATAAATAATGTAAATGCTGTAACAGTGATTATAAATCGCGGCAACTAGGATTTAAAAAGTTCCCAAATGCCAAAATATTAATAAAATCCATATTAGATAACGTTGCATTTGTGAAAATTTAACGAAATTTAAAACGAAGAAATCTCATATTGATGAAGAAGAAGATATTTTTATATGCTACACGTTGAGTCCTTTTTTAAATATAAAAATGTATTTTCTTAAAAATATCAAATATATATATGATATGACTTTAAATCTCTTCTTCAATTTTTTATAAATAAGCTTTACATAAAATTTTTGCAGATTTTTTTAAAAAGAATTTGTCATTAATACACGATAAACGATCCAGACACCCTATGTATATATCTCCGTGCGAAAGTGTTCGGGCCGCTTTTCAGCATCCAGCTGATCGATTATGGTTGCTCGACGAGAAGAGATGCTCGCTTATGCATATATACCTTATTCGCGCGAGTGCTATTCGGCGAATCTGATGATGCGTCGTGGATGTGAACGTCGCACCATGCAAATCTTCGCGAAAACCCTGCGTTGACAATACCATCCTTTTAGATGGATGCGACGTGGTGTTAAATTATTTATGATTATCCCCGACTCGACCGTAAATAAATCCATTTTCCATTCCGTAACGCATCCGCCTGCTAAACGATCCGGCCGTTTACTTTATACCGTGCACTTTAAAAATTAGGGCTCCACACGGGATATTTCGAAAGTCGAGATAAATTGCAAATAATGTATCCTGTTTTCCTTGTTGCGCGGAATATTAATCGAGCTATTAACGTGGAAGGTGGAAGCCGTATACTGCATATAGTGTTCTAAAACCTGTCTTTTATAGACGCAGAATATATAGTCTCGGTGTCTAGTGTAAAGAAAAAAAAATTCATGTCGATTAAAGTTACTTTATGTATTTTGGCTTTAAAGACGTTGTCCACATATAAACGACGAACATTAATAATTATATATATTTCTCATTTCTACGGAAAGATTTAAAAAAAGAAATGCTACTTTTAATTATTTCCTCTTGCACATAAATAAAGATAAATATTTTAGTTATTTTTAAAATGCAAAAGAAAAGAGAGAAAGAGATTTCTCTTCTCTCTTCCTTCTTTCACCTGTTTACGTGATTACACATTTATATACGAAAAGCTGCTAAAATACAGTACAAAACAGTACAAAATTGAAAGAAGATTAAACAGATTTTATAATACATCTCTCCGTCTATCTGTTGAAATTTAATGTATCGGATTAAAAGAAATTCACACAAAATCAATTGGAGCATTTTAATCTGTGGCAATGCCAATATCCGATATAATCCGATAGAAATGATATCCGGACCACACGCAAATTCAGATACTTGATGTGTTATCAACGATACAGCGTGGTTATCATAGAAGCTGCGCATGAGAGAGGTATATTTTCAACGTATTAGTGTTGGTGCATCAAAGAGCGCGAGAGGATCACGCGTAGCAGTGGAAAATTACGTCTGGCCCGCGCAGTCGGTTGCTTAAGTTGGAGTTTAATTAATGCGCGAGCAAAAACACGCGGCACTTCTCTTTCACTCTCTCTCTTTCTCTCTGCCACGTCCTGTGAACACTCAGTGTGAGTGTATAGGTGTGCAAGGTTCTCATTGCACGATATTTCTCTCATGACGTAAAAGCATAAATATTGTTGCGCGAGAGGGATGTTTGTGACCCGGCGAAGGGGAGGAAGGAAGGAGAGGACGCCAGCGAGGAGGAGGGAAAAGAGGAGAAGTGTTGTTTTTATTAAGATAAAAAAAAAAGGAAAAAAATATGTATGAGAAAGAGCGCGAAGGGAAAAAAATGCGAATTTATCAAGGGCGCGAGATAGGCGGAAGATGGGGGGAGAGAGAGAGGGAGGGAAAAGGGCACCGGGAGATGGTGTCGCGGAAGAGAGGAGAAGACGGCGGTGGACCGTCTCGAGAATGCATCGTGCCGCCGCTGCGACGTGCTCTCCACTTTGCATAATACCGCTCTGGTCGTTAACTCGATGACATTCGAACAAAATGCCGCCGTTTCGCCTTACGACGGAGCGCGTCGCGTCGGGGGACAATTCTTCCTTATACGCTCTTATATATCTTTCTTTCTCTCTATCTCTCTCTCTCTTTTTGTCCCTCTTTCTCTCTCGCATGCTCGCAGGATTATTTCTCTCGCCCTTTCTATTGTCCCGACTCGCTCCCGAGCATATTTAAATTGCGCAGTTACGCGAAACGAATTGCGTTGCTTTAGCGCGACGATAAACATCGATGGTAAATTCACTCGTGTCGCAAATACAACGGATAATAATAGCTCTATCTAGTGCTAGATATTCGTCTAATCTGTTCCGCCGAGGTGGAGGCGGAGGTCGCGATTCGATCGCGTGATTCAAGCCGGAGACCGCCAATTTACACGTTCGGGATAAATTGAAGGCTTGACATAAAAAAAGAGTGTAAGTATGTTATGCTTCGAGGAAATATCTTTTTGTTGAGATAGGCTGTGTGCCAAGACTATAATAGCAATGCAAAAGACACCCGCGCGCGCTTACATGAATATTTATAAGATATGAACAATCTTAAATGTGTAGAGAGCTTTTCATCTACGATTATCATAAATAAAATAATTATATAAAGCACTTCTTTAAGTACCACTTTTTTTATTTAATTAATAAAAGTTAATTTATATAATATAATTATAATTATACATTATACATTATAATAATGTAATATAGAAAACTGAAGCATGCGCGTACAATTTATATATAATAAAAGTTATATACTTTCTCACGTGAATTCTCATACGAGAAAATTAAAATAAAATATCGTTATATCTCTCCCAAATATGCAACTGGCTCAATTTGCGAAATCTTAACCACAGTCCATTTAATCTAGAGCTATTCACAAAATCGAGTTTTGAGTTATTGCATATACTGGATGATTGGTATGAATATATATATAACATTGCGAAAAGAGCAAACGATTAAATTACACGAAAAAAAGTGATATTAAATTTATCAACTTTTTATTTTCCTACTTTTATTACATACTCTATTTTTTATTATAAATCTCCAGAATCAGCTGTTTTTACTCCTCTTTTTATTCGCGACAATATTGCGTTGTAGAGGATGATAATAATTTTAATTTTGATTGCAACAAAAAATTGGTCGTTTAATTATCCGAACACTTTCAGCGTATCATCATTTCGGGATCTGAAATATATATAACACGATACGATTTATATACCAGGCTCGCGCAAATAACCGCGATATACAATCGCGAAAGATTTCTGAACAGAACAAATGTTCGCGTCCGCCAGGTGCTACATATTCAATTTCACCCATGATTACAAGCGAGCGCTGTCGTATAACGGCGGTTGCCGTGCAATTAGTTTAATTTCACCCATGGTTCGCGCATCGCGATGATGATCGCGAGGCATCGTCGGGCCGGACCGAGCCGGTCCACGTCGCCGCATTTCGCATTCGACCGCAGTTTGACCGATATCCCCGAACAATTATGAATTGTAACGTGATTGACGCCGGCGGCAGCTGTTTCTCTCGCGTCCGTCGTCGCGATCTGTCCCTCGCGGTCTCAATTACCAGTTGAAACGGGAATAAGGGGGAAGGGGTAGCGCATGAATTAATGACTTCTAATCTGACTAATTATCAATCGCTCATTTGTATCGCCGCGGGTGGCCCCGTAATAAAATTGACACCGTCCGAGAGAGAGAGAACGAAGAAGATATCTAGTTGCGCGATTAAACAAACTCGAATCGTTTTACGGGATAGATACACGCGGACGATGCATTTCTTCACCATCGGCGCATTTCGAGGGGATATAAAGCGCGCGAAATTTTCTGCCACGCAATCAAAGATCGAAATTTTATTGCGGGAAAGAGCGATAAGATTCACAAAGATATTTTCTTTTTTTTCCTTCAAAAACCGAATTAATCAGGCTATATGTGTTTAGATTAAAAATCATCTAGTGCGTTAAAAATGCTTTTTATTGCAGATTCGAAGACGTAACGTTTCGCGAGATTTTAATTTAAAATTAACATAGTTTCGAAATACAAATGATGTGTGTTTGGAAATAAAGAAAGGAGGAAGTTGTTAAACTTGTGTGCGCTAAGAAATTGCACGGTTAAGTAAAGATAATTGTCAGAGAAGAGTAAGACTCGCAGCAACTGTCGTTGCTGCAACTAAATTCTCGTATAATGTCAGATTGGAGGAGGTATATACTCTCAAGTAATCGATAAGGCATAAGTACCGTGTTTCAGTCACGTGTGTACACAAAGCTAGAGTGTTGTTTATCGACGCGACTTCGGTTTCGTCGGATTGTCGAGATTGTCTTCGTGTCTCGTTTCGTTACATTAACCTGAGATAGTAATCATACTCGCGGAATGAACAAGCGTACGGTACAATGCGTCCTAATCTGATTATCGGTAATTAATCCGGTTACATAGAGGCGCGAAATTGGCCGAATTACTATTAATGCTCCCGCATCGCGATCGATGAAAGTTTCGAGAGAGAAAGAGAGAGAGAGAGAGAGAATTCGCGAGTGTTAATTTTGCAATCACGCTAATTATTATCTGTTAAACGTTTCTTCACGACTTGACGCGATTGTAAAATATAGCTCTCGACTTTATATTCCTACGGTCGAGCGATTACAGGGGATATAAGCTGGAATTGGTTTCCATTGATTGATCATCATATTGACCTCGTGACTTGATTACATTTGAAATGGCCGTGCGTGACAATAATAGCCACCATAATCCGCTTAATTATTAGTTACGTTCAAATTGCTATATAAATGCTACAAATCGCGCTTGTACAAATCCGCGCCGTATAACGTCCGCCTATGGATTGATACCGTTTAATAGCGCACGTTATTATGACATGTAATCCCCCCTCTGTAATCTCAAGTGCATAAATACTTATATATACTAATACTTCCGTATAAATACCCGTGCTTAATTAAGAAGCACATTTATACACAAGCACATACATATATGTATGTGATATACTTACTCTTTCTCTTTCGCAGCATTATTTCTTCTGCGTTTGCATCGGCGAAACAAACTTTGACAATTCCGAGGGTATAAGAATCCGTGTAGAGAGTAGAGAGATTCGGAGGAAATTCATTTTACGCATTATCCCGGGGGACGCTGGCAATTATACGAAACCGAGGCGCGATCGCCATTATTAGTATACGGTCCTCTCTGAAAGAACAAAGTCCTCCGCAACACGCAGGCACATCCGCGCGACTAATTAGGGGACCTGTTCCGCCCGGGGGATAATCGATTCGGCAGCTTTGTCGCCATGGCATTCGCGATTAATTCTCTCGGTCGCCCGTCCGCCCCCTTCCGTTCTCTCCCCTTTCGCTCGTTTCAATAAGAAACGAGCGGAGTGGCCTCGACTAAAGTGAAGGAGGAAAGGGAGGACAAATTCATAACGCACGATTCCGGCTCCTTTTCTCGGGAAAATCGCGGGCGTGCCGCGCGGATTAGCGAGCGTCTCGAATTCCCCGTGGTGCGATGCATACGTAATGCGATTCACGACGGGACGCATGCGAGATCTCTGCATCCTGCTCTCCTCTCGAAGCGGAGAGAGGAGATCGCTCTTGTCCTGCGCCGGCACGTCTCCTCCTCGTCTCCCTTCGGAGTCCCTTTTCCTCTCCCTCTCTCTCTCTTTCTCTCCTCGACTCGGAGATCCTGTCGGATCTTTTCTCGACTAGGTATAGGTTGCCTTCCCCGGGTCCTTGGATTACCGGGAGATTCTCTCGCACGGCAATCAACGCGCGACCTCGCTCCTCTCGCGTCCTATTGAACTTTTGCCTCGCGCGTTCCATCTGTTCTCTCGACCTTCTCTCGAAGACGAAACGCGACGACGTGGGTTCGCGCGTTTATCGTATCGTCGTTTTACAGAGGTGTCGACGTAGCTTCGAGGCACGACCTTTAAGTTTTCATAGGCTACGCGACTTTTCACACGTCTGCGAGAATTTACGTATGTAGGAAGGAATGTGTTACATAAATCCTTTCTTCTCTCATATATAAAAGCTTTTTTGTTCTCCATTAATTCATTACTTCCGAATGGAGACACAAGTTCTTGGAATATATATGAGTTGAAAGCGAAAGAAGAAAATTAAAAATTAATTGAATTTAAAATAAAAGAAATTTAAAATATCGGAATGAATTAAAAGCAGAACTTTATGTTAATATATTACTGTTGCGATATGCAGGAGCTATATGCATTCATAATATTTGTATGCAAACAATATTACAATTATATGTTATAATTCAAATAACATTCTTTCATAATAATTATGATAATCATATTAATTATTAGTTTAATATCTCTAAAATATTGATTACGACATGACTACACTGTGTAGTAATAATGACAGTTATAATACGCATTACAATTTAAATGGTCTCTTTAAAATATACATTATTTACATTTTTGCGGTGTATTATTGACATATTTACTTTGTAATACTTATTAAATATAAATATGATAACGTAGATATATATCATAATCAATATTCTAAATATATTAAATGCATAAGTTATCACGCATACACAGGAATAAATTAACATCTGTATCTGTATTTTTTTTAAATAATGAACAAATGGCGATATTCTAAATAGAATGTATATATTATAGAATTAATAACATCACACATATATATATAATTATTAATTCAATATCTCTCATATTCATATATATAAGATTATTAGTGCAGTATTTCTAATAATAATAATATATATACATATAATGGACATTCTCTACATCGCATCCCTCTATAATCTCTGCATTGCTGCATCGCCTCGAGATGATTCGGAAGCTCGGCCAGTAGAATACTCGAACGTAATAGCTCTGTAAATTCTGCAAGCAAATGCGCCACGGTTCGCGTACCTAATTTTACTCACGAAAATGATCATTAAACGGGTTAGATACGCCCTACAAAGCAAGAAGCTGAATATATTTCGGCTAAAACATGAACACGCGCGATGTTTACATTCGCATTTGCATCGTGCGACTCGCAATCCTTAATGCCACATTTGACAGGCGAATTGATACGCGAAGCGTAACTCGGGTAGAGAGACAATTCGCAAGACAGAAGCACGAAATAACGCAAAATATACGATTCTTCGGTTATTATCAATAATATCAATGCGACGATTTGCAAAGAGTTGTTGAATTAAAAATATTAATCTTCATATTTTTCGGATAAAAAAAAATAATGTATGTATAACCAAATTAGTTGAATTTTTTAATTTAATAATACATATTTTTATGATTGACCTATATTATTTGCTGTTATTTCGGATTTTTATAATATCCTCGACAAAGGACAAAATTTTGAAAATTTAAAAATTTTCAGATCATATGGATATGAAATATGCCTTGTATGTAACTTATATTTATCTCCTTGTATTCAACTTTATTGCGTTCCCTACGTCAACGCGTCTACGTCATTGTACACGTGCGAGCGCGCGAGTTCCGATTCGACTCGGTTACAGCTGCCGATCCTTTTGATGGGCACGCATATCAAACGGCTTAAACGATTAAATTGGGAGTCGCGAATCTGCTTGGATCGGCGAATTGATTCTCGTTACGAGCGACGTGCACGCGCCGAATGTTCCAAAAAAATTGGCTATACATAAGTACCGAGCTAATGTGATTGTGATCTGTTTATCCCTGCGTCACGCGGAGATCGCTCGGTCCATCTGTAAAAAATTAATTATAGTGGATGATTAAAATCGTTTATATGTTACATAGAAATTTCGGAGCTTTAACTAATATCAAACATTAATTTGCATAATTATATTGTAATTGAAATACACTTATTTTCCAGACTGGAGGAGACTAGATTTTGCAATATAATTTATTAATTTCATTGTAATATTGAATTCCTATAAATATATGGGACGGAAACATTATTAATTTCATTGAATATGAATTAATGTAATAAACATATTGATTTTTATTTTAAATAAGTTTTGCAAATTAAATTTATGTCAGTTTTCAAATATATATACAAAGTTTAATTATTGTAAATTAAGATCAAAAATAAAGATTTTGTACTTTTTAGCAAATATCATCAAAGTTACAATTTAATTTAAATACTGAAATCTATTTGTGTCAAATGTATTAAGTACATTTCAGCTTTATATATTGTTTATGCGCGAAATGCATTAAGCATCTTTTATAACTGTAATTTTCATGGTCAATAATCACTTAGATTTTTAATTGATGCATCCGCAATCAAATAGAATATGTAAGGATGATACGACGTGACTATAATTATATATTAATTAATGTTTTGTTTAATATAAAAGTTAAATGTATACATACACACATGGGAAGAGGAAAGGGGAATTAAGCATTAATATTCTTAAATCAAGAAAAAGCGCAAAAAAGTATAGCACTATTAAAATATCGTAGACTATTATTCTCTTCTTTTTTAAATTTATTTCAATTTTTTAAATTTCTTTTATTTTAAATTCAATTAATTTTTAATTTTCTTCTTTCGGATTCAACTCATATATTACATATTTTAAATAATCTATTTAATGAATTCATAATTACTAATAATAATTATTAATAATTACTAATTGTAATTATTTCATAACTCGCCAGTTTTCCTCTAATTTTTCTCTCAATCCATAATTTTATTCATGCTTATCGATACCTTAACTTTATTTTATTTGAAACGAAATAAAACTACATAAGATTACTTCATAACTATTTTTTTATTCGTGGATTAGAAAAATATTTTATATAAATTATTCCGAATTTTATTAATTATAAAATATTTGATATTATGAGAAACAAATAATAAAATTCTTAATAAATTTCAATAAATCTCGCGGTGAATCGCGCCGGAATAGAATAATTTTACTAATGGAAAACCGTTTTATATACCTCTCCGTTTATAAATAATATAATCAATCAGAAATGCGAAGAATGTTCAACGTAAAATTATTTCATAAAGCATTACATATTTGGCATAAAGAAATGTTTCGGAGCGACAGCACACGATCTTGGTGTTTGTTCACACTGTGTATGTGCACTGTAGCGCGATACTCTTTATCCGACAGGTACTATTCCGTATCGGCGTTTTATTGTCCTTCGAGACGTAATCGCGACAAGATCTGAGAGAAAATGCTCTCGCTATTAACTATTCGTAAGCATATATCAAAGCAACGGCTATTCATCTAATATAAGCAGATATGTATGTACGTCATACGACTTATTCATTTAAAGTAGGAATCGAAACGAGATAATAAAGGAAGATTAATTTATAGGAATTTCAATTTATCGTATCTCTTGTGATATTTACAGGCAACAATTATTTTTTCAATAATACTTGTTGATTCGAATACATCTCGCATCGCATTCTATATGTTTTACTCACTGATATATAATTAGTTATCATTTCGTAATTAAAAGTAATTAAACAGATAAATACACAAATAGGTTGAGTGACGGAAAAAATTGTTGCATAAAACATGAAATAATACACGAATCACTGGATAAATTATCTAATCGTTATAGGATAATCGTTGTATTAAATATCTTTGTTTATTATTATGTGCATTGAATTTTGTACTCGATATATTAATAAATTTTTGAGATATTAATTATCTTGAGTCTCACAATAATTTGTTTTTTTTTATTTGTTACAGATGAACGTAGTCAACGATCTCAACGCTGTTGCACATCGACCGGTGAGTCATCATTTTTTATTTTATGGTAATTAAAAATATATTCACACGAGATTTATGCGTGCCGTTTCTGCGTTGCATTATGAGATATCGCGAATCATCGCATATTCCGGAAATCGCGTAGCGCGCGAATGACCGCGTCAAGATAAAGGAGAGGCCATGCCAAGAGGGCAGATTTAATTTCGATTCGTGTCGCCACGATTTATTTCACTACGATGTACGCAAGTATCACAAACTCCCGATCACATTCGTAATTGCGCGCGTTTATAAATAATGCATGCGGCGTCGTGAAAACGTGCAGGCGCGCGATTCTAAGATCGCACAAGCTAGAAATCTTTATAAAAGACATTAGGAATAATTAGACTGAATAATACTAACAACTATTGATATTAAAATATTATTTGGCATTAAATATAATTAATATATTTCTTATACAAAAGAACTTTGAGGTTTTCATATAATTTTATTTTTAATTATAGTTTTGTATATTTTACGAACGAAATAATCAAAATCGACATTCTCTCTCTCATTCCCCCCCCCCCTCTGCGCTGTAAAATATTAAGAAAAATTAATATTACAAGAAAATAAAAATTTTTTTCGTTTAGAAAAATTAATTCGCAGAAATTATGGAACATTTTGTAGTAGACAATTTGTCTCTTTATTATTTATATGTCGAATCGTTGCGTCGACCGACATGGAATGAGTAAACGGTATCGGGATACTTTATCAATTTCAATTCATTCCTCCGCGCGCAAAGATATAGCGATGACGAAACGGGGAACCAAAACCGCACGTCAAGTACATACTTGAAACCGACAGACTGGCCGCGAATACTTTCGTCGCTGACACGTGAGAAGCACCGTTGTTCCAGCAACCGCCGACGGGGTAATAAACCGCGTATAGGTGAAATTCATGACGGCGGGGAGGCGAAACGTCTTCCACTCTTCAGGACGAAACGCCGGCTCACCGTCGTTGGTGTCGGCTCGTGTAAAGTCGTCGATATCCGGTCCCGGACTGGTTTGATGTTCTCGCATAAACCCGACCACGGTCGTATCGTTCTGGTCGTACGGCAGACGTTAGGAGGAAGTGGGTAGGGGGAAGGACCGGAAGACATCGATCTCTTTCCTACGGCCGCGTCTCGAAGGAGGAAGAAAAACTTTGCGTTGTATCCTTCGCCAGTTTCGCGCGGTCTCCCCTGAATAATCTAGTCATTCGTAAATTTGAAAATGACTCGCGAGAGACATACGGCGGTTTCCGGAATGTGTCACACTATGAACTTCTCCGGGTTCTTCGGAAAAGAATGAAAAAAAAAGAAAGAAGAAAACGCCGAGGTCGAGAGTTAAGTGTGCACTTGAAACGAACGAGTGAACGAAACTTCTCTGGAGAGAATCGTGCTTACATCGGCACATAAGTATATGCGTACGAATTGACGACGCTTATTTATACCGGTCGTTATTTTACAAGCTCTAAAAAGAGTTTTACTTCATCAGCGTACACTAGTTCTTGTCACACAGTAATGATTTACTCGAAAAATAAGAAATAAATGATAGCGCGATATTCTCGATATTAATTCGATATATTCCGCAGTCGATACTTTAATTATGGATATTTTTCTGGCGAAATAAAAGAGTATGAGAAGTGCGATCGGTGGGATTTGATGCGATTGATGCGAAGTAAAAAGAAGTAAAAGAGACGAGAAAGAGAGGGGAATGAGGGCCTAATTGAGTGAATTCTTGCATTCTGCACCAATACGTTGCTATCGTCGCGCATTTAATTAAATGAAAAGTCGCGTTCTGTTAACTGCGGGTAATGTTCAATGGATCGTAAGGTGATCAGCCAGAATTGTGGCAGCATCTTTCTGGCTTCCTGGCGGAAGAAACACGGAAGACGGCGATAGACGAGAAAAATAGCTGATAATCAGGAAAACCGGTCGTTCGCGGAGAGAAAGAAACGGCGAAGGGGAAGGAGAAAGAGAAAGAGAAAGAGAGAAGGAATGGGCGCGAGAGAGACTCGAAACGAGGTAAAAATTGATTCGGCAGGTGAAACCTCCGGCTCTGTTCTCTGTTGATTTAAGCAACGTACCGGCTGCCTCGTGCTCTATAATCATGGCGAGCAGTCCATTATTACTCCACCGCCAGTGCCTATCTCAACTCGGTCCTTCTCCACTCCACGTCCTCGCCATCGCTCCTCATCCTCCGGCTCCGCCGTTCGTCTTATTGTTTTCTCTTTCTCTTTCGTCCTTCCACAACTCTCGCTTATATCCCGTACGTACGAACACGGCGAAAACCAAACTCCACCTTCCTTCTTTCCGGATAGTAACGAGGATAACGAGAGGATCGTCCCAAAGACCGCAAATAATAAATACTTTTCTGCGCTCCGTAAAATTTCTCGACCGATTTTATACCGCGACACGGCTTTCCCAGAGAATCGTAAGTTTGAGGAAGCTGTAGCATTACTCTCGTGTTTCACAATTGCGGGGATTGCGCTGGAAATAGCCGCGCGGCTAATAATTGACCGTTAGAATTTCGCTCGCGGAGAGTTCGACGAAAGTAGATGGATCGAAAATTAGTGAGTACCGCGATCGGCACTGAGAAATTTGAGAAGTCGCCCGGAATCTCTCTCTTTCTCTTTCTATCAAGCATATGGCCATTTAAAAAGAGAAAATATCCATACGTTTCTACACGTTTGTTATTATACATTGAGTATAAATAAGTATCGTGAAAAATAATTGTGGAAATTAATTATTTACAAGACAAATTTACAAGAATGAAAAGTTATTATAAAAATTAAGTTATATTTGAAATTATACAATGCAACAATTAAAAACAGAAAATGCACTGCATAAATTAACGCAATAGTAGGATTCATCGGTGATTTTTAGAAAATTAAAAAAGCTGCATATGTCAGCATCAGAATATATAATAAATTTATATCGTAAAATGTTCATGTTAGATTTAATATTCCAGTAAATGAGTATCGATACCAATATTATAAGCATATTATAAGAAAAATATCAATGTGTAGAATATTTTATTTACGAATGGCCACCGATAGATAAATATGATTGACGTTCAAAATTTCAATCCAAAATGGTAGAAAGTGACAAGTTGGAGTCCATTAGATCCATAGAGAGAGAAAGAGAGAGGAAATTCATTCTTCTTATCTTCGTTTTCCCACGTTCTTCCCGCAGTCTATCCTTGTTCCTGTAATTTCGATCCTCTCAGAGGATCTCTCGGATTCGGATTCAATTCGATCGGCTTTGGCGCGGGGTGTGTGAAGTTGGCACCCCTATGTTACGATATCATAGTTCTGTTAAGAGTTCTGAATTATTTAGAAGCTAAGGAAGAGTTCTTGATAGTTTTTATAAATAGTTCCGGTCATTATGATAATGAAAATTGACTTTGAAAAATGGGGGTGCCAACTTCACACACTCTTTGGCGCGACTCTTTGGAGATATAGACGAATGAAATTTCTGAAATTAATTATTTTGCACTCGCGCTATTTATGACGTGAGAGATAAAAGCGGAGATCAATGCGTGAAATGATCAATATTCCTATTTACATTATCCCACGACGGAAATACATTATTCCGAGACTAAATATCGCTCGTGTATCTTTAACATACTACACGCACTTTTTTTATTTAAATCATATAATCTTTTACAAGTGCCTTTCTCTAGTTGTCAGCCAGTTACGTCGGCGTCGTTTTTTTCTCTGTATCCCTTCTGTCGCGCGGTATGTTTATTCAAATGAGAGGCTTGTAATTCGGCAATTCACTCAGCCGTGTAGCCCGATCGCATGACGTTTCGTGTTATGCGTCTAGACATTCCATCCTAGAATTATTCTTATTCATCAACATTCACTTTATAACGACGAAAAAAATCACAAAGGCGTGTTCTCCGGGAATTCTTTGAAATTAATAAATTTTAAAATATATTTAATAAATTGTTACATATTTTAAATTTGAAACTTTTAATTTGATATTTTTATTACGGGTATAAAAATTTTCGCCAATATAATAATAAGCAGGTCCTTTGGAAATTTTTAAATTTTGATATTGAATATTTTCATTTACAAGTTTTCCACGTCCATCCCTCTCTTACGCTCCCCCTGTCGTTGCCATCCGCGTCCAATCTCTCGCTTCCGTATACCTACCCGTGAATTTAGTGCTCCATTTTCTCATCGTAAATGCGAATTTTTCTTTAACGAAAAACTCTCGGACGTTTCCCTCGGCATCTAAATTTTTAATTTCACAGTCCCCGGTACGCGATCCTTCCCGCGGGATTGATTTTCTCGGTGCCGGGGCGACGACGACGACGACAACGACGAGGATGGACGGCGGCTTTACGGCTTCGCGAATAAATCGCGCACTAGCTTTCGTTCGTTAAGTTCGTTTTCGGTCGACGATACGGATAAGCGCGTTACGATTTATTCCGCGGAATGAAGAAGATCCTGATCTCGGCGCCGTTTGCGCTTATGCGGGTTAAATTGCGCCATGGCGTTATGGTGGCCCTGAGTTATTGCACTATGAAACGCAAAAATAAACGTCCCTTGGCTTAGTTACTTGCCAACTGACTGTGCCAAGCGAAATATTCAAAGCAAACTGCCAAGGTATTTAGTATATAGCATATATTATTACATACGCTGGACTCTTTATTAAAATATTGATTTAATGACATTCGAATATATACCTATAAATGTACTTTACATATTGATTACAGTTTCATTAAATTTTAAATTTTTCTTTCGTTTATGTACGCGCGCGAAGTATTGTACAGGTGAGATATTGCATAAAAAATTTTTCGTTTGATTTAAGATTCTCCTTTGACCCTACTTTATTTCAATTCAACACTTTTTTTCACTTTCACATATCAAACGAATATTTAATTCGACGAATGTTGATGGAAAGCTTTTTTACAAAATTCGCGATATTTATAGTTTCATTTTTTCCGAGTAATTAGTATTATTCTCGAGTACTTGAGAAAAGAGCCAGAGTTCGTTGAATTAACACATTTTTTTAAGTACGCGTTTGGTTAGCGTATAAAATATTTAAATTTCGCCGTCCCCGGTTTCGTGACTACCGTAGCACTCTCGAGTAAGAACTACAGCCGAAAGTAGGTCGAAGTAGACCGCAAAGTGAACGAGGTGGAAGTCTTAACAGAAACCGTCAAGATGATGTAGGACTTCAACGAAGTTTGTCCTATCCATTTCGCTAAATTTCAGTTGCAGTTGGCATTGATATTGTCAGCCGATGGATATTGCTTACATTAAGCAGCTTGCATAACTTTGCGGATAATAATACCATGATCCGCAAACTTGTCTTAAGTTACTTAATATAATCACGAAAATATTTACAACTATCAGTACATATGTATATACATATATAATTATACATATGTATTTTTTTTCTTTTTTAAATATTAATCTTAAATGATGTGAGCTGTTCTACCGACAAATAGGGAATAGATCGTTTGATAAAAATTTAAAGTCGATTATATATTTTTTTATGTTTTACACTTACACAGATTTATAATCGTAATAATAAATTGCCTTTTATTATCAAACAATTTAAAAATTAAATTTTATTTACTGCAGCATTTAAAATTTTATAAATGTATACAGAAATCATATCCGCGTTTTATGTGAAATATGTATTGTAATTAAGTATTAAAATTTAAAAAAAAATCGTCTCAGATGCTGCCTATAATGCTGATTAAAATTGAAATTGCCAGCTGTTACGTCTTTTAAATTATGTTACTGTAGCGAATAAAACAATTCATTTATGGCGAGTGAGAAAAAATTTCGCGAGACATACAAAGTATGAAATTAACATGTTATCCGGAATTGCGATCGGGAATATAACGATGAAAACGTGCGGAATTATTTGTTAATGTAAAAGTAATTATCGACTCTGCGACACATGTGTATATACGGCATTGTCGCCAATCCGGTTTTCATAATCGCAGCACGCTTCCTCGTAAATTTACTGGCACTATACATCATCAGTAAATATCGCTCCCCTGCTACGTGGTGTTCGGTTGGAGAGTGAATGCTTTTTTAAATTTTACGATGGAGAACGACGTCGAGTAGGATCGACACGCGTCGAGAGGTCAAAGAAATCAAGCGAGAAAATGTAGCGCGCTCGAAAAGGAAAACAGTACTCGGGAAAAAGCCATCAAAAGTTTCACTTCGTAATTACGAACGTGGCAAGCAAACGGAATCACGGATCGCCCGGACTATCTATTTTCTGGTGGCTATTTCTTTTATCGTCTGATATATATATAATATTTGTATACGAAGTCGCGCAAGATATTATACACTCTTACAATTAATTCCTCGCGTCGCCGACGTTTGCGATTTAAGAGAGCATGTGTAATAAACATACAAATATGAATAACGTTAAGCAGGATAATGATAATAATATTACATCCAACAGATAAAACTCATCTGTCTCGATTACTACCGAGTGGTATTACCGAGTTTATCTTTTCATAATTTGAGTGGAGCCGCAAATAAGAGGGGCTAAAAAATAAGGTAATATTGAGAAAGAGTATCGCGAAGCATCTTGTATAATGAGAGAAGGCCTGATGCACGCGATAGAGTTTTTTTAATAATTTTATTAACAAATTATTGAGCTATATAATTTACAGCATCAGCTCTCATTCCAGCAATTTTAATTGTATGTGGATTAATATCTCGCGTGGAATTAAAGTACGGATTATTAAACAACTTAAAGTAGATAAATTTTGAATCTTGTATATACAGGTAAAGTTGTAGGCTTTAAAACTGTCAACTTTAATTTTAATGATAATGATTTTGTTGGCGAATATAAAGATATAATTTTCGCTTCGTCAAGATTTTTCAGTCATTAATATGTATATGTATCTAAATTGAAAGTGAAGAGCTAATTTAACATGTAATTAAACAGTATATTTTTTGTCTACTAATTACAAATAAATTATATCTATCTAGATTTGTAATCGCGTGATTTAATTATCTTAATGTTTCAAATATTAAATAATGTTAAATATATTCAAACATTATAAATTGATGATTCGCTTTGAAGAATCTATTTCTGGGATCATCTGATGCTTTTGAGAGATACAGTTTTTATACAAGTTGGTGAAATAGAATTCAACGGACATTTATCAAAGTAAAGCGAGTTTGAAAATGATCGACGCGTAACGATGAGGGGAAAGGGGAGAAAAGAGAAGGTGGGGCACGCCGTCGTCGAAGGAGACGTAAAGGAGAGTAGCGGGTGGCATCTCTTCGAGCAGGGGAGAAGAGAGACCAGGGATGCCACCGAGAAAGAGAGAGAAAGAGAAAGAAACAGAGGGAGAGAGAGAGAGAAAAAGAGAAAAAGAGAGAAAGAGAGAGTAGTTTGGCCCTGTAATTACGGACAAACAGGGGGGAAGTGATGGCAGGGAGGGTGGTGGGGACCGGAGGCGACGGGGTGGGACGCAGCGCGGGGAACCCTATAATCTTGGCGGGACCGCCCCTTGTTTGCTTGTATAATTACCCCGTGGCCCTCCTTCGATGGGGCCCCGATGCCGGGGCCTGGGCCCCGGTTCGAATCCGTCGGCCCGTTCGTCATTTCGTTCGTTCCGTGCTCGGCCATAATGCCGATATCATTACCTAATGCATCGCGCATGCATTCGTGCTGCATGTTGCTCGTGGCTGCTCCCTCGGCCTCACGTCCCTCACGATACATTCTTCCCTTGCTCTCACTGCCCCCCTCCCCCATTCCGTCGATCCCTCGTGCCAGGAGTAAGTCTTCTTTCCCGCGTCTCCCTCGTATCCCCCCGTTGCGCTCTTCGTCTCTCTCGACGATTTCTCAGGATTGACGTAATTGGCTTATTTGCATTGTTCCGTCTGCGCGCCTTCCCCCTGTAATGCGCGGGATGGATCATTCGCGAGCGAATCAGGGGGCCTGGGAGCAACAATGTTGCCCTCGCTATATAGCCGGCGCGGCGTAGAGAAGTGCGGGTTCGCGCGTCCGCAGAAACGTGTGTTCCGAACTGTGCGATATGGATGGAATTGAAATTCCTGAAAGCGCGTGACGTTTTGACGAGAGAGGTATATATATATCTCTATCGGATACTTCCGGGATTTCTTTGCATGGCCACGAGCGTATATCCGAGAAGGTCGTTTTTGGCGGAAAAAATTGAAGTTTAACCATTTCTCGCGAATCCACTTATGTCCGCCGGGTACAAATAGCTGTCCATTGTCGGTATTCATTGCCGGGAACTTGAGGTAAACATTAAGTTTGACAAATTGTATGATGTTTCTACGAAATATTTAGTATAGACGTGACATGGTCGAAGTAACAAGGATTACTCTGAGAATTACGTGCGGATGTCTATCGTTTTATGCGCCCTCGGTGCAACGCCGAAATTGTGGGAGACCGTTTATCTCTCGGTCGTGAAATTTTTACGAGAACGTGTGTGTTCCCAGGCCGCTGTCTGTTACCCCCGCGAAAGTTTCGCCGGCGTAAATATTTCGCTAAGATAATAAGAAAATACGACGAGGTAATATTCCGGTTCGATGCAAGAGAAAGAGAGTTTTTTTTTTGTTCGGCAAAGTCCTCTCGTCCTCGAAGTAGGCGCGCATCCCGTTCAATCCCGCGATAATTTCAACGCAAGCTATCCCGTCGAATTTATGGGCCGAGAGGCTAGCCAAGACGATATTAAAATAAACCATTACTCCGGGAATGAATATGAACGAACGACTAAATTATTTCTTAAAAGCCTTCTCTCCCGAACCGACCGCGCACTGAGTCGATTACATTAAATCAAATTAAGGTTCTCTGCATTTTCATCCGCATCCCTCTCGACCCGCCCTGCCTTCCGCTCCTCTATCCTCCTTACACTTTCGGCAGTCAGCTCTACCTACGGACCCTACCCTTGTAACCCATTAGCAAAATAGGATAATATTTTGGTCCCGGTTTCGCCGATTCGCTGCCGCGCGTCCTTCCTTCGTGGAATAAAGAACTGGCTGTCCGATTATAACATCGGCGGTTAAAACGAGGAAATTATCGGTTCGTGCCAGTCCCAGCTTTAATAAAAGCTGCTGAGAGCGCCAGAAATGGAAGAACGTAGAAAATACGCCTCGCAGTTTGCGACAATTTAAATATTTTATATAGGAGAAACCCTTGTTTCTTTCCCCACCTTGATTCATAACTTATTTAATTTCTGTGATAAATATAAGCTTCGAGTTAGAATAAAGAGAAGAATTGCGACGAAAATTTCGTTCGAACCGCGAGAAAAGATGACATTTTGTGTCCTGAAAAATATTGTATTATTGAAATAATTTTACAATAAATTATTCATCTGGGGACGTGATTAAATGAATTTTATTTACGCTTTATTCTAATGAAAATTTCTAACAAAGATAAATTTTACTTAACACGCTTACAGTTCGTTGACCCGTACGAAAGCGGTTCCGATTCCGGGAGTCGCCTCTCTGTGAACATTCAAGTGGAATCAACACTTGTAGATGCGCACAGTGTACGCGTTAAATTACAGAGGGCGAAGAATCGGGTTCGAAATTCTTGCCGCGAGGCACTCGGATGCACCTAAAATTGCCGCCGGCGTGCCGCTAATTGGGCTGCGCGTTTCGCTAATTGAGATTCGCGGAACTGCGGCCGCCCAGGGCATCGCAAAATTCGACACTGTCGCGAGCTGAGGTATCGAGACGCGTCGGCGCCGAGAATCCACGCGATCGTTCACTGTCGCGAAGACGTGCTCGATGCTCCTCGAACTTTTTTTCTTTCTTGTTTGCGCTCCTCTTCTCTCCTCGTATCTCCGAGAACGGACGGCTGTCCGTATGTAGGTCGGTCGCCCTCTTCGTGCACGGCCAAATGTTGATCGTTGCTCGCTCAAAGCGACGTCGCGTTAACGTGTGACCCTTTACCTTAACGACGCGACGCTGGCGTGTCGCTCGGGGGTTGTAATTCACGAGGTGCGAGCTGACGTTCGCGGGACAGCTCGTGAAAACACCCCGCGGAAATACGCGGATCCCCGTTTCTCTCCCTCCCTCCTCCCTCCTCTCTTCTTTCTCTCGCATTGGTATGCTTTTGATGTCGGAACGCACCCCAGTCGTTCCTCTGACGATTCCTGTTTTATGCTCTCTTACGGCGAAGATGTCAGGGTGAGCTTTGCTTCTCGGCGCAAAGAGCCCCCCGTCTTTGATGTCAGTCGCGAATGCGTAATTCAGACTCGAGCTGATTTTTAAAAGAGCGAATGTAAGAGATCCTTGGCTAATATGAGTTTTCCTTTATCTACTTTCCAATTACTTTATCAGACAAATTTGTTTATCCACGTTCGATATGTTTGATATGCTTCTCTAGATATTGATTCAATCTAGAATGTTTTACTTGCATGATTTATTTTGTTATACGTTTTCGTGCGTACACATTATTAAAAATACATTAATTACATCATTTTTATTTTGCTATAAAATTATATTATTATTACTATTAATGTAAATAATTATTTTTCAAAATGCCATCTTGCTTTATAATTTTTAGTTTAAATATATTTAAAGACTGCATCGTACAAATATATCAAAGCGATGAAAAAAAAATATCATCCAGTCCATTTCTCAAACTATCGTCTAATCTTTTTATTAAATCTATCTGTAATCACATTTATAGAAAAAAATCCACCAATGAAAAACGTCAAATATATTATGAGTCAGATGCGTCCAATCACCAGATGAATTTTTAGCCGTTAAAGCGATTACTTTTCTTATCCGACATGATTGTAGCGATGAATTGTATTTTCAAAGGACCCGGAAAACACCCCCTTCGCGCGTGCATTACAATTACACAGAGAAAGGTTTTATTTATGACGTCTCGATCTCCCTCGCAATTACCCTAGCGTATTAGAGATAATTGTGCAATCGTTCGGAAAATGCAAACGGATCTATACTGTCGTTCTTGATTTATCACGTGTCGCGATACCGCGTCCTTGAATCGCGCTGATGACGAGGAAATCGATAGGTTCCTAGTCCGCGGACGAGCGCTTTGTCTAAGAAGGAAAAAAGAAAATAAATTTTTATAGAGAATAACAAATATATACTATGCGCACTATGCACGCAGAATGCGTTCGTGTCAAAGTTGACACAAGAGTCGTAAAACGTCATCTCCTCTTCCCAGGCGGTCTTCTTAATCTCTTGGATTATCTCCATGTGCCAGTTGTTAGCTTCCGAAGGGTATTCGCGGCTCTTCTCTCCTCATTCTTACGTCCCTATGGCATAAATTACTACTCCTTAATCCACCGGCAAGAAAGCGCTCGCGTTAAACCGTAAAAAATCATTCCGCCGATGTGCACTTCTTGAGATCCCCAGATTAGCATGGCGTCGTTGTTCTTCGTTCCCAGCGTATTTTCTCCTCGGGTTCGTCGGACATCACGATAAAGTGTTCCCGGTGTGCGGCAGCTTTGTTTTATTTGACAAATCGAGGAGCAGACAGAACTATTTTTTATCGAATGTTAAGCGGAGAAAAAAAAATATATATATTTATAAAGAAATACATAGAAACTGGCGCATCCCCTCGACAAGTTCTTGCTCCGATAGAGAGAATACGGGATTTACGAAAAAAGAAATTGTTCTCTTTCCTACCATCCTCCCTTGTAATTTTAGCTCTTGTGTGTCCTGCGCAAGTCTGGTGGAAATGCACGCAATCTACCCCATTATATTTAGTGAACCGGAAGTCATAAAGCGTGCTGCTGTTTCGTTGAGAGAGATTATTTTAATCTTCTTAAATCGCATGCTAGCTGAAACATTTAGAAGCTGATTCACTGTTTCCCATGTTTAAGTGATGTTCATTGTAACTCTCATCCATGATTTTCAGTTGTATCAGAAAACAAAACGATGTAAGGAGAACGTTATTGTCATAACTTGAGAGGATTATATATATTAAACTAGTTTTATTAACTAATTTAATCGCTTCTAATTTTTTACATACTTTATTTCTATCGAATTCTAATGAAAAATTCTTGTAAAAATAATTTTATTAATTGTAATATTTTTATTCATCTTAATATTCTACATGCTTTAAAGCTCTGAGAAAAGAGGGAAAACGATATTCAGATTTCTTCTTATATTCGATATCACACGAGAGCTAATTATTACCTGAATCACTATTGATTTAACGTGTGTGTAAAATATGTACACAATCGAGAGTAAAAAGCTATATAAAACGACCTAATCGATACGTTAAAAGCGTTTCCAAGAAATAGTCTTTTTTCGACGTTTTTTAATCCACGTATATACGTAACGTGGAAAGAAGCCGGACGCGCAGGAAATGGAGAGACACGGTAAAGAAAGAAACGGCGAAAAGCAAAGGAAGGGATTATTCTTCCCCTTTCTGCCGTCCTCTCCCCTATCACGTCTGTCTGGATATCCGTGGGGATTAGTGTGGCGACGTTGTTCTACGTTCGGGACATGTTTGGACGATGGGGGGATGGAAGGAAAGAGGGAAGGAAAGAATGCGTGGGTGTATGGCGAAAAGCCAGCGCCAGACAGCCACTTCGTTTTCTCTCCCGATGCCACCAGACAAATCGGAGTGTGTATGCGCGACCGTCGGTCGTCTCGTTCCCGTTCCTCACGCACTAACGCATTCACGCACACACGCGCCCCCATATTCGCACGCGTCGTCGTCGTCGCCACCAACACGGACGGCCAGTCGCATTCGAGGGATATGTAAGATTCCTACCGCCCACGTCACGACAAATTGTTGCTCAGCTGATCGGCCGACCCACCGCCGCTCGGTGAAACTTTAAATCCTCCTCCTTCTCTTTCTGCCTCTTTGTCTTCCCCTTTGTTTCTTTCTCTCTTTTCTTTTTTTTTTTTCTTTCTTTCATCTCCGTTTTTGTCAAACGCGCGACAAGCCGATACACATTCGTATATCGAGTCGTCGTAAAGAGAGAGAGATAGAAAAAGAGAGAAAAAGAAAGAACCGTGCGCGAATGATTCATACTTTCGTGCGGCGGATGTAATGACAGTCCCGGTGGCAAATTGCCGGGACCCGGTAGCACTCCTCGTCAGAATGATTTATCAAGCATCGCGCAACCAGTCGTGCGCCCGCGACCCTTTGCGAAGTTATGATTAGTACGCGCGTAATGACAGCCGAATTAATCAATCCCGAGGAGAAAGGGCGCGATTTGCTCTCTCGATGAATAGGAGGGTCGTGTCGTCGCTCGTTGACCCCGTGTTCGTTTCCCTATAGCTCGCGATCCGCGCGCACCAGGTTGTTGACCGATTTCCTTCGTGGGAGAGACGAACGACTCGAATCGACACTCGCCATCGACGCGCGTCGACATCGACCAGGAAATCTCTGTTCCCGAGAATCCTATCCGACAGGAGAGCGGAAGTAAGAGGGTTCCGCGCTGCCGTTTTCGCTCTCTCGATCCCGTCTCACTTATCTATCCTGCGTTGCTGTTCCGGTTTCTGCGATGTCGACCCGAGTCGAATGCGCGACTGAGGCTGTCTGTCTTCATTCATATCCCTTTCTCCGCTCGCGCGGTTCTGTGATTTTCTTCCACTCTCTTTCTTTCTCTTTCTCTCTCTCCGTGCGCGCCTTCTCTTTTCTGCGCTTTACCTTTCGACGAGGAGGCAAGGCAATCACCGAATGAGACGCAACTGTATCCGACGAGCGGTTTCGATTCATAAAGGGCAGTCGATACGAATAGAACATCGCGCGAACGCGCAAAAACATCTTTTGAAGTTTCTTCGCCGCAAAGGGGCCCGGTGGGAGTCGTCCGTTGATTTAATGGGTGCACGCGGTTTAAATGCCACATCAAACCTTCTTGCCACCGCTTTCCCTCTTCCGTTCCTCTCCGTCCCTATCGTCGCAAACTTCGAATCGGAGTTCATCCTACAAATGACCCCTACGCGCGCGCTATCGTTCCTCCGCGAGCGCTATCGCTCTGCCAGTCGGTCCTCGTAAGGGCTCGTTCCTCTCTCGAAAACCACGTCAAAGTTTTAAGTGAGGCGTCGAGGCCGAGATATCTTTGCACACGCTGCCGCAGATGCCTTTCTCTTTCTCTCTCTCTTTTTCTCTGTAGTGCGCTCTTTGCGCTACTGCGTTGCACATTGTTATCTCCATTAGTCGAATCATGAGTTACGAGGTCGTAAATTCTTTTATCAAGATGCTCCTTCAATTTGTGACCATTGAAGCTATAAGTTGTTAGAATTTCCGATTGGAAACGATTAGCCGTGCACGGTGTCTTTATTATTGTGTGTGGGAGTTAAAAAATATATATTATTACACATTTTCTCTTTTCGATTATTTATTTATCGAAAAATTGTAATTCTATAAATATAATTCCCTATAGTAGGTCTCGATGATAAATTATTATAGAATAAAAAATTACAGATTATATATATATAAAATAAATTACATTTTGAAACATTGAAAGAAATATGAATGTCAGTGTAATAATTGTACATTTTAATTAATTTTAAAACAAATTTTTGTTGAAAAAAATCACATGTTCAAAACTAATGAATACGAATGAATTAATGCGAAACGTGCAAGTTCAAAAGATATTGCATGAAACTGACTAAAGTAAAAAAAAATGTATTATAACAGTTTTATCACATTTAATAACTTTCTTTGTACATACATTCATCTATCGCGCAAATACAAAAATAGCGGCAACGGTATTTTTATATAAAAGCAATTTGAACAAAAGCGCATTCAAAATTGTTTATGACAATAAATTTATAAATTTACCTGATTTTTAGCAAATTTATATTTTACTAAACTCTGACCTCCCTTTCCGTTAATTAAATTTGCGTTTCAGAGAAGCTGTATGTTCCTCATTATTTCGTATGACGCCGCTTGTATAGGTGCACAATTATCGATTAACGGGATACGCGTGTGTATGCATGTATGTGCGAGAGACATACGTCTACGCTACGTTGCGAAATAACAAGTTACGTTTACAACAAGTTACGTTCGTTTAAAATATTTTCTCTCTCTCTCTCTCTCTCTCTCTCTCTCTTTAACGCGAAGCTATCTAAGCGCGGCTTGCATTCAACGATAATGTGAAAACGCGTTATCGTGGCCTCCGTGAACACAGAACGGCAATTACAATTAAGCCGGGACCGGCTGATAAGCCTTCCGTGAATGCGTGACGCGCTCGATATAGCTGTTGACATTTTTTTCGCGCACGCGGACGCGAGCAACGTGAGCGGATGAGACACGATGACGCACGTGAGAGGCTCTCGGACGTGCTTTCCATGAATTCGTGCTTTCCATGAATTCATGAAGGGAGACACACCGGTTTTGCGGCGAATGAAATAAGCCCGGATAACCCCGGCGTCTAATTAGCAAAGTGAGCCATTAATATCGTTACCTGATGTATCATGCGACTGAAGGTCCAGCTATGTCGCGCATCCGCGAAAATTTCGTTTGAAAAGGGGGGAAATAAATGTCGGTCGTTACATAACAGACGTTTTTATCCGAGCATCCCCTATTGTAGGTTTTTTTAAATCGGCGGTCGCCGATACAATCGGTCGCTTGATAATTTTTCATCAAACAATGGACACCTCTCGGGCGAACCCGGCTCAAACATACGTCACGGGGCCTCAACGAAGTGAAAACATAATTTATCGTCGATTGTGTATAACTCATGAATTTATTCAACGCGGTGTCGCGCGACGTTTCGGTAGGTTAGCAATTCCGATAAAACGTATCCGCACGTATCTCATTTTGATCGAATTATCTTCTTCGCATTGAAACGCGGTGATATATCAAGCGCGCAGAGTCGCATTTGTACGATACGTACGAAGGCCATGTGCTGTTTCCAATTTAAAACAGTCCCGCTCGTTGTAGAAATCTCTTGGATCGTACGAACGAGTCAGAATCTCTCGTGTCTTCAACGAAAAGTGCAGCTCGATCAATGTCATTAGCGTAATACGTTATGTGTTTTGGATTTTGTCGAAAGATATTTCAAAAGTTTTTCTACAAATTTCACACCAGAGTTCTTTTTTAGCGAAAATTTCCAGACTGCTAATATGTGACTGATAGTAGAGATATTTTCGTTAAGGATAAAATGTCTCTGTATTTCTGGCTATCTTCTTGCTAGTTTCTCAAAGGTGAAATATAAATGAATAACGTTATTTGCCAGTTTATATGTCAATTTTACTTTAAAAAATAGTTTAAATTTAATATTTTGAATTTATCAAAATCGGAAAGATCTATTTCTAAAATATTTTTCGGTAAATTTCCTGAAATACCCTATACCGCGCTCGTAATATAAATTATTGCGCAATATAATATCAGCCTTCGTGGCAGATAAACGTGTTGAGAAATGGTAGAAATAACGGAGCGGTCCTGATGGGAGAGAGAGCTGATGCTGGGCGTACCGCGAATCGCACCGCTTTTGCGCTACGGTTACACCGGTTACATAACAAGAATCTTGCACAAACAACGAACGTTTTAAACTCTCTCTTCTTCTCTCTCCGAGATTGTTGCACGCGCGAGAAAGTTGAGATCCATTTACACAGGTCGGAGGTCAAGGATGCTGCGTATCTCTCTTTCTTTTTCTCGCTCTCTCTTGTTCCGAATTTCAACTGTGTGGCGGAAAAAATGCAAACAGATACCTCGCGTCGTAACTCCTTTGGTTATACGATGACGCGACGGTCGAGGCTGAACCAACAAACCGATAAAGACTCAATGTATAGGTATCCACTGCTTACGACCGCTTAGAAAGTAAATTTTGTCCGGCCGTAGTCATTATGCGAGAGGTTGAACGCCATGGTCAAAGGTTCGTCGTATCTTCGTGTACGCCGTCGATTTTTTTTCCCTCGCCTGTTAAGGCCGGGCTACCCCCGCTCGTTCCAATCAAAGACACGTCAAGGATCTTAACAAAGGGTAAACATAATTCACCGCGCATATTGGTAGCCCGATCTTGGAGAAGAAACGAGAGAAAAAAAGAAAGCGAGAAGAAGACGGAGGGATGGAAAAAAAGAATTAAAAGAGGAAGGAAGAAAGATAGAAAAAGAAAGAGAGAGAAAGAGAGAGAGGGCAGCGCAAGATAACAAACCCGGAGAGCTCTCGCAGGTCCACCAAACTCGTGAAATATGCTCCCATATATCAATGGCATGCATATCAATTGCCACTACTGCCAACTGCCATGACTATAAAGCCAAAGCAACTACGCCGATGATGGCGATTGCCGCGGAATCGAATGTTGAAGGGGAGGAGATGTCTACCTGCTGGTCCAGGGGCCTGTTACCCGATCGGCCTTTATTAGCCATAAATTTGATATGATATGTGCGGAATATGATAATGGCCATCAACTCGCAAAATTGCCGAAAGTCTCCTTCCACCGGAATTCGCCTTTCTCGTTTGTGTATTTTAATATACAAGTGATGAATCGCTAGAGAATTTTTATATAAAGATATTATGTGGAAATTAGAGCTAATATTACATGCGCAAATTGTTTCGCCCGCTTTCTTTGAATCTCTCGACTTAAGAAATTTCTCTTTGCGCGCGAATAAATTTTTTATCAATAATTTCAAGTTAAGAATATAATTTTAAAAAATTATACTTCGAGCGTTACGCAGAATATTTTTGAAAATTTTATAATCTTTTTAGATATAGATTAGAAAAATTTTCAAACGATTTTAGCATCTCTCTAAGCTTGTGTCTTTTGATGTTTCTCACTCCTCTTCTCACGTTGTCTACGAAGCCAAAAAGAAAAACGGATTAGGTACACGACTGAAATGGGATTGTCATAAACCATCTTCTACCCAAAGCACTTCTATTCTAATTCGCTTTCCCCTACTCTATATTTTCGCAGAGGCGTTAAGTAAATTTAGCAACGCGCCGCGACGTCGCACTCTCTGATTCGCGTGCAGATTTCTTCGAACGCATATGTCGCTTGGCACATAAATTACAGCTCCTTAACCCATTCGCCGCTGCAACAACAATATGTATTTTAGGGGGGGATTTGGATTCCAAAGAACTAAAATAAACATTTTAATTTTCTCGTTACGTCTATTTTAAAAATTTATATTCTAAATCTCATTTTTAACTATTTTATTTAATTATAATTTTTTTGTATATATAAAAGTTAAACTTATTTTGCTTCTATATATCTCGAAAGTTTTCATCTACATTGATTGCGGAGTCATAACAATTTAGATCTCTTATATTCTTATATATATTAAGGCGTAGTGCTTTTTTCACTTTAAACATTAGTTATAAACTCGAGTAGCGTTTAATCCTTATTTACCGGATATAAACGCAAAGCGGAGTCGCTCTCAATATACCGAGCTGCAATTGACGGTTAGTCAACTTTTGAGTGCCCGTTTAATTAGCGTCAACACGATCCGCGAATGAGAACGGTTCTTCGTAAGACCCAAAATAAATTTACGTGACTTGAAGCGGAAAAAAAAACGAAAAAGTCAAAGTAAGCAGTAATATAATGTTTTCAAATTACTTCAGTTTTCTCTCATATATGAATTCTTGTATCAACCAGATTACGAGACATTTCGATCTTAACAAAAATGTCAAAAAGGCAATAATCTTTCTATTTAGTAATCAATTGGAGATCACTTTAATAATCTTGCAACATTATTTTTATTTTTATTATATATTTATTTTCACAAATAAACATATATACATTCCATTTAATTTTAATTTGTATGTTATTTACAGAGATTTTTAAAGGTTAATATATTAGAAAATTGCGTCAGAAATACCGTTCAATGAAATTTCTGCTTTGGTAAGATTGGCTTTAAATTAATGAAAGAATTCGTAAATAAAAGGAAAACGTACGGTGCTTCTAGCTTTTTTAGATGCCTTTTCATCGTATTTTCGCGCAAGAAAAAGATAAAAAAAGGATAGGCATTTCTGTAAGAAAAAAAATATGATTCGTATTATTTTCTCTCGCGATTGTGGCAATCAATTATTTCAGAAATTTATTCGTGAATATTCTTGCTTGTATATACTTTTTTAATTTTCATATTAAACATTCAGCTCAAGCGTTTCCCTTTTATTATAATCAAAATAATTCAATTCCTATGCAATTTATAGCGCAAAAATAAACATTAACGTTACAGTAACGAATCAATATTTATGTCCGTCAAAATGATTTTTTTTTTAGTACAAATTATATTCACTTTACAAAGACACATTATCCAAATTACTTTGATATACTCTGATAGAAATGCGAGCCGTAAAATTGCACCGAGAATTTATCTTTCCTTGTCTCCTTATAAAGGATTATTTTAACGAGAAATGAAAGAGTTAAATGCCGGATATCAACGACAAATGCTACAACGTACAGTTCTATCAGAGATATTGCAGCTTTATCGATGTAGTTTGGCTCGAAGACTCGCACGCGATTCGTCCTTCGCAAGATAATCTGCGCGATTGGAGGATACTTCCTCTTCCATAGGGGCCCCTTGGGGATCGTGCGGACGGAAAACGAAGAGAGCGAGATGCACGCGAGGAGCCGGGCTCCCCTTTCCCTCCCTCCCTGCCTCTTCCTCCCGTGCTAGGCCCGACGAAGCTAATGTTATTTTTTTACTAAAGGGAGTTGGCAGCCAGTTTGCTTTGCTCGCCTGCCTCGACGACCCTCCGCCCGTAGTGGGCGGAGGTTCGACTGTGCAAAATGACTTAATGAACGGTATCTTCCACTCGGGCTCTCTAATCATTCCGGGCACTTACTTCTTGCCGTCAGCCATTTACTTTCGCAACTAGCGCTTCTTGCCGCACCCCTCCCCACCGGTCGGTCGGTCTTTTTTTCCCCTCCGGTCGAGCTCCTCTCCCCGACGAGATTCGATAATTACGGGAAAATCCGGCGGGAGAACCACCTACGTGGAGAGATCTCCGCTCCGGAGATCGCGTGCGCAGCTGCCTTTTTCCAGCTCCGACCGGAGGCCCCGCGCGCCTGGTTTCGATAGGGTTGATCTGAGAGGGGATCTCTGCCTCCGCTGTGCACGTCGTGGACTGAACGCTGAGTGGTGATCGCGAGCGGTTTTCAAAGAGAATTTGCATGTCCGCGCGCGCGTTTCGATTTGGCTCCGGGCCGATACTTTGTTTTACTCAGCCGAAGAGAAAAGCGCTGACAGAGCGCGTTATTTAAAAAGTTTCTCTCTCTTTCATAATGTTGCATTATCTTCGGTGACGTAAGAAAATTCATCTTTTAGAATCTTGTTCGAATTAACATTTATCGTATTTTATAATATCATTAATCGCAGCGAGAAGATTATTTGATATATATAAATAATGGACGAAAAAGGAAAACGATGTGATTAGGCCCAATAAATTTTCTTCTAATTGGAGCGCTCTCCTCTGTATTCTTCCTCCATTATCTTTTGGTACCCCTCAATTAAGTACAGAATATAGGGATCGATTTCGACCTAATACTCTTCTTGGAAAGAAAGAAGTTATGAAAATAGTTGCGCTTGTGTTTTATCTCATCGATTAACGATATACTTTCATAAATGTGATAGGAAATGATACCTAAGATATATACTATCTTCCTATAGACAATCATATTTCTTAATCATCTTTATCGACAATCTCGATAAGTGCGATCAACTCGAATAAATCAGAAACAATGTCCAAACGTTAATATTTCGTTTCACCGTCTAATCGCTATTTAAATAATTTCAATTAATTTGATCTCTCTTTCTATATCTTTTCTCAGTTAAAAGAAACCACGTAAAGATACGTTATTAAATATAACACTCTTATCAACAACTCTGACAATTGCTGAGTAAATGCCGAGTTCGAATAAACATCTCTGAAGAAAAAATAGGCTCGAACGTTATTAACGCGACTCGCACCTCGAGAACGGGCTAAATTACGAGCATCCGACGAATCATCTCTCTTTCTCTTTCTCTCTCCCTCTCGCATGTAAAAACTGATTGGCGCGAGGAACGGGCGAGCTTTCGCCTGTCGGTTGGTGCGGCTGCCTCGTTACTGCGAGGCAACGACTCGTAGCGCAGGATACAGTTGCAAATTGAAACTCGGCCGCTAGAGAGAGAGAAAGAAAGAGTGCCGGGCGGCGACCCTCTCGATGGGTCGGGAGGCAGGAAAAAAAATGCGGAGGGACAATCGTCGGCCCCGGACAGACTCATAACTTATAAATTAGATTCATGTCGTCGGCGGGAAGAGCGAGTACGCGCACGCTTGTGTGTCGACGTGTCGACGTATAGCCTGAGGTCCACTCGCGGGCCCCACAAATATATATTATGACGCCGCGGTCCGCATTCTTCGCGAAACGCAATAGCACTTCTCCGTGCGCTCTCTCTGTCTCTTTTTTTCTCTCTTTCTCTATATTTCTCTCTTTTTTTCTTTGCAAAAGCGTGCGCACGCACCTGCACATGCTCTCGTGCCAGACGTGGATCTTCAGCAGTCTCCCTCTTCTCGCTCGTGTATAGTAGGTGTCTGTAAACGCAGCAAAAGGGGGAAAGGGAGGTATTAATATTGCATTCGGGACCATCTGGCGACACGGTGGGTTATTAAAATGTAAACTTCATTATCATTCCCCGCTGTAATTACATTTTTTTCACCTTCGCCCGCCTTCGCGCCCATCCTCCCGCGCTCTATCGCGTCTCGGCGCGGGAGTTGTGCATCAGCGGGGATCTCATTTCGATGGAAAAGAGGCGAGGATCGAAAGAGATAGACAGAGAGAAAGATCGCATTTCTCTCTCGCGTCCGTTTCGCTCGAATTCCGAATCTCCCGTTTCGATTTCGACGTTTCGATTTTGCCCGGCCAGCGCGAGGGCTGATTTCTTGAGAGCTTCCGGTCCCGGGATTCTCCCTTGTGCCCTTCCTGCATTTGCTTTGGGATTCGATGGAGAGTTTTCAAATTATCCAGTCGGCGTAATTCGCCGGATTCGTTGTCGAGTGGACGTTGTCGAGAGGTTGCACGATATCGCTGATTAAATTGCCGGCATCGAGTATACGCGTTCGAATTGCCGTTTCACGTCTGCCGTTCCTTTCCTGCGATTTTGTATTGAGAAAGATTGAAAATCTTATGTACAATACATGTATAGGGCGCGTACAGATATTACAAGACGTTCTTAATTACGGGAGTGGAATTTGACATTGACTTTTTGGGCGAATGTTCTAAAACAGCCTCGATTATGAAATTATTTGAGCTGAAAAGAATTAAATTGTAAGGATACAAAGCTATCTAATATTTAATAAAATTTAAAAAGATTATATTCAATTAAACGTTGCATATTAATCAAGAATTTACTTTAAATTCGTCTAGAATCCATATAAATAAAAGAAAGTATGCGATATCTAATATAACTATGTAAAAATTGGCTCAAAGTTATTCTTCCAAATTACTTTTGCCGAGTTTTTGTACATGAAAAACATACAAGTATTTTTCTCTCTTTTCTCTCGTGGAGAGAACTTTTACTTGAAAATACCTGGCCATTAATTATGTAACTGTATTATTGTGACATTTTGATTCGTTTATCTGTACTTGAAAGATTAGACGGTCGGATGTTTAATCTCGGAGCGTTGCGTCTTTACGTGCTAAACGTAAAAGGACGTCATGCTATAACTAGAATTATAGTGCCCTTCGCGAGTGATAATTACGCTTCCGACGGAAATAACGTACCATCGTCTAATTCCACGGGCGCAATTTTCCGAGATTAACGTCGATCTGCGACGCGGAGCGACGTTAAATATCGTAAGCGGCGCGAGATCTCGCCTAATGCCCCGATAACGACGCGATTGCTCGTGCTGAATACAAACATCCATCGCGCGGAGATCATTACTCAAGCTCTTTTATTATAATATTCCAATTTCCAATTATAATACACATCGCTCATATACAACCCTCGTTATTCGTTTGCGCGTCCTCTCTTCTCTTCTCTCTTATCGCGTTCGCCAAGTAATACGTGGGCTCGCGACTGACTCATCATCCTCGTGGCTTTGCCGATCGACTTTGTCGCACGCGGTTTATCCGCGGGCGGATAATTGCTCGCAAATTGGCCTTTACGATCTCGCGCCGATCTCTCCGCCGGGATAATCGCGGTAATGAAACGCGGCGTGCGATTTTATTCCGGTCGATAAATCGCGAATCGTAATTGATAGCGGACGGTTCGTACAATACGACAATGCTCAGGACAAGAGAGAGAGAGAGAGAGAGAGAGGACGGTCGTTCGAAACCGAAGGACCGCACGTATACACAGGAAGTCTCTGTATATATACGCGTGGAAACAACAAGGACGCGGTTTCAGGATTGACTGTTCTGCGAGAGCGGAACAACAATGGCCGTCGCCGTCTGTAACAATGCCTCTGCCTTGTCGGAGCCACTTTGATTAATTAATTACCCGTCTCTCTTTGTTGACGAGCGTGCGCAGGCCGATCCCCATATTCGGCGGCTTTCCGTCTGAATTAATTAATGGCGCGATCCGCCGGCGAACGGGATAAAATCCCTAATTTCGAGAGAGGACGGGGGAGGAAGGGGGGAGACAGAGGAGGAGACCCGCGAACGAGATAAAAGGCACGTCGAATCAGACTGATTAAATTCATTATACAGAATACGTTTGTGGAATTACTCTTTCAATTTGAATGTCGAGATGTTTCTTTTTTTTTTTTTTTTTCGTTTTTTTTTATTTTCCGTTTTTAGGGGAATACAACGCATAAATTCTTGAAATACGCCGCGTTAAATAATAAACCGATGAATCCTATATACGATAATTGCGGAACGCCGACCTCGCTTCCGATGGAAATGTGCGTAATGCGCTTGTTTGCTCTCCTCGGCGATGGATAACTGCATATCGATAACGAATGATCGAATCGCGTTACGACCGCGAATCGCGATGTTACTATGCGAGCATGAAACTTTGCGGGGGCAAAAAACCGGTTGCTATTGAGAGCAATATTTCTCGATCGATCATTTATAGGAGAGAGAACCTACATAGTAATAATAATAACAGCTAGGGATAATTTATCCGGAAAATTTTTCACAGAGCACCGGGGGTGCTTAAATAAATTTTTCCGCAAAGGCGGCTCCAAAACCGCGCATTCATTCGCTCGAGACAGTGATCGTAGACGGGGCTACGAGATGTAATTGTATGCGTCAAAACGCAGCTAAACGCGTCAGGGACAAATGCGCGACGCATTTTGGAATCGTTGAATATTTGACGAGCGTGTGCGAGAACGCAACGTTGGCTTCTGCGCCGGCTTTCGAGAGAAAGAGAGATAAGGGAAGACTGAGAAAGACAGAGAAATGCGGTATAATGCGGGCAAAGTCTACCTAGACTTTATAGACAACGCTCGTCCACTCCTTCAAATTGCATAGCGAAAAGTGCATCCCTTGAGCGAGCAAGAATATGGAAACTCAGTTTCAGAACTACCTCGGGGTTAACTTCGAACATGCTCTTATCCTCGAGACGAGAGAACTCCGGACACAGTTAAAATCAAATTGCGTGAGGAATAGTGCTGTTTATCGCGCACTGAGCGAAGTAGCGTAAACATTTTCCCTTCAGTTACATCGGTGAACTTTGGAGTCGATGATACTGCGTCAAATTCGTCTTGTTTCACATCAATCTCGTTTAATACGTCAGCCCTTCGCCATGACGGCTGCATCGTGCATATTATCATAGTGACTCGCTACACGCAAAACTTTTACGTCATATAATTTTGTATGTTAGTTTTTTTATGTCCTATACTGCTTTTGAAGCATACACGCATACGTGTGTGCTAACACAAAAATTTTACGTGATATAACGTATTTTAATTTTATACTACAGAATTTTACTGGGATTTATATATAATCCGGTAATATATTTCGGATACATATATAAATGTCTCTTTAATAGCAAATTATCGTAAAGGGATTAAAATATAAATCGTGAAAACAAGTATGGATTATATGTCTGTTCTGCTAACATTTTTATTTCGCACTAAATTATATGCATATTATAATATATATTCGTACGATCGGTATATAAAAGAAATTCATGAAATCGATGATGAAATTGATGATGAAAAATATAAAACACATTTATTTAATATTTTAGCGAATAAAGTATCGACGTAATTTTATTATATATATATATATATTTTATGAGAAACGATAAATATTAGATAATGAGAGAAATGTAAAACACGTTATGAGCTGCCCACGAGAATAAATAAAAATTGTATAAAACGCCAACGAAATTTAGAATAAGCCGAATCGGCACTCTTTTTGTTGCCTCCATTCCCAGATTTCTGGTCTCCAATTGCGTGTACGCGATTGGGCAATAAATAATTTTTTTTGCACCGTTCATATTGTACACAACAAATAATGAAGTGTATACTAGCACGTCGAAATATGCGCTTGTGGCAGAAACGCGTATCTAAAAAAATATGAAGTTTGTGCCATTAATAACCTCAGAACTGAATATATTGTACAGCGGATTTATGGATTTTGCCGTCTCAAGTTCCGGTAAAAAAAAATATGTGTAAAAAAAAAAACGTCGTGTAGCCTAAAGTTTTTGCAAGGTTTGTACTCGATTAATATTAATCGATCGGACAATATTTTCCATTAATTGCTAATTTTTTTTTATCATCGAATATGCTGTAAAAATAATATTTCTTTTGCATACGATATTAAAATGTATTTTCCAAATTAAATTTAAAAATTAAAATCTGTAAAATTGTATGGATTTATTCAAAAGTAAAAATATCGTATAATTAAAGTATGTCCACTGTCCAGAATATTTAAAACAAAAAATAGATATTTCACGGAACACACTTTTTATTTGACGTATATCAGACTGTTTGATACGGAAGAATGTCTATGAAAGCGACAAGTCGGTCAACGTCTACGTTATTGTCAACATAATATAGATACCTTCAGGATGACTAAGCGCGATTATTGCCGCATATTTTTACGCCTCTTTTATTATCACACACACACACACACACACACGAATTGCCCGGGTTACGAGGATACACGTTGGTCCACAAGCCAGAGAGAATTCGGTTCTTTGGCCGACATACAGGCGCAATCAACGTGAATGGCCCTGCAATAACAAAGATCGCATTCATGGGATTAGAAAAGCCTCATCCTCTTCTGCTTGCCAAGTGAAGTATAAGTCTGAGCGATAGGAGATGCGATGTTATTTTGTTTTAATTATGTACTTTGTTGCGTTATCTACGAACGCATTGAAATGAAGCGGTGAAATGCGAAGAATCGTTCTCGCTATCTTTTAAGCTTAAGCACAGTAATTATCATTCACTTAATAGCTACGAAATAGACTGCGCGCTAATTAATTCCGCTGATTTTGCATTCGCGAAATATATCGACGTATCATCTCAGAAATTACGATCGGTAGATCAACATTGATTTTTTATTTACATTGTTATTAATATTTATCGTGTTATAGACTGGCAAATATAAAATGAAATATACAAAGAATTGACCCATGTTTTATAAACTTATCTCCAAAAGATTAAACTCTAATTGAGATTAAAATTCTAATTTTAATTGATGACGATATACGACGACTATAATGATAGATTTTAGAAACAGTTTGTACAACCGAAACGCTTAACAACTAAGGCTTTGTCTCCAGAAGAGTTTGATTTTTGCATCGACTCACAAAGGGAGAGCGCAAATTGCATCGTTGGAATGAAATCGGACCAAAATCGCATATGCACACGCGTTCGCGGGTCGTTAACGATACCAAAATCCGAGTCCTAATTGCGACGTGAATCGCGGGTCAAACAACATTCGATTACAATGTCCGAATCCGACATAATCGTCATCGACGCACGATTAACGCGTTATCGAGCGCTGATTTGCCGAACAGAGGGATACTGGTTCACAGAACGCGCGCGTGCGTATCCGTATCTTGAATGGCAGGGAACAACAATGACTACATTCATCGTATCAAACGCGCGCAGTCAGCATCAACCCGTCGCTCCCCCGTTGCTCCGCCGCCCCGAGCATTTCGTGGAGAGTGATTCTCTCTGACACATACACACTCGCGCGCGCTCGGAGAGCTGTTGAAAATCGTCAACCGTTCATTGAGCCCGCCCCGAGAACTTTAAATGCGCCGACTCATCCACGACCAGCTGTCTCTCTTCTCAACTTTTTTTCAAATCACAGTACGTAAGCGAGCATATTATATTTCGCCAGATAACAGTGTTTGTTGAAACAATAATCGCTGCGTTCTTTCTTTCGCTTAACATTTGGGAAAAAATCCACCCCCGTGATTATCTCTCGCGAAAATATATCGCGAAAAAGAAGTGTTATAAATGAAATTAATTGAATAAATTGAAGTTTTTTTTAGATAATTTGGTAAACTATCAAGCTGTGGATATTAAGATAAAAATGCGGCAAATTATACATATATATCTTAAGGATAAATCTTAGGATAAATTATCTATATAGGATAAATTAAATATTCATTTTAGGATATTGAAATATGTATCGAGATAAGAAGTTAAATTAATAGATGTTGTTTTACAAGATAAATAGTACATGTCATCCGCGTGAAAATTAGTTATATCCGACGCTCATCTCTCAATTCCTTTCGAAATAAGCGATTTGTCGCGATCGAAACACGACAATTAGAAGTAGGCGCGGATTCGACATTAGGAGGACGCCGCGTATTTAAATTTAAATTTACGAGCCCCTCGTGTGATAAATTATGGCGCAGCCAGCCGGTGCGAAAATAACATTTTTTTTCGACTCACATTCTATTAGCGGCGCGTCGTGTTTCCTCCGTGCGTTAACGAGGATACATAAATTACAGTATATACAAATACATATATTAAGAATCATTTGTCAGGTGCCTACTTGGCACCAATTATAATACCGTGCGCGATTTACGATTCCGTAGTAGAGGAACGCAACCGTGCCGATTATATTCACGACGTGTGCATCGTGAGATTCGACTGTTGATTTTACCGCGGTCTCGACGATGGTTATCTTTCT
The DNA here is from genome assembly GCF_030444845.1 of Prenolepis imparis. Classification (NCBI taxonomy): domain Eukaryota; kingdom Metazoa; phylum Arthropoda; class Insecta; order Hymenoptera; family Formicidae; genus Prenolepis; species Prenolepis imparis. The sequence goes on along the minus strand of NW_028141168.1, from coordinate 13,332,787 downwards.
GCCTTAGTAACCTCATCGATATTCGAAAATACCTCCACCTATACCTAGCTATACACCTACCTCGATACAGTTTCTTTCGGTTACTTTGTTCGCTCCGAGATCTCTTTTATATGAGCCAAAGACGTACTCTGTTATCCGTTCAGAAGGGCGTTCAGTACCTTTCCATCGTTTATCCGGACTGGTTTCATTGTTCGCGACGATAATGCTCACTGGAGCGTGCTACGGCCGCTATAAATACACGAGTGGTCTTACGCAGAACATGCAAGTGCAGAAATCACGAACGATCGATCGCGTTCTATCAAGCGTGCGATTCTAATTGCGGCTTGCGCAATAATTAGCGGTGTCGATAGTTAATTAAACTCGCGCGCGCAATACACTATCGCGCAACCGCGACGCAATGCGATAAATCGTTTAAAAGGGGCGCGAATATAACTCATGTTTTTCCCTCTGTCCCCTCTTCCCCTCCTCTCTCTTCTCGTCGACATTTTCGTACAATAATTTTGCGAAGAATAAAACATTCTCTTTCTCTCCGAGATTTATTTCGACGCTTTTTCAGTTAATGCATGATTTACGGCTCTTAAAATCTAAAAATTCAGCAACGATATACTTTTCATTTATTATTCTATACTAGTTTAATTCAGAAAAAGCATTTTATTCAATATTATATATAATGCATAGGTTGCCTATTTTTCTTTTATGAACACATATTACTATAGTACGTACCTGTGAGATGAGTAGCGTGCAGCCTGAATGGCCCCCGTGCCGTACTTGCGAACGAAAAAGTTTTTATAATCGACTGAATAACGATATTCCTACATATATACGTATATCAACTCGGTAAAAAAGTTTTTATTAAGTTTACTCTGCTTTAAAATGCTTGTGTGAAAAATATTTCATACTGCATAATTTTCCTACGTATAGTCTTCGAGTTTTCATCATGTGCAAGAACTGCATATCTATTGCCACTAACAATAAATTGACTTAATAATTAAATCAACTTAGTAAATAATTTTCGTTATATTATTAGCGCACGTTTCTATAATAATTTATAATTAAAAAAATTTTTTATGTATAATAATTTCTTTAACAAATTATATTATTATTCTAATATACATATGTAATATTAATATTATCGTCATCGTATGAATAAACGGGTCTATGAGAAATTTTAAATACAAAAATTCTCAAAATGGAATATAATTTACAGACTTATCGATCAATTTGGAATGGAACTCTTTCGAGAAGAGTATGAATTTTGATATAAATCAATATAAGAGATTGAATATTGAAAGCTTTTTTTTTTCTTTTAGAGAGAATTAAACTTATTAAAAGTTGCGCTCTCTCTCTTTCTATCTTTATCTTTCTCTCTTAGGTACATTTACGAAACTTTATTCTCCGTGTAATTTCAAGTGTGATTCTGGCGAATATTTAATTTGAAACTCGCGCTTACCCTGCGGAAGGTATCTAATCTTGAAAATTAGTAAGTTGCTCCACTTTATTGGCCAAATAGTCCCTCGTTAATATTTTACTCCAAGTCCTATCTCTTGCACCTCCTGTATAATCTATCTTTTGTCTACATTTTTAAACGCAAGCTCAAGCCACGTTAAATTATTGATTTTGCGTTACTTGTGTGTCGCGCGCACTTGAACTCTCTCGCTCGCATCTTTATCCGGTTGAAAACAATACGTAATTGTCTTGGGTCATTCTATAATCGTCACGACACCCCTATCTACAGGGCATTGCCGTCAGGGCTCTTAATCGACCGACAAAAAAATAGCGGGCAGATACGACGAGAGAGAGAGAGAAGAGCCGACGAGGAGGGCATCGCATTAATACGAACCATCCAAGGCGTTCATCGTTACAGCGACGTTATATTTTTTGCCGCGCCGTTAACCTTGAGGGTCGGAAGCCTTGCAGACTTTCAATTTCGATAGTAGGTGGCTGCGTATGTGTCTTATATCGTTTTGTCACGGAACGGGATAATAGCGTGAAGAGAATGGACGAGAGGCGAACCGCCGACATATATATGCAACGAAACAGAGGTTCTCAGTCGAAATCTCGAGGTAACTTTTAATCGCAGACGCAAATTTCCTCGTAATCTCATCTTGTTAATTTTTTATAACGTTTTCTAAATTTCTTTGTAGCGTATGTAATGATTCGATAACTACATGACAGCATTTAAGAGAATACGTCGCTTTAAAAGTTACATCATAGACTCGATAAATAATATTATTTAAACGACGAAGAGGAATTTGACGAGTAGCTTGAAGTATAAAAAACGTTTCAGTATGAAACTTTTACACGGCTTCATAATGGCGTAGTTGACTTTACGGAAGCGGAATAACGATCATTCGGATAATCGATGGCATAAAGTTCATTTCCGTGTATCGCGACGCTGAAAATTCGCTTTGCCGGGAAATCAGGCCGATCGTGAGAGATGTGTGCGAGGGTTGGCGGGGCTGTCCGTGTAACGTCTGGTGGGTGGCGAAAAAAGGAGATTACTTGCTGCATGCCGCCCGGTGCAACAACGTGGCTGCTGCGATATTAAACCCGCCCGTGATTTACAAACGTGAAATTTGATTCGGCCAGCGAGAAAACAACGATTGATAATCAATTTCTCTTAACGGCGAAAGATACGACGATTCGTTATAGATTGACAGCACAGTGGCGGGGTAAAACGAAGGAGAGAAGTGCGTATGTGCGTGTATGTGTGTCACATCTCACAGAAAACACTCATGTCACTTACTGATTGTGAGACAAGTGCTTGCATTACTCTTCAGTGCTTTATAGACGACCAACTTAATTTAACTCTTAATTGGTTTGATTAATGGAATTTAGCAAACCTCGGATAGTAAAAAAAACACGTGTAACATTGTTACATATACAGTATTCAATGATCTATATCTAGACAAAAATATTTTTCATCAAATCACTTTTCCCTGCAATAAAATATTGTGAAAAGAAATATATTTAATTTAATCTATTTATTTAATTTTATTTCCAAAATATTTGAGTCCATTGATTATAATTGGACACTGATATATAGAAAGTTTATTGGCGCGCGCACGCAAAACTTGTATTTAATAATATGAGTATATTAATAAAATATTATATCAGTTATACATATATTATTATATTAGGAAGATATAATTTTGATGAAACACGTTACTAAATTTTAATGAAAAAAAAAAGATATATTTAATTTTCAAGTTTAGTTTATTCTTATACTCTTTAATATTCAGATGTTTTAAAATTCACGAACTTTTCAGACTTTGGAATCGTCATTTTTCACGAGTCGTAGCGTATACTGTTGTGCTAAAAAACCAATCAAAGGTCGTAGATGATATTTGTACATTCCGAAAGGAGAAATTAATTCTGTATTCTCAACGCGCACGACGCCGTGTGAACCATGGCCACAAATATTTCCATAATACCGCAGTCATGATTCGCAGGTAAATTAAAATTGAACAACATCGAATGTAATATTAATCGACAGCCGTGCGGCGCGTCGTGAAAGTAGCGCGAGAGCGGCGCATCATAAATACGGTTTCGCTCTATTAATTACGCTTTGCACTTTTCAATTAAATTTCTACGTTGCACGCCAAGGAAACGCGCGGTATAAATTAGCAGTGCCACGGCTCGCCAGCCGTTGCCCGCAAGAGATGCGCCAACGTAGAGGAAACCCGTGCTAAGGGACGTAAAATGACCCGCGGTCGAGTCTCTTCTCCGAGATATATGTATAACTAGCGAGGCGTTCGTTAAAATCCGACACTGTACCGAGGTTCAAACGCACGTAGTATAGTATCGGGTTTAATTCGCGGTCTCCCGAAATATTAGCGCAACAGGTATCGGTCGAACGGACACACGAGCGCGGTCGATTATCGTTTCGCAGACAGAATGCAGGGCGAGAGCAGAGAGAGAGAGAGAGAGATCATTACACGTGGTTGCTGCGCTCGACAAGATCGTTTCGTTTCCGAGCTAGGGGGGTTCTCTTGGCGTCACCGCTCCATCTCTACAGCTACTCCGTTATGGGGTCGCGGTTATCAGGCTCGTATACTTTATTTATGGAAGCGTTAACACTTGTTTCGAAACGAGGTGCTGCAATTGGATGCTGTTATTTTGTCGCGGAGGCGCTCTTGTAATTGGATGCGTCAACTTTTCGCGGGATATACATTCCTAAGGCGAACGCGTTGTCATTCGATTTTTTTATTGTTTATTTATACTGAAGCAACTTGTGAAAAAAATTACTCCTTAAGATTACCATGATCATTCGATTATTTCAATGAGATTTCAATTGCGTGATTGTAGAATTAATTTACATATCATTTCGATAAAATAAAAATTAATAATAAATAAAATAAGATAAATAAAATAAGAATAAATTAAACAAAAAATCCAAGGTAGTTTTATTTTTCAATTTAAGTTATAATATTTCTAAATCACAATTTTTAAATTACAATCTTCCGAAATTTGTCTTCTAATAACCGCTATGTATAATATATATGTATAATATAATTTTTTTGAAACGTTTCCTTTTTCTAGTTCTTTTTGTAGCTATAGTATATAAGAAAAAAATATATAGCAGAGCTGAGGAAATTTTCCAAACGACCCGATACATTGTACAAAAACTGTCGTACAAAACTTTCTTCTATTGAGAATAATTTATGATTCTCCGAAACGTGTTTATTGGTTCAGTTACACATTTTGTGTTTACATTGAAAAGGCCTCTCGTCTCGAGATAATTCATATACCTGTAACTTGACAAACGTAAATGGGCGCAGAGTGAATTATTACCGTGAGATAAAAGAAAAAGTTGTGACAAAAAGGGGTAAAAAATGTAGTTGAAAAAGAGTGCGTTAGAAATACCTACTATATTCTCACAGAAACGACTTTTCACAAACACACGGCGCATATAAAGATAGGTCGAAAGGGATCCCTTAGAGATGACGTACGCCCGAGAAATGCAACGAGAATTAAGATTTACAACTGGTCGTATAACCATTGTATAGCCCGACTAACCATCGTCGTAGAGCGTTCAAATATGTAACTACGTAACTACGAGTCAGGAATGGTCTTCAAGGTGGGCGCTTCTTTCCGACTTGGACTAAACGTAATATACGTTATTGGTCTTTACAGTATATCGCGCGGTTATAAATATTTATCGACGGGAAAGAGAGAAAGAGGGGACGAGGGAAGGGGTTATGTAGCAAGAGCGTTTTATTTACTCCGCATGCGGTCGCAGGCGTGTCTCGATTTACGGCTATGCGCTATAAATAAGCGCCCGGTCACTCGGTTGTCCATTTGAATTCCTCTTGCGCGAATTCCGATGTAACGAAGTCCATCGAACGGTGCGATTCCGTCGAGAGGAATCCTTCCTCTCGCGAGACCCTCCGGCGGATACTCAATTAAACTCTCCTTCCGTCACGCGAAGTATTCCGCGATCGCGCTCATAACGGCGCTCGTAAAAATTCTGAAATCGTCGGCCGCCGATTTCGGATCGCGGATTTCACGATCTGGTCGGGCGAAATATACGTAGGAGAAGGTCCACGAGGATACGTCGTTACGACGTATACACGGAACGAGTTACTACACGGTTCGCCTCTCTAAAAATCGGAACGTCCCCGTGGAAACATCAATGCCGCGCAAGAGAGAGCACAGAAAAAGAAATAATTTCCCGAAGTTGTGCTCGGCGGAATAGGGTGCGGGCAGAGAGCGAAAAGGGAGGCTCTTTCTATACTCCCCGTAACGTTCGGTAGGCTCTTAAAACAGGCGCTTATTGATTTATTTTACGAGGATCGTAAACTCGATCGCGCGGGTCCTCTCGCTCGATGGCCGGCTCGTTCGGCCTCCCTGATGAACCCGCTTGAGTTCCGTTCGTCACCCGCTTCGCGTTCCTTTTTTCTCTCCTCATCGGCGAAGAAATGAGGAAGGAGAAGAGAAAAATAACAGTAGCAGAGAGAGACGGGGGAGATGAGGGAAGTAAAGTGGGAGAAAGGTGCACCCTTTTTTTCTTTCTCTCTCTCTCTCTCTCTCACACGCACACATGCATGCCCGGTAGATATATTGTCGCGCGTATATATATTTACGAGGAGCGGGAGTTATAAATCACGGCTTCGTCTGCTTACGCGCGAGTCCGGCCTGGGACGGACATACACATGCACTAGGCGACCCGCGTCCGCGTGTATACCGTTAGCACTCGGCCGACGTAATGGTTTTTCGATAATTGTGTAACTGTTTCACATCGCTGGCCGTTGAAACACGGCGCCGTAAACGCTTTTAGAGCCTTTAACGACCGGGGGTCCGCACGGTCGGCCGCGCGCGAGAGAAACCCCTTCTTTATTCCCTCGGTGTGGGTTGCCCCGATGGACCCGTCTCTCTCTCTTTCTCTCTCTGTAACGCGCAAAGATTTCCCCGTTTCTCCATGCATTGTAAATCGCGACGCGTGCGCGGAATAAGAAGCCAGGTGACGTTTTTCTTCACATCAGCAGGAATCTCTCTATCTCTCTCGCTCCTCGAGATTAGCCCGTCTTCGGCGAGCGAGGGGTGCGCGATTTGTAATTATGGTCCAAAGTTTGTGCTATCGGTAACGATCGAATATGCGCTCCACTAATGCGAGTTGCCGCAGTTTCGCGTTTATGCAATTTACGTAATCGATTTATTCGCGTAGAAGCGCATCGCGGGTCTCATATTCGTAACCATTTCAGCGTCCGTTCTCAATATCCCTGCAAATGATATAAATGCGTTAGCCGAGAGAAAAATCTCTAAGAGTTATGTGTGCTAATATATCTTTCTTAAAATTATTTAACAAATAATTTGCATGATTTTAACGCGTAATAAAAGAATGAATATAACATAACATTTTTATGCAGATATATAAAAGACCTTAATAAAAAATTATTATATATACAATATTAACTTTATTTTACAGCTATTATATGACTGCATAATAAATTCTTTTATGCTAAAATTTGATTTGTTTTACTATAACATAAATATAATTTTTATGCCGATGTATAAAACGCGTTAAATGAAACTGTACGCAATATTAATTTCTACTAACTATTATATGGCTGTATAATAAATTCTTTCATATCAGAATTGAATTCGATTTGTTTGACTATTATTATTAAATAACATATCAAACGCAATCGCCGAAAGGGCTCGACGCGATCATGCGAAATGCGTGGGAGAGAATAGTTAAAGGATACCACAAACAAATTAATTTAATTGCGCACCGGAGTGACGGCTTTTCGGTATATCGGGAGCTGAAAAGCAACGCGGCGGAATATATATTCACGTGAAAGAATCATTTGGCAAGTGGAGAGCCGAGTCTCTCTCTATCTCTTTGAAGATGACCGTAGACCATCGAGATCAAAAGGCACGACGGTCAGAAGTACATGTTTTATCTCTACGTTGTACCATCTTAACTTCTCTTCACGTTCTTGAGAAGCACGCGCGGCACTTTACGACTCCCGTGGACGTTCCGGGCGGTTCAAGGACTTTCTCGACCAGCCAGAAGTGTCCTACATGCTGACTCTGGTTTTTCGAAAAGGCCCTCGCGTCGTGAGATTCCGCGATTTCTCTCACCCTCTTTGGCCTTTTGAAGCCCTTTCGGTTAGTCAGACGTCGCGGCGGGTAAAGCAAAATGAAAGTTATTGAATCGTTATTGAATCAGATTGCATCGAGTTTCTTTCGCGTTTAACCCTTTCAGCTTTTCTGTAAAAACACGCCAGAGTATCTTTTGGAAGTGAAAATTTTTGAAGAAACGAGATAATTTTTTTTTACAACGTAGAGATAATTTTTGCACAATTGTTATTTTAACGAAATATTTTATTAAATATTTTACACGACATAATACGATTTCATTATATATTTTTCAGTTACATAAATAGTTTTGTAAAATTTTAAAAGTTATTAATGAATGATTCTCTAATGATTTAATTAATAATACACGTTATACATATATATTTCTATAAAGTAATAATAAAATAAACGCGTCAAATACATATTAATTTAATCAGCACGATTTTATTATTTTATAAAAGAACGGAAACTAGGTGGGCGGCTAACAAAATCTTTTCTACAGTTTTTCAACAATAAAAACAATCATGAACGCGTACTACCCCAGTATAATAAAAGTGGAAGTTAATTAATTTTGAGTGCAGCCTTTGGTCATGTTCCAAACTTTTTTCCGCCTTTGTTAATGAAGAAAGAATGATTTATTAACAATGTTGTGTACCTTGAGTTTTTTCGAAAGAGCACTAAAGCGTACTTTACTACGCTTTTATTGGCGACTAACATGCCCGCGTGCCTAGCGGCTGATAAATTATTTATTTTAGATCCCGCACTAACACACACACACAATCTAGAATTCTTTTCAACTGTAACTATTTTTAATAACTAGCAAATACAAATCATATCTAGAGATGCTCTAAAAATATGCTGCATCTTAATAAAAAGACACGATGAGTAAGCCGAAAGAGAGGAATCAAACGTCGATTCAAAGGGTGTATCCTCGAGCATCTCGGCAACGATTCGTCTGCTACAAGTAGCGATATTGCTGTCTCAACTTTTAGTTTCTGATATGATTCCGCGCGCGAATTCCGCACACGGATTTCCATTTCGCCGCTGTAGCGATGCGTGATGGGAATAAGGAAGACTGACACGGTTATATGGCGCGGTTGCCTGATGGATCGGGAATCAAACGGTCAATTTGCTACTTTTACCCGTCTCGTTTTCGCGCCGACGTCGTAACTTTCCCTCCGCAAAGGGTAGTGGTTTCATCACGTCGCGTTATATGACGGAGAGGAGAGCAAAGTTCGGGGAAAGTGTCTCGCTTAAGCATTCGTCGCACGCGAATAAAGTCGTTGACGGATATTTATGTGTTTTTCCACATTGCCAAAAGAAACGACCGCGCCGACATGCGAGAGATTTGTGTTTTCAAGCTTCTCTTTGACAATCCCGAATATATATCGCGCTCGCTCGTGAAACTAACGACGATCGTATTATTCCGATACTCTTTATTGAAAGTACTCTCTTGCGCTCGAACCCTTGACTTATTATTCGTGCTTCTTCAAGATCCACAATTTTCTGGAAATAATGTAAATCGAAAATTCGAAACAGACCTTTTTAGAAATGTAAATCAACATGTACTTTAAAATCTATAATACTTTTGACAATCTATATTTTGCAAAGAGTTTTGAGACAGAATTTTATTTGTAATTTTATGAGTCGTGTAATATATATTTGAAAACATATACATTTAAAAAAGTAAACAAAATATGCATATAAAATACAGAATATATACCTTATAAAAATTTTTAATAGATTTCTGGAAATCTTGAATTTTGTCTTGAATTATAGACTGTTTGAAAGCGAGCTTAATTCTCTAATTTATTTGTTAGATTAATAATAAATCAGATCTACATCCAAAATTTTCTATTTTATTTTATATTATTATACAAAAGAAAACTGTTTATTTGACTTGAAAATAAAAAGTAATCAAATATAAAAAATATTTAATGTTTATTTGATTTAAATTTGTGTTTATTTGATTTAAAAATATAAAATAATTAAATATAAACAACATAAATATATATGAAAAATATTTACTGTATAAGAGAGTATAAGATTATAAATTGTCATCATCGCAAAAATCGATCGTGTTGATTTTTGTTTCGTTGTAGCAAATATTTCGCACGGCGGAGCATTTTGAGATAGAAATACGAAACGTCCCGTCGATTATAATCGCAAGTAGCGTCTGTCTTTCTCCGGGGATCGATAAAAGGGGTGATTGTGCGGATTATCTCGGAGTTTATTGGACCTCGTTACCGAAAACGAGAGAAAAAACGAAGTATCTCGCGCGACAAACCAATTTCTTGTCTTTATCTACATCGGTTTTTATTAATGGCGCCCCATTGAGAGAGAGATGGACGACGAGAGATATTTCTTAAAAACAATCGCGCCAATGAACGCCGTCGTTTGTCCTTAATAAAACGCTCGTCTCGGCGACAATTCGTGAAATAACATGTCGCATGCGCGACTTTCTGTGCTGCGGAAATAGCGCGCGTCATATGCCTCATAAATAAGGAATTTCTACGGTAGGGATGGTACCGTTTAATCCGTCGTGTACACTCATAGGAGACAATATTGCGCGAGCATCGTATATATACTTCTACTTACAAGCGCGTATCCTCTCTAGTATTACGTCTCATTTAAAATCGTTAGTGTCGGCCAATAAAACGCGATATCGCATCCCCTATATGGTTCGTTCCATATATCGCTTTAATCTCTTTTGCCCTTATCAGAGTCGCATACTTAATGCACTTAGAGAAACCTAGGTCTTGTATTCATAACTCGCAGTTAGCGCTGATAATAATATCCGCGCACAGGCCATATAAAAAGCATTAGAAAGTCGAGAGCGAGGTATTAAAAGAGTGAGTTTTTTCTCGAATTTGCGTGTGCGATATAAGAAAATGCGTATTATACTATACGTATTAGCAAAATACGATGTACGATACGGCTACGTATAGATTTGTGTTTCGTGATAGAAAAATATAAACAACATTTATTGCGATACTAGGAGTAATAACCTTACGGCTGGTTATGTTTACGAAAATAACCGTGGCTAAACTTTGAGTTGGAACTCAATAAGAGAGCATATAACCAGCATGAACTGCATATGAAATCCTGAGCAATGATGAAAAGTAGTTTAGACAGTGTTTATGATATGTCGAGAAAGAAAAATCTTATTATATGTACTATAGACAATTATTCGAGAATTCACTTAAATACTTTATAAATTTTATAAGTTTTAATACAATAAAAAAAATAGAGAAAAAAGAACAAATACATATGTGTAAAAAGAGACTATTTTTATTGTATATATATATATATTAGAACAATGTAATATATTTTTTAAAATTGTGATATTGTTCTAAACATCTTTGAAACTTTTTCAAAACAGTTTTTCTCAATCGTGAATCATATATAAATGTATCTGTCACAATATATAAATAATAATGTTTTTTTAAAACTCTCTTTCTCAATCGTGAATCATATATATGTATAATGTATCTGTCACAATAAATAATATTTTTAAAAATTGTATTTATGCTTAAACTCTTTAAAACTGTGTCTAAAAATATTCATAATTTTCTTGACTGAGATATATTATAATCAAAATAATGTTGATTGCTTCTTTTCAAAATATATTTGAATAAGAATATGAAAAAAAATATATTGGACAAAAAATAAGAAACGCAAGATAATCTGACAAAAATGAGATAACAGGTAACTCAATATGGGAGGGAAAGCAGCACGAAGAAGGCTTTGCTTTCCGATACTTTTCATTATTATCGATAAGAATATCGTCTCTGATGGCGATGTGTCCGTAACCCCTCGCGAAAGATCGGAAGCTAGGGGCGAACGGCAAAGTTCAAAGTTGTCGAAGTTTCCGAATTCAGTAGCCGCGTGCCTGTCGCGATATTATATACGGAATTATGTGCAGGGGGTAGTAGAGAGGGGAAGAGGAAGAGAGAGAGAGGGAGAGAGATATCGATCCGCGATGTCTCTCGGACTTTTGGGATAAAACGACACACGTCTTCGAGTAGTCTCTTCCGCGAAAACTTTCCGCAAACTTTAACGATCATTTAATATTTGACGCACGGTCAACTTAAAACCGATAGCACCGTATCTCGCGCGGATAGGTCGACGGATAGAGAAGCCGCCCTCGCGTAATGTCGCGCGAGCACGAGGAGGAAAATCGCGTTCCCGTCGTTACCACATTTTGTATTTAACTGTATCTAGAGTCGCGCGCGCGCGCGGCCCCGATTCTAAGCTCGAGCTACCCCCTCGCAAGTGGTAGCGGCGGGTCTATAAGGGTAGCTTTAGTTCGCTCGCGCTCGCTTTCGCGTGTCTCGACGGTGTTCCAGAAAAAGAGGAAGGAGGTTGGAAATGCGCGGAAAGAAGATAAAGCCCACGCTAATCGATTTGTTGCACTTAAGCCGCGGCAGTCGGCCGCATAAATAAGGCCTTCTCGCTTTCCCGCCTCCCTCCCTCTCTCCGCACTCCGGCATCTCGCGCCGCAATATTATCTGAAAGTTAACTCTGGCCCTTTTTTTTTCTTTTTTTTTTTTTTTTTTTTTTGAGACTCGCTGCACGCGTGTACGCGGCCCGACGGAATAAAAAGATTGCGGCTCGTAGTATAAACGAAAACTTCATATCCGACAATATCAATTTCCAAGTTGGCGAACTTCGTCGCCGCATCTCTCCGTCTCGAAACTTAAAACTGATAGCTTCATATCCCCGTCGGATGCGATAAGAAAGGGCTGCGAAAGGGTTTGCGACCGCCGCCTTTAAACGCTCGATATTAATGCTCGTTTCCACGACTGCCGGCGAGATCGGACCATAATAATTTCGCAAAATTGGCCGCCGCGGGACGTTTATAATGCGCAGCGACACGTAACCCATGTGTCCGCGTATCTTCGAGTTTTCAGGTATCGCCAAAATTTTATGACGATTGAAAAGGTGACGACTTGATACGGCACACCACTATACATACACATACACACAATGTATATAGTATGTAATTTGAATATTTTGTTTTCAGATCAAGCTGCTGTGTACTATACAACTTCGCTATTGCACGTATCGGTGAGTGAGAAATTGTTATTGTATTTTATTTTATATTAGAACAACCCAAGCGCGTGTTACGCGCGCGCCATTCTTCGGTTTTGTATTAAAAAAATGATATTTAAAAAAAAATAATATAAAGTTTATTTAAACTCGATATTTTTTTACAGAAATCAGTTGATTAAAGCGTTAATTTACTAATTAAATTTTTAAATATAAATGTTATAAAAAATTAAAATAGTAATATGTTGTAAATAATATGTTATAATACCTTATTTTTGATTAATATTTTTTGACACAAATCAGCTGATAACTGTCAAAAATATTAATCGAGTTTAAAGTATTATATAACATATTATTTAAAATATATTATATTATTTTAATTTTTAGAACGTATTATTATTTTAAAAATTAATTAGCAAATTAATGCTTTAATCAGCTGATTTCTGTAAAAAAATATTAATAAAGCGAAAATTTGCTAATTAAATATAGCTTACATATTTATATTTATATTGTGTATGTTATAATTTGCTAATTAAATTTTCAAATAATAATATGGTAAAAGTTATAAAATAGAAATCTATTGTAAATAATATGTTATAATACCTTATTCTCGATTAATATTTTTTCTTTCTAAAGCTATATCTTTTCGAACGAATCTCCTTCGAGTTTTAATTAATTATTAATTTATATAAGTCATGTATATAGTATCGCGCGCGCGCTATTAGAATGAAGTTGCCGATGTTCGTAGCGAATAGCGGCCATTACCGAAACGCCGCGAGTATCAGGCAGTTGGAGCTGCGTCCCGCTGTGATTAATTAGTAAGCATAATCGTTAGAAACGATTTCGAACCTTTGTATTGTAATATTTATCAATCGCATATCATAATTTCAACGTTAATATGTAGTCGTAATTGTTCGAAACGCATATTTCGCGAAAAATTTGATGCAAAATTTCTTGCCAACATAACCCAACTTAACCTGTTTTCGCGCGCGCGAATGTGTTGCGATCCGTGGATATATCTATCGTTAATTCTAGCTTACATATTTATATTGTGTATGTTATAATGCGAAATAATAAGATCATTCTAATATGTATGTATTTTATTTGTTACAGGTAGCATTGCGATACACAGTGCGATTCACGCGTCGTGTCGGGAGTGCCGTGTGTAAAGTTTCGGGCAAATAATTATTCGTATTTTCGCGAGTGTCGTGAGTGCTACCATGGACCAAGAGAGGAGGAGGAGGCCCGGGAAGGCATCGGGCGACAGCGGGGCATCTGTGAGGTATGCAAAATAAAAACATTTTTTCTAAATTGCTTTTTTTTAAAACTGTTTATGAGATATTCGACACACACATATGTATATGTATACATAATTTGAATATTTTGTTTTCAGATCAATGTGTGCTGTACTACAACTCAGCTGTTGCACGTATCGGTGAGTGAGAAATTGTTATTGTATTTTATTTTATAACATTTCTATAGCGGTAATAGGGGGTAATGTGTGTGAAGCTGGGGTCTCATTTCGTGGAAATTTATAAATAATCAATCACGCAGCGTCTCACTTTGTCCTACGGCATTTTTCTTATTAGCTAGCAGTTTTCTTATTAGTTTTATTATCAGAATTGAAAAGATTTATAGTCCTGTACGAGTTCCAGTTTCACACACATCACGATGACTTATATAAAAACTGTTTGGTTGAAACTTTAGAAATATTTCGCAAGAGTTAAGTATTAATATTTTAGAGTTAATATTTTCTCTCGAAAGCTTAAATCGATAATCACAGAACTGTTTAACGTTGAAGATTTCAAATTGCATATGAGATATGTCCCGTAACTTTACACGACAATTAATCAACATCGATATCCGAGATTTACTGCGGCGATCCTCGATCAAAAGTCATATAAGCGTCTTAGATAATTTGATTTTGATTAATCGTGCGATTAATTTTCGAAATATTAACCCAAATTTTACTAATTATATTGTTCATAATTAGTAAGTTTTCTTTCTCTAATTTAGATATTTTTTGCATCGGGTGAGAATTCCATTCTCGTAATTACGCATTTAACTCATCTCGCTCCAGAAATTATATCCCCAAAGTTTTTGTATAAAGTTACAAAAGTCCCTCGTTTATAATATAAATATTAGATACACGATAAGCCAGATTGAGCTGAAACGGGTTTAATGAATGGATTAAACTAACAATAAATAAGCATAATTTATTGACAATTTATTCAGATCCTCCGTGCAGTTATTTCGATATTAATTTCGATCGAAAGCGATAGAAAATATCTCGCGATTTGCATAATAATATTTTTAATTTACTGCTAAGCTGTAAACTTATCAAAATTTGTACACACAAGTAAAAAACATTGATATTAAAATTATATTGTAAATACAAAGATATTGTGCGTGACAGATCTTTTAAAAAATTTACAAAAGCTGTAATTATCTTTATCAAATTAATATTGTGGGTTTATATCAATTTGGCGGAAACTGTTTGTCCATTCTTTTCAAGGAATAGTTTTATTATGAGTACAATATATAAATTTCCGCGCATACACAACATAAGATATAATAGAAATTTAATCTCGTAAAATGCATAATCAAATTTAAGGATTAAGCTGATGTGCAGTCTTGCATGATAAATAATGAAGAGAATAATGACGATAATACAGCTTCGTACGTACATTACTGGACACGGTGATGTTACTCTTAAACCAAGCAAATTGCATTTTACAAGTTTGCGAGTTCGGACGCGTCTCGAATTTAAGGTGAACCAGGCGATATTCACGGTTCGAGAGCCGAGACAATGGCGTCGGAAATTTAATCTGAAGTTTGTGACTAGCGCGTTAAACGAAATACGTCAAATGTAATTTAATTTACGAAATGCTTCTGGCCGGCGATAACAAATTCGTTTCTGGAACAGAGAGGACACTCGTAACTTTAATATCAGTGTCAACGCCAACCTCCGCATTGATGAAAACGTCATATGGAGCAATAAATGTATGCATGTTAACCGTGTCTATATTTATTGTTCTACACAAATTTGTCATTCGTAATTGAAACCACAAATTTCATAACTATACAGATCCACTTAATTTCGTAAAAATCGATAAAAATTGTATAATTTTTATCCTTTTTTTTTTTTTTTTAATGTAATATTCTACAGTGTTCTTATAGTCGCAAAATTTGCATAATTTTCTTCTATATTGTTAAGTGTAACTTAACTCTAGTATCTTGTGCATGAAATAGATTTTCAAGTGTGATTTATGTTGCCACGGAGTTCATTACTCATTTCCATAAGCTCGAAATGGTAAATGTTGATTTAAGAAAGAATACAAATAAGCATTGTTGCTGAATACAAAATGTAATGTAAAAATTCTAAAAAAAACTTTAAATTATTCTTTAAATAAAGAAGAATATATAGGCTCTTGTAAAATTATAATATAGAAAATCTCATTGATTCGCGTCAAAATTAAATTGTTCAAACATAATCTCGTCAAGTTTGCGCGAGAGTCCTTCTCGCTTGTCGCTTCTAAAAGAAAAATGATGGCACCTCCGATAGAGAAAGAAGAGATAATGATGTTAATCGAGCGCGGAAACGCGTTGGCGGAATCGAGCGAAATTACAAAATCGCGTAGGAGCTCTCGAAATCCTCCGCAACGCGAAGAGATCTTGCGTCGCGAATAAATATTTCAGGCCGTCTCTCCCTCCCCTTCCCACCTGTTTCCGTCAGCACGAGCAAAGAGCAAAGAGAAATAAAGCCGCGCAACATTCTTTCGTCTCTTCTTAGACCCTCGGCGTCTCTAACGAAAAAGTAAGTTTTAGGGCGCACTGGTTACGTACATTTTTAACGAGGCAGGCGCCCCAACTCTTCGATGGTAGATGACTTCCTCCTCCTCTCCGCTAGAACTTTCAAGCCGCTCACGTCTCTGAACCGGTTAGATCACACGGCTAAGATCTCGAGGTGGCCTCTTTTTCGCGGTTGCTGCACCTGAAGTATGCATCGCCATTATCATCGATGCCGCAGTTCAATTTCGGACGTCCGGTGATTCGCGAAGGTGGTTCATCTCTCTCTCTCTCTCTCTCTCTCCCTCTTTTCCCTTTGGCGCAAAGTAAGGGGTGGTCTGTGTGGTTAGGGTGTGACGAACGGGTGTACGTGTCAGCACTGCAAACCACCCTCATTTAATTTGCTGAGAGCTGCTGTATATTACCCTCTCCTATCCCGCTTCCATCGCGAGCGTGAGACGGAAAACTTCCGTCACGGGCTTCCGCGTTTCCTCTCGCCGGTTCGCCGCCGAGCGCGACAAAGACGCTGTGTCTTGCGTGTCGACAATCCGCGTTGCCGCCCTCTTTTGAAGAAAGGATTCTTTTCTTTTGTTTAAAAAAAAAAAAAAAAAATTCGCGAACCTCGACGACGTAAACTGGGACTGGGACTGACTCCGATCGTTTTTCGGTGCGCCATAAAATTTCACAAATTACTTTCTCGATGGGATTTAATGACGCGCAGAATTGAATTCCCAATTTCTCGCTGTTATTATTTCGCGTAGCGCGGATAAAGCCGTGATTATATCACGATACACATACGCGAACATTGACTGTAAAAAAGTTTTCCCTCATCCATCGATGAAACATCTCTTACGTTTTCAGCGTTAAACGAAGCGATTCGCGCGCTTGTTAACGTTTAATGCGCCGATTCGCGGGATCGTTATTCGCGATATTATACATATAGCGCGTTAATGCAACGGAATGCGCGGATGTCGGATATTTCGAAAGGATCGATGACGAATATATAGTTTGCCAAGCGTTCTACTTCGCCTACCGATTTCCGGTTACAAGCTCGGGTCCACCATTGCACTCGCTCGCTCGTGTATCTAATGAGTAATGCTTGTCCCGCGTCTCGCTATCTAAACTATTGGGTCATTAGTCAGCTACGCGAGAAATGTTTCGGGCCGGCGGGCAAGTTGGTGTAGTTGTTAGACGACAATGATAACGACGTTGGAACAAGTGATAAGACACGCTCGTGCACTATGTTCCACCTCGATCCAAATCGCGCGCACATTTACAAGACGCCGCGTTTTTTTTTTAATTTCTTTTTTTTTCTCCTGCATTCGAGACACAAGCACGTGTGGTTATAGTTCAATAAAATATTGTAATTGGGCCACGCCAGAACCGGATCAATACTCGCCTCGACTCGTTACTGCCCTTTCGCACAGCACTTTGCTGAAAAATTGTTATTTACGGAGGCTTTGGCGCGCGACGCAAATCATTTTATTGTTACGCGAGAATTAGCGTCACGCACATGTAAACACGACTGCAATTAAAATCGTCAACAACTATTAATTTCGCACACAACCGACAAATAAAATTGCGAAATCACGTACAATTCGCTCCGCGTGTCCCATTAAATGAACGTTACGCATTATTAACGCGACGCGCTTAAAAAATTACGAAATGTCGTCTGCACATGATTTTTCGTAAAATTCGTAATTTCCTCGAACGACGGGCATTTCCCGTCCACTTATTTCGTATATATAGCGCGATACTGTTTCTACAAAAGAGAGCTCGCATAAAGGCTGTCTTCCGAATTTTTATTTCCGCAAATTCCGAGAAAAGTAAACGGCATAAGTTTTCATTTGAAAACTACTAAAGCGAATATTGCGATGCAACAAGGAGAAATTAAATTGCACAGAAAATGCGAGAGTTTCCATATACGTATATAGTGCACTCACACTTGTACACACACACGCACACACATAGAGTTTTATCCAACCTGTACACAACTATCTATTAATATAACGTATATAATCATTCCGTATAATCGCGAACAAGTGAACACAAAATTAATTCCAATAGTTTTACGTTACATTAAGTTATTTAATACACGTATGTAAAGAAATTTTTTCTATGCAAAGTGGATAAAAATAGAATTGAACATTTTCTTGTTTTAAAAGATTACGGATATATACAGGGTGTCCCCGAACTCGCGGATCAACTCTCGTGGGTAGATTCCTGGGATCATTTGGAGACGATTTTTCCTCAGCGAAAATGTCGAGACACCAATAATTTTCGAGTTATAAGCGATTGAAAATAAAGGGTTTTTCACAAACTAAGCCTTGTGGAAATAAAATATTAACAAAATCACATTCTTCAGTTAATTTCAGATAGAGTTTACTTTAATAAAATTTTAATATAAGGCTTAGTTACAAAGATACATGATGACAAAAATTGGGAACATGCAAAAAATGATGACCTCCCTCGACATTTTCGCTGAGGAAAAATCGTCTCCAAATGATCCCAAGAATCTACCCACGAGAGTTGATCCGCGAGTTCGGGGACACCCTGTATATGCATATGAGAAAAAAGTACGCAAATAAAAAATAAAATAAAATTTAAAGTGCGCAACTACATCCTAATAAATTATTATATATTGTAACAAAATATTTTTTCAAAATATACAGTTTATTTAGTATCTTTTTGACGTAAATATTTTTTTTCAATGCAGAGATATATTTATAAAATATTTTCAATCGAAAACGGTGAAAATGAATCTCGTTCATAAGAGTTAGTTAAAGTTAAAGCGTCAAACGAATACGTGCGACACCGGAGCGTGCACGATGCGACATTTATGTCATGATGCAGTTACAGTAATGACGTAGTTGCCTCGATGCAGCTGCAAAATCAAGCATGTGCCGCTTCTTGTAAACGGAGCGCAGTTAATACTTGCTTTACTTTAAAGACAGATCCATGCCGTTTAAATCGAACGAACGAATATTAAGACACATATATAAAACCGAGAAGGAACGTTCGTTAAACGAATTTGATTCACACTAGCCAAATTTTTTGTTCTTTTTTTTAGATGTACGCGAGCGTTTTTACCTAGTTTTGCGGTTAGATTATTCTATCGCTAGATATTAGGTTATTCTATCGCTGTTCCTAGTAAATGAGTTCACGCAGTATAAAAGTCTCTAACTTTTATTACTGGGAAACTCTTCAAATTCTTATCCCGCGAGCTAAACGACCGTACGTGAGCTATATGCATTACCAGTCTTAACTCGTCTGTTTGTCCCGTTCCGAGTAGAGAGATAACGTTTAGTAGAACGCTTATTCAATTCTGAAACGTGAATCATCGCGAAACGTTTGTGATAATATTATAACTATTGTTCTATATATATATGCGTATCTATGGACGAGTATTTTAAACCCGACGATTTATTTACAGGATGATATGCGATACAGTTACAATATATGTATAAGTTGCGACAACGTTAAAAATATCGATATCGAAGTTTCGAATAATGCATTTAGAAACTTTTGATAACTCGTTACTATTTTTATTTCCACTCTTTCAAAGCACTCGCATATTTTTGTATTTTTGCATTTTTTTTTTTTTTTTGCGTCATGTTTCGTTTATATATTCGAAAAACAAACAATTCAGAGTGCGGCAAAATGCTGCAGTTTCGAAAAGGTTTGTCGCGTTGGCGAAATTCGGGAAGGTAGAGCGGACCGTGTGTATGTGTTTGTGTATGTTATATAGACTAAACAAAACCCATCAATAATCCCATCACGGGCGAAACGCGAACCGGATCGGACGCGTTCGCATGAGACAAATCGATGGCGGTTTCACATTCGACCGAGCGCCGCCGATAGTCAGGTTGTAGGTAGGTTGATTAAAGTCGTTAGTACGGAAAACGGGAAGAGGCTGATAAGGGAGGAAGTTCTCTCTCTCTCTCTCTCTTTCGCGTGCGCACTCTCTTTCTCGAGAGAGCAATCGTGTGTTAACTGGATCTAAATTATGTGAATATCAGGACCCTTTCTCGGTTCTTCCCTCCCGCCTGTAAGCAAGCGAGAAAGCTGAAAGCCTCCGACTATACGGTTAATGGCACAAGTCCTTAAACTCCGCCAGTTAGGTTCAGGGGGCTAGATGTAGGGGCGCATAGGTGGAGTAATAACCTGTGCCTTGCAGAAGTCTTAACCTGTGTGTTTGGCAGTCCGACGGCGATATCGTTTATTAAATTCTTAAGTACACAGGAGGAGGCAAGTTTCGGAGAGAGAACGGCGAGAGAGTTCTCTATTAGGTAATGTGCATGCTCTAAAGTAATGCATACGCGCCCTACGTTCGAGTGTAGAGAATTTAATTCGGGTCTCAACGCGCCTTCCGGAAACGAGTATTATTATCGATGTAACGACCCGCGCCTGTTTTTTTTCCCCCTTACTTCTTTTCCCCCTCGCGAAATGCATTATAAGCAATAAGCGAAAAGCTGAAAACTTGGTAACTCGGTGGCGTGCCGGGATCATAAAAGGCAGAGCAAAGTTGCCGAGGGAGATCGATATACCTTAGGATTTAATCGACGAAATAATCGGTCGCTCGTAGAGCGGGCTCGGTGAAGCTCGACGTGCACCCTGATTAAAGTCTCAGATCCCTGGGAGCCAATTTGGTAAGGATTCACGGTTCGATACTCCCGACGGCGCAGGATCGACGGAAAATTAGTTGTACGAATGTTTCCTCCTTCGTGATGCGCGGGATTAACCGTTTATCCTTTTCGATGCGCGCGATTTCTAGCGATTTTCATGTCGCGTAAACCGCTTTTGGATATAATTCGCGTCATTATTGAAACAAACAAAAGAATTACGCCGAAATAACACGCGTGAGTGGATGCTTGTTTGTAATGCGTGAGGCAGTGTCAAAATCCTTTATTACGTTATATCGCCGTAGTGGTTTACAATGTTCCATGTTCCCTTATTGAGTTCAGCGCAGCGTGAAATTGGCT
The DNA here is from genome assembly GCF_030444845.1 of Prenolepis imparis. Classification (NCBI taxonomy): domain Eukaryota; kingdom Metazoa; phylum Arthropoda; class Insecta; order Hymenoptera; family Formicidae; genus Prenolepis; species Prenolepis imparis. The sequence goes on along the minus strand of NW_028141168.1, from coordinate 13,311,380 downwards.
CTACTTTCATCCCTCTGAGTATAATGTTTAATCAAAGTACTCGAATTATCGGAGCTTCTTCTTAAATGCTATTCTACAAAATCAACAAATTTATTTGTGTGCGAGAGAGACATAATATCAATCGACAATTATATTTTCATTTACTAGGAATAATTTATAAACCGAATATCTTCGAGACACTATTTTAAAAAATCTCTCAATATTCAATCAAATAATTTTGCATTACAATTTGAAATATATGTGTAAAATAATAATTATCCTTATCTTGATGCATATTCAAACACATATTTGTCTGTGTCTGAATAATTTGTAGGAAAAATATATCAATGTTATTTTATGATGGAGAAAATTATATAGATGAATGTTTTATATATTTCCATATATGTATGTATAATTTAGCAATTTAAACTTGTCGTGTTCTATTTGAAACTTTTGCAGTATAAATGCAGAAAAAAATGATTTCTTTTCTATGAGAGGAAATATTGTTTTTAGTCCAAGGATTATTCTTCTATCTTATTACTTAAAATATTACATTTAAATTCAATTTTTAACACACAATATACAAATATATATGCACGTAATATATTCTCTTTTTCTGATTTTAAAATGTTCAAAAATATTTTATTTGCTAGTAACTTTTTATTCTGTATAATTTCACTAGAGATTTATAATGCATTTCTGTTTTTATTCAAATAATTCTCTCAAAGCTAAAGAATCATTTTACTTTAAACAATATATTTTTTCATATTTAAGATTGTACTATAGAGTAGATGTGGAGTATAATCAAACAATCGTTAGTTCGTGAATACATGTAGAGAGAGAAAGAGCGAAAGAGAGAGACTGAATATTTTATACGCGAAAAACGTTTGACTCATTGTCGCACGACAGACAGTACGTTGACGGTCCATTATTTCTAATGAACTAGAAACTTTATTAGAGTCACGTATCTCGACCAGGGAGAGGAAAAACGCGAGATTAACTGCTCTCACACGGCAATGACAAACGGCCTATTGCGTACGAAAGCGAGTCGCGCTCGAAATGTGCAACTCGGTGCGTGTTATAATGTCAATGTATGGTAAAGGCGCTAGAGAAAGACAATTTATATATATATATATATATATATATATATATATATATATAATATATTACACACACAAATACACACACACACACACACACACATACTTACACGTACGTACACACACACCCTACCATGTACATTCTCGGGGTAACAATGAAGCAACAGGTTGCCGTTTCCTCCCCTTCTCCTCTTCCTACCAAACTTCTATGACAGATTGTGCAACCTTGATGGTCCGTGTAACCCTCCCTTTCAGCCCTTCGCCAACTGGCCACTTTACGGCGGCCGGAGAACGCGAGCGGTTGCCTTTTACGACTTTTTTTTAGAAACAAATAGAAAATCACTTGGCCGCGATCGTAAACTGTTCTTCAAAGTAATCCCACGCTGCTATGAGGAGTAAGATCGTTATTCCTGACACGGCTTATCCTATCGTGATCGGTTGGTACTATATTATACGAATATACATTTCGAGTTTCATAATGAATAAAAAGCTATGACAACTTAATGAATAATTTTCTGGAAAAAAAATAACAATATGTTCATTTATTGAAGAAAGTAATTTACTATTTTATTTTAACATATAATAGTTTTAATATGAACAACTTTTATCAGCGCTCAATTTATCTTTGCATTATCTTAAATCTGGAATTGACAGACATGACTCTGAAACTATATGTTTTCTTTATAACATCTTTCCGAAATTACAAAGACCTTTATCTTTGCTGAATCGACTCTCAAACTACAATAATAATTTTATAATTGCATTGCGAAACTATAAATCGTGAGTGAATTTTTATATAGGAATATTATGAAAAATTAATAGTTTGCTTCTTCGAAAATCCAAACGATATACTGCGGCAACCTCGAATCCTCTCACCAGGCACGAGATCGTGGAAGCGCGTGACACGAAACCGGTCTATCGGGCCTGAATGATCTACACGCTGTTGGGTCCTCGGGGACCAACGGGTTAAGGTGCATCCACCGTCACCTTCCGGCGCTGCATCTCTCGATGGCTCGCTTCTCCGCGAGAGCAACTAAATAATATCAATTATGCGCGCGAGAAATGGTGTATGAGAGAGAGAGAGAGAAGCTGTAGGAAAGGGGGGAAGGAGACCACGCGGGTATACTTGGCCTCCCCATTGGCCATTGAGGTGTCCACCGGTGAGTAATGCTATAATAAATTATCTGGCCGTTCTATGGTGCTACCGCACTTGCGCGGTTCCTCCGTCTCTCTTTCTCCCCCATATCTCCTTCACTTGGCTTATTCCACCTTTATCTCCTCGTTCGGGGTCTCGTCTTCCTTCCTATCGTGGTCCCTCGTCCACCTCGGATCCGTGCGCTGCTGCTCTTCGTGGCAGCCCAGCCTTCCGATCTCGGTTAACGCGCGCGAATCCAAATCCGTGTCAAGGGAAGAGAGGAGAAGCTTTCGTTGGATTTACTCGCGCTTTCGCGCACTGATTGTCGGGCGACTATTTTTATACTCGACACTCGGATTACCTCACCGGCATTGACATACCGCTGTTCGTCGATATGACATTACGCGCGCCTTGCTTTTTCGCGTCTGTCAGGTGTTGAATGTCTTCCTTGGAAATCGTCGGGTGATATCATATTGAACGAGAATTCTAAAAAAAAACCGAGAAATGTATTCATTAATTTAATTCTATAAATTACACAGTTATTTGAATTTACATTCTATTGTTGGCATACAATCTCGATTCTCGAAATAGAAATTACTGTGTCTCTTTTCACATGATTATGACATGATATTGACATCGAACTGTGTTGTTCGTCGATTCAGATAGATATTTGTTTGCGATCTCAATTATGAGCGACATGATAGACTGTCAAACTGCCAGTAACATTGTCAGTATTATATAATAACGCAATTAATGTATAAAATAATGTATAATTATAGTATATAATATCATTTACATTTGAATGTATATAAAAAAGCTTCTCTCTTACCGCGAGATATCGAGATAATTTGATTGCTAAAAGATTAAAAATAATTTCGTTATTATATTTTAAGTGACATAAATTATGTCTTAAGAGCAACTTATTTGATTAAGTATTACATTTTTAATATAGCACGTTATTATTATTAAAATCAACTAATAAAATTACCTTTTTTATCAAGAGCCAGTTTAAATTATTTCAAATTGAAAATCTTTTGGGACGTTTTATTTTAGAAATATTTCTATAAAAAGATTAAAATTTCATCTGTTTCATCGTATATATTTTGCAATTAAATAGACAGAATAGTGTTATTAATAATTCATCAATTATCAAATATTATGCGAAATAATAAATATAGATTCGCTAAGTAAATTGAAATTGAAATAGATCATATGTCGCGCTACAAGAGTTATTCTTATATGAGAAATTTGATTCTCAATTTTGACCATTTGATTGCTCGGATTTTCTTATAAAAAAGTCAGATAGATCGATTAGTTCAATAACAAGTGCCGTGTGTTTACGTGTCGATGAAAAGTTTCAGTAGCCTCGTATAAAAAAGCGTTAAAAACTTGATCGCGAGTCTCAGCGATGCGCCGGCAACACTAGGGGTCGTCGAGCTATTAATCTGCACCCGTATATCCAACTTCCGGTGATCGAACACGGGCGCACAGGCGCACTGCGCGCGCGCGCGCGAGTACGGATATTGTCGATTTCCCGATGTTTCCCTTGAAACAAAGGGGCCGTTCTCCACGCGCAACGGACCCCCTGACCCCCGTTATCAATTATATCAGAGAAAGCCCCTCGTATATCCGCAATCGCGCACGCAGACTCTCTCGCCGCGCGGAGAGAGTTGCCGGAGGACGCGGACTTGCATACAACGCGCGGAGCGTTCGGGTCCAATCAAATTCCAACAATTACCAGGCTGGGTTTACCTCCTCGGGGCGAAAACCGGCTCGAACGGGGCGGCCAAGCTTCCCCTCCTCTGCCCGTTCACCCCCGGGTCGTCGTCCCCGCTGCCGTAAACCCAAATTGCATTATTAAAATCTAATCTACCTTCGGCCGAGAGTGTACGTGTGTGCCGCGCGGCCATCGGAAATCTGATACACCTAGCCCAACCGAAGGAGAAACAGACGCATAGGTGGTACGCGTTAGTAGAATAGACGCAACGCAGATGGATAGATGTGGGGAAAAAAAAGAGAGATATGAAGGGAGGAAGAACGAGCCTCTCTAAACAAGCCTGAACGTAAACGAGAGGAGAGATTCGTACGTAGATTAGGAAAGATTTGAGGGATGCGCCTATTTGCGTTCCTCGTGAAAGTTTAATTAGGCACTCCCGCCATGGGGTGATTTCGATTGATATCGTTGCGTCGCGGATATAACCCGCGTCCATTGCGCCTTCGTTTACGTCAAAATTTGTCAGGGGGAATGGTGATCCTTCGAAAATTGCGATTGTTGACAAAAGAGACACGCTTTATTAGCAACCACTATTGAATAAACCGATGCGACGTGCCGATAAATATCACCAGACGTGTCAGACGTGTATTCTAGCGTGTATGTGTGTGATCGTGATGAGAAATAAAAAAAATGTAGCGCGAGCTATATAGGTTAATCGTATTTTAAGAAGGAGAGAAAAATATGCGTGTGCTCTCTCGATATATTATTTCGATATGCATATATTTGATATTATAATAACAAAAATAACTATATATAATATATAAATATTCATTATATAATAATATATTAAATATATATATATTTAAAATTATATTTAATTATATTATAGAAAAAGTAGAGCGAAATAATTGAACTCTAGTTTTTGACATTAAAAAAAAAATACATACATTGCAAATTAATTTAACAGAATTATTTCTATTCATGAGTTATCATCAGTGCTATAACTTTTATGTTTTGTTAATTCGAAACAGATATTATCTCAACAAATAATTTGATGAAAATTCTTAATTACCAATTCTTAATTACCAAGATGTAAGATGTTTTGTTTAAAAAAATAATCAACCTTTTAAATACTTACAATGCAAAATGCTTTTCAAATGCAATATACATATATATGTATATATTTTGTTGCCAATTATATTATACTCCGTAGTATACAACGATTATTACATCTTCGAAAGATCGATGCTAGACAGACGATTTACCGGGAGCTCGCTCGTTGTGCGTGTCGCGATACGTTAATTTCCATTTTTTTTCAGAGGCTTTTCCTCCCGACGTATACGTCGGAAAATAAAGTATGGGCGCGCGACAGACGCGATGCTTATCTTCGTACTTTATAGGACTGGATGAATCGTCATGTATAACGGACCGCAATATATTTATTCCTTTGCAACAGGTGAGAAGCGTGCTCGCCTGCCCGACGCAATTAACGAAAAATAGATGGACGTAGCGAACGCGACGGTCGGCAGGCTACTTAGCGAGCGTCCTTCTCTTACTAGATTATACTTTAAACGCGTAGACCGACGCAGTTTAGGTAGACGGGATATTTAGGAATAACGGAGGACGGGTCTAGGCGGGGCGGAATAATATTTTTAAGTGCTTTTTCGGACCAGTCTCGTTCTCGGTCTGTCTACTCTACTAACGCGACCACCACCCTTATATAACGTGAAAGCCGCGAATCTCGTTTGCCGACAAACCGTTCATTAATAACGCGTACAATTATATGCCAGATGCGATAATTTTTTTCCCTCGAGAGAGAAAGATAGAGAAAGACCTCTCGCAAGGGAGACACCTTCTAATTAACATTTCGATCGACTAACAATAAGAGAAAAAGAAATTTAATCGAGTACTTTCATTAAGCTGGCCGGCTCGTTTTATCGTTCGCGAATTAACGTTTCGAAAGTGGATCGATGTAAAAGAGATTAAAGGCATACGGGTGGTTGAAAGAGAAAGGGAGGGAGGGAGGAAAGATCCTCCCGCGGTGTTTGATGTAGCCAGTCCGAATTAACGCCGATGAATAATTAATGGGAAAAATTTTTAAGCGGCGAAGTGAGAATAATAAATAGAAGTGGGGTATTTAAAAGCAGCGAGAAAAGTTGCGAGACGACTCGGCGGGCGGCCCGTTTAAAAGTACGTTTAATAGGAGCTAAAAGGATAATAATTTGAGGGAAATTCGCCCTCGGTCGCGGACGCGCGCGGGACGTATCTTTAAATATTCATGCGATTCAATATCGCCGGCAGCTCATCCAATAAAGTCATGCAAACGAATCACATTTCAAAGGAATTTTATTTCGCGGATGCGCGCCGGGGAAGAGCGTCCGGGTAATTCCACGTGTACGTAATAGCAGATCGAAGATGCGATAAATATTCCGTGGGACTTTATATATAAGAGAAACACCGACCGCACCGAAAAATCGATAAACTTTCTCACCTGAGCGTGTTGCAACAGCTCCAGGGATACTCTGGAGGATACATTTATTCGCATTTAATTACTAGACTCCCGCGTTATATAATCCGGAGATCTGAGATGAGCTTCCGAGATATACAACGACGCTCTCTACGCTGTATTTCCAATTTATTTTTGAATATTTCTACATATATCGCACAATCTTCCAACGAGCAGCTGTATTTTCGAAGCGAGGGATTCCCAAAATACGTCCGGCGGTAAATGAGAGAGCGCATCGTTGGCGGAGAAACTTCTACCATACCGGTTCGACGTTTGATCCCAAAACGCTGTATATCTGGACCAAATTGCGGAGCGCAGGACAACGAAGGGAAACGCATTACGCGCTTCCTGCGCGTAGCTTTCCTTTATATACAACATTCATCCTTCTCTCTCTCTCTTTCTCTCTCTTTTCTTTTCTTTTCCTAAATATGTAGTCCGAAGAGTTGCGTCAGGAGAGACGACTCGGAAATTAAGTGGCGCCCAGAATCTGTAATTTTTGTTTCTTCCTGGCAGAAGCCACCCTCGACGGGGCGCATCGACGGGTCAAAGAAAAATGCGGCGGTCTGTAATTAGAAACGCTAGCCGAGTGGGTGGAGAGAGAGAGAAAAAGAGAGAACAGGAGGGATCGAGAGTCCCTTCAGCCAGTTGGAGAAATGACAGCGGCTCGAAGGAGGAATAAGTTAGGCGTGGCAGACTGTACGACCTTATATATTTCTTGCCCTTAAGCGAGGAATATAGACGAAATATCCGTTCGTATTGTTAGGCAAATTTATATACACAACTCATTCGCTCGTTCGCGCTCGCTTGCGTTTTTTTTTTCTCGAATGTACATACGTACAGATAGACACGCACACGTACGCGAATAACGCGACGTGTTTTGTTTCACGGTGAAAAAAAAAAGAATTCCACGCGAACGAGGGCGGATGGCGCGTTGAAGGGGAAGAGAGAGAGAGAGAGAGAGAGAAAAAAAGAGAAAGAGAACGTGTAAATCATCTCGAGCTCGTTCGAAGCCGAGCCGAAGGCTTTACGAGCGGCGAGCTGTCGAACGTTCGATAATGAAAATACCTGTACATCTATCGTGTGTTGCGAGCCGATCGGCTCTCACCTCGCGCACCAGGCGTTGTACTAAATCCAATTATCGCGATGTAACGTATAGACGGCACTAAATTCAGGATATTTGCCATTAATACGCGAGATTTCGCGCGTGGCGATGCCTCTCGCCGCGAGTTTCGCGTAGAGATGAGACGCGTATACCTTCGTCCGCGAAGCTGTAATACCTCGTATTCTCGTTCCTAAGTAAGATCGTCGAAGCCTCGGATGATTTAAAGGACTTCTTTCACGCGCGCGCGAGAGAAGCCTTTAGACGACTTGGCCGCCGTCGCGCAGATAGTGGAAGGCTTTTCAGCTTTCTACGTGGGCAGCATTATTTGAGCCGAGCGATATCGGTATTCAACGCACGAACGAAAAACGTAATTAGCGTTTAAGCCTCGGTCAAGGTCCCGTCGCTCGAGAAACCGTCGTGCCAGGACTATCTCACGGAGAGAAGATACTTTACTCATCCTTGCGTCATCGGCTAACAATAAGTTCCTCCGAACAATATCTTTATCCTCGTGTGTCGGCGATTTAACATTGGCATTGGTACAGCAACTTTTCTTGAAGGAATAATGATAAGTAGCGATACTTGTTAAAAAAAAAGGAAATTAGCTATATAAATGATGAAAGAATAGAATCTCTTTTATGAATTTATACTCTGTTATGAATTTAGCACGCCAGTGTTTTTGCGCACGATTATATTTATCCCATATATTTTGCGAAACAGCGTCGAAAATTAATTACACGGAGGGGGTGTTTCAATCCCTACGATAAATTCTTATCTTTCATCTGTTTCCATTCACACACCCGGGCTCTTTGCCGCGCGAAATTCACACTCTCCCGAAATTGATTTATTTCTGTTTTTTTTCTCTCTCTCTCTCCTCCGTTGCCGTAGTAATGTTAGTCGATTCGTCTGTATCTCAACATCTCCCGCGTACGCTTCGCAGGTTCCTCCAATGCACCATCACTTTCAATTGCCACTTTTTTCCGGCTCTCGTTTCGGTGTCGCTATTTTTTATCGTAAAACCTTGGAACAAAATACGTGCAAGGCGGGACTAATACATTCACTACTCTCTTTAATTACATGCAGCGAAACGCCATCAACCTTTTCCCTTACACACACACGCATACACACCCAACGCTACTCGATTACAAACAGATAATCCCGAGTCGCGGGTCACGCCCGTGAAATTTATGTCGGAAACTATTATTTCTCTCTCTCTCTCTCTGAACTCCATCATGGAGCGAAGGGTCACATGCGCGTCTCGGTATCGGAGAGGAAAAGGTGATAAAGGGAGTCGCTAACGAGATTGCTTTCGGGCAAGAGGGGAAATGGACGGGGGAAGGTGGAGGGAGAGAGGTCTATCGGCATTCGTGGCCCGGATGGCGAGATAAAATTCGTCGATGAGATGCCCGCCAGCGATTTTTCTCAAAGGCCTCGATTTATCCTCGCTGTGTCGAATGCCCGGCCGCTCGATATCGAGAAAAGAGGAAACGTAGGTATATACCCGAATCGTAGAACGCGTTTTCAGACGTCAGCTGATCCCGTCAACATCCGCCTATTTTGCGAAGGAATCTACCGCACGGAAACGCATGCTGCGAGATAGTGCGCCAATCTTTCTTCCCGTGAGTTTCTCTCCGGCGTGTCGCGAGGATGTAAAGTCTCCGAGGTAGACGGCGCGTAGCTAAGTGCGTTTTTTTTTTAATCCTTATGGAGATGGAGAGGCATCTCTTTCTCTCCCTGCTTCTCTCGAGTAGCCGACACGTCGCTTTAACGGCGCAGTAAAACGCCTTGCCAAAGAGATAAAGGGAGTCTCGAGGTGTACGATTTGTCCAGAAACTCCCATCTCGTTTCTGCGATTGCGATTTTTCTCCGTCTCTCTCTCTCTCTCTCTTTCTCATTATGGTCGTACGATTGGTTACATAGTGCCATCTCGTTATTTAATCTCCTCTTGGGTATTTTTTTAAATTATGGCATTAAGAGAAAATACCGTCGTACAGATTTCTTCGATTTATTCTCTAGGAATCATTTTCTTTTCACTTTGCATTACATTTTATTCTAAATTAATCTAGAGAGCCTAAATCACGACCTTTAGAAAACTGTTAAAAACTTAGAGATATATTTTGTACCTACTTTAGAGATATCGAAATCATTTATGACTGCGCCCGCCGAGGAAGAGATGTATCTGGATTTGTACTTATCAGTCAAGGGAATTGTATCGCTCTTGCTGGACGACACGTGCTACACGGTCATAATTTTCCGCAGGCGATCGCCGTACGGGATATGTACAGGTCCGGCTTTTACAGCGAATGTCGAAAGAAAGAGAGAGAGAGAGAGGTAAAGAGCTATACACACGCGGATGGCACATTTATCTCCGTATCGTTTCGCCGATCGAGTCAATTTTCGACGAAGCTGTTTCTCTTCCCGCAACGGTTCGCCGAACGTTCGACGAAAACACAAAAAGAAAGCCGCCCCGGTCGGTCCCTCGGTTTCCCGTAAATCACAGCGGGTCACATTCCGTGGGACACCATTTAATGCGTTTATCTGTACAGTAGGCGACACGTTACTAGAGGTGCCCCGGTGGATCAGATAGCGCGGGTGACCCATTGATTCCCGGCGGAAAACCAGTTTCGGCTCGACCAGTCGCTCGCGCGCTTGTACAGATTCGCGTGTACCTATATAGAGAGGCTGTGTTCCCAGATGTGCGAACACGCGTCGAGGTCACGGTGACGCATTCGCGGAGAATCAAATGTATACGAATGTGTATGTATGTACGTCGTAAAAGCATACCCCCCGCGGAGAACAGTGACAAGGGTGGAAAACGAAGGGGGGGGGGCAGATGGGAGGGAGCTGAGCAATTTTCACGTAAATATTGTGACGTCGCTCGATTAAACGTTCTCGTCCGCGATCGCTTTGTTTCCGAAGTCTTTTGTTCGTTATCGATGTCCCTCGAGCGACGGCGGCCTTCATTACTCGGCGCGGTTCGCAAAGTTTGCGTTGAGAGAGACCCTCTCTTTCTCTCGTTATCGATTATTTAGAAACGTCGCTGGCGCGTTTGAGTTCCGCATTTCCGATCGGCAATATCGCGTATCTTTTACAAGTCCGAGCGAGGGGACGGACCGTTACCGGTTTCTCGTTCCCGGCGACGACGATCGGCAGCTAATTTCCGCTGGAAAAAATGTCAGCGTCGTCGCTCGACCGCGGAGAGAGAATGTCCGTTATACTCGCTGCACGTACGCGGCTTCGCGATCGAGCGAAAGAGCGAAAAGCGGAGCCCTTTCACGGTGTGTGCCCCGTGTGTGCACGTGTGGTAACAGTCAGGATAATGAGAGAAGGTATAGAGGGATATCGCGGAGGAATTGCTCGAGGTTAACGAGTATAAAGAAAGACGGTCGCGCACGATTCGAGGCCACGCTCGAGAAATCGCTCATGCGCCCGGCATTATCCCGTACACAATTAACTTTTGTGCGCCCCGTTTATCGATTACTCCGTGTGCCCTTCCGTCCTTTATACGTCCGCGAGAGGCCCGCGTCCTTGTTATCGCTTCTCTTCCCTTTGCTTCGCGTCTCTCTCTCTCTCTCTCTCTCTCTCTCTCTCTCTCTCTCTCTCTCTCTCTCTCTCTCTCTCTTTCTTTCTCTTCCTCTTTCTCTCTAAAACGCCATTCCGGATCCCGGAGCGCGAACCGAGATCGCGAGATCGATTCTCCCGCTCGACTCTCTCGGGAGAAATTTATCGTCGGTAAATTACAGTGTTTCGACAATTTCTTGCCGCGCCGCTCCTCGACTCGACGTACCCATGATTGCGATCGTAAAGAGCACGCGTTAACGCAAATTTTATGTCGGCTAAAACAAAGATTCGGATTATTTGCGAATACGGCGTGCTAAACCCGACGGAAATCGAGGAAGGTGCTTCCTACGAGGAGAGAAGACTATACGGCCGCGTCAATTCACATTAATCTTCTTCCGAATGTATGGTCTTGTATAAGACACATTTTGACGGAACATTCCATCATCAGATATGCACAATAAAATTGACGATCAATCAACCATAAATTGTTTTTATATAATTATCTTTTTTAATTGCATCACTCTGCTGTGTAACACTTTTTCTACATTTTATAAAAACTTTTTAATTCCATCGAAATAAATCATTGAAAAAATAAATTAAGATTATTATTAAGAAAACATTTAATTAATTATTAAGAGAGCATTTAATAATCGAATTATTTAATTGTCATTAATCATGATGATACCTCGTGTCACGAAAATACGTAAAAACTCTCCGAACCGCTAGGACAAGTGATATTTTTTTCTCGAGACGACAGTTTTCTCCGCCACTAACAAGCTCTAGTAACAAACGGCGTGTCATGGAATAATCGTCTAGAGCCGAGTATAGAGTGGACGAAGGCGTTATGATGCACTTACCAAGTCCCGCGAAAGTGTACCGTAAATTTGTCCCCCTTCGCCCCCCTTCAACCCTCATCGTCTTCCGTAATAACGAATATTCTACGCGATCGGTGTCGCGCTGCCGCTCCACGGATCTTTAAAGTTTCGATGAAGCCGGAAAAAAGTTGGACCCGGTCTTAAAGTCGCCCTTCTCTCTCTCCCTCCTCTTTTTTCTCTCTCGCAACTTACTAAATGCGAGCTAACACTTTCATCCACCTGCCCCCTTCAATTATGTCCCCCCCGGTGTGTTTCGCTACGCCCGTCCAGTTTCAATTACGACCATTCGACAATCCCCGCGGAACTTATCCGTTATTAATTAAGGGCGCTCGATCGCTCTGCCTTAATTAAGATCGCATTGGGAAAATTTAATAATCCGCCCCTTCCTCCGCTCTCCCTCTCCACCTCTTCTCACCCAATCTCGAATTAAAAGTTACACGCGAAATTATTCGCCTATTCGATGCGCGATATGCTAATAAAATTTAATAAATGGCTCGTTCGCGTCTCTTATTCCGCGATTCGCATTATTCGGCGCTGTCATGAAATTTTGCATGCAAGGCGTTGTCGCGAGAGTGGATTATCTACCTTTTTTCTCCCATACGAGAAAAACTGTATTATTCGGTTACTCCCATTCTGCGATCATTGTCAAATTATACTCGACTACGGATAAAATTCTTCTAATAATGTCGCATATATAACGCTTTAATAACGTTGGACGCAATCTCGCATCTCCCGACCACTGAAATATTTGATGATACTACATTGTAAAACCGAGAGTCCGCTTTAACTATCGAAAGAATACTGCCTGTGTTCGCTCTTCCGTCGTAGTAAAATTCGGGGAAATCGTATATCGGTTCGACGTCATCTTAAAGTAACGCCCGTTTCCGCACGAGGATCGTCCGACAAAAGGAAACTGAAAAAAAAACACACGAATCGCATAAAAGCTCTCTGCCTCCTTCTCGTCGACAGAGTCGAGAAGCGTTTTCAGTTTCTCCGGCTGGTTTCAAGCGAACCTAAAGAAAAAAAAACGCTTTACAATAGATGTCTCTCTTTCTCTCGATGACAACTCGGCCCATTATTTATTAAAGATCTATTCTTTTTATCGGGGGATAGTTTCTCCCTCTGTCTTCCTCCGAAAGAAACAGCGACCCTCCCTTTCGCCGGAAAACTTTGCGGAATGTAGAGAAGGAGAAAAAAGACATCGGTTACATCTCTCGTCCTGCGCGGGTAGGATCGCGTGCAAGAAGAAGCGACGCAGCTGGTGGTAGCCGATCTTGATAAGGCCCTCTCTCATTGTCGTCGGTGACGGTACCGGTGTGCGGGGACCTTTAAGGAGACACGCGGGGAGACACAGGTCGATCGCATCGCGGAAATAGCGAAACGATTAAATTCCCGTTAATAACGACAACGTTTTTGCGCGCGGACTGAGAGACGTTACCCTTTAAACATCCCCGTCCCGTTAAACGGGAATATCGCGCACGTATAGCTCGTCTAACTAAGCAAACTTTCCGCAACGTTGAATAAGACGTTACTCCCGCGAGTCTGCGAATATATTTATATTATACCGATTTCTCGAGATCTTCGTTTTCTCAGCGAGATTTCCGTTCGATCCGGAGAAGCGAGCTCGAGATCCTCTCGTCTTACGGTACGGCTTTAAACGTTTTACGAGGAGACGCGCGTATCTACACATACGTATACAAATGCGATTCGCGTTCTAGAGCAGCTGCTCCAGCTCTTCGTGGAACGGAAGGAGAGCGAGAAGAAGAAACATACCGCGCGCGGGCCCCTTTCCGATAAGGATCTCATTGTCGTCCGCACCACCGGTGCGGAGGAGCCTTTACGGTCGAGCATGAGGGGCGAGAGGGGGTTGGAAAGAGGGAGGACCGGCCGAGCCAACCGCATCGAGCAAATTGCAACTCTGTCGAAACTATCGGGGCGAGCGGATCGTCCGCGGAGAAGAATGCGCGACACGATTGTTAGGACCCGGTTAGTTGCCCGGGCCCGGGCACCTTTTCATCGCTTACGTCCCTGCGGTGGTATAACCCTCCTCCGCAGGATGATAACATCTCTCTGCAACACTGGGCGACATCGGGTGTATCTCCTCTTCTTTTCGTTCCTATACTCTATTCCATCTTTCTCTCCTTGTTTCCCTCTATCTCTACCTCGTCTCTCCTCTCGCTTTCTGTCGCATCAGCTCTATTCGTTCTCTCTAGCCTCGGTACACGGCCGGGGCTAAATTGTCATTCGATGCCCTGAGAATTCGATTTCCAGTCGAGTTTTGTGGTGACAAGGGTTCGAAGTGCCTCCCCCCGTCTCGTACGTCCCACGAACCCGGGGACCGACAATATTGTGAAACGTCCTGTATCGCGTGTTCCCCCTTCGCATCGAGATCAGATCTTTCTCTCTCATTCTCTGTCTGGAAATTGGAAAACAGGTAGAGGAAGGTGTTCGTTCGGCCGTTTCGAAATCGCGCTTTTCCGGTCGTGGTGAATTTTTTTTCCTCGAGCGAAGCTAACGGCACACGCATAATCTTCCATCAAATTGATTCACGTCGTTGATCGTTAAATTATCATGTAATTATTAAAATAAATAACAACACATTTATTTACGTAAATTAAAATCTCTGGACAATAATATTCCGACAAATAGATGCAAGAAAAAGTACGTCGCTAATGCACAAATTTTCTGTTAGTTTGAAGAGCAAGATCAGTCGCAATACATTTTTGCGAAATACAGCGTGAAATAATAAAACAAAAAATTATGCTGACGATAAAATGAAAAATCGCGTAAAGATTACTCGAAGTATAAAAAGCAACGATTGTACAGATATAAAAATAATGTGACATAATTTGTTTTTTTAATTTTGTACCATGTGTATCTCGCATAAAAGTATGTCCAAATAATAAAATTTATATATTTACGATGATATAATATATATTGTGCAAAATAATACGGTGCACGTAAATGACGGCCAGCGTCAAGTTCGTGCAACGCACAGCTCTTTCCTTTTTTTCTTTTCAAGCATTAGCATATTATGAGCCGTTAACGTATACTGACATATCGCGCGGAAAGTTAGCGATCGCTCGCTAAGTTATTCGAGGCGTATAATCCAAATGAAACTTTTCGCAGTCGAGACGCGACTGGAATCTTGGTATCGCGCCGCGATTTACTGCACTTTTTTTGCACGACGTCATCGTTATTATTTCTTTCCGATTGTTTTAAGAGAGGAAACTGGCGCACGAAATCTATTAAATCCAACAATTGGATTTGCGTTCGCAGCGCGATTAAATATTTCTTTCTTAAGAGATTTCCGTATTCCATTCCGGGGATCGCGCGGGATATATTCCGAAAGACTTCGATTCTGAGAAAATCTGTGGTAATTCGATGTCCTATAACACACGGGCGACGAGGGATTTCCGTTCGAAATGACGCATTCCGAGCGTATAATTCATGCTCATAAAAAGCTTCTCCCTGTGTTACAGGAATCTTATGGCTTCGACCAACATTTTATAACTCCGATTTACATGAAAGTTTTGCGCGTTTCACGCTTTGTGTGTTTGGAGAAAATAATAGAAGAGATGGACACGAACGTAAAAATATGACGATATAAAAGATGTTATTTCGAAATGACGCGACGTTGAAAAAAATTGTGTATGAAAAATATTAAAATTAATTCGCTCTGTATTGCGCG
Source organism: Prenolepis imparis (assembly GCF_030444845.1). NCBI lineage: Eukaryota > Metazoa > Arthropoda > Insecta > Hymenoptera > Formicidae > Prenolepis > Prenolepis imparis. The sequence continues at coordinate 13,295,720 of NW_028141168.1, read as the reverse complement.
TAAATATTCACAAGCAAAGGCTATCGGGCTAATTAACTAGCTACGCGCGGTAAACAATGCGCAAATTATTCTTTCTTGTTAATTAATGTTTACTTCGTCCACGTGCTTTATAAGATTTATTTTATCTGTATTTTACAGTTGTTGATGATGGTCCGAAATGTACGAGATAAACAATAATTAACAAGAAAGAATAATTTGCGCACTGTTTATCGCTCCTGGCTTTTAATTAACCTGCCATTATTCGCTTGTGAAAAATATTAAATGATGTACTTATGTTGCATACATTATTGCATAAGGAAAGTTTGATGAAATTATATATTTTTTTTTCTTTAACACAGTTTGCACGTGTATACATATATCGTACGTCGCGGCGAAGAGTAATTATTTGCTTCAAATAAGTTTGCGGGGGGCTTAGATTTAATCGCGAAGGTTCGACGGAACGCGTCTACGTGAGGCCACTCCAAATCGTGCACCATAATTCCTCTCTTGCAGGGTATCGGCTTTGCGAAACTGTCTCGAACTCATCTCTCTCCCTCTCTGTCTCTCTCTTTCGATTCCCGACAGTCTGGAAAGTTCCGGAATTACAGCTGCTATTTTTCTTTTTACGGATAGCCGGCGCACCACTATGTGTGCTCTCTCCGCGAGGGATTAAAACCCGCCGAATGACCGACTACGGTACGCGGGGCCGGCAAAGTCGTCGCGTTTTATAGACGTCGAGAAGTAAGTGCATTTGACGCAACGGTGAATCTCTGCGCAACGCGCAACGGTGATTATACAGTCGGATTACATCCCCCATAGAGGTTTCGTACTTTCTCGACGTAATACAAGCGGGACGGTCAAAGTGGTAAAATGCAAAATTGAAACGGTAATGAACTCTCTCTCTCTCTCTCTCTCTCTCTCTCTCTTTCTATCTATCTCGCTGGGTTTTAAAATGCGATTAATGAATACGTCACCCGCATGTGATTACATTAACATAGATATCGGTGGGAATCCAATAACCTCGATGGAACGTACGATCGATTATTACGCTGAATTAAAAACAGGCAATACGGAAATATCGGGCGAAAAATAAAATCGCGGGGCCGTTAACAGAAATAGATGCACTACAGATGCACTATATATACGCGTGCGCGCGCGTCCTCAGATATTTATGAAAATGCGTGGGAATCGAAGCATCGAAATTTTATGTTCCTCCACTGGATTTTGTTTACGATAAAATCCACGGGTTATCGTGCTTCCGCCCGATAATCCCTTGTTGCCCGACAAACTGGACGTTTATCACAAACGACAGTCATTTAACAAACGGACGCTTTTGTTACATGTTATTACGTAATGCCCGCTGCTGAAACTCGAATCGAGGCATTAATCCGACAGAGGAATGCGCGGACGCGTTCGAATTACTATTGATCAAAAGGACCAAGGTTCGTTTGACTCCGACATCTGCCCTTTTATACGCCTCGACTTTGGTCCTTTTGTTTTCCGTAGCGTCGTTAACGCGTTTCGTTAATTATAAAGAAAAAAGTCGTACAATTTTTATTCTATGTTTTTCTTCCCCCTTAACTCGACTTATTCGTCGAAACTTATCTCGCACGTTGACGCGAGATGGACCGTGTGACGGCGCGAGATATAAGATAGCTGACATCGCGAAAATATCTTTGTTCGGGGAATCGGGGACCACCGTCCGATGAAAACTTTGGCGGGGCTTGTCGCTATTTCTCGCCACCAGCTGGTGTAAAATTTAAAAGCGTACGTTAAAATAATTTCCAGAGGGACAGTTTCATCGCGCGGGCGCAATTTGCCGCATTTAGTTTATGCGAATTCTCGCGGGGATGTACCTCACCAGGGGAGGGGGCACGTGCGCATTTTCAAGTGTCTCTCTCCCGCGTATATACGCTAATCAAAATAAATAATAAGTTGAAACTGAATGCGCGTTAACGAAGAATCGGCGCATAAATATTGAATAGGTCGAGGGAAAGCTTGGCGATTAAAGCTCCGCGACAAGCGACTTTTCGCGAGGGAGCATGTAAATATTTCTACGCTCTTCCAAACGGTCCTCCCTTATTCCTACCGTGAATTTCAAGTCACAGCTTTAGTCTCGTAGACGCTTTTTACCCAAAGCGATTTCCGCACTTCGCGTATACATTATTGCATAGAATAATGTACGCAATAATGGCGTACTTGTGTACAAGGCGAAGGAATCGTTGCCAGACAGGAAGTATATCTTGCGGGAGAAAAGGTTGAACGTAGCTCGACGCGAGCTTCTGTACAACTAGTTGTTTGGCTAGCAAATCTTATCGTGATCTACCGAGTAAAAAAGGGTTCGTTTCTCTCAATTGGCAAGAGGAAAAAAATGGCTGCTGAAACGTTGTTTTTCACCGGATCTTGCGTAAATTGTTAGACGCATCCGTCCTGATTTGAGGAAGATTTTCCGCGAGACACTTCTAAGCCGCGGGAAAGATTCGCATTGAAGAGTCGTAATAGCTTCTCGCAGTTAAGGTCACTCGGAGAATGGTCGTTCAGAACGCGCTTACGTTGCAGATTCTCATCCGCGAACCACGAATGCAACGTCGAATTGTCCAAACGTTGAGATTCTCAAACGCGAGTTCGCGTTAATAGCCGACCCTAGTTGCGCGGCTATTATTCCATTCGCAATCTTCCGTGGTCCGAAAATGGGAACTGCTTCTTCCTATTGTTAAACGGAACATTATTCGTGCTCTCCTAGATTTTTGCGTGCTTTGCAACGATCATTAACGCACGAGTCCTTCATTATAAAATGAAAGATCGTAGAAGAGTTTTTTTTCCCTCTCTTTCTCTCTTTCTCTTTCTCTGGAATGTAAATCTTCTTTGTAAATATTGTTTTTTGAAATTAAAAGTTTAAGAGATCTCTTGCGAACTTTATTATTACTATTATATTATTACTCTAGGAATTATATATTCTTCTTTTACTAATTATTATACATTATCTTTTATGTACATTTTAAAATATTGGTATTTTATAATATTGTAATTTTAGAGAAACGTCAAATCGAAAAAAACTCAATAAAAATATTTATACAAAATCAATCATCAATAAAATGAAACCTGGAACATTTGCAAGATTTTGGCAATCGTTCTTATATAACCTTTATTAAAGATAATATATTTGAATTTATTATGTAACTCTAACTTTCATGAATCGACAAAAAGAAATTAAGTAAAACGACGGCATGCAATTAAAAAAATTTTTTTTAGTGAGATCGAGAGTTTAAAAAAATCGCACAGTGCATATAAGCGAGGAGCATTGATCCCTTTCCCACATGTGGCTCACCTTAAGCGCGGGTTTACATTTTAACCGTATACCTTATCGCTGCACGAGCGCGTCCACGTATCGCTCCTTTCGACGAGGTAGCGACAGTCTGCGATATCACGCCGCCGGCGTGTAAAAGAGCTTTCTCGCGAAGGAAACCCGTGCGTGAGGGGGCGTGAGGAATCTATGCGGGCGGGTCGGGGGAGAGAGGGCAGAGCGAGAGAGGCCGAGGGCGATAATTAAGACGGACATTGATTTCGCGATAGCGAGGCCAGGTCCTCACGACGCGAGGACTCATACCCGCCCTCTCTCATAAGTACGGGACATAACTGTACCCGCTGCGATGCACCCATACCAGTTCGCTTCTCTCTCCGGAGTACTCTCTGGTAGCTACCAGGAGAAGGAGGAAGTCGTGGTTTACGTAGCGGGACAGAGAGGATACACACACACACATACACACGTGTACATACATATAGCATCGCAGCATCCGAGAGAAGGGTGGGATGACTTCAAGCGAGGTGCGCGCCAAGATTTATCGGCCTCTTACCGATACTGAGCCATGCTCAAAATGCTGCAAAACACACCGTCGTTGTATACGTGCGTGCATGTGCACATATACATATATTGTATATATATATATATATATATATATATATATATATATGTTTGTACATACGAGAGAGAGTCCCGAGCCGGATAACGAGGCGCTACCGCCACGGTAAATAGCCCCCGGTCATTTATTAGCTGAATTTATCTTGCCACGCGTCGAACAAAGGGATATACGGACTACGCGCCGTGGTCGTTGTCTTCTCTTCCCCCCTCCCTCGAATTCAACCCCTCATCCCCTTCCCCGATGGTCGTCCGCCACCCACAACTTGGGCGCGTCGTTGAACCCCCTGCCGGGTTCAATTCCGCCGTGGCTCGTTTCACCGCGCTCGGCCAACAGGGATCACCTCGGGCACCTGTATGGAGCTCGCGCTATCTGCGTGAGACTATCTAGACTGGGGATTCTCGGTGAATTCGAAAAATGACGGCATACCGAGATCGGTCGAGGGTGGGCACGGCGCGTCGAGTATATGTGTTGCTTAATTAGTCCGAAACAAATGACGCGATGCGGGCGCGTGAGAACTTGGTGGCCGCGATCGCTCTCTCGAAATTGTCGTAAAAAAATAGAACCACGTGTATACGTTTCATATTTGACAGTAGACGTCACGTGTTTCTGCACAATTGTATAAATTAATTAAAAAAACAAGATATTTTCTTTTATGCTGCACCTTCTGTATTTTATCTGAAGAAATACTGCATCTTTACGTCCTCCTGCATATTACAGGGATTTTTCATTACCACTTAGAAATTAAATATTATCGTCTCGTAGCTTAAACGATTCATATATGTATATTGCAAAGTTCTTGTAAAAGAAAATCAAGCACCGAATCTTGATGTAGGACGACGTTTAAAAAAAAATCTAAAAGATCCCAAAAATATTTTATGAAAAAAGAACTGAATTTAAAAAGAGAGTTTGCGATATATGCATTATATAACATCGCATTATTATATGACATATCATTCTATAGATAATTTTTTGATAACTATATTAATAATTAAAACTTTTTGTCATCAAAACTTAGTTAAATGTGATATACTTTTGAATTTATTTTTTTTTTATAATTTTGATGCAATTTTCTTTGTTTGCTCATACTCTTCTCTTTGTTTTCATATTTTATTGCGTGAATATACTAGCCATACTGTCTGAAATGTATATTTAATAGTTGCTTAAAACAGATGCTATTTTAAAGCATGTTTAATGAAAAAAAGGATCTATCTATTTATTTACGTACGCAGGATGTGAATTTGTTGACGATGATTAGATGCGACTATAGAAAGACGCCTTCATCCTTCTCTCCTTCTGCGCCTTCGCGACGTCGAATTAATCATCCTAGCCGTTACCTTGTAAACGCTATAATTAATGAGCCATTTAATAATGTCGCGAGTCAAAAGAATTGCTGAGATATACTTTGGTATCAGATTCATCGCATCTTATTTGTGTAGAAGACGCCAAAAGCTAAAGTAAAAAGAACAGGTTTTTTTTTCTTTGATGTCGGGAGGTCAAAGATGTTCGAGATACAAGCAACGAAGAATTAAGCTGGAAAAATATAAATGAACAGTGCAAATGGATTTTTCAATATCTCTCGAGAAATCCAATAACTTTTAGGTTAAAATAATAACTAAAAACTCGCCAGTATATATATTCAAGAATTATAACGATCGCGAATAAAAATAAGAAAATTTTACTTTTTATTTAAGTTTATATTTTATTTCAATATAAAGTCTCTCTCTCTCTCTCTTAATGTTTCAGGAATTTTAGTAGCAAAAATTTTAATAATGAAATAGTTTATTTCATCAAGCAAAATATATACGCAACTCCGCGTACGAGAAATGGATCGAGCAACAGAGAATCGCGCGAAATACCGAGAGTGCAATCGCGATTCGCGAGATGAATTTGCATGAATTGCTCAGCTTTCCCGATCGCGAAGGATACGCATCATCGTTCAGGACAAGCCGGTTGAGAATGCGCGCCGCAAATGCAAGGCATACCGGAAACCGGTGACCGGAGGCGTGTTCGATATCGCGGTCGGTTAACCGGGGACACGTCGCGTCTCTCTCGTCACGTCATTAAGCGCCAGGTGAGCCACGCCGCGCTCGTTGATGCAGCATCGTCGTGGCAACTTTGCCCTTCCCTCGTTGCCGGTTGCCTCGTTGTGGGTTCTCGGCGCGGCGACGGATTTATCGCTTTTATGGACCGTCGATCGAAACCGCCTTAGCGAGTCTAAGGTCGCGCATTCCCTCTCCCCCTCGTCGACCCTCTTGGATTCTCTCTCGGGCTGTCGCGCGCTCGCGCCCCTGGGGTTAAGTGGCATTCCTCGGCAAGTTTTTATAATTATTTCCACGGAGGTGAGATCGTTAATCAGTAATTGGACGAACGGTTCTCACAGGGGAAATAAGAAAAGAGATGGGGAGGGAAGGGGGAGGATCGGTCGAGCCTCTATTACTGTGTTGTTAAGAGAGTTCGAGAGGATTTTCCGTCTCTCTGTCTCTTCTCTCTCAAGAGATCCTTATACTTCCACGTAACGGTGTATTTGCTAAACGACGCTTTTTATGTTCGTTTTTTATGTCCGGACTTTTTGCGGAAAACGACTTTATTGCGCGCTTTACCAGCCGCAATGCTTTTCCACGAGTCTTCTCCTCTCGATTCGAGACCGTCTTTGGACTCGTCCCCTCGAAACTCTTTCGCTCGACGATTCGCGATAGGTAAACTAATATAGCTTCCTTTAATATCGGACGACGCATAACCGTGGCGTACCCCGTCGGGAATCGAGCTGAAGTTTGTTTCAGTTTGTTATCGCGCCACTCGCCACTTTGCATAGTTGTATAGCACAGAAGGGAAATATACTGTGCTAGAGGCACGGATACGTCAATATTCCACGGATGACTAACTTTACAGGTTTGTTTTTCCGTGCGTTCGCACAGATAGCCATGATTGACTTGTCAAGAGTCGGAAGACTAGAAAAAGACTGTAACCTCGAGAAGAGAGAAAGTCACGCTCGCCAAGTCCCGGAGGGCGCGATAATACCGCTTAACATATCGCTCTTGCTAATCGGTATTAACGCACCTGCTGAGCAAGCGAGTTATTCGAGAATTATCCGATAAACGATTGCGTCGGTCGACGATAAAGTACTGATTACGAGAGAAAGTCCGCGGCGATTGGTGGAAGGGAGAGAGATAGAGGAGGGAGAGGAGGGAGGACGCCTATATTGAACGTAATAATTTCTTTGGCGCAACCCCGCAGGCGAAATCCATTCGAGAAGCCGCCTCGGGCGTGAAAATTTGATTCGGTCAAACCGGGAGCACATTTACGCGACCCGGCGAGAGGGCACAAGAGTGGCATAATCACCACCGCCTCACGTACTATACGCGTACGCCGATATTTAATCTCGCGCAAATATAATGATAATCGCGGACTGGAGGAGACGAAGGGAGATGGGAGTTCGAGCGGCTTGGAAGAGCGGCAGATATCTCTCTCGCGAAGCTTAATTGCGAGAAATAATTACGCGACAATTACGAAAATGGCAAATCCCTTTATCGCGAGACTCTTCAATTACGCGGAGGACCATCAGGCGTCTGCTTTAGATGAAGAGAGAGACTCTGTGTTGCGTTTTGAGCGCCTGCTCTTTGACCCCTCATCGTTTGATACTCTACGGAACCGTCGATCCGTTAAATTCCGACTTTACTCCCTTCTGTCCCCTTTCCCCCATCTAGATATTGTCTCTTTCCCCTTACGTTAGAGTTATTCTATCCTCGAGCGAGGAGCGGCTGATCACGATAATTCGACGACTGTCAATGAGTGATTATGCTACCTGAAAAAAAGTACACCGTCCGTCGTCTTCGTCGTAATAACACCTGCGTGATGCAATGTTTTCACGAGAACGAGGGCCCGATATTTTGGCAAGCGGGTCTCGACGTCACGCACGCGTATCTGTTTAACCGCTTCAATTTGCGCTCGCGCCTGCGAGGATCTGACGAGCGTTACCACCCTGGAGTCTGGAGTATCAATGGAGGATAATGGTCGTGAATAATCAATGGAAAGGGCGACGCGATGATTTGGCTATCTCTCTAAGCAAATTGCCTCTTACAATATCTCAATGGTGATTAACACTTCTCCTTTCACGAAATATTTTTGATATTATAATATTCCAACTCTAATGTTATTCAAATATTAAAGACAGCGTGTTAAAAATATTTTGCGAATAACAATTCTATTTAATAAAATGTAGAGAGTAAGCTTGAGTTACGAGCGAGCGAAATGAAGCTGTATATGAAACGTAATGTGCACACATGAAACATTTTATTTATTTAATCTATTATTCATGTATTATTTATTTTATTTATTTTATTTATTTATCATATATTTTATATATTAAATTTTTAAACCATTTATTCGTCTGCCAAAATAAATTCTACAATTTTCTATACAGACGATTTTTTTTTAATTACGTAACGTACGAGTCTCGATCTCACATGTGTGCATTGATCTTCAATAATTGGTTATTTCACAGTGTTTTTTTGATTATTATCAACGACGCTACAAAATATCGATCGCTTTTGACGAAATAACCGAGTATTATTGATATTCATGGTATTATGCGAGATTGGTATTATCGAGCCTCTATTAAAATGAAGCGTCCCCAGCCTCAACCAGCGTCGTCGTCGTCGACGACAAGAACGACACGACGTCGAGCAAGCGCTTACTATAATTACGTAAGGGACCGCGGATTGATAATTATGCGGTCGATGGGAAATGACCGCGGATTATCTCGACTATCGATTCTATCGAACGACGAGCGATGGGAGTCCCCGCGTCCGAGATGTCGTGCGGCCGGAAGTCGAGCCATTACGATGTTACGACGTCGATTCGCGTGGCTCGAGCGACAAGACGAGAAACGTGTTCGCGTAAGAAAATGTAGTACGAACTCACGCATTTTTTACTCGCTCCGCCTGATCGCGGATATATTGGCAAAGAGGGCCGAAGGCACGCACGGTGGTCTCGCCTCGTGTGGTCCTTAGGTCGAGAGGAGTCCGCTGATAGCATTCTCACACACTCTCTCGCGGCTCCTTCTCCCTCTCCTCTCTCTCGTATCCTTCTTCTACCAACACGTCACCCCTCGCGCGTCTCATCCTTTCGCTGCTCTTCTCGGCTCCTCTTCTCTCACCTCTCCCCTGCTCCCTTTCCCTCGCCGCTACAATGTCGTCTCCACGTCTTCCTCTTTGCTCGTTTTCTTTCCCGACCATCACGAGAGACTTCTGCCTGTACCCGAATGAGCCGCGATTTTTCGCAAGCTCTCCCCAAGCTCGTCCCTTCTCCCTCCCTCTCGTGTTCGCCTCTCCCTCTCTCGCTCGCGTTAGGCTCTCCTGCCCGGACGTATAACATACAATTACCTGAAGACCAGATTACACGGGGCATGGGAGAGGCTCTCCACGCTCGTTATGCCATCACAAAGCCGCGTTCACATTGGCCCACTTGAGACCAGCTTCTCTCCGAGACCCGAAGCAGGAGAGATGCTGATGCGCTCTCGGAGGGCGACGAAGGGAGAGGGGAAAGCTGCCTTATCGTTTCCTTCTTCGGTCGGAATCGGTGCTCTGCAAGCCGCCGCCTACTCTTGACCGTCAGGATTCGAAAGAGAAAGAGAGAAAGAGAGAATTCCCGCTGGTCTCTCCATCTTTTCGGTAACGACCAGCTCGATCGATCGGATCGGTCTATCGGCTATCGGACGAATGTCGAGAAGGGCACTTCCTTTCAGGAATGTTAGAAAAATGTCGATCGAGCGCGCGTTCCTCCTTTGTACGTGTCACGTACACATGGCTGGATGAAAATTTCCGACGCAGAGAGATGAAGAAACGCTCGCAATGTACGCGACGCGGGTTAACCAGACGCGCCGAGATCTTTTTCTTTGATACGGAATAATTTTAACCCCTCACACACACGGCCGGATGTTGCCGTATATGGACCATTGCGCGCTACTGCTCACCGAGTCGAGCCGGTGCCGTATAGGGAACGTGTAATCTTTCTTTTTCTATTGTGTGTGTATGTGCTCCTTTTTCTTTTACTCCGCAACGATGTGTGTGCACGCTTCCGATCCATAATGAACACTTGTTGTACACCGTAAAGGAGAGAAAACCACCACCCGCAAGATTCGCGTAATTTATAGAGAAAAACGTACGATACGTTTAGGAAAAATCTTAAATAAGGTAATTTATGAGCGTTTTAACTTTTAATTATAAATATAATTTTATAACTTTGTAAAAATAACTGGGATCTTAAAAACTTAATTAATTATTGAGACATTTTTTTATTACGAGAACGTGAATGAACAAAATTGGCTGAAATGTCGAAAAGATTATAATTCTACGAAACTTGATAATTTCCACGTACATACACCGGAAAACTCGATTTTATGTAGGAAAATTTTATTTATTATACATAATATCTTTGTTTTATTTTAAGACAATTATATATTTTCAAAAAAATATATCAGGATTATACATAAAAATCCGAATTTTTTTTCTTAATAAGAAAAGAACAGTTTATTTTTATATTAATATTATACGCAAATTAATTTTTGTTTTATTAATCTTTCGTATTAAATAAAGAATAAAGCATATATTATATGTATACATTTTAGTTGATGGAACATTAAAATACCAGTTAATATTCAGAATTATTACTTTTATCATATCAAAACAGATGACTTTAAATTATTTTTCGGCACAGTATATAATTAATATTAATAAATAATATTTAATATAAAATATTTTATATAATGTCCAATATATCTCTCAATGTGTACAACAATTATTCTCATATAAATACGTCTTTCAAAAATTGGCTGATATGTAAAGGAACAATTTTGAAACATTGATCAATTTATTTATTATTCGACACGTACAATATTTTTCGATACTGTATCTCGCTAGAGTTATTTCGATATATCTCGCGACTTTGTCGACTTTTCATCAGAGATTTCGAAACTTTTCGAGTTTGCGAGAACTCGTGTCGCGTTCTCCACTCTGTCATCGTCCATCGCGTTAACAAGTTCGCGGTAACGCTCGAGCTCGCGTCGATTTGAAAGCGCCGCTGACATCTGCCTACGAACGTCATCCTCCTTCACTCGTCTCACGAGCTGTACGTACCACTTTACACCCTCGAGTGGCTGCCACCAGAGACAATTTTCCACGATTAAGCCGGGTAACTTAATCTCGTACCACATTTCCAAGTCTCGATGCAACGCGTTAAAGGAATTCGACACCTTGTTAATGCGTTGCTACGACAATTACGAGTGCAAATATCTGTAGAATACATTCGAATTATAATCGCACGCCAAAGCGGAAAAGATAAATCGCCGATGTCTTAAGGAGCGTGGTAACGTTAATTAACTTCCTTGGAGATACGAGAGAAAGAGAGAGAGAGAGAGAGAGAGAGAGAGAGAGAGAGAGAGAGAGAGAGAGAGAGAGAGAGAGAGAGAGAGAGAGAGAGAGAGAGAGAGAGAGAGAGAGTATATAGTTTGTGTCAATAAACACTATCTTTACGATCACCGACGCAATAATACAGCGTGACACACTCGACTCCGCGGTGTCTGCACGCGCACATGTGACAGTCACTTTATTATTTTATCATTATTTTATTACAGTATATAACTGTGGCGTATCTGTTCGCCATTTTTACGACCGGCGTATGCCATTTTTGTAGGCGGCACCTATACCATCTCGTCGGCAGCAAAATGATTTTAAGGCCGTCCATTATGCCTCTTTATGGGACGCTTGTACCTAGTTAACTACGCTGTCTAACGTTTGTGAAGTCTAAATATACGATTCGTCCGTAATTCTCTTGGGGGCTTTGGTTTCCGGAAATAGCTAACTAAGAAGAGACGCATAGAGATCCCTCGCAAAGGTCTCTATGCCTTCGTTCTAAACAAGCAATAAGTATGCTGTCAGCTGCAAGGTCGACAGTGTAAATTTCATTGTTCGCGTTATTACTCCGAGAATTTTACTTTAGAAAACTTGTTGACGGAAAGAATCATTGACGAGGGTTTACCGAGGAGGTCTGGCAACGACTAATTTTTTTTACCCGTACCTGCCCCCCAGATGACAACCACCCGGAGTTTCCAAATGTCGGGGATTGATTTGTGGAGGAGATTTATTGGCAGCGCGTAAGATGGTTGTGTTTCGTGAAGAAAAAAAAAATGTCAAGGTTCCGCATTGCTGGGCATTCTCTTCGGTAGGATGCTATTAATTCGCTCTCGCCGCAGGACGCATGAAGGACACATCGCTCACCGTTAACAAACTAATGCGGAGGAAGCGAGGAGGAGGGGCCCGCCAGATCTCTCCTGGAATGAAATATTAGGGTCGACGATGTAAGAAGCTACCGCGAATCGCCGATAACTATCTCAAGGAGCGCCGCGGCGTCTTAAACGTTAATAAATATTAATTATCCATCGCCCCCTCCCCCCCTACCCTCTTTGCGTTCTCCTCCCCTTTCCTCCTCTTCGGATTTAATAATTATATTTTCGCGAACCCTCCGGAACGCGAATCTCTCCGCGCGTTCTCATGCAAAACCACGCGCAAATTACAAGCAACACCGTCGGAGAATAACGGAGAACTTTGACGGGTTAATCTCTCGGGCGCTTTACAGCTCTCTTTCCGGCCCTCGTCGATTTACGAGTCCGCTGTCCCACGAAAGCGCTTTCCTCCTAACGATAATTATTATAATCGGCTGTCAGTAGCTCGTTAGCCGTGCCACGCGAAGACGCGAATGCGTTAAATTAAATTTAAATCCCCGATGTGTCGGGTCGCGGGTGGAGAACGCGGCTCGAGCACGGGAAAGGGATACGATCGAAGGGGGGTAGGGACGCGGCATCACCATCGTCATCAGACGGGGGGCATCCAAAAACGAAAACGCGCGCTCGCGCACTTTTTTAAGTAGCCAACTCGGAAGAATTATATTCTAGAGTCCCGGTGGTCCTACGGAGATTGGACGATAATTACCACGTGCTGTACCGCGCGCAAGATAAGTAGTATTAATGCTGCCCGTGGAAACGATCCCTGGACCCCGCTATTATTATATACGCCAGCCCCACTCTATAGCGGCCCGCCGCTGCGTGAGACTCTACCTAGCTTGTTAACCTCGGAAATACGATAGAAAAAAAGATGAAAGAGGGAGAGGATCGTGCATAGTTTCGTCGTCGCGATAAATTGAGATCGGTAAATAAGTTTATTATACCTATGCACCAGGAAGGATTCTCTCTTCTTCTTATAATTGCGTATTATTAATAAAAATCATTTTCATTCTGTATCATTATATGTTAAAAGTCGTACTTTTGATTAACAAATATATGTGGTTTTTTGTTTTTCGTACTTATTTACGACCGATATTTATGCGACACGCACTTGTTTATTTTTTAAAGATAAAATACTGTATATATTTCTACTCTTATTATATATTATATAACTATGAATCAGTCTAGAAATAAAAAATAGTTTTGACCGTTCAATTTCACAGAAGTAGAAACAAAGAATTTTTCTATATACATATATTCATTAATATTTATTCATAATAATTTAACAAATTTCTAGATTCAAGATTCCAATATCGCATTTCTGTCTCTCGCATAAATTCACTTTTTCAAATATTTTAATTTTTTTAAAGGTAAACTAATTTGATTTACTTTAATCGGTTAACTTTTAATCTAATTGACATGTCGGAATTATTAATCGAAAGTATTATTATCGTTCAACGAGGACGATTAACTCCAGCGACGCCGTCTACAGTGATAATAAATATTTTATGTAAAAACCATTCACACATATACGATGTATTCGCTATCAGTATCATCGCATCGATTGATTATTTATGAATGTGCGTTTTATTTCTTCGAGCTTGAATTTATCTCGCCGCCAGATTTCACTCTTCATCACAGTATCTTTCATCAATGTCTAACTAATCCGTTAACGACTCTCAAATTTCCCGATCCTAAAACTCCGCGATGTTCCCGTTAAGTACGCAAGATGATGGATGGATGCATTGGTTGCATATACTCGGTATCGACGGGTTAAAGTTAAAACGCGCGTTTCCAGAGAAAGTGTAGCGTATGTATATACGAGCATAGAAATAACTACTTCCTGGCGATCACGAGGGCTAATGGAATAATCTGATGTGAGTGAAAGTGAATGAATCCGCGAACGACTTGTCAATTTTTACTTACTACATCTCGACCTTTTCACCATATTTTGACATTATAATCGTTAAAAGATTAAGGTTTTATGCGCGCGATAAAAATATAACAAAATTTTTCAGCTGATTAAATCAGCTGAGAAATTGAGATTTTGCTCTGTCAGATGAATTATATTTATTTCGCAGCCAATTCTTATTTAAAAAAAAAAAATTATTAGAAACGATAGTTTATTAATATCTAATTACTTCAAAGTTTATCAAGTAGCGAATCTGGACGCGAGCTGGACATCACTTTGAACATAATCGACTGAAATACCGGGCATCACACAGGTGGGATATTTTACGTATTCCACGTTCATTAATAATAATCACGGCTACGAGAAGGATGTATCGCTTCTCGGAACAGAACACTTCGTTCCTTCTTTTCTGCACACGCGCTCCCATCATCCATCGCGAATAGCATATATCTATTTCGAGCCAACCTGTTAACCTCCGCCAGGTATTCTTCGGTCCGACGTCGTCGCGCGTTATACATCTCTTCATTATCGTTCGCTCGTCTAATAGCGAGGCTGAAACCTAATCCGACGGGAATTATACACGTAAGGCGATATCGGCGCCCGATTTCGCAAGACAATTTTTTTTTAGAAGCTTGATAAAGCGGAAGAGATCGCGTCGGCAGAGGCTACATCTGCATAAGCGACCCTGAACGGGATTCGCGGATGCGACGTCAAAATTTAATCCCGCCCTCTTCTACGCGGGAGGTTGTAAACGATCTCGCATACGATCATAAAACGGAATTAGGAAGAGAAACCCGGGACTGTTTATTTTTTTTATTATTTTTTCGGACCGCGTCCGACGTAACGGAAGCACCTGCTGTGTTTCACGGATAGCCCCGCACTCGCTTATAAATCCAGCATGCCATCTCAGGGTCACGGGCGTCATGGTTAGGTGCTTAGTGGTTTTCGAAGCGAACGCGTGAGGAATGATCGAGGGGAAAAAAAAAGAGAGATAGAGAGAGAGAGAGAGAGAGAGAGAGAGAGAATTTGCCGTGCGCTAGAAGAGAAGAAGACCTTAGAGAAACGGGTTATTACCGTCTTGTTAAGAAGGCAGCTGCTGTTCTCCATTTAAGTCGGAACAATTAAATTGTCCGATCCCGCGCGCATCCGAGCCCACGTTTCTCTCCGCTTATACCTACTCATCTCCCTCGTTACCTCCTGCTTAACGCGACGACAGTTCGGGGCGGCAATCGCGCAGAGATGATGATGATGCGCGAGTTTTCGTGCATTCGCGGCGAATCGAGTGGTCCGTCGCAATTAGCCCCGGTCGACGGAAAGGAAGAGTCTCCGGATTGCCCGAGACCCGCCTCGATATTATCGGAAACATCGGCGATAGCATCGAGGGGAGACGTCTCTCCAGAGAAAGAAAAGAAGAGAGAGAGAGAGAAAGGGATGAAAGCGTTTATTATCGTTCTAGGACAAGCCCTCTAAGGACATATTGGCATCTTGAAAAAGAGAGAGAAAAGGGAAGAAAGAAACGCCTCGTAACTTTATCCGTAATTTTATCATCGCGTCGCGTTGCCTTCGGGAAGACAAAAATCGTGCTACGAGGCGTGACAGGGACGAGGACCGGATGCGGACGGTTTCGGACGCGGCACGTTAACGCGTAACGACGAGACGCGCCCAGAAGATGAAATTATTATTTTCCTTTCTGACGCGCGCGAGACTTTTTATTCTGTGCCCGCGCCCCCGGGGGCTATTAAACGAGCCGCGCGATTTCGCCGCGATCGAGCGATGGGTGCGGCGGCGATGGGCCGACAACCTGTGACAGACAGACAGGGCGCGCTTCCTCTCCTGCTCCGTCCTTCCCCCCGTTAAAAGCTTCTTAAAAGCCGAGCGGCGCCTCGAACGTCCTTTTACTTGTTGTCGACTTCACGGACCAATTAGAGGCGCTCGAGGAATCGCAATAAAGATGAATATATAAATGTCAATCGATCGCGGCGTAAGACTAAGCAAGCTAACTTCTAAGTAGTGAAGATCGGAGCACCCGATCTTAAAGTGCTCTCTCCCAAAGTATTGTGTATACTTTTTCAAAGAAAGTTTTTTACCCTACTGACTCTCCCCCAGCTGAATCTGCATCAGCTGCAGCGCAAGCATATTTCGTGGACTCGCTCTCGCGATGATCGGCCCGGCAGTTTACTGTCCGATCGCTTTCGGACAGATCGCTGCATCCGATCGCCGCCATAAATTTGCGCTCGCGCGTCTATAGCGATGCACTTACGTGCCGCACGTACGGCCCGTAAATTTCGCGACCGCTCCTGGGTGATCCGGTAGGGTGCCGGGGGGCTCAAGCGCTCTCCCCCTTCACCCGCGGTTCCCTTCCCCAATTTCGCGACATTGATTCGCCCATTATTCATCCCTGACGTTCCCGATGATGGATCGCCGATGGCGTCGGTCGAATGATGAAAACGCTTTGCACGCGTATTTCGCGTATATATATAGATGGGTACAATACGTACGTGTTCGAATGATGTCCCGTCTCGTTTGTCCGTCATTTTTTTTTTATTTTAACGAATTGATCGAGAGAGTCTCGCTACTAGTATATATGCAGTTTCATAGATATACTAATAATTTCTCTTTTCTTTGTTTCAGGTAAGTAACGCTACTGTTCTTTGCTGATCGCATTTCTCCGAAATATGCACAAGGTAAAAATTATTATATCAAATAGATAAAAATTCCATATTTTGTCGTCATATCAACAATAAAATATCAACAATAATTATCGGAAATCTCTTTCATCATTATTAATATAATTACCGCAATAAGTGTCTTTGATTTTTACAAAGTAAGAATAAGTATCTCGAGAGATCACGAAGATCAATACCTACCAAAAGTCGATTCGAGAAACACGGGTCCGCATAAACATTATTATACTACTGTCGTACCTTATATACAGTGTCTGGCGTCTATATATACACTCCTCCCTTTTGTCTTTTCTGTCTTTCGCCAATCCCTTTGGATACGCGCATACGAAAACGTCTCGGCAAAAATGTGCGTAAGCTTACGGGAAGGGGAAAGGGAAAGGGAGGGAAAAAAGAAGTAGGATGGATAGCGCGACGTGTTCCTGGTGCAACTGTAGGGTAGGACAGGTTCAGGACGAAACGTGCGCTTGTTTCATAAAATCATTCTAAAGCGAGAACAAGTCTTTCGATTAATAATCGTTTCGAAAACGTTTACTTTTTAATATAGAAATATAGAAATTAAATAATAAAAAACTATGATTTTTAAAATTATTATTAACAGCATCGATTCTGTCGCTTCAGAAATAACACATGTGATTAATGATTAGAAAAACTTCGTAAAAAAACGCAGGATTTTTTTACTGAATGACACATTCTTCGTCGGATTCGGCAGCCCATAATAAAGAAAAGTTAGAGGTTTTCAGAAAGGGTTCTGCATTCTGCTAATGACCCTTTCGGGGATTCTCAGCACTTGTAAAGAAAAGGGTAAAGAAAAAAACGTCCACTTTCCATGCCGTACAATACATTTCGAGAAAAACATCTGACAAATATTTCGGGAAAAATTATTCTACCAAGAGTCCTTCGGCTTTTCCTTGAGACTTAAAAGATTTGTCAGTTCGCTTATATAGATCTTACATAGCCTTTGAAAGGAAGCTGTAGAAAGAAGAGAATAGCGAAATGAAGTGGAAAAGCGAGTCGAGGAGGATGCATCATGCGAAAGCTGCATCATGCAGGTCCTCGTGCACGAGTATCCGAGTATAATGACGGATTACCGTGGCATTAATTCCTTGTTTAACCAACAAACAGTTGCCTCCTTCCTCGGTATGCCGTTTAAGTAATAAAATATGGCGACCGTGCCCCGAAGCGACCAGCGTGTCTGCCGCCTCCCTTTCCTTTCTCCTCCCTCGCAGCGCCCTTTTAACATATTCTTTCGTCGTCCGTGGTACCTGGACCCTAAACGGCATCGAACACGTGCATTGCGAGATGTGCCTCGTATTCCGCATTCGCCATCTTTGATCGGTCGTAATTTCTCTCTTTGCGGTTTTAATGTCCGTTCCTGGAATCCGCGTCGCTCGATAATTCTGAATGGACGAACGTGCACTTTCGCTAGGCGAGACTCGAATGTTCTCTCGATCCTTTCTACGCTTTTACGGATTATCTCCCCAACGATTCATTTGCAGCAAAAACAGCGCTCTCGAACAGGTAAACGACGTGTCGCGTGAACAACGCATATCGCGTTAACGGAACTTTTTTTTTCGAGTAATACATTCCGGGGAGATCGTCACGGTATAATGAAAAGAAAAGAAGAAACAAAAAAAGTGTATAACGGGGATCGCTGAGGCGGAGAGAAAATGACCAGTGATCACCATCTTTCCTTCCAAGTACCGACGATCCCCGAGCATTATCCCTCAACTTCAGTCAGAGAGCTGAGCCTTCAGTCGAGTATTCGGTTCTTAACGGAAGAGAACGAGGCGACGCGACGCTCGAAAGAGAAAACGAAAGTTCAAACGGCGACCCAAAAAAGATCGTTCGAATTCTCGCGCCCGGGATTCGATTCCTCGTCGTCCTCATCGATCGCGCTTCGCGCGAGTAATTAAAGCGAGACGTCCGTTCTCGGTAAACGAAGTCGCTGCTTCGGGAGGAGCGACGAATAACTTTTCTCCGACTCATCGTCCGATTCCTTCCGCTTTAAATCACTCGCTCGCGCCGGAGCAATATAGACGTATAGATATAGGTAAAGCTCACTCCGAGAGCCGCAGCTGTAGTTTGCCCTCTCGGCGACAGAGAGCAAAGAGTGAGTTCCGTTGAAAGCGAACACGCTCCGGGGGTTTCAAAGAGTGTTAATTAATTTTCTTTGCGCCTCGCGCCATGGACTTTGACGTGCCGCGAGGTTTTTTCCCTTCGACGGTTGCCGCGTCTCAGCGCAGCGGCATTGCGACCCCTTCATATTCGTAATTTAAGTTACTCAGCAAAGAAAGATACCATTGTTACGGAACAATCCACCCAGGAATAGAATATCAGAATATCTGCGCGACGGAAAACCTCAAGGAAAATGTTTCGATGGCTACAAAGGGAACACGACGTAAAAGAGTTCTTCCCGTGGTTAATTATTATCAAAGTTGCTCTAACGATTTCGTTTAAATTAAATAAGAATCAGAAAAATATATTGATAATATTAATTATATTTTACTAATATCAATTAAAAATACAATAATTTTTGTTGTCTTTATAAGTTATTGAATCTCAAAAAATCTATTAAAATCTTCATCCTTTTTATACATAAAAGATCAAACATATAGAAACATTATTTAAATGTAAGAACCATTCTCTAATATTTGTAATATATTCAGTGCGCCATTGTCTACTGCATTTTTCATGAGCATAAAAAATTTTAATATCTTTTATTGTATTTTATATACGCAAATAATTTCTTCTCATAATATTACAACCGTAATTTTACTAATTTTTTATCACGTACAAAGTAACTGATAACTTAACTAGTGCACAGCTTTCGATACGCACAATTTCTTCGGTGTGAATTTTCTTCTTATTCGCAATCCGTGATGATATATGAAAGTGCTTTATTACATTGCACTCGAATCGAGTGCGGACGTAAATAACGTTCAACGCTTTATGTAACGGTGGAAGTTCGATCATTCCCCGCGAAAGAAGATTGACGTTGCGGTTACGGACATACGTATAGACTCCGTATTTAGGCGGCTTATGAACCACGCCGTTTTCCGGAAAGGAAACCCGGGGAAAGAGTCATTATATGCTAATCCGCTTTCTAATTGTAAGCGGCGACGACGACACGGCTTTACGGAAGGGTCCTTCTTCCTGGGAAAGGGTTCTTTGTGGTTAATGCCTTTTCGACTCTTACCGCGAACCTTCTCTTCCCCGCTGAGGAGTATCCGCTCTCCTCAAGCCGCTCCTTTGACTAGGTGGACGGGATACGTGACAGGCTTAGATATTTTCCCCTTTCGATCCTAATTATTCCGCGTCGCTGTGCGCACGCGCGCGCCATCTCAACCCCTTCGGAAGTCTCGACCACGTAATCAAAATTTATCACGCCACCGCTAGCTACTTGTTTAAATCTTAACAAAGGACGACGGTGGAGGTCTCGGATGGAGGTCCTCTCTCCTCGTACTTGTACAAAACTTTCTCCTACTATCGGGAATACTAACGAGATTAACGCGGACTCCCGCTTTGTTCGTAATTGTGTGTGGGAAAAGGGACGAATGTATATAAAAATAAAAAAGAGAGAGAATCGCCCGATTCGCGTGCGTGTTTGTGCGGGGAAAAAAAATCGTCGTTGAAATTTGCCGCGCAAAAATATGTCCCTGCCGTTCGGAAACGCTGAATACTAGACGGCCACCCCCCGAGAGTATATCGCGGGGATGAAATATGATTACTGGATTTGTCAAAAACAGCTGTGCCATGGACATTTGTTGGCCCGGGCGTGAAATTAAACCCCACGAAACTGTAACGATCGGAATTATTCGAAAAACGTTACGATCTTACGTCACTTTATTCTCTAATGGCGGATGGAGGTCGAAATGTGTGTGCATGTAAAAAAAAAATAGCAGGTTAAATACTAGCCCAGCTGTGACATTTTGGAAGAAAATATCGAGTGGATTTCCTCTTAATAAAAATGCAATTTTAGAACTTTATGTAAATCATGTAGTTGTTTAAATTACAATTTGCAAAAACTCTATAATTAAAACTCGTAGAAGTAATTTAAACTCAAGATTAAAACGTCGCGTTTAAAAGTCGATCGTTTCCTGATTGATTTTTTGCCTCTTACCCGCGGTTCTAGGAAAAGACAAAGGTCCTTATGTTGCAACGCGCAGACGCGCAGACGTCTCATTTTGCATGAAATTATACGGAACATCTTTCGGCATCCTCCCCTCCCCGCGGCAATTTTTTGCAAATGTGGCAGAGTCAACCGCGCGGGACGCACCGGAAAGGTGCAAGGGTACCGTCCATTTGTAAAGTCCGGCCGACTCATAAATCCGGTGGCGGCTTTAATTCGCTGGCCGCAAAAGGAGGCAGTGGGCCGAGACCGGGTGACGAAGGAAACGTTCGCTTCTTGGAGGAAGAGGAAGGGGGAAAACGAACGGGTAGGATAGGGGAGGAAGGTGAGAGAAGGCGGGAGGCAAAAGAAAAGAAGGTGACGCAAGTTGCGTGCGGGTGGTCCCCTGCGGCATAGGTAGATCGCAGGTACGTCACGCGTTTTTACTCCGTTCGTAGGATGCCTTCTTTACCGGTTCTCCTCTAGCTTGGCTCTCGGCGTATATAAGACGCTGCGGAATTCGCGTCGTGCGAATAGCAGGAACGGACATCAGGGAAAAAGCATTAAAGCGCACGGTAGCGCCGAGATGTCGTCGCTTCGGGGGACGGGGATTATCTTATCTTATCGCAAAGAAAGTACTTCCTTCTCTCGCATTTTTCATTTCTTCTACTCTGCAGAAATCTCTATTAGGAGGTTGAAAATATTTTTAATTATTTGTTCCCGATATATATTTAACAAAATGATGTAGGATAATTATTATCTCGATTACACACACACACACACATACACATATGCTAGAATTTTGAATTATTATATTCAACTGATGTTGAACAAATTTGGACATTTTGTGTAATGCTAAAACAATATGGTATTATTTTAAAAATATAACTTTTTTAATAAAATGCAAATATTATTATATTTATATGAATATAATGAAAGATGTCTAACTAGTAACTAGACACAAATTTTGTGCATTCTTTCTCTGCATATAATACAAAAATTGTCATTGTTTTGAGCATTATATACATATAATTTTGTCCATTATCATAAATAATAAAAACGTCTATAAGATATCAGGATTTTTAAAATTCCAGCTGTCACAATATTGTTAAATTATAAAATGTCAAAATCTTCCACATTTTAGTCTAAATTATTTTATTATTTTTCACACAGTATTATCATTATTTTAACTATATATTATTATAATTTTTAAGTATTATATTATTTGAAATTATTATTTTTAAATCTTATGACTTTTCATTTATTTCTACGTATATATTCGTATTTATTTTATTATACATTTCTATATCGAATTATCGTATACTTGCCTTTTTCTTAAAATAGAGAAAACGGATAATGCAAATTTGTACGTATAAATATCAAGCAATAAACTTGCAAATAAGCAATTTGTTTACATACAGAGATTCGTAAATCTCCTACGCAATGGAGATTTTATAAATAAAATCCTAAACCGCGAGAAAGAGAGAAAAAGCGAGAGACTAATTTATTTTTCAGAGAAACAATATGTTACTTTATTGCAACACGGCGACCTTCTTTTAGCTCTTTCGACACAATCAAGTCGCGCGCGGCAAGATCCCCGGAATCCCCAGTTAAGATTTCATCCTTTCCCTCTCGCCTTCACCCGCTCGCTCGAGTACCGAATCCACCTACGCCCCGCATCTGAGTCACGACGGCGTCGCGTCGTCCTGGGAACGTCCCGGTGTTGTTTCTGCGCCAGAATGGTTTTTGTCAGGCCGATCGCGTCGTGGCTGTCATTCTTCAAATCGGAGAGCAGCTCACCGAGACTTCCCAGAGCGCGCGACTCTGGTTTGCGTTTCGGGCCCAGTGATCGCGCCTCCGTCAGGTCGACTCGCGCTTTTTTGTCCCCCTTTACCCTTTCAATGCCGCTCGAATCCTGCTGCGTGGCGTCACGCTTCCGTAACAGCGAACTTTACTTTGTTCCCCATCAGCGCGAATCTGCTTCGTTCAATCTCCCGCACCTTCGCCGACGAATTAATTCGCTTTAGATAGCGCGCGGCTCGTCGGACAATCTCTGTTTGTCCTGCCGTTCTTTTTGCTTCGCCAGGTTAAAGAGAGTCGGATACACCTCTCGGACACACTCTCGTGCGATACACACACATTAATAGGACTTTTATAGATTTTTTTTTTGCAATAACTCGATAACCACAGGAGACGACTCCCTCGTCGTCTTTGTCGTCCCGACGCGGCATCCCTGTCGAGCTTCGCAGACCGTCATGCGTGTTTAGTGTCGTCAACCGCAGCTTGCTCCTTTTTCGGCTTTTCTCCTTTTCCGAAGACCCGTTGGGAATCTTTAATCGTTACGGCTTTGAGATGCCTACACTAGGCTGCGATTTGTTTCGCATAACACACCGTCGGACGTCTCTCAAATTTTCCGACGATGATTTTGCCAACCAAAACCTTTGTGCTAAACCTCAATTCTTTCTGCAGGCAATATCCATTTTTCATATTTTCTAAAAATTTATGAAAAGTCGCGTTTTATTTTGCCACACAATTGATGAATAGGATTTATTTGATAAATTATTTGACTGAGGATTTGTAATGTTGAATTGTGAAAAAGAAAAGGCAAGTAATTCTTTTTTCCGTTTGCTATTTGAATTTTTTATATTACAAGATAGAGAGGTATACTATACTGTTAAATTGAATATTATTATGACTATCTCAAAATTTATATAACGTTGCATTTATATTATCATAAAAAATAATGTTTATTAATAATTTATTCTTTATAAGATTTAATTTAATAAGAGTTTAATGTATGACACAGAATTTTGCCGGAATAATTTTACTAATTGCATAATTATTAATTAGATTGATATCTATTAATATATATATAAATCAATTAATTTAATGATATTTAAAGGTATTATAAGGCATAGCCTGGAATATTTCGAATAATGATGCATCTGCTATTTTTTCATCACATAGTCTGTACGATTCTCTTATATAATTACCGTCAAAATATAATATTATTATCTTATAAACCATTGTTTCGTATATGAATCAGACATGTCGTCAAGTTTGATCTATTTCGTCTTTCAGAGAAATATTTCTCGCATTATTTTACGATTTACTACTAATAACGCACAGATTGTAATAAATCGTTTGATGTCAAAATCAGTATCAGCAGTGGTGATTTAATCGATGACGAGACTTATGATTTATATACGTCGGTCAAATATACTATGACTAACTGTTTCTTAACAGCGTACACATGATTGGCTTGACGTATAATACTTAATTGTCAAATCGATTTATTGTCGTTGAATCAACTGACAGTTACAATTAGAATGCGATTTCTTGGAACGCGAGATTTCTTGGGAGTCGTTTATGGAATTTCTTATACGTTTTATATATGACTCACGGTTCTCGACGATTGTCAAATCGAGTTGAAATTTTTCTCCTATTTTCGATCTCAATTTTCAATCTGACATCTCTATTTTAATATTTTAAGCAGTCAGATCACTCTTTTTTGAAAATTTAATTTACAGTTTTGCCGCGAAAATTTCTCTTTTAAACCTCTGAGTGAGAAACTTCGCTTACTACCTATTTGAGATATAAAATAGAAATTCAATTTTTATATAAATTGAATCTATATAAAGAGAAATTTTCTAGAATCTATAAAAGTGAGAAAATTGAAAATAGAAGCAAAATTTTGACTCGAGAAACAACAACGCGAAGAAAAACACGAAGAAGCGATGCGTCTTGTTTGTTACGTATTTCGTTTTTTTTTTTATCACACTGTAGCTCTTTTAATCCGCGCGACACTGACTTCGCAATTACGTTTATCGAAATCACAATGGCAAGAGAACAAAGAGAGAGAGAGAGAGAGAGAGAGAGAGAGAGACGCAGAAAGCGCGACAAAGAATTCTGCTGCGCGATCCAGCTTGAATCGCAGGAAAGGAGGCGACACCACGGACCATACGTCATAATTAAACAAAGTCCTGCGACAGGACCACCCAGCTGGCGGATCCACCCCTATCCATTAGCCTCTATTAAATCAAAGCCGGCGACGCAATAGTGGCTTGAGCGCGCGCTTATGAAATCAAAGTTTATGACCCGGCACTATCAAGAGAGGCGAATATACACGTACCCGTGCAAGTAATTCCAGTATACACGCACAGAAGCCCGCTTATTTCTCACGCTCTCTGCGATCTTGTGCGTGCGATTATTTCAACGCTCGCGCACGTCAGTCATCGTCCCGAAGATAACATTGTCTATCGGGGGAGAGAGAGAGAGAGAGAGAGTTTGGTATCCATTATACACTTTGCGGTAACGCGTTTAATGTTTAATGTTTAAACAAAACTCGCGGGTTAGTTTTCATAAAGGAATGTTAGACAGAAGATAAAACACGTGTGTACGTTGTTTCCATAAAACATTAGCATAGCCGAGCTATCTGGTGCACGTCATTGTGTATGTGTGTGCACGCTTTTTAGAATATTTTTAAATAATCGATACTCATATAACGGAGATGTCTCGCTGTCATTTCATTCAAAGAACCTATATAAGGAGAACGCATATTTACCTATAAAGCGAAAAATATAATCTATAAAGTATCTCAACGCAATTCGATTTTAATTTAAAATTCCATTAAAATTTCTTTTCTAGAGATTAATCACCGAATAGAGATTAGCAACATATTTGTTATTGTTATTAACGATATTTTTATTAAAGAAAAAAGAAATATTTTGAAGAGAAATGTGAACAACAGACGCACATCCAATAGAAAGGAAAACGACGAAAGAAACGCCGTAAAGTCACGGTACACGAATTTCGAAGCGATTTTCTCGTCCGCGTGGGTCTCGCCGACAATGATCCAGATGCACGCGTGCATTTGACGTTTCTTGGTTCGGCTGGTAGAGGGTGGTTCATAGAAGACGGCCCGCGATATCCGGTTAAATTGGTCACGGACCGGAACACGTGTTAGCCGGTATCCCTGACGAATCGCGCCACGTTTTTCCCACACACAGAGGAGATCTCTTCGATCTCTCCGTCGACGCGGAAGTCGCACATGGACTTTGGATTTCGCTGGCGGGTTTCCTCGCGTTTCGTAGAATTAAGTAAGCCGAGTAAATATGGCACGTTGGCCAAATATTTTGTACAGGTATAAAAAGATCTTGCGCCACTCTCTCTCTCTCCTCCCTCTCCCCTCTCGCTCTCTCTTTCGAAAAGAAGGTCGAACTCGTGCTAACACGAGCGGCGATGGTACTCGAGAGGTTTCTCGAGCGTTCTCTTGTTTGCTCTTGGAATTTTTTGACAGTGAGTCGATTATCCGTTTGTAAGACTTTTCACGCCCCTGCCAAGCATATTTCCGGATAGTCGCGGTTCTACCTCGACCGTTCCGTTTGTGTATATACGTATGTGTGTGCGCGCACGCCAAGATGTTTGCATTCTTATCCTCTCAGGTGGTTATCGATCGCGCGTCCGAGCACCGTGCCGATGACAAAATTAATTTGCGCGCTCAGCTGACTCGTTTCTTTTTCTCATTAGCGATATTGGAGATAAAGAAGCCCGCCGTTAAGTACATTAAGGGGTGGAAAGGGAATATTACGTACGTTGAAACGCTCGTTGAAGCGTCATCTTGTAAGAGAGCTCGTCAGGTGGTATCAGAGAAAGCGCGGGAACGTGCCGCGGAATAAATTTTGGCGGAGAGGATTCGTTTTATAAGCGAACAACGTTATCCAGATGCCGCACACCTCTTTTACATCGAGTGTTATAAAAAACCGGCCGAGAATTAATTAATCGATAGTTCTTGCGGAATTAACGAAAGGGAGGACGAAAGAAGCTAATTTTATTATGAAATCAGATATGATTCTAGTTGAATTAAAATATCCTCAAGATTAATATTTTAATGTTAATTAATATTTTACATTATAGTATAAAAACATATTATCTACTTTAAATATTGAAACAACATGTAAAATTTTAAATTCCTCTAATCGCCTGATTATTCTTTTATATTTGCATAAGGATACCCATGTTGGATTTTAACAGCACTTTAGTAGGATTTTAACGTTAATGCAACTTTAGCACACATAGAGTTAAAAGGGGAATTTATATTTACATTAGTACTCTTCATCTCTCGACGACGAAAAGATTAATTACATCTCCGTATAGAGCTCCTTGGATGTTCAAATAATTAAAGAAAAATATCGAAGAACAAATATATCGTCCCGGTAGACGATAAGATCCGACATCAATTTTGATTACTCGAGCGCGTCGAAACATCTCTCGATGGATCATCAATGAAATCAGCAGCTGCTGCTGCTTTTTGTCGGCGGCGTGATTTCTCAGAACGCTCTCGGTATAAGGAATCGGCGATCGCGTCGTGGAATCGATCGACCGAGCCGGTATCTACGGATCCGCGACCGATGGACGGACCGGCGCGGCGATCCCAGCGATCTGAGATGAGCAGGCAAGAGGACAAGCTTCATGGGAGATGCCCCGTGAGCTGGCGAAACGAACTCGGATTAGACACGGGTTATGGGGGACTGCGCGCCACCCGGCTTTTCGGCCTGGCCTGTGGGATTTCTATTCGAGTGGCTGCACCGGCCGGTTTCTCTATCGAGAGACGGTCTGCTGAATAGATCTAATTCCATGAGGCTCCCCTCTCCCCCCATTTTCCGCTCGCGGAAAATGCGAAACGGCGATAATCTCTCTTTTCTTCTCCTCTACACTTATTGTTGTAATATAAAAAAAATATAGAGATCTCTTTCGAATTTTTTAAATTTTCTAACACGAGTTGCAGTCGCGTAACTCGCGATGTATAGATAAACTACAGAAATTAAATATAATAAAAACAGATTAATAAAATAATTAAAAAGTTGATAAAGATGACAATAAATTGGTTTTTTCAAATAAGATTAAAGAAATATCACGCCGAATATTCTTAAGAATTGTTTTAATTTATTCGTTAATTTTATAATAAATAAGTATAAATTCTCCATTATTTTATATTAATTTCGTTATTAATTTCGTCCTATACTTTCTCTCTTTCTCTTTCACGCGCGCGCGCGGCTAAACGATCTATATATGACGGAAATGAAGGACCCGTGTTCAGTCGCAAGGGTGGTCCAGATACCACCCAGCTTTCCTTTTATTATTAGGTCAGGGCTTTTCAGGATGATCAGAAGAGCGTTCCCTTCGCGCGCGTGCTTTTCAGCGAGAGATTCATTTTACTCGTGAGAAATCCAGAATTTTTCAAGCGGGATTCTCGTATGAGAACGCTAACCACTTTAATTTAGCTTCAATCTTACACTCGCTAAAAAATATCGCGATAAAAGAATTTTCATCTTTTTATGGACGGAACAAATTGAATGTCATGACTCGTTTAAAATTGCGGACCATTCACAGATTTTCAACTCGCTTGAAATCGAATCGCTTCTTTCTCTTTCTTTTCTTTTCTCTGCAGAACAAAATACGTAGAAAATCTGTGTAGTACACAAAAACGACTAAAAAAATTTTTTTTTTATTATCCAGCACACAATGCTCGATGTTGACGGTTATAAGTCGTGATACTTTTTTTTCCGCGCGTTCTCGTTACTCATAAAATGTCCGATTGAAGCGGTAAAAAGCAGTAGCGATTTCGATATTCAACCGATTGGTATAATATACGATTGAAGTCATTAAATTTATACGACAGTGTTAAATGTATAAAAAACACAAGCTATAAAAATCCACATTCTGTATACGCTACTTTATTTGCTTAATCTATATTCAAGATCGAAATCTTGTCCCATCGCGTACGTGCATTATCAATAAAGCACTTTAATCGAAGACCTGCGGTGACCTAGACTTCCTGTCACATGCTCGTTCATTTTACAATACGATCAATATACTTGTAACAAACTGACGATAATGTTCCCGTGATTTCTACTTGATATATCTGCAACAGCTATCGACTCTAAATCATTATTAATAATATTAATTTTTTTTTAGAAATAGGCTCCTCAAGAATCTTATTAAAGAATTCTTTGTTATCTAATATTAATTAATTAATTATTAAGTATGATTAATAATTAATTATTATCTATAAATTTCAGAAATATATTAACCGATTGATTTCAATTATAAATGCGTTACGAAAATAAGATTTTAATTAAAGAGATTGATTATATATATAAAAGTATCTCAAATCTAATGTTGAAACATTTTTAAAGAGCGATAGAATCATACACGCATGAAATTACCCGTAAATAAATTCGTAAACAAATTTGAAAAATGCATGTTTAACAAAAACAATTTTGCACAAGCAGCGGCTGTAATATTTATTATGCAAACGAAAATTGCATAGTTAAGCAGATTTTTTAGCATAATGTATGAGTAAGTCAGATAATATGAATTTATAGTACTTACCAATTTCATTCCTTTTTTCAGCACAAAATTCCAAATATTTTCGAATCATCTAAAGACAAATAAATATTGTAAATAATATAAAATAATTATTTTTGAGAGAAATGTCAGAATTTGTAGACTTGTAATAAAACTTGGTCCAGAGAGATACGGCTTTAAGGTACAGAGTTGACAACGTTAACTCTGTCTGTATTAGACATGTCCAAATCCCGGGAATGAAATTTGCCGTGTCGCGAGTAATTTCGAAGAATGTACATGCCGTTGGTAATATTTCTTGAATAAGTCGAGGCTGTCTCCAATAACACAACTGCGGGCAGAGCCTCGGAAGTAAGTTTTTGTTACGTTCCACAACTCTGCTCTTCTCTCTCTCTCTCCCTCTCTCTCTTTCTCTTCATCTCTCCCTCGTGGACGAAAGAGGGCTCTTGCATATTTACCCTTGGCCCGTGCCCTTGCCCTTAGCCCTTGTCAAATGGACCGTTTTATTCAACCAACATTCCGCGTCAGTGTCCTTCATCTTCCGATTCACCCTTTGCGCCCTTTTGTCTTTCACAATTGGCGCGATATCTCCTCTTCGCGACGATGCTCTTCGGAGCATGCTTGACTCGAATATACGTCTAGACACGACGGATAAGAGACGTTCTTTGGGCGAATTAAACATCACATTCCGTTGTGCGAGGCGAGAAGCCTTTGCAATGTTCACGGTCTCGCAATATTACACTTTAATTCGCCATACGTGACACTCTCGGCTGTCTTTTGTCCATTTTCCGACATTCTGTTCTAATTACCAATCGATACGTAGATATTGACAAAATATCAATCAGAGAGGAACGTCTATTACACCTATACGCTGTTTTTCCGCAGATTGGCTAGGCAAGCCGCGGCAAAGATTCGCTTGCGTTTCGCATTTGTGCATAATTAAATTACTCGTCGTACGAGTATCGATGAAATATTCACAGTGAAGGACGATTTTTAGAATTTATCGCGACCGCGCGATACAATTTTCAATTAAACGTCACGCTTGATTTTCGGGCCGCTATTAGTTAACTGTTTATAAATTTTCCAGCGGGAAAGAGTGAATGACACCACCCGCGAAGCGCGTCGAGGAAAATTCGTCGGTTGTTACTGTTTTTCCTCCCCGGCATACTGTGCATTTGAACGACGGCAAGTGCAATAGCCGCGAAAGCGCGCCGTAATAATAAACCACTCGGAACACTCGGTTTGATATCAATGTCCGTGTAAACGTTGCGCGCTCGCTCGCGCCATTAGCGTCCTTTATCTCCGACGAGTAAATTCCCCGGGACATTTATTGTCAGTGCTTACGGTTAACGCACTCGCATATGGCCGGTACAAAGGTATATCTCTTAAGCTAATACTAATTAAGCGTCGTCGCGCTCATCTTTATTAGGGTATAGATACCCTACTTAGGTCGCCCCGACACATGCGCGCGCGTTCTGACGTGTATAATTATCCCACTCGTTGCACCTAATCAGCTGATCTTAAGCCGGTCGAATTTCAGGAATTACGACAAAAATGCGATGCCATTTTTTTGTCGCGATAGAAATGTCACGCTCAAGTTGTTTGCATCCGCAGATTTGATGCACTTGAAGATACTAATTTGCGTAGACACTTAGTTTTATTACGAGGACATTTCTGCCGTCAGCAGGCACGATTGACTTCCGGAACGATTCATATTTGCCGCTTGTTTATCCTTCAATGTTGATTTTCCGCATCACTTATCGTTTCCATTACGAAGAGCATTTTCGTGAGGGTCGCCTTGTATCTTTTATGACCTTTGCGGCCCCTTATATTTCCACGAATTCGAGCTGCACTCGTAATAATCTATATGTATACATACCAAACGAAACGTATATTAGATAAATACATTATTGTGCGATTTAATTGGAGTAATAGAAGATTTAACGTGCGCAGATTGTAATCGCCGAAATTAAATATCGCGGAAAATAATGCTCTTTTCAGACAGACGCATTATTTATTTGAAGAAAATTAGAAAATAATTGCATTTACATTCGCTTTGTATTTTATAAATGTTCTCGTAAATGGAGCGTCTCTTTAAAGTATATTAGCCTTGACACAGTGAGGACATTCAATTATTATCATTATTATAATTTTTTTTGGAAACACTAGGTTTTATATACAACGAGCTTTTGTAAAATTTGATTCGCATGGTCGATCCTCTTTGAATTGCTCAACGTATCGTGGATGATCTACAGACTTTACAGCGTGTGCATAACGAGAGAAACTTTTACCTGCTACGTTAGAGGTATTATGTCGCAATATTATCGGTGCTATCAATAATTATAGAAAATTTCAAAGTTTCGCTGTAGGGCAATTCTCGTGGTACACGAGACACGCGTTACGACACACGAAAGAAACGTTACGTCCCCTTCTCCGGAGAAAACACGACGTCGCACGATAAGATCCTCTTTTTGGCGGCCGTCGTACAATGTGTATGTAACCCCTCTTCGTCTCCTGTCGGGATTTGGAAGTGACTTGGAGTCGTGCATGTGCTCTCTCTCTCTCTGTCGGTGCTTGATGGCCCGTTGTGGTGCAATCAACCCGAATAAGGTAGGAAGAGAGGGAGGGAGAGAGAGAGCGAATGCGATGTGGGAGGAAGGACGAGGGTCATAGAATGGGCACTTAATACGGAATAACTCGTGTGATTCCACGGCGTGATGCGACGATGACTGTCGAAAATCGACGTGGCAGAGAAAAAGAGAGAGAGATCTCCCGGCGGTGTAATTGCCACAGAAATTGACACAGGGTCGGCCGCGCGCGGACGGGCTGGTTTATACTTTTTAATCAAAGCGGAGACTGTTGTGCATTCGCGACAAGACGATTATTATTTATTTTTTGCTCGTTATCGTCCATCGATGTTATTTAGCGTTGCGTGTACCTTTAACGAGCACGATGACTTTCTCACTCTCTTTCTCTCTCCCCACCCTCTCCCTCTTACTCTCTCGCGCAGTTATAAATCATCGAATATTATCTATGCGAACAGTTCGTAGCCGGCTGGGCTTATGGGCGCCAAAAAGTATCGCAAGAACGTAATAGACTTTCGGAACAAGAAGCCGATTTGCCGGCGATTGTCACGTTGCCAACGCCGTATAATTAATCCCGAAACGACGACCGCATTCTGCGAAACTAGTTTGTTTTATCACTTCTGAATTTATTAATTAATATCGAGAAATTTGACGTACACCACCACGGGCGCTCAGACAATTCGATGACGACATTAGATTTGAATAATCTCTAAAAAGTGTTCCATACACGCGTTTATTCGATACGGACAATATATTTCAGATACGTCTTACCTCCCTCTCTTTCTCCTCGTTTTATCAATCTACACGTCCTTCGAGAGTAATTTCGAACCTTATTAAAATATATAGTCCGCGATTCGATCGGGCATCAAAGTGTTCTTTTTAGGCGACGCTCCGTAAAACGCAGCCGCTATCTAAGAAATTACTTATCGCGCCGCGAGATATCCTCCAGTGAATTTATTTTAGAATCACACTAACTGTCAAGGAAAGTCGTTCCGTGCGTTAGAGGCCGGCGGGGCGATTTGCTCGTTTTATCTCGGCCGGCGTTCCTTCGTTTTTGATCGGCCGGAGAGCCGAAGGAAACCTACTCACTTAAGATAGAGTATCTTGCCTTCGTACACAACCGAATCGACGCGACGGACGGGTTCCTATCGCGACCGAGCGTTACACGGTGCACATCGTCGTCGTGAGCGAGCGCACGTCATCGTTCTAATTAATTCCAACGCCCCACGTTCGATTGATCAAGATATAGCGGACGGTGCAATTAGCGGCTCTTCCATCGTCGGGGCTGATTGATGCACCGGCGCCTCCGCTTGTTCCGTCGACGTGACACAAAAAGGCGAAACCGATAAGGCGCGTACTGACTTGTGCATTTTTGCGCCGTCCTTCCATCGTTCTTATATAGATATAGTAGCCGGTGTCAGAAAGCCGTGTGGCAGAAAACCAACCAAATGTCATGTATGTCGAAATATGCACAGTAGCTTATGTGAAAAAAATTAAGATCGAAATAAAAATATACATATTGTATATATGCATGCAGTCGAGATAATTCACTTTGAAAGCAGCGAAAGAAAATCTTGCAGAAAGACCTTTTCAGATCAATCGATCGTCATCGGCAAAAACTGCTCCGGAAAGATTAGCCATGAAGATGCATTGTTTCCAGAATTACAAGCATGTGCATTCTTCTTTCATCTCGATAATTAATAGTCGCTACACGCGAGGTGATTTATTTTCGCGCGAGTCAAACGCGGCCTCATTCACACGGAGAACTGCTTAGCACACAAATCTTTTTGATAAACCGACAAGTGGCGGATCATGTTCCTGCGTGCTCAGACGTGAAGCTGCCTTCCTGCGTTAAGCCGCGCATACCAAAATGACTAGAGCGTTTCTGCGCGCGAGAGAACCACTCGTGTGTGCGCGAAAATATCCGATTCAGCACATGAATACATACGTCAAAGAGATGAGTAGAGAGAGAGAGAGAGAGAGAGATGGCTAAAAAAATAAAATATTTCTTACTTTAACAACAAAAGTACCGGTACTTGAGCGGTACTACACGGGATTCTAGCATAAATTGAATTGTAAGTTAATTTTCAATTGATCGAAAAAGAAATCGAGAATTGTTCGGTGTGATTCTAAGGACGTCAAAAGGATAGACACGAATGGCAAACGAGCATTCTTTTTTTTCTACGCACAGATCTATAGATTTTAATGATGAGGAGAGGGAATTAATTTCATAGCGTCTTGAAATTTTTTGATGCTGTCCTAGTGAACAAGCGACATGTCAAGCTTATTATTGTAGCCGCACACAGCTTCTCTAAGGCGTGGTCGCACAGTTGCATTTGTAATCTGATAAAGATTTCCGAAGGACGATTCAGGGCCTAATGAATCCATGTTATATGTTAATAAGCAACTGGCTTTAGACGGACGTCAAAAGATTTAGGCAATTAAATTGATTTACACGGGCTAAACTTCTTGTCGTATTTTGCTCGATATCATCCCCAAGCATCGTCCATTGTAATCCTTCGTAGCTTTAATTTATCTTTCGAACGCGAACGCATCGATCCCGTCGTAGACTCTCGAATCAACTCGCGTTGCCATTGGAATTATTTTCGGCGCATGAACATTGGCGATTTGTCGCAGGTGCGCCTCGCGTTTCGACGCGCACGTGGCGTCTCTTAATTTAAGCTCGGGGTGATTAAAAAAAGATCGCGAGCGTGACAGGCTTATAAATAAAGCTGAGAAACTTTATGGAAAAAAAAAAAAAAAAATTAAAACGGGAGTCTCTAGATGTAGAGAGATCGATGAAATATATTTCGGGCTAATCGAGATGTAATCGCTAAAAATGAATATCCTTTAACAAATTTTAGCATGATCCCCCCTTTCCAGAGATCCTCGATAACGACGCGGATTCTAATTCCGTTAAAAATTGCCGGACCGTCGAATGGCAAGGAAAAATCGATAGAGCTACCTACATTATCTTCTCCACTTGGCGCGCCGAGTACTTTAATTATCAAACGCATCTACGCGCGCCGCGTAATTTCATTCGATATCAGCGAATCGTATTATTACACCATTCGCCTATACCAGTGCGGTGGTATCCGGCCGCCTGGCGAAATGTAATTTGCCCGAGAGCGCCCCAAAGTCGTAACGTCATTAGCCACGATACGGCTCTTTTCTGGTATTCGTGGCCCACGGGCGCGATCCAAATATTTTGTATATAGCGCGTGCGTGCACCCGCTATATACAATTCGAAAGTTTTGGGGGAAGGAAGGGGAGGTCTGTTTCCTATATGATATTCCTATATGATTGCTCGGTTGCATCGCGCATGCATCTCCGATAACGCTATTTACGCGGCGCGAAAGAGACACGTGAACAAACTCGGTCGATCCCTTCTTTCTTTTCTCCACTCTCTCTTCTATATCTCTCTTTTTTTTTTTTAAGAGGCAATTCGCTTCCGACAGCGGAGCTTTAACTTATGTCACCGAGTTGTGTTTAAGCGCGTGACCTGGAACGGTAATGCGAAAACTGGAAGAGGAAATCTCGACCACTTTTTTTCCCCAGCCGTGCAGGAAAGCGATAATATTCGGCGGAGGCGCTGTTAATATTTTTCTCTCGCCGAGAGAGCTATATTTATACTCTTTCTCTCCTCCTCTCTCTTTCTCTCGATGCCGTTTCGTCTCGGGGGGACAGTCGTCGCTATCGTTATCACGACTGCCTGCGCGGTCGGTGGACCGCCGTGATGAAGGTGTTCCCGGCGCACGTACGCACTGTATTTAACGGTCGGCGATGCCTGTTCTAGATATCTTGATTTACGGCATCAGAGAAGTGAGAAGCCAGAAGGAATACGCGATCAATTGTTGTAACTGGCGTATCCGCTCTTACGTAATTCTTTATCGTTTTAGTCGTCTTTCGCAAAGCAGATCTTTTAAACACATACCGTCACGTTACATTATATAAACGCGTAAGATAATTCGAGATATCGCGCACGTGTTGGATTGTTATACAGGATGTTTCAGAAATAGGTGGTTAATCTTTAAGAGCATGTTCTCTACTCAACCGTATAAGAATAAAAAAATCATAAATTATATTAATTATAAAAAATGTTTATAATTGGAAAAAAGTGTTGGAATATGCTCTTAAAGTGGCCAGCTATTTCCCACACATCATATATATTATTACACACTTAAATTGACAGTCGTAACATTCAGACATTTGAATTATTTAACACTACTGAATTTACTCGATTTAATTGCTCCATTTAATTGTGTATTTAACGTGAGAGATCTGCGAAAATTCGCCTCTTCTTTCTTCCACTTTCGCTGTCTCTCGGCTGTCAAAGATCCAAATTGCATAACATATGCGTCGCCATTCTCGTTTTTCACGCGATAGGAATTACACGGTAAATTATTCCACGTCGCGTATCTTTTCGCGTTTCCTTCCCTCTTTCTTTTGTCTTCCTCTCGAGTTGCCGTCATCGTTACTCAACACCCATACGACCGCAATCGCAAATCTGAGAAATAATCAGAAGGCGCAACGAAGCACGTTTTTTTTTACCAGCGTGCGACAAAAGAATTGCTCCTCTCTTGTTTTTTCTTCGGGAAAAATCACGGAAAAATAAACTAAAATCACGAGCGATAATCGCGGTACCAGCGGCAAAGCAAGGACTCAAAGTCGGATCAATGTAAAAAATTATTCGAGAGAGATGTCGAACGCGTATATTTTTTTTTGCTCTAATATCGTCGGCACATATATGTATATTATAGCTGAATTTCACATCTGCTCTACATGCGTAATGTAGATTCGACTATCGTCGAATATGCTATCGATCACAGCAAAAACGACCGTATAAATTCGCGAGATGCATTACTTCTTTATGTCAACACACGAGAGAAAATCTTTCGCTAATATCTTCAATATTGGAATGATATCGAGGACCAAATATATATCGGAAGCAGAAAAATCTCCATGTTAATATTAATCATACGTTATCCAATGTGTTCCCTCTATCGCGTTTATTAACGTTGGGCAGCATGACGTTTATAATTTTACAATCGGAATCGGGAATTTTGTCAGGGTTTGTGATTGAACGCGATAACATTTTTCTTTTATAAAACAAACGTGTTTATTTTCATGGTTCTTTGCTGAAATGGAAAGTTGCAATTAATTTAATACGTATTTAACAGACTGTGAATATATAATGCGCGTGATTCCGATGTGAGCGTATTTACAACAATACAATATTAATTAGAATTATACACTCCTAAACGCGCGATTATAGCTGAGACTTATTCACGACCAGTAACGTTACGCAGTGCTGGTCTTCGGTATGTGTGTGTATTTGTATGTATGTGTGTGTATGTGTATGTATATGTGTGCTCGGAAATGTGCACGAGTATTTACAAAATTAGATACAATATTTACAAAGAGTTCACTTACGGACTAATAAGCGTTATGCGACCGTTACTTTATCAAGACAGTCGTGAATCTTTTTAGGAACAAACTCTCACGAGGCGTCTGTCTGTTTTCTCGCTGTCATTTGACATTTCACGATATTCGCTGTCAATCCCAATCGCGAACGATTGACGAACAAACGACAAAAGTGGATATTATATAAGGATGATGCGCCTCGGAACGGTTCCCAAAGAAGTGTCAGAGTGTGCGCGAGGAACTTTATCGTAAAATTTTGAGTCCTATATATAATACGAGAGAAAATATAGTATTTTTGTAACACACACGCGTGCGCTGCCATCTTCACACATTTTAACCGTTGGAATTGATTATACTCGATAATATGTTTCACGTGCGTTTTACGATTCGAAATCTACCATGTAAACATGATTTCCTTGATATTTCGATGCCCGTTTAAAAATCAAATGGATGAACCGAAGAGCGAAAAATACAATACTATTGTATACGTATCGCTTCTCTCGCGTATATAATATTATTCGAGCATCGAAAAAAAAAAATATAAATATTCGCAATTAAGTTGTCAAACGCATATAATACGGTTATATCGCTAATAAAGTAATACAAGGTATCACGTGTAGAATATAAAATAAATGCGTCCGTTCAAGCGTATTTGAAATAAATATTTATATATAAAGGGAACACTTTTTACCCCCTTCTTTTTATCCTTTGTAATACCGTATATTATATTATAAATCTCATATTGTTATTGCAATCGCTTCGCGTATTCGCTGAAAAAGATGCTTTAGGAAACAAAAAGAAAATAATTAATATCCGCAAAATGATCGCGTTGTGCGTCAGCTGCCGATTACATTTAGTTATCATCATTATCATCGTTATTCGCCGGTATATATATATATATATATATATATATATATACACACGCAAATTTCTCAGTACTTGTGCAAGCCACAACAAATAATCCTATTGATGACTTTGCTGACAATTATGCCAATTAATGCAAATCGAAGCAGCACGATTCCAAACGAAATAACTCGCTTACGAAAGGGAGATCGAATGGTAAAACGTTTAAATTAGAAATACATCGATCGCGCGATGAAACAACGGTTAAAATTCTCTCGATCGCGACCGACTTTCGGGGGCTCTCGATGATTTGTCATGATTCGACGAAATAAATTAATCAACGAAGAAGATTCGCCGGAAAGTATCGGAGTAATAGAGATAGAGAGATATATATATACACAAGTAAATTAATAGTCGAATCTTAATTATACATACGCGCGACGTCTCGCTCGTATATAAGTCAAAAGAAAAAAGAAAAAAAAAATGTATAAGAATCTAGATGATCTCACTGATATCGCGTCATTATTTACAAGACTTAAACGAGAGGAAAGCAAACCGCGTCGTCGGAACTCACGTTCCCCGAGTAAGTTTGAAACGTGATAAGTATTTGATCGTGACTTGGAAGAACGTTTGCGCAACGAGATATGAAAAAGTAGATACCGCGCGAGAATGGAATGAAGAGCGAGACCCCGTCACGGTGTGTCTTGTGTCTCGTCTTTCGAAAAGGAAAGGTCACAAGCATATTAAGTCTAGTTCGTCGTACATTGATAATAAGCGCAAGGCATCGAATCGATTTCGTTTACGTATATAATACTATCGCGCGCGTAATCGCGCGCCCTCGGATCACACCCGTTTGATCCCGGGAAATTTTTTTTTGCCGTTGTCGAGCGAGCGATTCATATGCGGTCGCGATCCGGAATTGAGATGCGGAAGAGCCGGAAGCGCTTCGGAGTCAGAGTAACCGGAAATACGCTGTACAAGTTCGACCTTACATCTCTCTCCTCGCGAAAGAAGGAGAAAACTCGCGACACGGCCGGGCGATCGCGCCTCAGCAGGTACCGGAAACGAGAGAAGAGACCGGAAGGTAGAGGGGAGAGAGGGGAGAGTCGATCTATCTCCTGCCGGATCGGAGCACGATCGCCGCCCTTCTGCGCTAGACGAAGTAAGTACGCGGATTGCCTGGATGCGCCGGGGCGAGGGCCTCTCCGGGTGGCGCGGTCGGCACCACTGGGGGTTCCGGGATGGTGCTGTAGAGATGGCTGCCTCTGGAGAACAGACTAGCCGGCCGGCCGTTGCCGACGTGCAACGTGCTGTAGCCGTGCTGATGATGCGGGTGATGCTGATGCTGATGATGCTGATGCTGGTGGTGCTGATGCTCCGCGCCGCTGTCCTCGTCCTCGGTGCGGCTGGACGCCGAGCTGACGTAGGTGGACTGCGTGGGAGTCGGCGTGGGCGCGTGATGCACCGGCGCGACCAGGACGCCATTGGGCTTGGTCCACACGTCCACGGCGACGGACGGCGCCGCGGTGTATCGCGTCGGCGTGCGATTGCGGTCGTTGACCTTCTTGCTGTCGCGCTGCCGTTTGTCGACCGAGTCCGGCATAGCGAATCTAAGCTTTTCCCAGAACCTCTTCTCGCCCCAGACCACCACCGTACACGTCTGCAGCAGCAGCTGCAGCTCCGGGTCCCGAGTAGGCGTTTCGGTAGCCAGCAGGACCAACACACGGCGCTTCCGCGAGGCCGGCCTGATGTTCTCCAACGCGGTTCTCAGGGCGGCGCGAAACTCGATGTGCTGCCATTCGTTCGCCAGGAAGACCGGCGAGAAGATGATGACGATACGCCTAGCGGCTGCTGCGGCCGGTGGCAACGCTTCCTGCGGTCTGGCCGGTGGCAGGTCGCGCCAGTGAAGGCAAAGCGCTAGGCCGGCCTGCTCCAACTCGGCCGCGAGAAATCTGGAGACGAAGTCCTCGTCGCGCTCACTGTAGATGAAGTAGCCGTCGTACAATCGGTCCCTCTCTTCGTCGGGCGGCGCCGCCATCTTGCCGAGTCGTAAACCGTAACGTGCGTGGGCCCAGAGCCG
The DNA here is from genome assembly GCF_030444845.1 of Prenolepis imparis. Lineage (NCBI taxonomy): Eukaryota > Metazoa > Arthropoda > Insecta > Hymenoptera > Formicidae > Prenolepis > Prenolepis imparis. Next base: position 13,255,543 of record NW_028141168.1, on the reverse strand, counting down.
TACATCCTGACGAAAGACGAAGGCCAGGGCGACGAAGAGACAAATGGCGATCACGGCTACCAGCGCACCGGCCAGCAACGGAACGAAATTGCTGCCTAACAGCGGAATCTCCTGGATACCTCGACTTACGGCCTCCGTCGAAGGATCGCCGCATCGCACCATGGCCTGAGCGAGGGTCTCGACGCCGTCGCGACAGTACATCTTCTCCGGGTCACCGCGATGCTCCGCGAGCCAAGCGCGTAATCGGGCCGCGTTCCCGCACTCGCAGCTCCAGGCGTTGCCCTCGAGCGCGACTCTGGTGCCACCGCCGACGCTCGGTAGGGCCTCCCACGGTCGGAAATCGACGATACGATTGCTGTCGAGTCGTAGTACCGCGAGATTATGCATCTTCTTGAAGGTCGTGTTACCCACGGTGGCGATAGCGTTGTGATCCAGATACAACTCCGACATGTGATCGAGCTGATCGAACTCGAAGCCGCGAAGCTCCCGTAACGCGTTGTCCTCGAGGTGGAGAACGCGCAGCGCCTCGACCCCGTTGAACGTACGATTGTGTATCGCGGCGATGCCGCTATTGTTGAGATATAGTACTTCCAGACGGCGTTTGCCGATGAAAACGTGGCTGCCGAGATCGCCGAGCTCGTTTCCGTCCAGGTAAATTTCCGTCGCGTCCATGGGCAATTGTTCGGGCACGTGTTTGTATCCGGCGTTAGAGCAGTCGACAACGTTGCTAGACCAGCTGTGATCGTGATAGCACGAACAATTATCCGGACAGGTCATCTCGCAGTCGCACGCGTCGAAGTCGCAGCAATGACAGAGGGCGAAGCAATGCGCGTCGTATCGGCAGAGAAAGTCCTTGGACTTGAGGGACAGCAGCGGACGTCGCGGCGTGGCGCGTGCGTGCACCATGTCACACGTGACAGCGTCGAGGTCCATGACGCGCGGATGCTGACGCGGCCGGGCCATCTCGTTGATCCGCGGCAACCATTCCATGGTGCAGTCGCAGAGAATGGGATTGTTGCCGATGTAAAACGCAGGTAGCTCCCGGTCGTCCGGCACCGTTTGCAGAGTGAGGGCGCCGATCTCCAGATTTCTGATCTCGTTGCCGTACAACACTACCTTCTCCAGATTCGTTTTCTGTTGAAACGTACCGGGCGCGACGCTCCGTATACGGTTGTCATTCAGGAACAGCGTCTCCACGCTGTCGGGCACGTTCGCCTCCGTGACGGCGGTGATGAGATTGTAGCTTGCGTCCAGCATTTTTATTCGCAGAGTGTTGCGCAACACGTAGAAATCGCCTAGATCGCTTATCTGATTGGCGTGTATATCCAGCCACTCTATGCTGGCCGGTAGATGACTGTAGTCGAACCACAGCAACTTATTATCGGATACGTTCAGCCAGACGAGAGTCGAGAGACTCGTGAAGGCGCCGCGGATCTCCGTCAATTTGTTTCCGTCCAGTCTTATCGCCCGTAACACCGGATTAGCCGAGAAAGCGCTCTGTTCTACGTGACGGATAACATTGTTCGCCAGATTGAGCACTTGTAACGCCGGCAAGGACGCGAACGCCTCGCGCGACACATTTTCCAGCTTATTGTCCACCAATCGCAATCCGTAGAGTTCGTTTAAGCCGGCGAACGAGTCATTGTCTATCCTCGACACGTGATTATTGCCGAGATCGAGGGTCTTGAGCGATCTCAGCACGCGAACCGCGTAGGGAACCTCCGCCAAAGCATTTCCGCTCAGAGAAAGATCCTGAAGATCCGTGAGATTAGCGAACACATGTCTGTGCAGGCCGCGCAGCCTGTTGCTGTCCAGAAAGAGTTGTTGAAGCGCGCCGAGGCCGATCGTGTGTGCCGGTTCGAATCTGATGATCTTGTTGTGAGACAACGTCAGCGTATGCAAGTTGACGAGCGAAGCGAAGCAGCCGTCGAGCAGCATATCGATATTGTTATGCTCGAGCTTGAGAATCTGCAGACTGGTCAGATATCTGAAGACGTACACGTCGATCCTCGTGAGGGCGTTGAACGACAGGTCGAGATTAACGAGACGAATTAATCGCGAAAAGGTCTCCCGATTCACCCAGTGGCTGGTCAGCTCGTTACCGCTGAGGTCCAAATCGTGAAGTTGCTCGAGGCTGTCCAGCAACCCGGGCGCCAATAACGTGAGAGAGTTATTGCTGAGTATCAGCTCTCTCAGTTCCTTCGTTTTAGCGAATAATTCCGGTGGCAGTGCGACGAGTCGGTTGCTGGACATGTTGAGGACGCGTAGGGACGCGAGACCGTGAAGAGCGTGGTCGCCTACGGAGGCGATCGCGTTATCCTGTATCCTCAGGACGGTCAGGCTACTCAGGCTGCTGAACGCGTGATCGGGCAAGGCACTGAGGTCGTTATTACTGACGTCGAGGATCTCGAGATTGAACGTGCAGGGCCGATCGGAGATGCCCAGGGACTTTACGTCCTGTAACTTGTTGCGCGTTAGATTGAGCCTCGCGAGACTTTGCTGAACCGGGCAGAACAGCTCCGACGGCAGCGTCCACAGATTGTTGTCGGCGAGATCGAGATGCTGCAGGCTCGTGAGACCGCGGAGCGCGTCGCGATGCAGCTCCAACGTCGACAGGTCGCCGTTGCGGGAAAACCGCAGAGATAGACCGCGGAGATTGTGCACTGACGCGAACACGCCGCCCGGCAGATACCGGATGTTGCAGTAATCGACGCGCAGCCTCGCGAGACGCGGCAACGACGGCAGGAAGCCGTGCGGGTCGTCGAGCTGACCCTCGAAGTACGACTCGTCGCTGCATTCTAATCCCAGGGACGTTATCGAGTCCGTTTGTATCGTCGAGAGATTGCCGATGAGACCGAGCACGTCCGCGATCGTTCTCACTCGGCAGGTCAGATCCTGCTCCCCGTCCTCGCCGTCGTCCTTTCTCCACTCGCAGCCGCTCGGCGCCTCGAGACTCGTGATGCTGCGCCCGTGTACCGTACGACGATCCAGCAGCGTGCCCAGGACGACGACGATGATGATCGTCGACGTTACGGCGCGACGGCTATCCATCCCGGAACGACGTCCGTCCCGCGATCGCGCACCTGTGGCCGGGAGATAGTCGCGCGGGGATGCTCGAGTATATAGACGCTCGTACCGTCACGCACTCATAGCCCACTAGCACTCTGTACGTTTGAACCGTCGTTTTTACACTCTCCTGTCGAAACAACAGAAGTCGGTCGTAGATAAAAAAAAAAAAATTAAGGGAATGGAACCAGCCGATTCTTGTTCGGCTAAACACCGTTCACACCGTTGACACTGACGATCTTGTCGTCCGCTCGCGCGAATCGACCAGACACCGATCGCTCATTCCTCAACCCGAGCGACGCGGAGCGATCCGCCACAAACGATGAACGAACGTACGATCGCGATTAATCCTTGTTGTTTGCGACGATGCAAATTTACGTGCGACGACCCGGGCGACGACGGCGACGACGACGACGACGACGATTGCTACAACCCGGGGAGAACGACATTCCACCGCGGCGGTCCGAGTGCAACTGAGTTGGAGCTGTTCTATCGACGATCACAGAGTACCTCGCAAAACTGGCGGCATGTGGCTCCCTACCATCATCCCCTTACCCCCACTATTTACACCCCCACCACACGTTTCTCCTCAATCGGCACCCAGAGACCAGAGACAGAGACGCGCGGCGCTCCTCTTGGCGAACATTGCATGCCACAGGCTGCCTGCTTGCCTGACTGCCTGCCTGCCTGACCCGAAGATGCAACAAACCAGCTGACTGACAACGCTACTTACTAGGTAAACATTAAACTAGTTCCTAGACGGCACGCATTTATCAAGCGGCCTCTCTCTTCTCCTTCTCTCCCCGAACGAGTATTCATTCCTCCCCGGGCGAGGATCATTTGACCCTCGGGCGCGCACTGTCCTCATCCTACGTCTAATAGGCAACCCTGCAGTCCCACGGCAACTGTCGGCGAACTTTTTACAGAATAAACACTCGCTTTTCCTGCGAGTGATGATTCGTTATTTTTTTCTCTTTTACCGTTCCGTGGTTTGAATCTTCAACAGACTCGCTTTCACGTTCAGAGCGCTCCCGAGAGCATTCAAGACCGCCGCGACGTTGTTGCATGGTCGAGAAGGATTTGTTGCGATCCTCGTTGCGTGAACGTGAGCGGGTTACTTTCCGCAAGAAAGTTTCGCAACAGATATACGGATATTTTTTTGGAGCAAGTTTGCAACTTTAGACACGCGTGAGCACACTTGCTTACGCATACACCGGTCGTGATTACATTCTTGCGAGAAAATCGATAATATCGGCGACCGAATCCGCGACTAATATCGAAACTTGCTTTACAAGTTATTAATTAATTAGTACATTCGCGATGGATGAGTTGGATGGATCGATATCGGCCAACGAGTTTCAGAACTAACGTTTCATAATTGCTACATTTTCCTTCATTAAAGTTTAGCCGAAGCTATTTTAAAAATAATAGCCTTGCAACTTTTACATAGTATATTTGAAAAAATAGAAAAGAAAATTAGTTGCATACTTATATAGGGAAACACGTTTCCTATCAAAGGATAGCTACCTTCAAAAGTGAGTGAGACTTTTGCCGCCATCTGCGTTTTAGCTAGTGAACTGAAACAAGGTGGCTTTCAGCTAATGAATAGTACTTTTACCTACGTTTTACGCGTATTAAAGATTAGATATGCGTATGATAGCAAGAGAGAGAAAGAAAGAGAGAGAAAATTCTCAAGCAACTTCATGACTTGTATTATTTTTATGTAAATTTAATACATATACATCTATAAAAATATAAATATATATATATATATATTTATTTATTAATAAAAACTTGGAAAAAAATATATTATTATATTTTCTGAATATGAGAAATTTGAAGAACGAGAAGAAAATAGGAAAATGTACTCTTATTTGAATCTTATTCTTTCTCTTTCTGTTTTTTTCTATCAATTTTCTATAATAGCTAGAATTTTACAATTTTAATTTCTCGAATTTCTAATATCAATATTAACATTACATCTTAAATTTAATATACTTGGATTTTTTAAATATTTATGGTCGAGAGAGCAGTAGAACAACAAACTGATACATTATTTTGTAACAATATGACAACTGTATAGGAGATGGGCAATATGAATATTAATTCTCTAAATAACAATAACATGTTTCCCTTTCTCATAAAAGAAAACTATTAATTTATGAATCCTAATAATAACAGCATTTCATCTGGATTAAAAATCCAGTGCGCTTGGAGATTAAAAAGAAATCGTTAATTAAAGGATTAATATTCACGTGCGAGCGTGATACTAATTGCATATTCCTGAACACGTCTAACTTTTCCTTGAACTTATATCCTGAGCGACGGCTCTTCATCTGTCGCGACGTAAGAGTGTATGAGATGATGAATCACGCGGGTATATGCTAGATGTGAACGTACGGGATTATAAATTCGAAGTCGTACACCGTGCGCGCGCGTATATACTCCGCGATGACGGATGGAGGCATTCATGGATTTAAACATACGGGGTTTCCACACTTCATTATGTATTTACGGCTTGTCAGCGTGATATCATTCCCTCGTCACTCCTGCGGAGGACTAAAACCGCGCGCCTCGCGTCGCAATTGGAATACTTTATCAGTAGTGTGACTAAGCGTGTACTCTGACAATTTTTTTCTCTCAAATTTCTACTACGTGCTACTATTTTCATTTAGCGTGATTCAGGTATGAGGTTTCTTTGACTCACTCGAGTCTTTATATCGATTTCTATGTGAAACACACTTTGCAAGATTAAAGGTTCTTTCTTTCTCCTTCTCTAAATGAAGCAGCAATATTGATATACGTTAAAGACGTATTACGTTAAACAAAATAAATTTTAAATTAATAGGGAATGTGAGGCAACATGTAGCGATGCGAGAAAAAATTTACAGGATACATTCGCGTAAATAAGTTTCTCTCTTTCTCTTCTCGTGGAAATATCGGAGAAATAATTTAGAATTTAGACGATGGATGACAAAGTCTTTGAGTCATCCGCGAGAGAATGAAAGATCTAAATAACCGCGTGCAGGTGTAGAATCCAGGGAGGAAAGTCTTTCTTCTCGTTTCACAGCAACGTGCGTACTATCTGTTGAAATTTATGCTCGCATTAGTTCTCCATGTGCACAGCCGGATCTTTGAATGGGCTGTTCTCTTATTTGAATAAGCATTTTTTTCTCCCGTACGCGGGAATCCATTTCACAGGAATGTTGGCATCGCTCTTGAATGGCTGAAAAGTCAATATTTTCGGCAGAAAAATCCGCGGTCAGAAGCCTCTGCGGTGAATTGTGGATTGTATTAAACAATATATAAATTATTACTTTTTATCACTCTCTCGCAGAGATTAAAAATATATATTAGACGGTAATATAATGTAGGTCAGCGTAAGCGAGTTAACTTTGCACGAAAAAAAAAAAAAAAAAAAAAACAAGTTGCGTGCGTGCGTAATTTATTTAATACGTAGGAAATTGGGGTCGAGAGCGAAGAACTTCCTCTTTGAAAGTATTTCGTTTGATCGTCCGACTCGGGGGGGGTTGCAAAACGAACGTCCAAACAGTAGAGATATACGGCCTATTCACGGAATATCTCCGTTTTTCCTCAACGCGTTTTCACAAAGGCTTTTTCCAAAAACTCTCTCTTGCAAGTCGACCGCGGTCTGCGAGAAGGAGCGGAAGAGAAGAAAGTAACGGTAAGGAATGCGTGTTTTGACGAAAATCTCCCTTCATCTCCTGCGTACGCGAGAACAACCGGAAGTACTTTGTAAAACCGATAATCGAATCCGCGGGGTCGAGAAGAAGGGTATTCTTTAGAAATGCAAACGAAAAACGTTGCTCATAAAAATTTCCGTTTCGGGTGGCATCGATCCGCCCGGACGTCGCGTCGCCCGCACTTTCACTCGAGGAGGTCAGCCGAGGGGTTAACGACGATAAGTGTATCGCGTCACGAGACGCCGCCAGGCATTAGCATATATACTCGCAACGCGAAGGGCGCGTCCGAGAAGGCCAGCGCTCCGACGAACACAGGTACGACCGGACGTACGGTGAGGTGAGCGGAGAGGTGCCTCTCGAAGAAGTTGACGTTTCTCGTGCATGCATCGTAGGCCGGTTGTTTCGCAGGCGGAGCTTTTGAGCTCGAAAGACCGCCTGCAGACCGCCCCTGTGTGCGTTTCGTTTCGTTTCATCGTCGTATAAATGTGGCGTGCAGGAGAGTCGGCGAATAAACGCTCTTCTGTATATGTGTGTGGATGGCGGTTGTGCGACGATATGCCGGTCGTGTTCACCGGAGACGCAGCATCCGCCCGGCAAAAGTCGATCTCCGACGCCGATTTCCCGAACGGAACCTCTCAAACGCCTCTCTTTTTCGCGAGAGCGCGACAGATTACTTCTAAAACGCGTTGGGGTGGATCACAAGAACGGCAGAAAATATTGGTACGCGATTGGTAACGGTATAGATCCCACATGAATTCGAGTCGCGAAACTCTGGCGCAACTCCAAGAATACCAATGCTCCGAGACATTGGGATATTCTGCGGAAAGCGAGCGGTTAAAAATATTGCAGCTTAGGAAGGGTGTATACGGGTGTAGCCAGGCCATTGTCGAGCGAGTGTCTGGAAAATATGATTCTACAGGAAAGATAGAAGCGTTTGATTCCGTTGATTAATTCTCTCTCATTGATCTTCTTTAAAATTCCGATATCCTCCGGTTACGTTATAATTTCATTCTGAAAATATTGATTCTTACCCGTTCTTTTAATTCGATTAATTATCGAAAGTATAGTCATTACGTTTTTTTATGCATTTTATTATGTATTTACTTAAATTATGCACATTAAGTTATTTACATAAATTATTCGTCGATACTAACAAAGAGATGCAGAATTATTTAGATTCAAGTAACGTTTATATAATCAGTTTATGGATTTAATTATATATGAAAAGATGCATAAGCAGAGAGAGAGAGAGAGAGAGAGAGAGAGAGAGAGAGAGAGAGAGAGAGAGATAAATAATCGTCGTTAATAATTACCATTATCATAACTAATTGCATTCTTGATTTATGAACGCTATAATCAATCAATCAGTCATGTCACGCGAAAATCAATGTAAATGCACCGTGCATGATGTATGGAATTATTTTTACCTAGCAACTCGCCTAAATCATTTTTCAGAGCTGGCGCTCATTTCGTTGCATAATCCATCGTTCTAGACGTTATCTCGATGAAGCCCTCGTGTCTGCTTCTATCGTATACTCCGAGTTCTCTCTCCTCCGATCTTATTATGACATTCGAAACACAATGTAGTCTTACGCAATGCGAAATATCGGCAACCAAGACATTGGAATGTTCGATTGGGAAACCAGCTGCAAGTATAAAGTCTTCGGGGCGAACGAAGTTGTAGTCGGATAACTGAATCTTCTCCAGCGCTATATAATGAGATCACGGCCACAGAACGCGGAGGTATCTCGAAGGTATTATGAATTGATTTTCAAGACCGCCCACGGCGACTTTCCGCCAATCGATTGCAAGATTTGCCGCGAGTTTCGGAATGTTCCGGGATATTTGAAAATTTCAGATAATCTTGGAAATTCCTGGCGTGCTCGATAAATAAATTTCCTATCGCGGATAGTCGCCAGTAGCTATCCTGGAGAATATTCGACATCTTGTAGCTAATAAATTCAAGGACACGTGGTATCTCTCTCACAACTTTTAGTATTCGTAAACTAAGGTCTCGCGCGCGTTTATAAATAATTTTCAATCATTCGATGAACGTAAAATATATCCGCATAAAACATAAATTTTTATCGAACCAAATCGCTTTCCCTTTTCATATACTATGCGCTGAATAATTATTTTTATTTCATCTCTACCGCCGTTCATGTTGCTCGAATATATCTCTCGTGCACGTGCTCCATTTTAGATATCTCCGAGATAGCTTTAATACCAATTTCTGCGAACGCGCCAGACCCTCGCAAGATATTCAAAGATACCATAACCATTTGACAAGCTACGAGTCGATCAGATATCCGACGACCTCAAAGCCATATCGTGGACACTCACCTCCGGTACGATCGATGTAGATATACGCGAACCGGATTGGAATGTAATCGCGAGCGAGGCGAGCCCCCGGAATAGGCGTTTTCATATGATCGGAGATTTCGGGAAAAGGAGGGGCCCTTTAACGGCATCCCTTTTCCGTGTCGCACAATGTGTGGCTGAATCTTCCTCCACCGACGTAGATTTGTACGTACACGCGCGTGGATCTCGAGGGGGTGTCGCGAATCACGAACGCGGTGCCCTTGGTGGGTGAATCGAAATTGGGGGCTGCTCTCGCAGAATCCCTCGGGATAATTCACGAGGTGCTGCGAAACGATCGTTACACCCCCCGTCGGCGAGCCATTAATCCGACACCCGGTATGGCGTGTCTCGCGATCCCCGACTCGTCGATGGCGATGTAACGTTCACCGATTCGCGTATTTCCTTCCATCCCGATCCATCGGATATGACGTTGTTTTCGGTAGCTATGCAAGACGTCCGAGGAATTTGGTTGAATTTCTCCTTCGACATGCAAAGTCGAATTTGCGTTTCTCCGCGAGACACGGGGAATATTGTTTTGCGATGCACGTTTCGCAGAAAAAAATATCGTTCACTCCTTCTTTCATTCCTCATTAGGGGCGACACAAAAAAATATTAGCCATCATAGTTAAATTTTAGGTGATCTATATTACATCTTTATAGTTACCCATGTCTAAATTTTAAGTTCTGTGGTTTTAACTATAATTTAGTTAATAATTTTTTTCTATAATGTGTCTCAAACTAATTACAAGTTAATCGTTTGTAACACTTGGGAAAGATGCAGATGAGATCGATAGCTCGTGTGTCGGACGGCGTTTCGTAAATCGCGCGTAAATGTTGCCTGCAAAATGCAAATTTCTCGATGACAGCCGCCGAACGAGAGCGCGAAATTATATTCGCGAGCGAGCGCGCACATTCGCGATGCGATAATTAAAGCGATGGCGGAATGATTATGAAAATAATTGTGACGATCCCGCGCGCGCGGAGATTTTAATTAAGCTTAATCCGCAAATTCGCATTACAATGACAAAGGCTTGTTAGTGGCCGCCTATAAAATGTATTAACGAGCTAATAATACACCCGCGAATAGGCCGCGCGGTCGTAATTAAGATAAAAAGCCCTAAATGCACCGTAATCGATAGCGTATCACGATATTTTCCATCAAATATGTTATTCACTCGCGTATAACAATGCCGCGAGCGTGCCATGATACGGGCACTACCCCTAGAAGATGCGGTCCATTATACAAATTAAGTTTTACGATCGTCCGAGCGATCGCTCTATCATCGTGAATTCGCTCACGGTATAGTTTCAGATACGCTCGCGGGGGAGAGAGGAACGGGGGTTAAAGGGGGAGGGGGAGGAAAACATTTTACGAACACATCGTCCGCGGCAATTTCAGATAATTTAATTAATAAAACTGTTGGCACGATATACCGTTTCCGACAGCAGCACTTAACTTTTTCAACAAAATTTTAGCAATTTATTTTAAATCCGGCCTAATTAATTACGTTAACTTGTAATTAGAAATTTATAAGCATATTTTCAACTCTCAGCAGAGTCTCCCTTTATGCTTCAAATATGAATTAATTGCAAACTCGCATTATATATTATATTATATTCGACGCCTGTTTCTCACTCGAAAAAACGATTGTATCTATATTTGAGTGTTGCGGCCAATTTGCGGCGATCGGATCGCAACAAATTTATCAGATAAAAATCTACAAAATAAAAATATAAATTCCCCCCATCGCGCGAGGTCCTATATTACACGTCTGTATCGGCCCGATCCATCACGAAACGTCGAAATCGGAAGGAATCGCAGTCATGTCGCTGTATATGTATTATATATATGAAGGCACAGACAGCGATTTTTTGAAGTGTTCCGAAAGTGTTTCGGTCGAGAGAAAGAAAGCGGAAAGAGAGCCAGCCGATGTTGTGCGCCGCGGGGAAGGTACAACATCGACATCCCGCAGTTCTTTAAGATGAAACCCGACAACCGGCGACCGCGGCGGGGAACGTGTCAAAGTAGGCGCAGGACGAGTCCTCGTTGCGTCTTGTCTCCGTCCTCTCTCCGCCCTTAAACCCTGACGAGAGCTCTCGAAATGTCGTTCCCCTTTCGGGGATGCGCGCGAACCCCGCCTGAAGCGGCAGCTTTTCCTTCGCGGGGTGTCCCACTTTAATCCGCCGCACGTATGTAGAGGAAGGGATATAGAAAAGCGTTCTCTCTATTGCATTTTCTAGAATACATTACCATCTTTTTTATCACTCGCCTACACCCGCGAGGATCCTATCGCGTCGCCGGAATATTGCAATTTGGACGTCATCGGGGCGTCCCGACGCCGATAACAAAGTCGAATTCAGAAGGACTCACCGGGCCGGATATGAGCTCGCACACGTGTTTACCTGGCGGATCGATCCTCCCCAGGCTCGTGGTTATAAACTCCCGGAATGCGACTATTTTCGAAAACTATTGACGGCCAAAGACCACGGGCCGGCTGTTGCGCGTGGAAAATGCACTTTCGTCCCGGAGATGTGGGCCACCGAACTCCCTCCTCCCCTCTTCTCTCGCAGTCTCCCTTCAGGAATACATTACCATTTTTTCCTCCCTAGAAAATCGTATCGGCGCTTAATCGATCCCCGCAACCGCGATATCATCCGACCCGTAAAAATCGAGCCCCCCTCCGAGAAAGCAAATCGTACGTATTTTAAAAATAAACAGCGGCTACATTTCATTATCCGTGCAATTTCCTTTCGCTCGAATATTTAATTACAAGCGTGATCGGGGAATAGGGAAAAAAATTCAAACAAAAAATATAAAAAGAATATATACTTGTAAAATATATATAGAGAAAATATACTTGAAATATAAATATTTATGACGCTATAATATATCATTAATTTGATTTATAATGAATGATAAAGTATCCTGTTTTTTACAATTTCGAGTCGTGTACCCGTGTCGGGACTGCGTGCCAAGAGAAGTCGCCTCCTAGATATACGGGAACATGTATCTAGCATCAACATTCCGAAACTACGTTTCATGAAAGTTAATGGTCGTAATGGGGGACGCGCGCACCGATTGTGAAATAAATTTTATTTTTTTTTAACGACCACACTGTCGTGTATATACCACTGTCACAATAAAGAATCCCGACGGTGACTGATCGATACACGACAATGGCAATGACCGGTAGTCAAAATGATCGATCTACGGATTTTACCAGGCGCTATAATGAAAGCTTATACAATCGACGCGAGATATAAAAGTTAGTTTCACAAGTATCGCGTTCGATCGATTCGCGATAAAATTTCTCCATCGGGAAACTGTAAAATCGCCCCATCTCCATGAATTTATATATCTCTCCCGGAAATATCTCGCAGTGTTTTCCGTGTGTAATAAAAGCGGAAGCGAGAGTAGAGAACGCACAGTTTATGGACGAATTATCGTCGGCGCAGTTTTTTTTTTTTTTTTTTCTTTCACATACAGCGACACGGTTACATCTTTATAAAGGCCTGCGATTCATCGATCACGATCAAGTTATAGGCGGGCTACTCCTTCACGTAAAATCCCGTGTAAACTCATTATTCCGATCGGAAACGCCGGAATGATTAAAGGATAGCTTTACCTGAGGCGTCCGGGAAGACAAATCGAATTCAATCGGCGGTCGATAGTCGTTAATCATCGAAAAAAACTGCCACAGTCATCTCCGTCATTATCACCGGACGTTGTCCGTCCTCGAATGGACCTCGAGATATATAGACACGTCGAATTTTGAACACTGCGTTCTCCGCCGAATTCAATATTCGGCCGTGGGTTCAATCAAGGCCGGATAAAAGCGCTCGTCAAGATTCCCGTCATTATGCGTCTTATTCAGCATCGTCGAGATTTTGAATACTCAATGATCTCAGTGAATGAGAATTTGAAAATAATCCGCGCGCGCCCAACCCGAATCTCGTAATCACTTAGCCGGCTCTATTGCTATTATCTTTTATTTAAACTGTGGGTTTCGTTAAGATTGGAATGCGCGATCGTTGATTACTCTGGAAATCTCCATTACGAGATTCGATATTTTTTTTTCCTTTAAAGAAGTTGAGAGAGAAATCTATTGTTGTTCGCAAACACGCGATAAAGATGCAACATAATTGCAAAGATTCTCACAAATTCCCGAGTGATCGATTATTGTCAGGTGGTTCTTATACAGTTTACTTTGCCTCGCGCTTTAATTGCCTAAAGGAAAACGTCTTTTCGAATTAAGTAAGATGGGAAACGGAAGAGACTGGCAATTTAAATATGCAGCGCATTTATTTCCCGGAAATTTCTGGGACACAGCGAAAATCCATTATCGAAGTGAGGCAAGTTTTATCGAAGTGCCTAGCACTTCGCCGAGAGTTCTGCGCCCTACTTTCGCGTGCGAAGGGCGTCGGGAGAATCCCTCTGGCTGGCTGCCAAAATGGCGATAGTTTTGAGATGACACAGACAAGACCGGGGCGGGAGGAGGAGGGGAGAAGTGTGTGAAATCCTCAGGATATGTAGACATGTACGTACATACACGTGCCAAGAAAACGATCAAATTTTCTCGTACCGGCGAGGATTGGATTATATTCGAACGCAACAAGGGGATAATTTATATCATTGCCATTTTACAAATTTACATTACGTTATCGACGCGCCGATTAGAAAGAGGCGAAAGGATCGTCGCGGAATTTCCGAGCCGACGAGCGCGAATGCGGGTTGTGTAACAAATGACAATAACCCGGCACCGACGAAGAAGGCACGTGCGTGTGTGAGTACATATGGCGGGTCTCTCCGTGTTTATTCTCGCGGTGGTGATAGCTCGCTGTAGTATAAAAAAGCAAACGAGACGACGAAACGATCCGCATTCACGGTGCGCGCGTCATATCTGTGTTGTGTGTGTCGTTAATAATATCTCCAGCGTCCTACAATGGCCACCATGTGGCAGGTTGTTTCGCGGTAGACTGAATGAAGCTGATTAAATTGAAGGGTCGAGGAAAAAAAAGGGAGCCACCGCGTGGTGGCGGGGTGGTGGATGGGTGCAGAGGGGCGTATGAAGGGTTGATACTTGTTTAATGTTGCGTGTGCACCGCATGCGGCCAAGAGCGACCTTATGCCGCGATACGGAAATTAGCCCAACATTTGTCAGCTCTTCGCATATTCATATCGCATCGCATTAAAATATCTAATCGACGAGCGGTGGACCGAATTGTTCACCATCCCATTATCTCGATTATCATCAACGTGCGTATAATTTCTAAAATATTTGCGCAAATTTCTATTATTCTATATTATTCTATATATGTGATTAATGTATAGTTATTTATAATTAAATCACACATAATTCGAATAAGCAAACGCGCATCATAATCTCGTTCGCATAAATCACGATATATAATGCATATATATGCATGTATTTATTATTTATTATTTCGTCATTACAACAATCATTATTACAATGTCGGCGCTCATTAACGTCGCGTAAATTTGCAAGAATCTCGCATACGCGTTGCATAACGCAAATATATCCCGCGGGCTTGTCCGCGGGATCGTCCAGGGCACCGTGATAGGGGCTACGCGGGAGTCATTACTCTTTCGTTACACCGAGATTAACTGCAACACTGTCATCCGCGCCTGTCACCGTGTTACATCGTCCGGCTGCATCTTTTCGGGACAAAGGACACACATACGTACACAATTCCGTACTACGGAGACGAATCGTTACGTTACGCTCGCTCGTCACCGCGATAATTCATTATCGCCCTGCGTGTATGTCTTTTTGATAAGTAGACCGAGTGATTCAGCGACTCGCGCTCACACGTACATATATGCACGCACGGTGAGAACATCTCAAAGATAAAGGCTGGTCCCGCGCGAGCGCGACGTGCCCATTGTGAATATTCTTTTGAGAAGAGAGGAGGGCCCGTCACGATTCGTTTGCCACGAATATGTCGCCCAAATGTTCCTGCGTGACAAAACGCGTAGACTTTCTCGAGTCCGCGCGCGTTTTGTCACGCTTCATACGTATCTTCCATGAACAAAAGGAGACCGCGGAATACAGCATATCCGCGTTCGCGCGCGCGCGCGTGTATCTGTGTGTTTGTGTGGCGACTTTTATCGAGGAAATACTTTTACGTTCGTCACACACCGGTTTGTGTCTGAATAAAGGGTAGGATCTCTTGTCGGAGAAAGAGAGAGAGATATTTTTTAACTTATTTCAAACCGATTTTCCGGTCGGCTCTGCGAGCCGAAAGTAGAACGATGTTTCACATTTTTCGGCCGCGCCAGAATTTTAAGTGACGTTCCTTCTTGCGCTTATTTTCAAAATAAACGAAAAATACGGAGCTATAAATACCCAGGATTTTTCCACTTGCGACATAAACGCGGGATGCTGGGTTCGTCACGCGATGCTTCGAGAGAGAAATTTAAAGGGCAGGAATAAAGGGTGGCAGATGGAGCGGTGGTGGTCGCTTATGAGTCCACCGTATGTCAGATGTTGATGCAGATTAGAGAGAGAAGGAGAATCGTTTTTAATACAGCCGACACTCTTCGACAGAATCGTATTATATCGGTCCACGAGGATTATCGCGCTTCGAAGAGGGGATAATCGCGATACCGAAAGCGATTGGCTCTTCCAAAGCCAATTAAACGGTTCGTCGCTCATTAATACCTCGGGCCGGACGTGATGGAGGTGAGATCGTGAGATCGTCCGAGCCGCAGGAGTCCGCAAAAAAGGACGATCTGACGCGACTGATTGTGCGCGATCGGAAATATAATTTCATGATTATTAAATCGGAACCACGTGGCGCCGCGAGGCAGCCGGAGCGAGATTACCTTTCATAATTAAGACGTTTCGCAAGCGGTGGTAGGAGGTGGCTCGACGCTCCCGAGACATCGTCAGGGGCTTCCGAAATTTCTGGAGAGAGAGGCACGCGTAAAGTCGTACTAAAAACAGGTTTGTATATCCTCTTGAGGGAATCTCTGGTTAGTGAATCTTGCATGATACGTAATACAGGGTTGCCTCGCCCCTTTGTAGGATGAATGAGTTTCGCAACGCTTATTTGACGTAATGAGATAGAGAGAGCATGTGCGTTTTGACCTTAACAAAAGAATGCGAATACAGGCTTTAGATTAAATAATTAAACAATTATTATATATGTATACGAATTTTTTTTTGTCGAGATGATTGGCAGAAGGGAAAAGACTTTACAGTTACTACATCCCCAGATTGATGGTTCTATGTCAGATTTTTTTTATTTGAACACACTTGAATTGGTTTTTAATTCCGTTCTATTTGTAAAGTTGGAGAATTTTTTAATGACACGTGTTACGCGGTTTCTATTGCGAATCGCTCATACATGTACGCGAAATTCGCACACAGAAGGGGGAAATACGGATAATCTCTCGCCGAGGGACGTACATGAGACGCGCATACAGATACTTCTGCAATGAATATATCCGTTAAAAGCGATGAGTTAGATCCGTATGCGTAAAAAGTGGGAGCCCGCGTTGTGAGATAGCTCGCAGATAAAGCGGATGTCCAATTTTCGTCATAAATCGTTCGCCGCCGCAGATGGGCATCATAATTCGCAGAGTAATTGATGCGCGTGATTATCCCGCGTACGCTCGAGGAATGCCTATTCTAGATAGAGTAGGCGCTCTCTCTCTTTCTCTCTCGGTTTCTTTCGACAAGAATGGTTTTTTTCAAAACCGTCCTTATAACCGCGTCGCGGTTAGATTACGGCCGGTAGTTTGCGGTTTGCCGGAGGACGTTTCGCTCAACGATCGACGGGATAAGCGATTCTACGCTTCCTCTTTTAACGCGAAGCGACGCCGGCTCGTCTCTTCGAATCCTTGGGAATCGCGATGTAACGAAACCAATAAGCGATGAAGAATCAATGCGTCATTTCGCAGTTTTTCGATCGTTTAAGGGAAAGTATATTGTATAAATAAATACACACACACATGCAATAATAATAATAATTTTATATATATATTATAATATGTCGCATAGACATTTTAATTATATTTTTAGATTTGCATGGAATATTTTATAGCTTTGTTGTTATTAATTTACATTTAAATGATTTATTTTTTTATATATATAATTGAAATAAATAAAATTTTTATGTGAGAACATTTTTTATCAAAATACACAAATGCAAATATGTGTGTGTGTAAAATCTGATAGTTTTGTATTTTTTATCCGTTTACATTATATTGTGAAATAATTTGTAGATAATTGGAGAGAAAGTTTTGCCTACAGTTTTAGGCTTATTTCACAAAATTGATTTCCGCGCATATTATCTAATAAATGCCAATTATTAAATATGCTCTATGAAACTTATTTTTTTATGATACTATAAAGGATTTTATCACGTTTTACTTATTATTCAGTGTTTCGAGAGAAAGATATACAATATTTCAAAGTATCCAATATGTTTTTTCATACTGATATTTTTCATACTTGATATTTTTATTTCGCTTTGCGTGGGGATTCTTTTTTTATTTTTTTATATTTTTTTTGCAAATTAAACGAAAGTTACATTTGCAGTAGCGTGTGTCTAGCATATATAGGTGTTAAATAAGTATAATGTACGTGTGTGATTGATAAATCTATTCCTCTGTGGTGAGATAAAATCCATCGGTCAATAAAACAGGAATATTTGCAATACACATCAAAGCTTTTGGAAGTGCATATTGATGATTATCTTGATCGTAAAAGCAACGACACCACGTTGACGGAGTAAAAATTTTGTAAATACTAGCATATTCAATATTTGCATATATTGATTCAGGACATTCAGGTTGATAGTT
Organism: Prenolepis imparis; assembly: GCF_030444845.1. NCBI lineage: Eukaryota > Metazoa > Arthropoda > Insecta > Hymenoptera > Formicidae > Prenolepis > Prenolepis imparis. The sequence continues at coordinate 13,237,582 of NW_028141168.1, read as the reverse complement.
CACCTTGTGTTGTAAATTTCGAGATCTGTGTTGTTTTACGAATTTATTTGTCTTACTCTTTTTTATTTTGATCTCTCTATTTTCTATGTATACATGTAGTAGATTTTTTTTCAAATAGAATATATTTCAGATTTTGCTTATTTAAGGATAAAAATATGTTTTTTCTCCATTATACATTCTCCACACAATTGAATCTGAATCGAAAAACTTAAGTAAATACGATCCCAGTTACGCCAGTGATTTAACAAAATTGGATAGAATTTAATATTGTATTTTAAATATCATTTCGGGAATTATATACGATAAGCAAATTTAAAAAAATTATATATGAAAAAAGTTATATTTTTTTTGCGCGATGAAGAAATTGATATTTTGAAGAAACCATTTACAATTGCAATGTTTACACGCGCCTGTGGGTGTGTATGTGTGCAAGATTATAACATGCATTATCCCAATTCTTTTCTTCCTCCCCTGCGGTTGTATTCTCATATTCGCCGTAATATTCGGCGCGGACGGAAAGCTCGTAATCGCCGTGTGTTTATATCGCGAGCGAACAACAGTATCTCGAGTTACCGGGGCTGTAAGGTCGCGCATCGACGATCCTCGCCTGGCTCCTCGGGAAAGGAGCGCGCCGCGGCGGGATGAAGAAGTCACGTGCCCCCGGGTACGCAATGCGGTAGGAGATACATACATGCCGGGAAACCGCAGACCGCGGCGTGTGAGCGACCGCGGTCCCGTAGGAAGATCCTCGGAAAATTGCGGCGGGTCTCTTCCTCTTTCTCTTCGCAGCTTTGGAAAAAAGTCAGCCCGAGGCATGAAACAGGGGAGGTGGAGGGAAAGGGAGGCACACAATGGACCGCGCGATCCGATCGCCGCCAATATTTTGACAATGCATCGACCATTGACTGGAGCATGGGGTGCCGCGGGTATATATATACGATAGATAGAGGATCCTCCCGAGGGGCACAGCGACGGGCCCCCCCTTGGGTAATGGGAGGCCCCGTTGAAGGGAAAACGGTTGTGTCGTCGCTGCGATCGAATGAAAGCAACCGCGGAGAATCGACCGCCAACGACAACGCGTCGGTGTAGTGGTAGCGATTTTATTGTCCGAAATCCACAAAGTATCAGCTCAATACGGGATGCAATCTGGCGAATGTCTCCTGGCCAACTGCACCTCTGGCTCCGGCACCTAAGGCGACCGTCTTCTCTCTCTCTCTCTCTCTCTCTCTCTCTCTCGGTCTCTCTCTCTACCCTATACCTACCCTCTACCTACCTACCTATCTAACTTTCTACCCACCTACCTACCTACCTACCTATCTACCTGGCCACAATACCTTGTTGCCGTTGTTTATGTAATCCTATTATTCCGTATTGTGCTGCTCAAGAAACATTCCCAGGGATGCTCATTCTAGCGGTGGAAACGACGAGCGGCTTTTCCTTGAAAATATATTTTGCAACGAGATCGCGTACTCGCATAATTAATACGTTTTTGGAAATTTAACTCGGATCTACTTATAAATTAAAACTGGCCGCTAAAAGGGAACTTAAACTCGGATCTACTTATAAATTAAAACTGGCCGCTAAAAGCCAACTTAAACTCGCATCAAAAGTAATTTTGAATGACGAAATATTATTTTACGCATAAACTCAGTATCTTGGAAATGATATTTAAAAACAATTGATAAATTAATCATTATTATATTATGATTTATGTATTAATTTTTAACAAATAATTTTGTGTGATATTTCTTAATATAATATATATAAAATATTTTATTGATAATATATTATCTCCTTCTTTCTCTTCCTCGCTCCCCTCTCTTTCTAAAAGATAAAACTTCAACACACGTCGAATTTTTGCTTTAAAATGATTTCCCTAATGCACACATCCGTTGGCAGCGAAATCGCGATATTTTATACAGTCCGGGTTCCGTTGTAAAGATGCATCTTCGCGTTTCGTGAAATATGTACGTAGAGAGAGAGAGAGTTATGGGTTTTCTCACCAGTCGAGTGGTGATTTGAGCTTGAGAAACTCTGACCGCATCGAGTCAGGTATGTTAGGAAAATATATAAATGGGGGTTCCCCACAAAACGGAGAAGTCTGGCGGTTGACAGGCAGCGGGGTGCACGATACTTCATTGTTAGCTCATTGTTGGCGATTCCTTCTCCTTTATGCACTCGTATCGTGGCTATCTTCTCCGTCTCTTCGAATCGCTATGGACGTCGTGGCACGACAAGGGGAACGACGTTGAATTTAGCATTCATTGTGAAAGGAACTCTCTGGCCGACACCCCCACTGCGATGGAAATACTCGCGACGTAAAAAAAGCCACGTAAAGGTGGGAGAAACGCGACACCTACGACTTAAAAAAAAAAAAAGAGAAACCCTTCCGCGCCTTTGAAAGCGTCGTATCTTAAAGTAGCGTATCTGCGACTAATCGGTCAGTGGTTCGTCGGGAACAAGGAAGCAATACTATACAATATCGCGACTTACGTCCCACTGTGTTACGATCAAAAACATCCCCTTAATACCGACTTTATTGTATCGGAGTCGGGAAAGAGGATTTGTATCGTGGGAATTTAATTATAAATCCGGATCGTATTGATTCAAAATTATACCGATGAAAAAAATCACGATGACCCGCAGACGTACTTAAAACGGAATATTCCAGGAGCAGGTTAAATTTAAATCCAAGAGTCTTAAAAGTTATTCTCAAATATTGACATAACAAATGACCTTTCAACCTTATTTTATAACGAAATTGATTTTACCAATTTCTTTTGCGAAAAAATGCATACTGTAAAACTCGTGTTAAGCAAGACGCATCGACACACGTACACGAAATATATAGAAAAAGAATAAGAAAATTTAATATCGATTAATTTGTTGTCGAAATTAGTCGTGGATCGGCGAATGAACGTGTTATTTCACTGAGAATGAAAAGATTAATTTAATCTTTCGGGAGTCTCTCCCTTTCTCTCGAAGAAAGAGAGATTCCTCGATCGCGGAAGGATATCTCTCGCGATAAAAAATCCGCGATCATTCGATAATTTATCCGCGGCGGATTCAGCCGCAAGTGCTCATTACGGTATCTCGCGAGGTTACGATGCGGGCCCCGTATCGAGCTTTTGCGATAAAGCTCGGTCCCGGCATCGCGTGTGCAATTTCGAGGCTAAGTAATACATCGCTGATTACAGGCTGCCACGCGTCTTTTAGGTCTGTCTCTCGATCCGATGTAAATAATAACGAGCGCTTCCCACGGGAGAGAATATGTATGTAGCTCGAATCTATCCCGCGGTTTCTCCCTCCGTCGGAATTTGAATTTCATAAAAGCCAAACCGCCGACGTCCGTGACGATGATGTTCGGAGATATTTCGCGATCTCCCTAATCGACGGACGTATCTCTGCGCGAGGAGTCGCTATTAATTATGTCATGAAATCGTTGCGAAACCTCCCGAGATTCTTCTCTACTCTCTACAACGATCACGAACTCCTATTAGCTCCGTTACAATGTAAATATTGCGGTATTTATTTTTCATCAACTCAGTTGCTCTACATATTTATTTATTTATTTATTTATAATTGAACGACGAATGATTTGAGAGAGTCGCGTTTATTAAAACACAATTTTTTGAGAAAAAATACAAAAGCTCTTTGAATTCGACTAGATATATTTTGATCATATAACGGGAACACTTCTCATTCGACATCGCCAGACAAAATAACGCGAGAAAGAGAGATGGATGTGAAGTTAAAATTGTCAAAATTGGGCTCATAACGCGCTTCCGAAGTCACCGATTCAATTCAAAGTATATTCTGTTTCGTTGACGAAGGGTCTGACGAGCGGAAGCGTTTGTTCGACTTTACGAGATCTCTGGCCCGGCGTTCAAAGGCCCTCGATGATGGCACACGTTCGCGGCTGCACAATGCTTGCCGTGGCATTCTTGCCGCCACGTATATCCGTATAGGCCCACCCAAGGGGCTCGGAGGTACTCGTTTAGGCAAAGGCCCGTCGTTTCTGTGACAGCAGGCTACAGTTACTATACGGATGGATTGTTACTTGTAAGACGCGACGTGCGCGGAGTAAACAAAATATCCGGCCAAGAAAGCCGGCCAGAGAGATCCTGCCTGTCAATGCCTCTAACAAGGTCGATTTTTAAATACGCGGTCCGAAACGCGATAATAATAGCTCGACAAGCGTGATGAAAGAGGGAGAGAGAGATGAATCACGAAACTAGGATAGAGAAATATCGACGCGTGTCTATGATATTAAAACCTTTAATTAAGTTCCTGTCCTTCTCGCGAGAGAGATATCCGAGTAAAAAATTCAGCCAGATACGTTATGATCGATACGTCGGATCGCGAAGTCACGTCAGGTTACGGAGGTTAATTACCCGACAGATACTCGAGAAGGATACCCGGCCGGTCGGAGAGGTGGACCGTCAATACCGGTATCCTCCCAAATCTCCTCTCGGGCTCACGATAAAACGGATAAAACGGATTTCCATGCGAATGGATTGTTAAGGATTGCCGTTACGCGTCTCGATAAAAACCGGTTCCCTCCGGAATCGCGAATCTAACCGGATTTCTCGCGGCAAACGTGACTCGCCGGTGTTACTCGTCGATTCGGCCTCGAATCGCCTCGCTTTATCCGCCGTCCGATCTGACGTTTCTCTCGCAAACCCGTTTTATAGAGGGAGAAGAGACCGAAAATTTCGGCGCGGCACCTCGCGCGCGCGATCATAAACATTTCATTTTCCCAAGCGAAAGGTTATCGTCTAGGCTTGTTAATTTTAAAGCGCCTTAATTTATTCTCACGGCCGTCTCTTAAGCGCCGACGAGCCGCGTGAAATAAAATACCCAGCTCGCGCTCGCCAGGCGTAAATTATCCTCTATTGGGCTCTTAACGCCAACGCCAATTTATACAGCGCGTCTCTATCTTGGCGCATAATTAAGGAGTTAGTCGGGATAACCGACGTTACAACGTCTTTATTTATAAACAATGAATTTGTAAGCGCCTGTTTGCGTTATTATTTATAACTGCTGCTGCTGCTGCCGTTTTTCGCAACGCAAAAGAAATTCAAATCGGTCAAACCACGTTCGTAAAGACGAGTGCACGTGTGATGTAGATAGTTTAAGATTTGTAACCTGTTGGAAAAATTGTGTGGAAACGAATCTCTAAAGTCATATAATGAAAAATGTAAGGGGAGAATTAAACAACTATTTGCTGATTCTCGAAATCGTTTACTCAAGTACAGTTTGCCGTTTTGTTGGCTTTATTTTAAATTCAAATTTAGTTTGCAGATGCTCTCTCTCTGTCCCGAAGTGCTTGTATTAATTATGCTACAAGCGGCATCATGAATACTAAGCTTTACGAAATTCGCGCGACTATTAAAACGGACCCATAAAATTCTATCGATTAGCGCGAATCCTTTCCCACTCGATGATATATAGTGGAATGTGGAATCGGGCACCGGTTAATTTAGGCCTACGAGAGACGGACCGGGAACCATTTAAAAAGCAACGCGATCGATCGGGAAGAGGTATCCACGTAAAAGGAATTCGAAGTAAATTCGCAGACACATATCAGGTAAACGAGGGCAAACACGGGTACGAAAATATTTTCATGGCAATTTATTCGCGGCACGTTATTCCGTAATGCACCTTTTTACTCGATAAACATTGGATCGGTGTATAAACGCCCGGGCGTTTGAAATGAAACATACCATTTCGACAAATCTCCGCCGTTAAACGAGACGCCGACCGTATATTTTTCCAGGTTCCAGGAGAGAGAGAGAGAGGAGGAGAGAATGTTTTACGTATAAACTGCATGTATAATAGTCGCGGCGCGTATACATACGCCGTGTAACCGCAGAAATGTCGAATATGCATATATAACGTGTGAGAGAAGAGAGCCCCGGTTCAAAGCTCGCATATTCAAGTAATGTATGACGTATTCGCATACGCGCTCTCTCCAAACTGCATATAGAATATGCATATTCGCCCGCGCAATTTCGAGCTATATTACGCGCATATTTTTTTGTTTTCTTCTTTTTCTTTTTCGATTTTTTATTTATTTTTTTTATTTTAGTAAACTCTTAACCGACGATGTATGCGCGCTCTGTCTCTCTAACTGTGCGATCCACAAATATTCATACACCCTTGTTCGCAGTTTGCTTGATGAACTATCTTCATATTACGTTTGACGCGTTTAAATGACATCGCATCAGTCGTTCCCGAGTAAAATAATTTACTTTACAAATTATCTCGAAAAGTTAACAAAATCGCTAGAAGAGAGATAAACGTATCCAGGTAAATGTTCACGTTGTTAATTAAAGGTAGAATTTAAAAAATGTAACGCGAGCGTGTCATATAAAAATCTACTTTCTTATCTCAATATACGATTTTATACGATTGCTCAGAGATGGGCGAGAAATATAGTATTTAAAACAAAAGAATATAAAAAATATTTTTGTGCGTCATATAAATGAATGAATCATATAAATAATGTGAGATACAATAATTTAGTTATACATATTAATTAAAATTCTATTTGTGAAATATTTAATTAATTTTTATACAAATCAAAAATAAATATTTCAAATATAATGTAATTTTCATTAATCAATTGAAATGATTCTTTCTCTCTTCATTAAAGGGGCAATAAAATATTTAAATACTACCATATCACGAGAATTCGCATTTTATTCTAATAAATAAATATGTATTTGAGCAGATATTTTTTTGACTCATCTTCGCAAAAGAAAAAAATTTTTTTTAATAATAGCTTATTTAAACAAAATAAAAAATATATTTAAATAATTATTTTTTATAGTCTATGTATATGCACAGGAAACGCGTCTATCACATTATATGACAATTCCGTTAATATTCGTTTGTTACATTCGTGTAGTTTTCTGATCTAGCTTTGGGCGATCAATTCGCTGATCGCCACAGATCGACACAGATCGACACTCGTGGCGTATCGACTGTTCGCATTACGAAGAAAGATCGCGAAGTATAAATCGGCAGCTAGTGTAGTAGCCCGGGTAAATATTCCGCACCCCGGGAATTAACTATCGGTGGATGGGTTTAGGGGAGGTCATGACGGTCGCTATAGCTGTTTGCTCTGCCTGGGAAATGACAGCTGACCCGCAATCCCAGTCCTCAGACTCCGCTCCAGCGAGAAAGACTGGCGGAAAGAGAGAGAAAGAGAGAGAGGAAAGGGAGGAGATGAGGGGTCCTCTCCGAGTCAATATAGCGAGACGCAGAGTTTCTTTTGCCTACGTCTAGAATCGCAGAGAATGACTCGCCTTCTCGCTCGACAAAAGAGCGTATTTCCGAGAGTCGCGAAGAACCGCCGGCTGGACGCTTTAAGATCTACAAAGATTTCTTCTGCTCTCCCCGTGGAAAATATTCTTCGATACTCTCTGCGGTATGTATGGGTGTGTGTGTGTGTGTGTGTGTATGGGAAAGATTAATATTGACAATTTTGAAATTTTTAAACCGGGAATCTGAAATGCTTCATGGGAATTGAAGAGGATGCAGAAAGTAAATCTGCGTATACGTTGTCTCGAGAAATTTTCTATGCTTATTTTTCCACAATAATGCAGTTTTACACAATGCGCATGCAATACACTGACTGCACATATAAGATCATATAGGGTGCAAATGGGCCGTTTCTACTGAACATGCAGACAATGCAGGATCGTACTTGCATTCTTGCATTCAAGCATTGTCTCCGGATTTTCGATGGTATTCGCGGTTATCAAAACCACTATATAATTTTATTCATATTCCTGTAGCATTTATTACTCGTGTAACATTGTATACGTTAAATCCCCACAAGTTTGTGCGATACATATATGTATAAATCGAATTATATTTTGTATTACAAAAATGACAATTTTTTTTCGCAAATTTTATAAATTAATATTTTCGACTAAACGTTATTAATATTATTCTAATTAATCGCAATTATCGTGTATGTATAAAAAATGTTCTCTCATTTTTAAATATGCACGCTCTTTATAGAAACATTAATAATCTCGATTTCGCTTCTTCTCGCTCTTCGCACAATTATTCGCCATTAAACGATAAACGGTATATCTAAATCGGAGGCGACGACGAGATAAAAAAATGTCATTTTGGCGAAACCCCGAGCCGGGGCCGGACAGTAGGCTCGTTACGGACGAGTTATCGGCAAAAATCGAAGTTATTCGACACGGTTACACGGGAAGGATCCAATTAGGTACACAGCGCGGATTTATTTACCGCCGCATAAATCTCGACAGTTGTAATATTTCGCAATGCCTCTTTTTTTTCTTTCTCTCATTCCCTTCCGAATATTCTTGTCGACTACGTTATATGACGGCATCCCCGAGTGCGCGCGCGATTTTTTTCTCCTCCTCTCGTCGCGAGAGGAGAGAAACGCCAGGAGAAGAAGGGACGATGCGCCACATATTGCACATAAATTTCGCACGCTTCGCTCATAAAAGGTCCACGGTAGTGTCACTGTACATTATATCGTCATAACGGTGACCGGGGCGCGTGTTTCTCCCGCTTTTCTCTCTGTCTCGCTATCGAGCGGAAAATAAGATTCATTTTTTTTTCTCGCGAGGCCGACGAAGGCGAAACGACGACGTAAGCGCGATTTTATACGAGATCGAATGAGTAAATAATCTACAAGCAGTTGCGTCTCGGCTGTTTTTTATCGCGATCTCAATTTTACTCGGTCACGAGGCGCTCTAATAATGACTAATCGCGTCCTTGGATCGACTTTCAGGGTTGGAAGGGGTTGGGGGTTGAACGATAATAAATACACGCGCATTCCTGCCCGATTGACTCGAGAAGGTATCGATCCAAAGTCGTGAGAGAGATACGCTGAAATAATAATAATACGAGCATGCGTAATATGTATGTATGTATGTGTAGGAAGACGTAAATATTTGATAACGCGCGCATATAGGCACAGGAAACCGCGAAGAACGTGACAATTTTAGCGCGACGAAATTTCAACTAATTAAATGTGCACGAAGGTCGTCTAAATGTATGCTAGTGTCATCTAAAATTGCTTTAATTTAGTCGCGCAATATTGACTGAGAAACGAGTTCCTCTGAATATATAGAAGGCTTTTTCACTGTAAACACAATATATATATATAGAGTTAGTTATATAAAGCTGAAAATTGAAATAATAAAGTCACATTATTAATTGACAGTAAGTGACAGCAGGAAGGATAATAATAATACGACCAACATAAATTCGACTTATATGTTCGTCAAATTTTTACGAGCGCTCGAGATGTTGATTAACAAGATATAACTTGACGCTTCCGTTTCAACGACGTGACAATTTAACGATCGGCAGACGTATAGTAGGTATTTTTTCTAAATTTTTACAAGTCACGCAAACTGCTGTTATAAAATACCGAAACTTCCGTCAATTTTATCGAAACCCAGATAAGCGTTAGATAAGCATATAAAGAGACGGAAGGTCGGATCGATGACTGCGGCACGAAACTGTTCATTTGGAAGGTCGCTTAACTCGCGAGAGACGTATCGATAATCAGACGGGGAAAAGTACAGCGGAAGAGAGAAAGAGAGGAAGTGACGCGCGTTTTAGTGCGTGTGGTCGAGCACGTTTACACACATTCAGCCGTATAATAAAATCGGAACCAGTTTCATTTACGATGGTCAGAAGCATCGGCTTTTTCCCCTCCGTCCCTTCTCTCTCTCCTCCCGAACGCGAGATTGATCCGATCGATAGCCGGGTATTTGGAAGATCAGACCGATCGATAATCGATGCCACCTTTTTCTTCCAGGGATTTCCTTGCGCATACATATATAGAGAGGTCGTGTATATAGAGCCGCTCTAGAATTTTTTTCCGAATACTCTTAAACGGAATCGAGGCGCAGAGGAACGAGATGAGAGAATCGTTTGGACTCGCGATTGGTCCAGCAAGATTGCACCTTCCTAAATGAACAACCGTGCGTGCCTCGGATTGCGTGAACCCCTCTCTTGGCCTTTTACTTTTTTTTTTTTTTGGGGCAACAGATGCCGCTGGATTTTCTAGATCGTAGCTGATAAGGTAATAAAGGCGAATGGAGAACAACCTTCGTCTGCGTGAAACCGCTGAATTTTATAATTAGCCGGCTGGTAGGATTTCCGGCATTTGCGTTATAATATTTGGAAACTATAATCTTGCATCTCTGCGTCTATAATTAATTTTGTGATTCGAAAACGTGAATTCACGAAATAAAGTATGTACCAAGCAATCAGAGAGCAATGTGCTCTCTGATTAAATAACGTATCTTATCACAATATTCCTATCACGTCTACTATTGCTCGGAAATTTTGTAATATCCGCAGGAATTTATATACTTTATATAAGAGCGTTTTAATCTGCCGCATGACGATGTCAGGCTTCGCGTATCATCGGACACGTCATTGTGCTGTTGTGAGGCTACAGTATTGACAAGCAATTACGTGGGCGTTTAACGTGGCTTATAGATTCTTCGGACATTCTTCGGGGAAGAATATTTTGTACGCGAAAAAGAACCTTTATACATTAAATATTAAAAATTCTTATTCAACACACAATATATAACTATACATGTTAACAGAAAAAAATAAGCTCTCTGGACAATAGAAGAATAATATATGTTCGGATCCCGTTATAAAATTGACATTTTGTATAGGATTTTCTTCGACGAATTTCGTTTCCTCTACGTGGCAATTTTTATAACACGCGATTAGCATTAAATATCAACTTTCAGTATGATTATAAAAATATCTGCGACTGATAAGGCATATATTCTACATATACTTTAATGATACATATATATAAATTATATATTATTATATAATATATCCTATATATAAATTATTTTATAAATTTATATATATAAATTATACATATAATATTATATAATACATGTATAAATTAAATAATATGAAGCAGAAAAAAAAGATATTTAAGATATATATAAAAATCTCAATTTGTCCGCGTAGATTACGGCGAAATATATTTAAACGCGGGTAAATTGCGCGACGTTGATTGCCGTTTCTATGAAATTCGCGAGACACCGCGACAATATGCCCGCATAATCAACTACTCGTTTGTCTCGTGTCAGACTATAACAAATGCTTTCTCTATCTCCCTCTCGTCCGCCCCTGGTTCGGCGCCGCTCTCTTCCCTGGGTGGTCGCCGCAAACTTTTGTCGGACGATAAATACCCCGAGCCACCGTAAACATGCAAATGAAAAGATTCGCGCCGGCTTTCGGTTAGATCCCGCGTTAGGCTGCGACTAATGGGTCCCCCACTTCGTCATCCGTATGAATTTATATCTGTCTCGGGAATATAAGCCAACGCTGATATCCTTTCTATGCGTATATAGCCGGAGTGCAAGCCGACGACGATGGTTTAAGCGGCGCTGCAAAGTTCGCTCTTTCCCGGGAGAAATAAAACGGGACCCTTAATGTCTCGCGAAACTTTGTAAAAATTCTATTTATGAGCCCCATAGATGCTGTTTAAAATTTCATCACGGTATCCCTATCGAAAAGATATCCTCCGCGCCTAACGAGAGATTTGTAGAGATTTCGCGACGAACAATATATGTCCATTTTTATTTTTAAGAAAATAAGCCGAATATATATATATATATTATATATATATTGCGAGAAAAGTGTTTTTTAATTGATAAGATTGAAAAGATTTGTAGAAATAAAATGGTTATTTTTCACATATCTCTCTAGATAATTAATCTCATTGTAATGTTAATCTATGATTTTATTCAATGAAAACTATATGATATTCAAACTATTTTGACAACCGTGTAAAAAACTCAAGACTAAAAATTTCGCTATAGAATATTGTGTGGGAAAATATATGTAAATACCACAGAGAGAGAAATTGACCAGAACGGTATAATGCGAAGCAGAGGAATTTTAAGATGCGAGTTCTTCCTCCATGCATAGAGAGCGACACGAATATCTGCTCGTTAGAGAATAGAACGTTCGTAATTTGTGTCGAATCATCTCGATTCGATTTATCGTCCGATAAGGTTTTCCCGAGAACGAGAAGAGACCGTGGCATTGTTCGACTATTGGTGTTTCTTTTTTAGAGAGTTTGAAATGCTTCCTTTTGAGATCCATAAAGTACATTATCGAGGCAAACGAGTAGATTGTTTCTCTCTGTTTTCTTTCAATTTGTATTTTACAGACAAAATACAATAATGTCACGCGAATTTCCATATTTCTATAATCAAAAATTCTAATACCGAAATTTGTCTCCGAGGAATGCAGTGATAAATTAAATTTACGTGTCGCCGCATAAATATATTCTACATTTATGCGAAATATTGTAAAACTATTACATTTGCAAACTTTGTGTAAATTTCATTGAAATAGACTCGTTTCACGAAATTATTATTATTTCTCAACAATAAAACATTTTAACAATCAAGACTAAAAATCAGTTAGAAATGAAATTGGAAATACAAGCGCGCGTGTAGCGCGCGCAATTCTCCAATTTTATGTTAAAAAGAATAATATTTTTAAAAAAAATAATATAAAGTTTGTTTAAACGATTAATATTTTTTCACAGAAATCAACTGATTTCGTTAATTTGCTAATTAAATTTTAAAATAATAAGATGGTAAAAAATTGAAATAGTAATATGTTGTGAATAATATGTTATAATATCTTATTTTTGATCAATCAATATTATTTGATAGCAATCAGCTGATAACTGTCAAAAATATTATAAAATGAACATTATTTAAAACATATTACTATTTTAATTTTTATAACATTATTTTAAAAATTAATTTGCAAATTAACGCTTTAATCAGCTGATTTCTGTCAAAAAATATTAATAGAGCGAAAATTTGCTAATTAAATTTTAAAATAATAATATGTTATAAAAAATAAAATAATAATATGTTTTAAATAATATGTCATAATTCTTCTAACCCGATTAATATTTTTGACAGTTATCAGCTGATTTCTCACAGATAAGGCATCATAATATATTATTTACAACATATTACTAATTTACATTTTATAACATTTTATTATTTCAAAATTTAATTAGTTAATTAACGTTTTATTAATATTTTTTGACAAAAATCAGCTGTGTTTTAAATAATATGTCATAATTCTTTAAACTTGATTAATATTTTTGGCAGTTATGAGCTGATTTCTATTAAAAAATATTAATCGCAGATACGGCATTATAACATATTATTTACAACATATTACTATTTTACATTTTATAACGTCTTATTATATTTTAAAATTTAATTAGCAAATTAATGCTTTATTAATATTTTTTGACAGATATGAGCTGATTAAAGCGTTAATTTGTTAATTAATTTTCAAAATAATAAGATGTTATATCAAATGTAAAATAATAATATGTTATAAATAATATGTTATAATGACCTATCTGCGACTAATATTTTTTGACAGAAATCAGCTGATAACTGTCAAGAATATTAATCGAGTTTAAAGTATTATAACATATATTATTTATAAAACATATTATTTCATTTAATTTTATTTTGAACAAACTGTCCAACTATACTAACTCTCGCGATGACAGCCTCTCGATGCTACAAATATAACGCACAATGCGAATCGAAACAGTCAATCAGCATCGCGAAAAAGATGCAACAATACTTGCGAGAATCGACTTAACATGCCTTTTTTAGAAAGGAAATATAATTTTTTTCAATTCGATCGAAATAAACAATTTCTCACTCACCGATACGTGCAATAGCAGAGTTGTAGTATACAGCACACACATTGATCTGAAAACAAAATATTCAAATTATGTATATACATGTGTGGGGGGGAGGGGGGTGTATGTGTGTGTACAGGTGTTTTCGAAAGTCTGAAACGGTCGAATATCTCAATACAATTTAGAAAAAAATATTTTTAGATATTTTGCATACCTCACAGTTGCCCCGCTGTCGCCTGATGCCTCCCCGGGCCTCCTCCTCCTCTCTTGGTCAATGGTAGCACTCACGACACTCGCGAAAACACGAATAATTACAATCGCCCGACACTTTAAACGGCACTCCCGACGCGACGCGTGAATTACACGCGTATTTCGCGTACATTGCACAATGAGAAGAAACGATTCGAAAGCTATAATCGCACGAATCAACGTCCATTCGATACTCGAGAATCTCGCAGTCAAGCGCGCAGCTTATCAGCAATGCTCCCTGTAACAAATAAAAAATACATATATAAAGAGATACTTAAACAAATATAACAAAAATTATGCGTTTTTCCTAAAAGAAATGTTATATATTTTAATTTGTTTTACTTCACAGTTGTGCCTTGCTGTCGTCCGATATCTTCCGCCCGAGCTTCCGCCTCCTCTCTTGGTAGAAATTTGGGTAACTTAGCTTCCCATTCAGAATCATCCTTTATGATAAATCATAAGAAATATCATAAGGGATTATCCATCCAGGTACTAGAGTCCTCTCACCACGTCAAGGTGTACCCATTGAGAGGGGGGTATTATTGTTGACAATAATCCCCTCGACAAGTCAGGGTAACATACGCAACATTTATGTGAACGTATGTCTCTGTCATCGTGAAGAGTCAAAACTCAAAATCACGAGACTAGAGGACGTTTCATCATAATAAATAATTCGCCTCCAATGCTACTACTGGGATAAATAGTTACTGATACAGTAAAACTATCTAAAAGGCAAATTTATATTATGTGCATGTCTACCTTCAGTAAATTACTTAGGCTAATAATAACATACAAATCCAGTTTTAAAAATCTTAAAAAATTATTACATAAATAAATATATAATAATCGCATCTAGACCGCGATCGTATGAATTAAAACAATAGGCATTGTGATAAATATTACACTCCACTAAAATTACAATGTTTTGAATTATTTGATTAATCAAAATAAAAGAGACATTTTTTTTTTTTAATTGGTCAATTAAATGCTTTGAAGCATTTATAATTTTAGATAGAGTGCACTCATATCGTTTGCTGTTTCAACGCGCTGTGTAATCGCGATTTTTAAGAAAATTAGACTTTTCTACATTTCGCGAATAATTAAAAAGAAAAAAAATGCTCACGAGGATGATTTATCAATCTGGAACAACTTGTTTTATGATCCGATTCTTAAGCAGAATTTTCGAGCAAAATTTTAATAAAAAACAACACGTAGATATAATAATAAATGCGATATAATTCATACATATATAAATCTATATGTAAATTTGCCTCTAAATGTACAAGCACTGAGAGGCTCTAATGACTCGATTATCTTTACCGAAAATTACTTGATTTTTGTCACTTGAAATTTCGGTCTAATATACAATAAAATTACGAAATAATCTCACAATTTATTCAGAAGACGTTACTATTGCGAATAATTGCGTTAATTTGGTTTGATTATCTCTTTGTCGGCGTACCTGAATGGATTATTATCGGAGCTCGAAGTTTCTGCGTCTTTACGCCATGGCGGTCCCGTGCGAGAAAGGAACATGAAGTTGCTGCAGAAGCGCGCGTAACAAGCAGGGTGCGCAATCGATTCTTAAGCAGGATTTTTTTAAGTAAAATTTCGATAAAAACGGCATGTAGACATTAGATATAATAAACTCGATTATAAATCTATATAAATTCGATGATTTTAAACATGCAGCACTTGGAAGATCGATATAGGAAAAAAGGATCTAATGGCTCGATTATTGTCACCGAAAAATTCGCTCAATTATTGTCACTTGAAATTTCGCTCTAATACGCAATAAAATTACGAAATAATCTCACAATTGATTCAGAAGACAATGCTATTGCGAATAATCGCGTCAATTTGGTTCGATTATCTCTTTGTCGGCTTACCTGAACGGATTATTATCGGAGCTCGTAATTTCTGCTTCTTCACGATGTGGCGGTTTCGCGCGAAAGAGAAACAGGAAGTTGTTGCAAAAGCGCGCATAGCATGTTCGACCAATCAGAATAAAGAAAACTTCCTGCATCCTGATTGGTTAAACAAACGAAGTATTTGTAGCGTTAAGGCCCGTTCTACAATACGTCGTATGTCGCGGTGGATGTCGGAACGTAAGCGATGGTCCAATGAGAAAATTTCGTTTTCGAAAACGAAGCGATGGTCCAATGAGAAAATTTCGTCGAAATTTTCTCATTGGACCATCGCTTACGTTCCGACATCCACCGCGACATACGACGTATTGTAGAACGGGCCTTAACGCTACAAATACTTCGTTTGTTTAACCAATCAGGATGCAGGAAGTTTTCTTTATTCTGATTGGTCGAACATGCTATGCGCGCTTTTGCAGCAACTTCATGTTCCTTTCTCGCACGGGACCGCCATGGCGTAAAGACGCAGAAACTTCGAGCTCCGATAATAATCCATTCAGGTACGCCGACAAAGAGATAATCAAACCAAATTAACGCAATTATTCGCAATAGTAACGTCTTCTGAATAAATTGTGAGATTATTTCGTAATTTTATTGCGTATTAGAGCGAAATTTCAAGTGACAATAATTGAGCGAATTTTTCGGTGACAATAATCGAGCCATTAGATCCTTTTTTCCTATATCGATCTTCCAAGTGCTGCATGTTTAAAATCATCGAATTTATATAGATTTATAATCGAGTTTATTATATCTAATGTCTACATGCCGTTTTTATCGAAATTTTACTTTCGTTTTCGAAAACGAAATTTTCTCATTGGACCATCGCTTACGTTCCGACATCCGACCGCGACATACGACGTATTGTAGAACGGGCCTAAGTGGAATCGATTCTTATGTGCGATTTTTAAAACTTTAATGAAAACGGCATATTATAATCGCGTAGCGCGCGATTGTGTTGTTCTAGTGTTATAAAATGTAAAATAATAATATGTTGTAAATAATATGTTATAATGACAACACAAGAGATAGGTTATATGACATATGCAGATAGGTCATTATAACATATTATTTACAACATATTACTATTTTACATTTTATAACACATTATTATTTTAAAATTTAATTAACAAATTAACATCTTATTAATATTTTTTGTCAGTAATCAGCTGACTAAGGCCTGTTTCTACCAACGTCGGTTAACTTTAACCTACGGTTAAACTCTATCTTTGTCTTTTTTCAGATACGTTCTTAAAAAGAGACAAAGATATAGTTTAACCGGAGGTTTAAGTTAACCGACGTTGGTAGAAACAAGCCTAAGGCGTTTATTTGTTAATTAATTTTTAAAATAATATGTTATAAAAATTAAAATAATAATATGTTATACCGAAAAAGTACACAACAGCAGTACTGATACCTGGTGCCTGCCTGTTACAGGATGCGCAACACGTCAAGGTCGTCAAGTCGGAGTTTCCGGACCGCCGAGCCGAGTCGAGCTAAGCCGAGCCGAGCCGAACCGAGCCGAGCCGAGTCGAGCCGAGCTCCGAGTTCGCACGTACGACGCGACCACCGCCATTACGACTTCGCAACCTTGGCGTGATGCACGTCCCGTAACTGGCACAAGCCTGTCTGTTGTTAGGTGCATTTTCGGTTGTTCGCGATCAACGTTTGCACGCTCATCGCCGGGTCCGCGACAGTACGAGTGTGAGTTTAGTGTTTTTACGTACTTAATTATCGTACAAATCCGATCGCGTCGCGAAATCGTGTACCGACATCGTGATCGCGATCGCACGGGCGAGTACATTACGCGAGCGAGTCTTCTATGTACAAGGGCGGATCGAATTACCGTTGCGCTTTCGACGCGAATTTCCGGAGTTTTTCGGCATTGTCGATCCGATTTCTACGTCGTTGAATTGTGATATATAAAACATAGTGAAATGTAGTCCCCATTTCTTGGAATATCGGCGACTCCGAGTGCATCGTGAAGTAGTCGCCGCATCATCGTCGTTCGATGAGGCCTTCCGATAAGTGGGCCTTGAAAAAAGCGGCGACGCAAAAACAGAGCATCGGTTTTATTCGCGCGCGAATAAGCTCTCGCGATTCTCGCGTTTTACCGAAACGCGTCGAAATGTGATGTATCTAAAATCCGGGCGTCGCCGCGCGTCGCGAACGATAAAAATTACGCGAGTCCAAATGTTTCGAGTGAGTGCCATAACCCTAAAGGAACGGTGCGGAGAGAGAGAGAGAGAGAGGTGGCCCGGGCGGCATCAGGCAACGGCGGAGCAACGATTGGGTAAATATAATTTATAATTTATTTAACTTTTTATTTGTTATTTGTGAGATTATCTATTTATCTTCGCGATAATGATTCAAATTTTATATTGCTGTATAATAATGAATTTAATTAAAATATTTAATAGTAAAAATAAATAGTAAAATATTTTAATTTAAATATTTTTTATAATTATTTCAATCTTCCTTTTAAAAACATTTCTTTGCAAATCATATAGTTTTTTAATATCTTAAAGTAAATAACAAAAGTTAACTATGCGCATATATATATATAATCATTTTTTGAAACATTAAAATAAATATTTAAATTTTTTAATTAATTTTAATATTTCAAAAAATGATTTGAAATATTATAAATATAAATGATTTAAATATTTTAATAATTGTTTTATATAATATTTATACTTTATATTTTACAGATTAACATTGTCTACAATTCCGCACATCAAATTGGTGAGTGTTGAATTTTCAAGCGTATCAAAAGGTACAAACATATACATATATTTTTGATGGTGAACAATATATCTTATATTGTCTATTTGAGTGCATTTTCTATGCACAATAGCTTACAAATTAAGCGATGTTTGACTGTTAATTAGCTCACAATTATAATTTGTTAATTTATAATGTAAAATTATTTTTAATTTTCAATACTTGGATATTTAAGAAGTCATTTATTAATAATATAAAAAAAATCTTAATTTTTATAGTAATATCTTATTTTATCAACTATAGTAATAAATATGTAGGTAGATAATTACATTAAAAAGTAACTCAATAAGCTTCTTAGAATTATTTTCATGATATAATTTATTCAAATAATTTATTTAAATAATTTATTCAAATAATTTATTTAAATAATTTATTCAAATAAATTATGTCATGAAAATAATTCTAAGAAGCTTATTGAATTATTTTTTAATGGAATTATCTACCTACATGTTTATTACTACAGTTGATAAAATAAGATATTACTATAAAAATAACGATTTTTTTATATTGTTAATAAATCTTAAATATCCAAGTATTAAAAATTAAAAATAATTTTACATTCTTAAGAATTCAAATAAATTTATATCTAAATAACTATTTATTTAAATACATTTTCCCTTTCTAAAAAAAGGCAGGCATATTAAGTCGATTCTCGAAAGTCTCGAAGTATTGTTGCCTCTTTTCCGCGATGCTGATCAACTATCTCGATACGCGTTGTTATATTCATAGTATCAAGAGGCTGTCATCGCTCATCGCGAGGGTTAGCAGTTTAACAGTTAGTCCGCAATAAAATTAAATAAAATAATATTAATGTTTTAAATTTGTTATAATACTTTAAACTTGATTAATATTCTTGACAGTTATCAGCTAATAACTGTCAAAAATATTAACCGAGTTTAAAATATTATAACATATTATTTAAAACATTATTATTTTATTTTATTTTATTTTATTTTGGACAATCTCATCAAGAGGCTGTCATCGCGAGGGTTAGCAGTTTGACAGTTTGTTTAAAATAAAATAAAATAAAATAATATTATAATAAGTTTTAATACTTTAAATTCGATTAATATTTTTGACAGTTATCAGCTGATTTCTGTCAAAAAATATTAATCGCGGAAAAAGTATATATCATAAATACATATTATAACATATATTATTTACAACATATTACAATTAAAATAATAATATTTTGTAAGTAATATAATATGTTATAATATTTTATCTGCGATTAATATTTTTTGACAGACATCAGCTGATAACTCATCAAAAATATTAATCGAATTTAAAGTATTAAAATATATTATATAAAACATATTATTTTATTTTATTTTGTTTAAACTGTCAAACTGCTAACTCTCGCGATGACAGCTTCTCGATATTAGGAATATAACGCATCGAGACAGTCAATCAGCATCGCGGAAAAGAGGCAACAATACTTGCGAGAATCGACTTAACATGTTGTTTTTTTTTTTTTTTTTTTAGAAAGGGATAATTCTATCGTTGCTTCGAATATCTTTCTTTTCGCTATTCAATTATCTCCCACTAAATGCAATCGAAATAACAGAAGCATCTCTCATTACTAAAATTATTACTAAAATTGCAATTTCGCGACAAGGATGCTTCGAAGCGATCGAACAAAATGATTGGAAGAATCCGTTGCTCGTTTTCCTCGATCGCGAGGTCTAAACCTCCCCGGTTTTGCAGGAAATCCATTCCATTCTCCTGAAATGAGCTCGTGTGCGATCTTTCGACGCGGCCGATTACTCTCGTTTTAGATTCCGGATAAATAATGCATCGTTCGATCCAGTCCTGTGGATGCTGTTTCCGCGTGCCGTTGCCCTGCGTGAAAGCGGGAGGAAAAGCTCGTCGCGAACATGTATCATCGAGAAGTCGGGCGTAAAAGGGGCGGCGATCTCATTTTGCGGGGAGAGAGAGAGAGAAAGCGAAGCAGAAAACTGCCATTAGAAATAAATGGCGCTCCCTGTGCGGTATCGAAGGGCCCGACAATGCGTTCTGTGTTATTATTGTTATTATTCCAGAGGTCTCCCGCTCGATTGCATTCTCATTTCGCGGCAGCGAAACACTCATACCAGGTCGTTCTATTAACACTCTTGATGGGTTTCCTATATATTTCTTTTTTTATCTTGCTCGATATTGCGCGACTTTTAAGCTTTTTATTTTGTACGCCTATCTGAATATAACATGAACTGTTTAAACAATTCTTTGAATTTTATTTCATAATTTATTCTATAGCAATTTTCCCATATTAAACCTGATATTTGTATATAAAAATTTATCTTTTATATCGAGAATATTATTTTCATTATTTTACATTACAAAAGAAATAGCGGGAGTAACGAAATTTAATTTTACTTTGTAATGAACTGCATAATATATAATAAAATAGAGAATTTGAACAATATTTCCCTATATATTATTTTTGTTGGCGTATAAAATATATTACCTTTGCCATCCACGCTTTGTGTTAAAATCGTTTTCCTTTCTTTTTTTCTTTTTTTCAAGTCGTTGATAAATAATAACCCGCAACTTCTCGTCGCGTGTAATATCGTCGCCCCTATCGAGGGAGGGCGGCTTTAAAGATTTTTGCCCGGGTACGGAAATTTTCGCACGCAAGGGGATTGAGTTTCCAAGCTATCTTATCCCTTTACCGTTTCCGTCTCGTCGCGAGAGAGATCTTCGACGATCGCGCAGCCGTTTCTCGCGTGACTCACGCCGCGCGCGAAGGACAGGAGGGTTGGCGAGGGTGTATGTACAAGCCTGGTGTTCGCCCCCTTTGGAAAACAGAACGCGCTCGCGCTACTTCGACGCCCGATATTTCGACTCTCTATCTACGCCCCACGAGAGGGGGGTTGCGTGGGATTAGAAATACCCTCACGGCCCCGGTCGGCATGCATTATAGATGCTCGCGCCTTAGATTAGGGAGGAGGAGGGTGGTGGGTCAGGGCAATGCGGCGCCCGGCAAAAATAGTCCACTCGTAAAGGCAATAGCTTTTATACGTTCCACGGCTCTGTATTTCAAGCGGACCGATGCGATGCATGCGATGGGATAGCGGTGATGTTTCCGATTTGTTCGCGCTCGAGACTTTACACAATTATTATAGGAAGCGAAATATTAGTATACTATATGTATGTCACACATCATTTATATATCATTTTTTACACGGAGAAGAATTTTCTCTTTCATCTTATCGATTATACTTTTGATATCTTATATCGACACTTTCATATTATCTGTTAACTTCTCTGGTCCCCCATCGTTGAATCAAGTTGCACCTAATTCAATTAATTTACTGCTAATTATGTGCCAAGTTGTTGTTGTAGTCCGGATTATTTTTTGAACTGTTTAACAGGAGTTTACATTCAAAGAGAGAAGAGAGTTAGTTTGATTAAGCTTAAGCTAGCTCTATTATAATAAAAAGAAATATATACAGTGCTCGAATCAAAAATCAAATATGTAATTGATTAAAAATGCTCTAATCTGCTGTAAGTTTTGCACCGTATTTCAAGATCAAACGCTTATTATACAACGAATATTATATATTACGCTCATTCTTTTAAAATATAATTAGTCTAACGCTCGCGTTGCACATGATAAAAATCTGTTTTATCAGCGTTATCGCATTAGCGCTATCGCATAATGAGCTAAATTTTCTACTTATAATATAACCGTAAAGAGATTAGAGAGGAACTACAGTTAGCTGCACAGGCTTTTGATGCAATTGACCCTGAGGCATTACTGTTACGCAAACGGTTGTATACCGGCGCATTATACCTTCATGTTTATAGCTAGCGTTTCAATGACCGGGGTCTACACTCGAATCTAAAATTCCTATAACCACTAAAAATTCTCGTCAAAATAATTTAAATTTTTTTCTCTACATTCTATTTATATCTCGACGAATATATGATAAAACTACCTATATAACATTGTTATTGAAATTGTTCATTAACGTTTAAAGGAACATCTAAAACCTTATCTAAAAACTCCTGTAAATAAACAATTGTTAAAACACACGCTACATGGAATCACGAGAGAGAAGATATTTAGGGAGTGCATCATAGATGAGATGGTTATTTGCACATCGCGGTTATTAAGACGTTGCAGCCGGAACGGCGAATAGACGTATAACATTAATAGCCATCCATTTGCGGCGAGCAATTATAAAGACGTCTAACGGGGCGTCTGCGGAAGGAAGAATAAGGGAAAAAAAGAACGAAGGAAGAAGCTCGTTAAACACTTTGAGTCCATATCATCTCTATATGGTGCGCGTATAGAGCGTGAAATACTAACAAGCGGTCATCATCAAACAATGGAAACTAGAACGAAGAGAGAACACTAGCACTGGCGATCAAAGTCTCTTAACTGTTTCAGTATCGCGATACGCTAGTCAATCAAATATTGTGTGTTTTAGCAGGAAAATTTGCTTATTACAATGGACGACCGAAATAATAGAAGCAGCGAAAATAATTACGCTTTTATACTTTGTTATCGATCTTTTAAATCATTGATGGAGAATCATTCTTTTCGTGTATAAATAAATTGCGATTATCCTACAAACATAAATGTTTCACGTGAAATCAAGTTGCCATTTTTTTCTCGAAATAATAAAAGCCATTCATAGGAGAAAAATGCACGTCGAAAAAAAGGGAGATTTTAATTTTTCAATTATAATTTTATTTCAAAAAATAATCAGAATCTAATTAATGTAATAATTTGATTATTACGTCGAAGCCGTTGTAATGTAAATTTGCCGGATGCATATCTGAAATGTTACGTAACGACGATGCATATTTTAAGAGTGCGAAAGTATAAGAAGGGAAATTTTATGTTAACAGAAATGGAACGAGAGAGAGAGAGAGAAGTCGCTATACGCGATAAGTTCCGCTGTAAGTGCCATTAAAAATTCTAGCCGCGCCACCGCGACGAACAGAAATTCTCATTTCGCGCGACGATAAGGCGGAGAGCACTTTCTAAATCCCGCGTCCTGTCTCCGTGCCCGACGCTGATAATAACAATAATGGATGCCCTCATCTGCAATTACAATAAGCAGTTAGCGGGCAATAAATCACGCGAAGCGAAGTCCGCCCGCGATGAAATCTTTCTTTCCGCACATCTCGCGAGATAAGGAAACTTCTTTCCCGACAATTCCGGGGCACGTCCTCCGGAAGTTAACGTGACGAGGGGGAGGCAAAGGGGGGAGGAGGGGCTTGTACAACCCGAGGACCGACTATTTAATTAGTACCGACGACTTCGCCGCGAAACGCGAATAAAGAATCTCTGTCGCAAATGACAATTCATCTCCCCGAGTTAATACACAAGAATCCCGATAATTAGTTTTTATAAGAAGCGGCCAAGACCCTCTTGAGAGCTTGGACCGAAGGAAATAGGAAGTTGCCCACTCTTCGCGAGACTTTAGTATACAGTTGTTGTCGGTTGCGGTCGCGGCGAATGTTATAATTTGATAAATGAATCGATACCGGATGCTCGGATTATCGGATGTACCTATCTATCAACAGTAGTTACTTCGGCGGTTCTAAACTTACCGATAACTCGATTTCGCCGGAGGTCATCGCCTTTGAATTTTTCATTCGGTCAAGATAGAGTACGGTGCACGATATAGCGTCGATATTTCTAACTAATAGGTTATTCACAAGTCTTTCTCCTCGCGATTACAGAGCATTGTATATAAAAAGGCTGTCTCTTAAAATAAGAATCAATCGATTAATGGAGATCGTATGATTTATATGATTTACGTAAATTATAAATATTCAATATCTCTGATGTATTCTGATTATTAAAACAGCTGATACACATATTATTGGAACACTGTCATTTAGATGTGTTTCTGAATTATACATGAGTTTAATTAATTATACACATATTTATCGAGTACAATAGTTTCTTCAGTTTTCACAAATATTTGATTTACATAATTTTTTTTATAGTAATACACATAACATAAAAAATGTCACTCGATTCGAAAAGCTTAAATTCTATCTTTACCACAAGATGGCCATATCATTACGTTTCTTCAATACTCGATGGTAGTGAAACGGGTTGCTCTTCGACAGGAAATCTCCTATAGAAGTTGAAATTATTGATTATTTCGTACGCTTATAATTTTTAATTGTCATTTTTTCTGATAATCTACGTATTCTTAAATTATCGTTAATCGATTGTCAATATAAAATCTTATATGACTTGATAACTGTTCAGGTTCAGATATGAATATTTTTATATGTATAATGTTTAAAAAAGATTACGCAACACTAAATAACATGCAATTCACTTTCCAATATTGGAAATCGATTTTGCGAAAATAAGTCTGCTGAGCATTGAGGTAAATTGAAATAATTGTGTGGAAATCGATTTATTAAATCTTTATACATGTCAATTTTCCTTAATATAATTGTATAGTATAAAAATAATTAATTTACATATCTACGAACGTTAATGGATAACAAAGTATTCATCGAGTAAGCTCGAGTTAATACGTAAGACAATAATATGGGAGCTCCTTTCGTAAGCATGGTTAAAATATTAATTAACAACAAGAAATATTATATAATATATAATATTACACGCGATGGTATATATATAACAAATATATACTATTTTTCTTCCTAATTATTACAAACAACATATCTGTTTACATATTATAGTCGATGATGCGAAATACTATATTCTATTCTATTCTATTACTATAACAATAAGTAATTATATATTAATTATACACATGTTTATCGAGTACAATAGTTTCTTCAGTTTTCACAAAATATTTGATTTACATAATTTTTTTTTATAGTGGCTTACATAACATAGAAAATGTCACTCGATTCGAAAAGCTTAAATCCTATATATGTATTTACCAAAAGATATGACTGTTACTCCGATTGTGTGCGAATAATTAGGGGTAATAAGTATAGCACCTGTGCATTTCGAAAATTACGACTTGAAAATGCACGAGTTTTAAAAAATTTCAATTTCGCAAAATATAAATAATAAAATCCAACGAAAAATAATATATTTAATAATGAAAGAATAGATACTATATGAAAAAAGAATTGGGCGATTATTTTTTTTTAAGTATATATGTATATAGGATATTATTTTTTAAGTATGAATTGAGTTAATAATATTTCTTCAAGTCGTAATATGTGATCGTATACGTATATTATATACACAAAAGCATCTTTCGTACATAAAATATATTATATTTGCTTATATATTATCCGATTTATATATACGTCACGCATGACATAATCTGAATCCGCGATTAAGGATAATAATAGTACTGAGAATAAAAAGTGTACGTACTGCAATAATCATAGAGCGGGATAAATACATCGGTGTAAAGGGAACTTTATGATGAAAATTGTTTACGAGACGGAATCGCAGATCGTAATAATTTATTTGATTACGTTACGTAAGAAGCGCGTTACGTAACCGCGAGGAGAGGATCATTTATATAGAAATATCGACTCGGTAGATGATACAAGCACGATCGTTTTAACTATGTGTTCCACAAATACCGGGTGTTGAGAAAATTGCTTAGATACGAATTAAGCTATCCTGTTCGGTTTGAGGGCCTCTTTCGAAAGAAAGACGTCTTTCCGCATCTTCAGGAAGACACTGCGCTGCGTATAGTTAATTTTATATTAAACGATTATCTCCAAGTCGTAAACCTATTGTTAGACTCGAGGTAGCGTGTCAGCTCGGAATTGCATGCCGTGTCGTCTTTATCCGCGCGCGACCTAAAAGTAGTCCTTAAAGACTTGGCGTAAAACGTCGCACTGTGCTTTCACCATTGTCTCTTCTCCTCCGCCGCGCTCTATACTTTCTTTTCCTCTTTCTTGGTTCACGACACAGCGTCGATAGTTGATCGTTAATGGCCGAATGTACTTTCCGAGACGCTCCCGGATCGTTGTTTTGCAAGGACAGGGACGAGCTGTCGATACGACAAAACGAGCGAGACTCTCGAAATCGTAAAACTTGTTGACGTCGTCTCGTCGCGCGCGATAACGTTCATCACCTTGTCCGCGAATATTTTCAACGTCTCTTCCGGCTCTTCGTCTTAACGAAACTCCCGATCCTCGTAACGATTCTCGTAACGACAGGCGGAAATTTCCGGGATAAAGCCGAAACGACTGCACGTTTCAAGAGCGCGGAATCCACTCCTCAATTCCTCTTGCTGGAGTTGATGAGATATTTGCAGCAGTGCGTGAGCAGATGCTTCTCGCCGATGACGTCGTGCTGAGCGACAGGCGAGGCTGTAGATTCCCTGGTATAGACGTCCAGACCGTATTGACCCTCCTCGGGGAAGCTTATGGAGAAGGTGACCACGTCGTCGTCGGCGATGGAATGCGTCACGTACTTTGACAGACGTTTCTCCTCGATGCCGTTCTTGTGCAGGGTCGCCATAAAGTCCGTCAACGGCCTCGACATGCGAAATTGAATCTCGAGCTCGCGCCCGGCGAACACCAAAGCCTCCTAAAATCGATAGATCGTAAACCGATAGTTTGTCTGACAGACGCGATAAGATATCGCGAGATATTTTTCTCGACAATTTTTCTTGAATTATTCTATTTTTTTTTGACGCTTGACGTTTTTCAAAAGAATGAAAAAAAATTTGACAAAGCTCTTGCCTCGCATAAAATACATGTAACAAATTATTTTGAAAAGTTCTATACAATTTTATAGACAGCTTTTTTTTACTTTAAAGTAATAAGCTTTATTTTTTCGTTTTCTTTTTCATGATGACGTGTGCATTCCTTCCAAATTATATTTTTTATAAAATTTTGATACTATTGTATCATTGATATTTCGATTGTATCATCCATATTTGCGCATATTTGCAAAATAGAAATTTAGACGTATCTTCGAGCCACCCTGTATCTTCTACTCTGATATCGATCTTGCACAGCTTTTGCTCTAAATTAATTATAAGCAAACCGATTTAACTAGACCTACCTGATGAGTGATGGGTATAAGCCCAAACAATCTGGTGGCTTTGGTGGGGCCCCATTCACCACTGGCGCAATCCGGCAATGGTACCATCACCGTCTGCAGTTCCTCGCACGCGATTTTGAATTTGCAGACGCTCTTAAACTTCATCGGCTCGCCGGTCAAGTACTCCTTCGGCGTTACCGCGTTGGCGAATATGTCCAAAAGAAAGGCCCCGGAACACGGTGCGTGAACTCGGAACGCGACTATATTTCCCACGACCGACTGTAGAAATTTCAATTTTTAAGATTTACTTAAAAATAAAATAAATACACCGCATTATTTTCTTATCATATTATATTAAATATGTGACAGTATGAAAGTAATATAAAAATTATAATTTCTAAACGAATATATTGAAACAAATATATAATGATTTTATAATTACTTATATATAATTAAAAAGAGATTCTAAAACTGTAGTATAAATCTAAAGAAAATTTTTTTTTTTTTAAATTTTAAATACTCAAGTCTAAAAACACATTTTATTTTTCTGAAATTCTCATGACGTCCCGCGATTTTAAAGCGCGTGAGATAAAGGATGATGACGCAAATGTGCGGAAGGATTCGCGGATGATGAATTTACCTGCATGACAAAACGCTTGAGCGACACGCCGTCGTAGCCATCGCCGTCGTTGTCGTAGAACTTGAGATTGTAATGAAAGATAAGGGATGATTGCATATGCGCCGGCATCGCTATCCTCACGGTCGCGGCGCCGGTGGAATCCGTGTACATAACGGCATTCGTATTCGTATCCGGAAAGTAGAGGCCGTACCTGTAGGCGCAGAATTTATCCGAACGGTATTTTCTCCCGTGCAACAGCTCTCTTACGAGCATTGTTAATAGAGACTTCTCTCGCGCGAAGTCATCGCGAAATCATCGAGATTTAATTGCGTATTCTAATGGCCTTCACGCGCGCAATTTAACGGAAGGACTTTTAATGCTGTCGAGACATGTTGCTATAAAGCTGTTTGCTTACTTGATAAATTTAAATCTGATTAATGAAGAGAGTATAATCAACGTGAGACATTCAAGACATGAGTTACAAGTGATCTGTGTCAATGCAACGGTAGGAGTCCTCATATGTATTTTAAAAACAAAGACGTCGGCCTTACCTGAAGAATAGGGAACGCACGAAGGGCAGTTCCTCAAAGTCTTTGAGCGAAATCGGTTGTTTGAGCAACTGCCAGTCCTCTTGCAGCGGGAAGAACTCGTATATGAATTCACGAGGATCCGTCAGGAAGTAATGATCGTCGTACTCGTACCTAAGTAAAACCGTCATCAAACTCTGATCGTTTTTTCAATTTTTTTTTGTCGCGGCATGCGCTGTAATTATTACAAAATTTCGGGCCTACCTGAGGCTGTCGTTCTTGGCTTTCGCCTGGCCGGGACGAGGGACCTCTTTGGCATTGACAAGGTGTCGCGCCCCCCAATTACACTGGACGAATCGCCACGCACCTGCTACGTACACGGCGTTCCAGCTGTTCCGGAATCGATTGTCCTCGAAGCAAACGCCCGGCTGATAGCCCGCTGACTTGCTGTAACCCTTGATGACCACGCAGTGCAAGCCCGCGTAACTGTATTCGAACACAACACGACGCTATTTAGAGCGGCACCTTTTTACGGGCATATCAAATTTATATATAGGATACATTTTATATATGTATATATATAGCAAATAAGTAGTATCGAACACCGATATCCATCGATTTATTTCTATAACCGCTCGCGTTTTACGAGTTCGCATGAACTGACGCGATATATAAGTCAGTAAAAGTAAAATAAATCCCGCATATCAGCTTCCATTTATGATTACATTGACGTGACATTTAGATTTTCCTCTCTCTTCGTAAAAAGCTTTTACTAATATAAAATTTTTATTTTCGTGAAAAAAAAGAACCAGATTTTAAAAAAATATTTTTAACAATTCCCTCTATTATTCATATATCTAAAAATATGACTTATATATACTGTTCTCTCTCTCCATCAAATAACTGACATGTTAAATATAGTGCAAAATTGCACGGATATGTATTCTTGATATTTTTGCAAAGTGAAGCTTCTCTCTCTAACCGTTTCTGTTCCCTGCATATGCAAAAATCATATTCGTCATCTGTTACCTGCACAGTCGTTTGAATAGAACGTGATAGCTTTCCGTGCCGTGTTTGATGCCCCTCAACAGACCCATGGGAGTGTCGCCTCGTAAGTTCTCGTCGAACTGCATAGTGTTGAGATTCTTCACGGTGATCCACCGGAATATTGTCCTCGCCTTTTCTATGTCCGATCCGCATCTGCTCACCAACTGTCGCACCAAATCGGTGAACGTTTTCTGATCTTCTTGCGCTACCTAAGAATAACATCGATATCGTAAATCAGTAAGTATAGCAACGAACGAGCATCTTATGAAAGCCGCGTCGATAAAATATGGATATTACCCGGTTCAATATTTTCCAATTCACAATAGAAGAGAGCGTCGTGAGAAATCGAAAATATTAGTCAAAGAGAATCTTTTAACCGCAATTATATATAAAAACTTGTCGATCGGTCGAAATAAATTAATATATATCAATTTTCGCTTCTAAAAGAAATTAGAGTATATATAAAAATGGAAGCGAGAGATCTCGCTCTGTGATAATAGTGTCGTCGCGATAGAGATCGCGAAAAGCTTGTTTCGACGACAGAAGAGGGACGGCTCGCGGGAGAAGAAAGGCTGAAGAAGCGCGCGCTAAAGAATTTCGCAGCGAGAGCTTTACCGAAATAGCTATCTGATCCATGTCAGCGAACTCCAGAGGATCATTGTAGATGTGGTATTTGGCCAGGGCCGGTGGCTGCGGGGGTGGCGCGCGCGACGGATAAGGCAGGGGCGGCGCTTCCTGGATATAACCGTCTCCTTCGTCAAGATATAAACTCTCCTGGAGCATGTACTCGCTTCTCGCCTCGTTGATCAGCTCCAGCATCTCCGAGCTCTGTTTCTCCACCAGCGCGGCGGTCGCCGCTCTATATAAATTGATCAAAAGTAACAGCTTTTGTTAGGGGTGCGCGCGCGCGCGGAAGCCCGATTTTCTCGACTTGTTTATCGTTTCCGGAAGGAAAAAAGAAGCGCGCGTTAAACGCGCGTGATTCTTCTTTGCAGTGAAAAATAGAATCGATATCAACGTAATCCCATTCGAGAGATTGCAGACTATATTAATCGCGTAATAAATTTTAAGTACTTTGCGCGAATTATTTCATAAAATATTGAAAAGCTGTATCGGATTTTACAAATGCAAAACTAAAACGAATTGTTAATAATTCTTCAATTTATACAGCTTTAACATTGTTATCGTAATTTCACATTGCATACATGTTTTAAATTTTATTAACACATACGTCATTTTTATTTATTACACTTTCTCTCTAAACTCGAAAAAATTATACATTGTTTACTGTAGTAAACTATGATGATCCGCGATGTGTACAAGCGTTACCTGCCCGATTTAAAAGCAAGATGTACTATCGCGTTAATTACATAATAAATACCTCTCGTGCTCCAACATCTTGCGCGTGAGACTTTCCTTCTTCTTGTCCCTGCGTAGAGTCATGTTCTTCTCCAAGTCTTCCTTCTCCTGCTGAAATTGTTGGGTTCGAACTCTTCCGCCTTTTTCCCGTTCCCATCTCGCTGACAATTGTTCCAGCTCCTTCTCCCATTCGTCCTTTTTTTAAACCGTACATGATACATTAAAACAATTTATTTTAAATAAAGACATCATTCTTGTAAATAAAAAAATATACTGTATAATTATGAAAATGCGCGAATAATAAATCGCATTATTTATATTTTTATTCTATTTATTTTATTCTAAGAAAAATATATATATATTTTTCTTAGAATTGAATTCATTACGTACTCGGAATTCTTCGCGAATTCGTTTGTCCTCTTCCTCGCGATGGTGCGCAAACTTCCGGTATAAATCATCCTCTTCTTTCCGGTGTTTCATCTCGAGACGCGTCTGCTCATCGCGATCCTGGTAAAAGCAGGGTAGAAAAAAGACATAATAAACATTCAATTCTTTTTGTTTATGTTTAACTTATAATTGATATAACGCAAATTAAATAATTGAACATAACTGATTCTTATTTAAAAAAGTGTTATTGCAACCGTAGAAAATGTTTATAAAATATTATCGCAATGTGTATGACATAATTGCAATATAATAATGCTAAGATTTTATTACAAAGTAGAATTTATTCTATTAAATGAAATATAAAAAAGATATTAATTTAAAACACATTAATATTTTACTATATAAAATTATATATAAAATTAATGGTACATTAATGTTTCCGATAAATATAACTTGCAAAAGTAGAAATACTGTGAATTTCAAACTTTTGTCATTCCGTATGTAATTTCGAAAAGCGGACAGGCGATTTTTTTGCCGATTAAGGATTAAACCGTCGCGTCGTTACGTGCCGGGAAACATTCCGCTAATCGTTGCGGAAGGCGGAGTTTGCGGATACACAGTTGGACGCAATGAAACGTTTCTATTTCTTAAAACGCCCGCAGCAAAACGTTCTGGTCTTAGAGCCAGAGCGTAGGTAGGTAGGTAGGTAGGATAAGGTACTCGACTTTTTGTATAATTTACTTTCACGTCGCGTTTCTGCTTTCATTCACTTCCAACAGAGGCTTCTCGGGGGAACGACAACCCGCCGTCTCTCGTCGACACAAAAGTGAGCTAATCCTCTTCCGGTGTATTTTTTTTTTTAAATGCCACGTTGTGTCTCTTTTCGCTCGTTGCAACCGCGCGACCGGAAATATTGATGTAATGAAAATATAAGCGCGCATTGCAATGTGTTATCGTTGAAAGAAACGAGCATGCTCCTTCGGAATCACGCACGAAGAAAATTTCTCTAATGCAATTTCTCTACGATATACCATAATTTCGGAGCAGCGGTTTACCGTTGCACACATAAACGGTTCGCCACAAATAATCGAGATACGATTCAAAGGAAATTGGTATAGAACTTTGAGAAATCTATCTTCATAGAATAACT
The DNA here is from genome assembly GCF_030444845.1 of Prenolepis imparis. Lineage (NCBI taxonomy): Eukaryota > Metazoa > Arthropoda > Insecta > Hymenoptera > Formicidae > Prenolepis > Prenolepis imparis. The sequence goes on along the minus strand of NW_028141168.1, from coordinate 13,204,820 downwards.
TATCTAGCACGCATTACATAATTCTCTTCTTGGTAAAGACTTGGCCCACTCGACGGAATTATGTGACATATATAACTTGATATCACAATGATGTATCTATTTAATTTGAATAAACGCTACTTATTGTTAGACATAACGATGAAGTATTAGGAATTTGCTCGTTGAAAAAACTTTTTTATCGTTAAAAATAATCTTACAATAGATGCGTCAACAGATTTAATGCTGATTGCGCGGAAAAGTTGCTAGAGGAGCATAAAAACGTATATGAGACTTTCACGTGTAATTTTTATGATGAGGAAACCTGCTTGTGACATCGTTCAGAATGGCCGAGCGAAACACACCGAGAGTTCAGTCCCTGACGTAATTCGAGGCCATTTTTCTTCTAATTCGTATTCATACGTTATGTTAGAAACATATGGAAGTCGGGCGTAACGTTATATTCGGGATAAACCGAGAGAGAGAGAGCGGCGGGAAGGAACAACAAATATTATATTAGTAAGATATATGTACGTACGTGTGCGGATACGTGTTTTGATTCGCGCTATGCGAGTTATTCGTTCGCCGGTTTCGAGTTTGTTCCCCAGGAAATAGGACAACAGCCTTTAATGGATTAATTCTCCCCTAAGCGTTTACGCGCGGAGGCGCGTGAGAGACGCGCGAATACGCTATCCCTGCCGGCTCTTTCCGCGGGCCCGGCAACGATTCTCTAATTAGCCATCAAGTGCAGGAGTACCGCAAGCGGAAATAATTCCTGCTTCCAGTCCTCTCTCTCTCTCTCTCATCCCACCCCACGTTTCGCAAACGCGAGGCCCTCCTTCGCGTGCACGTCCTGCCCGGTTTCGCGTACGAGGGAAAATAAGACGACGTGGGGTATATATATACGCGTTCTTCCGTGGCAACGATTTGAATAATCGCAAACGACGACGCGCGTTATATATTTCCGTGTCCCCGAGAATTTGCGCGCGATACCGAGAAAGTTTGTTTGCTCCGAAAAAAAATCTTTGCAAAGTCGTGAATTTTCGAGAGCGTATCGCACTTTGATCGATCGAATAATCGTATTAGAGGTTCTTAAAATCGTCAAAATCTTTCTTTTTAGTCGCAGTTATTTTTCTTTAAGCTTGTATAGAATTTAATTTAATTTCGTTCACGTTTTATAATTCTTCGAAAAAATCCGCGCTTCAGATTGTTAAACAAACGCGTACCCCTCATCGAGACTCTCCAGCTTATTCCGAATCTCTTATTTGCTTGAATTCGAAAAAAGGCTCCATGACATATCGGAATAATTCCGGTCATTCGATCACGGTCACGCGCGACGATCTGTCATGCGGTCCCGGGATTCCCCGGGCCCGCTGTTCCGCCAATTAAACTAAACGTATAATGCCGCGGTGATCGCCGGCGATGCCGACCGACGTGAGAAGGGAGGCCATCCGCCGCACCACGTATGCGATTATCTGATCATCGGCGTGTGTGTGGGCGGAACGCCTCTCTTCAGGGTACGTTCGACTGTCGCCTCGATAGTCCGTGCGAGCGTAGGAGGAGGTGCTGGGCCCCCGCGATACGAAAATACCGGATAAATCACGCCGACGGATTATTCCGCCTCGGGAGAGAAAAATCGCGATTGTCTCGCGGCTTAACGAAATAACGAACGGTCCCCCTTCGTCACCCCCGGACGATGACTCGCTACCGCGCGAATTATCATCCGGCCGCGCGCGAGTCGCATAAATTTTAAAAGGACGGGAAATATTTCGCCGATCGCCGATTGCCCACACGTCGTCGTCGTCGTCGTCGTCGCCGCTTTCGTTCGCGGGTAAAAAACGCACGTAGGCCGGCGATAGGTTTCGCGACAGATAACTATATATAAATAAGGATCGATCGCGGCGGTGCAAGAGAGCACGCATCGGGAGAAAACGCGGCCGATAGTGGAGCGACTAGCGGCTCGGCCTTATTTTACGCGGCGAGGATGGGAAAAGCGGTAATCTCATTTTCATGTAGAGTTCGTTCGCGCGCGGACAATCGCTCGCCTGCATTCCTGCGCATTCGCGCCGCTCGTTTGGACGATTATTCGCGTATGGAAGTCATGCTGCGAGCGAGACGCGGAATCCGTATATACCTACGTCGAATATCGTCGCATTCCCCAATGAATCGGAAATCCGCGCGGTTTTCGGGAATCTTGCGGTTTTGCCGAAATCGAGATCGTCGACGAAGAGAAAAGTTTGACTCGTCCCATCCACGATTTGTTCCAGCAAATTTAATAGTGACCTTTTCATTCTTTCTTTAATTCAAAATATTTTTTATTAGCAATGGCGAGTGGAATCATCTCCATACTTAAATTGATCATTCCTATCAAATAAAAAAAATTAAAAACCTTTTATAAATAGAATCTAGAATATATATATGAGAGAGATAAATAATATATAAGTTAAACTGCAATTAAATTAACGTGAATGCGAATTGCTCGAGAAAAGACTCTCGATGTTGGCCAACACCAGAGTTTTGCAAGTTTTGCGATAAGTCAGAAGAGAAGTTATGTATCTCTTTACACACGCCATTGATCTGGATTTTATTACTACGGAAGTACTTGGAGCAGCCTATTGTGCGTATTTTCGCTCATGCACACAATGCACATTTTCCCCTCCGCCTGTTTACCCGTTTCAGAAAGAAGTTAATAATCAGCGGACGGTATACTCGCGTAAAAAAGTCAATTACCACATCGCCATTGTTTGCTTCTTCTACGCACTTCGAAATTATCATTGCTAATTATTCGCGTTATTAATTAATGATTGTTTTCGCAGGCTTGCCCCCAGAGGCAAGGAACGGCTGTCGAATCGCGAAAACGACTGTTGCAGCTGTTTGCTGCAATAATCTTCACGCGAGACCGTATCTTTCTCATTTTAATTTTTAAAATTTTGACAACGAACAATTTATACAGTTTAAATATTATGTTGGAATTTTCTGAAATAATCTTTTCAATCCCTTCTTTGGAAACTGTATCTATAGGTACAAAGGATGATTGTACTTATTTTGCGCTCTTCAATAATTATAATTTGTACTCTTTTCGGAATCTCTGAATTTCGTCTACACGCAAAAGAAATGATTTTGAAACTTTATAATACATTACAACAATTTTTCTAAACTTTTTCTCATCTGACGTATCTAAAAATAAAAATATATCTAGACACTTAAAATAAGAGATTACATAGAATCTTATAATTTAATTAAATGTTTTATAAATATTTTTTTATAAAATTATAAAAAATACATTAAGGGAGAAAATATACAGAGGAGATCCAAATAAACCTTTCTGGATAAAAATATATTAACTGCTCGAAACTCAGTGACTCAGAATAGAAGTAGATGATGACTAGAGGCAATTTGAAAAGTCTCACTACTATTAAAAAGACAATTAACGTGTCTTTCAGAGTACAAAATGTGTTTCTGCCGTATCGGTGTCTCCTCTTTGTAAACACGTCGAGTCTTACAATCTCTTTTCCACACGGAGGAAAAGCTTTTTCCGGTTCTCCGCGGAAATTGCGTATATGTGTGTCCGTCAGCGTGTCAGCCGTAATCCGGAGAACAGTAACGCTCTCGTCCTTATACGGCGACGACCATGACGGAGGAGAGGGATTACATCAATCGACCGCCAACGTGACTCACCAGATAATAATCGATGGGTTTCTCGCGGGCCTTGCTGTAGCCCTTCTGCAGCTCGGTCTGCTTGAGCGCATGGGCGATGTGAAGGGCGCTCGCGTCGAACCTGCCGTACTGATAGCTGCCGTCCCCGGAATAATTGTGATTGTACGGCGAGGATGCGCCGCCGATGCCGCCGTGGATGCCGTCGCGCTGGGACGACGTGGTGTTCGTCGCCGGCGGCGAACCGTGCCCGTTCAGGTGCCTGGCATAATTAGGCGAGTCTACATTATCGTAACTGCAACAGAAGCGTGCACACGGGTCTTCAGGGGATTGCGAGGGGGATTCATCCCCGGGAGTGCAGGAGCACCTCTTGCCAAGGATCGCGAAAAACGACCATGCAACATTGACTCTTTCGCGTTATTATCGGGACCAACGAGAGATTTGTTCCGTAATAGCCGTGTTTTCTAATTTCGGGTAAATAATTTTCATTGCCGAAATAATCAAAGATCAATCACAACCAAAGATCATTGAAAATAATGGGTACCACTGATGAAGGCACCATTTGATAGCAAGAGTTGGTTCCTTCATCATTCTATTAGAATTTTATGAAACTTTAAACTACAGAATTCATATAGGACTGCGAGTATCATAACTTTCAAGAAAGTGGATTCAGTAGCACAGAGAAAATTTTGGTCGTTAGTCTTTTAATACAAAACTGGCACATTGCATTTGTTAGTTTAGCTTTCGAGATAAGAATTTTCCATATTTCCAGTTAGCGAAAAGTCTCCCCATAGTAATTTTCATGCAAATCGAAATAGTCTTGTGTCTCTGCCATTCCAAACTCGAAAGTTTTAATCAAAATCTCGTTCTCGGTATGTTTTTCTGAAAAATTCTTTAAATATCATCGTGAAAGTAAAAATTACGTAGACATCGAGGACATTCGTCGTTGGCGATTTATTAATAAAATCGACAACGTAACGAGATAAAAGCGAACCCTCGCTTCGGTGTCCTTGAGTACGGCCACTAACGTCGCTCGTTACACGACGATGCCGGAAAAGAATCCAGGTCGATGCCGTCGTCCGTGGATTATGTTAACCCACATATCCGCGCAACACAATCGCAACACCTCTCTTTCCCCGCCTCATGTCTCATCTCTCCCCCCGCGAGCTTGACCCATAATTCCGGATAACTATAATGGACGCAATTACTCACCGACGCGGCGAGCAGCGTTGCAATTAGCGTCGCGGTTAAGTTCAACGGGTTGCAATAAGAATCTCACCACGAGCGCGACGACCGCCTCGCGATATACATTTGTGAGAATTTAGCGTATATCGTTTAAATGAATGTGTTACACCTCTCGCTCGTGGGTTCTCTCGCCGGGTTCATTCACTCACGCAACAAAGCCTACGCTCTCATCTCTCTTTCCTTTCCCTTCTCTTTTTCTCTCTCGATCTCTGTTTTTTTATCGCCCGTGATCATCGAGCCACGAAAAGCACGTACAAAGAAACAGCATCGAACTCTAGCTAAATCGGTAATTCGCCGATCGAGCGAAGAATCGCAGAGAGGCAGCCTTTTTAAAAATAAGGTAGAACAATGTAAAAAAAATATATAAACGCGTGTATAATATAATGAAAGAAATAAAATCTTCCATGTATACTTATCTCACTGCGCCTGCAAGCGACTCGTACGTTACTTTAATAAATTAAAAAATTAAAAATAAAAGTAAAGAGACGTATAAATGTGTACAACAATGAAAGAAATAAAAACTGCATAAAACATTTGCTTCTTAGCGTCTGCAAGCTACTTTCATAACATTGCATTTTAATAATATTTTCATATAAAAAATTAAAGAATTATTAATATTTTTCTAGATCACTCGAAATAATTTATAAAAATGACCGATTAAAAAAAAATGATTTGAAAGTCGGGAAAGAAAGCCACGTCGACTCCGAGAAGAAACTCCTCGCGTAACGCACACGCGCGCATGTAGGCGCGACTTTTACGAAGTGCGGTGGCCATAAAAAGGCATACAAAAGACACGTGCGTGCGTGAATATATTACATTGAAAGATGTTAAAACGGGCGACAGACGGACGAGAGTGCGATCGAGATATACCGATGATTCTTAAGAGATCCCAGAGATATGCGACTGCGACAGCCTTTATACAAAGTGTATACGCGCTTGTATAAGGCATGCATTTTCTATGAACGCCAGAATAGGATGCGCAATAATGCACGGATATACGGACGAGTTTATACATACGAGACAGTAGAGAGTGCAGCGCACTTCTTGCAACACCGCGACTAGTTTACTTAATCAAGTTATCGAACCTCGCGATCTCGCGATTTCTATATTATGCTAGACATATTGAGATCAGATTGATTTACTGATAACACAAATGTACAGAGACATTAAATTTTTTATTTCTTTTTAAAAAAATTTTATATTTGAGATTATTCTATTTCTATGCTATGGATTCAAATATGTTTTTTTTATTTTATTATTTTTTTTTTCTCTTATATAAATGCAAAGATTTCTCAATTCTATGTTGACAGCTTTGTAATGACTCTTTTTATTTTATAAGTTAAGACTTTTTGCGCTTCTTCTCTTTTAACAATTATTTTTATGTGAAAATGATTAAAAAATTTTCTTGCTTTTCAATTCTGATTTCTTCTGTTAGTGAAAATATTCTTATATGTATAAGAGCAAGTGCAATATTTAATAAAAGTTTTGTAATAATTTTATACGATCACAGATTAACACAGCCTCTGCAGAAATGAGCTCGTTGGCATTCAAAGTAAAGACCGAGTAATGCAGCACTCGGTCAAGTACCGAGGCTTTATTCGCTAAGATTTTGTCGGATTAAGGCCGACGTAATTTTGTTATATAACACGAGTGAGATCTCTAAAGTAGAAATTTATAAGATGACACAGAGAACCGAGGAATGTGCACATACAATGACTAATAATTTTCGCGAAACTGTACGTCAAGCGATTAATTTACTCGCTGGAAGTAAAGTGTAGCAAAAAATAAAATAATCTTGAAATTTTACTCTGTGTAAACCCATAAATAATTAAAGAAATATATATAAATATCAAAAACCATTAATTTTTTATAGGAATATTCAAATATATTATATTATTTCCAAAAATATATCCGCGATTGTCGAAAATTTCATCCCAAGTTTTTTATAAAATATAATTTTCCATCGATCGAAAAATAAAATATATATTATACCAAGGTTATGAAGAAACGGTTTCCATGAAAAACATGTTGGTTACACTCGTACATATTTCGTGCGAAACACGATTTCGAGACGCGTAGTGTAATTATTTCCAGCAGCGTTCGATCTCGATCGGACTCGACGAAGGGAAAGTGGAGAAATTAGACGTAAGTTCTGCCAAGCGTGCCCTCGGTGTATTGTATCCCTAATATCGAAAACACCAACATTGAAATTGCGTTCGATGTACATTTGTTTTTTTGCGCGAAAGCAAGCTCGACGAGAAAAGATTGAAGGTCCGCGAGAACATCGAGAGAAAGAGAGAAGAGGCCGACACTTTTCCGCGAGATTATCTTCTTTAAAGAGATACATGTTGGGATACAGGGATGCAAGGATATGGCGCGTGCATTGCAAAATATCGCATTGTTCTTTAAATATCGGAAATTGAGACGAAGAGTCTAGCTTCTCTCCCGTCCATTTACGATTCAAATGAGCCCATTTCTGAAAGCATTACGTATTTAAATCTATGCAGCGTCCTACAAACTTGAATGACTCGAGAATATTATTTGCCGAAAGAAAACAGATGCGTTCACGCGACCGGCATTTATTAAAGAGCTATTACGCTGACATTTGTTATCTTAGGATAGCACCGAAATTACTTTTAACGTTCCCACGAAGACGATAGCTCTCATAGATATATACTGTTATTTTACATTTCAGATAATAACAGTAATTTCTTGAAGGAAAAAATGTACGCGCGACCTTCCAACTTGAGCTTATTAAAACATTTAATTTATTTTTCAATATCTCGAATTCCATTATATCCCGACTATTTTGCCACCTTTTCATTGACATTTCTTCTTTCGATAGCGTGAATCGGATAAGAGAGAAAAAAAGAAGACATGGTATTCTACAATCGTGATTTAAAGAAATACGAAAACCAAACAAATGAGACGAAATTAAAACTCTAATTAAATCTGTAATTATTCAAGACTTTCGATTGGAGAGACGAGATAAAGATACTCGAGAAAGTAACACTTTAATAACACACAGCGCGGTCGATATATCGCGGAATTTTTCACGAATTAACATCTGATAATTGTTATTGCAATGGAGGAGAATGTTATGGTTATCGTGGAACTTGTCTTGTCGCTTTTGCGATAAGATGGAAAGTGAAGAGAAATTTTCAGAGATCCCGTGCATGCAAAACCATGTTAATACTGCGATAAAAAAACACAACTTACCATGGTGGATAGACGCCGCGAGGTGAAGCACCTCCCGCCCTGATCTGCTCGTTGACATAACCACTCCTTGGTACGTTAAGGGCGCTCCTGATGCCCACGCTGGACCCGTCCAGGGTCCCGGGTCCTGGTTTGGGCACGTGACTGCTGCAGTACACCTCCTTGTCGTTGATCGTGTGCTGATTGTTGTAGTACGTCTTCAGGGTGAGCTTGGTGCCGCAGATCGCGCACTTGAAGCAACCAGCGTGGAAGAACGTAAAGTCCTTCAGGGGACCCACCCTGTCCACCTGGTAGACGGTCTGAGCGCATCTCAGACACGTGCTCTCGTAAAAGTTCGGCCGATACATGATGTAATCCGTTTGTCGGAGAGGACCACTCTTGTTCACCAACTCTCCTCGCACTCTGCGCGACTCCGTCGTCCTGATCACCGCTCGCTACGATCTCGCACGGCGCAGTGTTTCGCTCTCGATGCGTGCGACCTTGGGAATTAAAGGCCTCGATCAGGGAATAGAGAAATTACCTCTCACCGCCGAGATAAATATAAGGCGACGCCGGCGCGAGACGAATAACTGGGCATTACAGGCTCTTTAGAGATCGACTCGCCTAGCCTAACCATTCTTTTCTAATTTCTCTTTGATTTTTCTTCAAAAGAAAGCCTCATGAGTCGATCAATTTTGGATTTGCAATTTGTAAAATTTGATTTCTAATTATTTGATTACCTAATTTATTATTTTACACGAATTTAATGTATCAAGGAAAAAAAATTAAAGAGAAAGATTATTTTCATGGTCATAAAACATGATTAAAATAAAGAAGAATTTTTATCTAAATATTAAACTTTATAGAAATAATAAATATATATGTAAAGTTTATAAAGAGAGGTGTTTAAAATTTTTTTAAATTCTCATATGCATTATAGCATTTTTATAAAGTCGTCCCTGTATACGTTTAATAATTTCCTTTCCAATACAGGATATGAATGTGCGAGATGCCGAAGGTGGAAATCAAACGCACGTAAAGGAATTATACATAAGAATTAGTTTGCAACTGCTGTTAATTATACCGGTAGACTTCTCAGCAGTTGAAACACGCGAGCATATATATATAGTATTCGCGTTCGTTTTACGCTCCAATTCGACAATGTAGCGAGTTTCTGTAAGTGACCGAATCGCACATATCGTTATCGCATCTGTAGCTGAATTTATTACGAAATTTCTAACATTATATATCGACGATTATTTGCAGCCAAATGCAAAGTTATTGATTATTTATCTCATCACAGTTACTATCACCCGGCGTTTCATGCCTCGCCGGGTCTCCTTCTGTCTTGTTCGTCCTTTGCTGCTCCTTCATGGCATTTACATGACACTCACTCGCGAAAACAGGATTAATTATGATCGTGCTGCACTTTACACAGCACTCTCGACATTAATCGTACACGGCGCGCACTTTATTTGATATTGCAAAGAGGACGCGAAAATCACGCTTGCAACGAAGTTAATATTAAACTAACGCTGTCAACAACGACTGCACTTATCAATTAAACGCAACGCTTGAATAAATTCGATTAGCACACCTGCGTGTTTCATTGATAACTGAGAAAATTATTATCGCCAACCTTGGATATCCTGAAACCGCGCTATTAATTACTAGCCAAGACGCGAGTTAATTATTAGTTAAGACGCGATAATCGCGAAAATTAATTATCCGCACTGACAATCTTCAATCGTTCAAAGTAATAATTTATCATTTCCTGGTGTTCGTCGTGATCTATTTTGAACAATAATACGACGACACTGAACAAGAAAATATAAACAATAATATGCATACCTATGACAGTAAAACAATCACATAACATTAGTACACAACAATAGTATCGTACAAAACAAAGATCGAATATCGTGCGATAGTTTAAAATAACTTTATATCGACACGCGAAATATTTATAATATACTACAAAATAAACTCATGCGAAATATTCCATTTTTTGTACTTTTTAAAAATTGATTAATAAACATAATACATATCACGGTTTTACTTAATCTTGCAATTTGTTTATTATTACGCATTTTTCAATCTGAACATAATTGGTAAATTGCATTAAAATTGAGAAAAGATTCGATAAAGAAATTGACAAAGAATCGTCAAAAGCAATTGTGTATAATAAAATAGAATAAATGTAGCAAAATATTTGATGACGTGCAATGTATAATATATACAATAGTGCTATTGTATATATTACACACGTGCTATAAGCTTGTTGTCATTCGCATGGCGGAATTCGAACCAGAAGCAACGTGAGAAGAGCCCTATGTGTTACATTATCGTATTATCAAAGTACGAATGATCATATTATCAAAGTTCTTCACATTTAATTAAACATTGTAAGCCAACGCGTGTAATTAATTTTCACGCTTATCGCGTTTTAACTAGTAACTCATTTGCATAGTATTGCGCGGTATCAGGTATAAAGTTGCCGATAATAATTTTCGAATTTCTCAGTCATTAACAAAATATCGCGAACTGACTGTTGTATATGATATGATCACTATTGTATATGACTGTGTCAGTTCGCGATATTTTGTTAATGACTGAGAAAACGCGACGCATTTACTTAATAAATAATACAGTCGTTATTGATCTCGTAGTTTAATAGCTTCGTGTGATTTTTGCATTCTCCAGTCGCAATATAAAATAAATGTACGCGATTAATATCGGAAGTACTGTATAAAGTGCCGTGAGATCGTAATTAATCGCGATTGAGTGTCACGAAGAATTAGCAAAGAGAAAGAGGAAAAAGAAGCTTGACAGAAATCAGCTGATGGCGGAATACTGTGTGTGTAAATGAGAATTTTATAATTTTATTAATTTATTATATATTATTTGCTCGCTCATCTTCGCAGTAGCAACTCACTTTTATTATTTTATCATTCTGTAAGATAATGTACATAAAAGATTCTAAGTTTTCTTTTTTTTATAATTGAATGAAATATTTAATAAAATGATTTTTGTATTATATTTAAATATATTTTTATATATATTTAAAAAATATTTAAGATTTATATAATTCTCTTTAGATTATTTAAATAAGATTTTGCATTTTTATATGTATACAACAAAAATGTTTTATACTTGCTTTTGATTTATGCTTCGCTATAAGTATTTTTCAGAAATGTCAGCGTAACATTAAATTAGCATCCCTATCTTTATTATCAATTTTCTGCCAATTGATATGTTCAATAAATTAGTGATTAGAGTAACAAATCAGCAAAAAAATAGCACATAATTATATCCGAGTTTGATTTCTCGTGAAGGAAAGGGGGATATGTCAGATCAGATTAAAGCGATCTATTCCGATTTGAGAATGAAGGTATGCGAGGCGAGCCTGAATCGCCGACACTTTCCTGCGAAATTTTGCAACACGAATCATTGCTAATATCTCTCGTGGTGGGCGACTAAAGAGGTAAAATTGCAACAGCTTTAATGACCGCGATATGCCTACGGTAACGTCGGCGAGATTTTCCCACGTATCGTTCAGCTTGCGAGTACTTAATAGATTTTTCACTATCAGAGAGATTCTCAATACCAGTATATATCTGCGAATCAGTTAATCTATTATTTCCGTTTTTTTCCCTATATATTAACGCGAAATGATTACATATTATCAATACAATTATATAGAATAGAAAGCCATAAATGCATTAATAAGTAGAAAGTGAATATTGCACGAAATGTCGATATTTTCTGTTTTAAAAAGAAATCATTTCTACTGTACCGTGAAAATTGTTGTTTTTCAAGTATCTTTACTTTCAAAAAGGTTTTCAGTTATCATTTATGTGCGAAAACAGTGTACTGCTCAAATTAGTTAAACGCACCATTTCTTCCATCTATTTGTCCGCAATGCTTTCTAAATCCTTATAATAGAATGCATTCGTATTGCGACTATTAGTAATCAAATGTCATTTAAGATTTTGGGATCTATAAATTATTTCTCCACTTTCCCTTATCAATAAAAAATATTCTGAGTTGTTTTACTTCACACATAAATATTTTAATATATAATTTATGTATTCTATAATATAAAATAAAATATAAAATTAAAAAAAATTGATTCAGACATTACAAAGTAAAGTTAAAAAAATTATATTAAGAAATAATATTTAAATTTTGAATTTTAAAAATAAAATTAAAATTATTTATTACAATTTTTTTCTAATCACGATTTTGTAAAAAACGTTTACTCATAATAAATTCTTCGTGTATGGTGGACAGCGAGAAAAAAATGGACAAGAAATAATATACCCATTTAGAATGAAAAATATTTATATAGCTATTTTTCGTATTTTATAAATCATAAATAAATTATATACGAAATTATAAATAATTAATGTAAAATAAAATAATTTATTTGTATATTAATTAAAATCCCGTTTGAAAAATTTAGTTGCTTTTATGCGTCAGAAATAAATATTTGAAATGTAGGTGTAAAACATATCCTTTCGTTAAAGATTTTAAATAACTTATTAAAATCATTTTCACATTGCATGAATGGTAAAATATTTGAATATTAGTTTCAAAAATTTGTTCTCATTCTATTTATTTTTTTTTCTACGGTTTATGTCTCTCATATTTACTTTTATTCATGTTTTATTAAATCAATATTTGAAAAAATACAAGAAATAATATTTGAACTTGTATTAAATTCGAAAACTAAATATTATTTCAAATAAGGATTTTTTAACAATTCTTTCAAAATTTTATCATTCTAATTAATCAATTTTTGCGTTTAAAACATTTTTATTTGTTTGTACATGTTTGTGTGTGTATCTCTATGAATTTCACGAATGTAAAACAAGTGTGCGTATGATGTGGTGTTTCCAAACATTATTCGATTTAATCGAAACTATTTAAATAACTATTTCCAATGGCCTGCATTTGAAACGTGTCCCACTATCGTCGGTAAACGATTGGAACAATAGCACTTGCAACACGCTATTAGCGATGCATTCATCAAACGCGACACGTGCTCACGTGCCTAGCCTCCGGTTCTCTTTCTCCCTCTCAGCGGAACAGCGAATTGAAATTTTTCGCAGCCAATTGACCGAGGGCTCGTTCCCCTCTTGCAGTTCTAACAAATCTCTGCCGCGACGAAATCGATGCACAGACCGCAGGTGATCGCGATCTCACGATGACGCGCGCCATACCGATGCGATGGAACGTATCAGAAAGTTCCTCTTCCGAAGAGCGAGCGCGTGGTGCACATACCGCCATATCGGGAGAAAGGATTTTGTACACGTCGCGCGTATATCGCGGTCCTCACACATCGCACGGCGAGGTATGAGCTAATTCTTTGCAAATGAGGCCATGGTGTGCATGACCTGCTCCCGCCACTGCGAGATAGTTTGTTACCCCGCACAAACAACTCTGTACAAAATTTACAGGTATAAAAAAACCACTGTGAAATATATATTATAATTTGGATTTACATTTACATATGTATTATATGCATTTTACATAAAAAAAATGTTCTTTTTCTGCTATTATTTTTAGTTGAAAGTATTGAGTGAAGGGTGTATCGAACCTCTATATTGAAATCTAAATATATTCTCGTTAATGGAATCAATGTATTATTATTGATAAGCAGTGTGATCTCCGTTACAAGTGCAAATAAAATTTAATTAAGGAGAATCAAATAGAAATAGTAGCTGTTTCAATCAATGATATTTTAAAATGCAGCTCATAATATTCATTTATAATATGTATATATATATAATTATTTATAATACGCGAAGTAAATTCATAACGAGATATTTTATTAACGAAATAGCTGAGTTTGATTAAAAGTCTTGTTCATTTTTTATCTTAAAAATGAAAAAGTGTAATATGCATATAAATCTGAATTTGATTATTATATTTATATGAAATCTTACTGCCTTCGCACACACATAACACACATAAAACGAAAGAACCAGCAGAGTGTGAGTTTTCACTGAAGATCAGTGACATACTCACCGACCTTCGGTGAAATCTCGTCGCCTGCTTTAATCAGCGACATTTTCACTGATTCGGTTTAAGAGAGTATTATACGTTTTAACGAGGTAATCGACATCGGTTGATTTATTCCACTTTTGCATTTTACCATTTTCGTGTATCAAATTTCTCATTATACTCGACGCATAAGTAGACACGATCATTACCATCCGGTTCGAAATACCACTTCATCAACAAGCTTAATGTTTATACTTGTTATACCGCTGGCGCGCTGCATACAAGCCCATAGTATCTATCTATGCCGGTAACTGCCGGCGATGGAACTAATAATGCGTAATATTGATTATGACGTAACTGTGTGCCCGATAGCGCTAACAACGTCTCGCATCGAGTTACCGGTGCATATACTCGTGCAGACAGGTATACGAGAGTCCTGTTATCCGCCAGCATCAGAATATGTGATAAATTGAACGCGGATTCTTTGATATCGTCCCCGCGCAAAAATACTATATTTCAATCGGACGATAAATTTTCGTAATGAAATGCTATCCGATTAATGAGTATCTGCCCGAGTGATCGCGCGCGCTCTTATAACGGAAATTCTCTCAACACGTCTCATTAAACTGCGCGTTTTACTTTGCACGCCGCGGCTTTACGAAGCGCGGAAATCGTAAGATATTTCTTGTCAAACTTTATCTGCGCGAGTAATTTTTGCGCGAGGGATCGCAGGTGTGGACGGTGACACTCCTCTTCGAGTCTTGATAAGCTGCGATAGTTGCTCAATGTCTGCAATTGCAGCTATATATTTGATCTCGAAAATCTTATTAATTTTAATCATCACGCCAATTTATATTTTTAAGTATTGACAGCTCTAATGATTAATTTTTCCTTAACGGAATAAAACTCTTCTATCGTGTTGCATATCATTAAAGTATAATGTATTTTACGACTTTAACTTTAAACGTTTTAAATTTGGGACATGATGGAGCACATTTCTGAGATTATTGATCATCAAGAAAACTACAACGATGAGTAATTATATTTTTTTTTCCTAGATTTTTTTTATTACAACAAAATGCAAAGAGATTTCAAACGAAAGCTTGACTGAACAAGAAGAGACACGATAAAAAGGAACGTGTCTAATCCTACTAGACCTACTTGACAAGTGCCATACAAGATTATTCTTTGCTTCTAAGATCTATCGAACAACTGGGAGAAACTTAAAGAGATTGAAGTTTCTTCATTACTTTCCATTCACCTAGATCCGTCCCTGGTCGACGACCATCCGCGAGAGTCCGCGCCTTGCGTACACCGAGAGCGGCGACTCTCCGTGGAATGCGATCGGAGCGGTACGATTATGGCGAATTGCATAATTCGCCGGAGTGAGAAACGGGCAATGCGCCAAGTGCGATTTAATCGCGTAATATGTGGCGCGTTGCTCCTTTACAAGTCCTCTTCCGGCGTCATTAATCGCTCGTTATATATATATATATATATATATATATATATATATATATATATAAAAAGAAAGAAAAGCCCGCAATCGCGCCTTACACGC
Organism: Prenolepis imparis; assembly: GCF_030444845.1. Lineage (NCBI taxonomy): Eukaryota > Metazoa > Arthropoda > Insecta > Hymenoptera > Formicidae > Prenolepis > Prenolepis imparis. Next base: position 13,189,180 of record NW_028141168.1, on the reverse strand, counting down.
GCTCATTCGGAATCGAAATCTCTTTCGCGCCGATAAATTCGCGTCTCGATTCGAAAGAAAGCTGTTTTTCGGAAAGTATATAAGGAAGAAAGCGAGACGCGTCTCGCGCGAACGTGTAAAAATTATTTACGCACATTCCTCGGCGGTTTATCGCGCGCGATAATGCCCATTCGAATGCCCACCGTGTCCCCATTCTTTGTGGCCCACCTTCTCCTAGGTATTTTACACCACGCATGCCGCCGGCCCACCATCGAAATGCGCGTGTCTCGCCGTGCCACGCACGCACACGAGGAACTTTATTATGAGGTAAATCGCGGAGAATGCGGTCGCGATTTGGATATCCACGCGGAATGCCGTTTTCGCCGGGGCGACGAAATAATAATAAGATGCGTCGCGCGAATAATAAGATAAAAAATATCGTAAAAGTATCGTCATTAATTTGAATAACAATAGCTCGTGTAGATTATTGAATTTTTCTAGCGATAATCAATCATATCTCTAACAGCACACATATTCGAGAAAGATGTTCAGAGGACATCCAGAGGATGTTATACATTGTTAAACATTGATGTTAAATATCCTCTGGATGTTCTCTGATCGTCTCTCGAACATGTGTGCTGCTTAGGAGTTACATAATGAAAAAAAAAAAAAGAATATTCTATATATATTATATCTAATGTGTTATGTGTTTATATATTGCATCGATAAATAGGTATATTTATGTTAGCATGAAGGAATCTCTGTTACAAAAAAGATCGACGAAAACACACGATGTCGCCATTCGTGTCATCCTAATGGACGTAATATAAATTTAACGAGCGATTTAACATCGATACCAGCATCCTGTATGATCAGGATATTAAAAGTATTTCCGTTTTGTTAATACCAATTAACTTTAATTACAGCTTTGATTAACGGGGTAAAAAGTCAATTAAATCGCGTAAAACGCGTGACTGATAAATAACGGTCTTTTAATTTCTTATTTAATTATGAACGTGGAACGTATTATTATTCCGATGATTCTGATAAGAGAAATCTTTCGACTTTTCTCGTCTGAAAAATTTGCGAGTTTTGTAATAATAAATGATGTTCACAGTTTGGAGTACTTTAAGTTTATAGCGCGATAAACGTCATGATATGTCCACTGACATTTCAGGCACGTGTCCTAATTTTAATTCTACGACAGGTTTCACGCACATTTCGTTGAAGATGAATAATTACCGAATCTTAAAGAAAATTCTTTTTAAAAAATTGGTTTAATCATTCACAGAGATCTGCGAATAGGTTCGACCTTCGTAATTTGTGAAGCTGATTAAATGCAAAAAGAGAGATAGAATTAAATAGATAAACATGCCACTATGAAAAGTTTTCAAGATCGAACATCATGTCGAAAGGTGGGAATAACAGATGATTCTTAGATAACTACGAATATAACTGTGGCGACGCACTTTTGCCTGAATTCCGCTACGCGGTTTCGACTACCGAAAACGCCGCGGAATGGCGATTCCGCTCTGGTAAAAAGTGGAGCAACGTTGTTCCACTCGAAAAATGCGAACATATACGCACGGATTACTTATCCTGCGCCGATACGTACGTCCTCATAATCCTCGCTTCGTCCGCGAGCGGTCTCGATGACTGGTTCCGTGACTGCCAGGCATGTCTCTCTCTTTCTGTCTCTCTCGCTCCTTCTTCCTCGGCTCGTCTGGTCCTCCGGAATCTGGCCCTGGGCACCCCTATTCTACGACCAGGTAAAGGATAGCGGACGACGACGGGCCTCGAGCACCGCGTAAAGACGACCGCGCGCGCGATATTCTCGCGGTCCCCCTCGATCCACCGATTATCTCTGCACCGCGCATCGAAATCACCAGCGGGCGCCTCGCTCCGTTTCGCGGGACGCGGCCGTGATGAAGGAGGCGGAGAGGACCAGCGGGTTTCCACCGTGTTTCCACCTGTCCCGACGATCGTTCGATCGATATCGATCACCTTGATAAAACGCTCACGTCGGAGTTTCCTCGCGTCTCTCGCGACTCACGCACGACGAGCACTTTCGACCTTCCGGCGCGACGAACGTCTCTGACACGCTTTCGGCCTGTCTGGAATGAGGTCTCGGCACTAAGGCGAGGCGGCCCCGCGAGTCAGATCGGGCCCGAATATCGCCACCTGCCTCCGACGACGTTCCGAGAAGGTCTGAGGTGAGAGAAACGGCCATTTTGAGGCACCGCCGATGGATCGCGCAGGTGGCGCTGGAAGGTTGGAGAACCGACCTACCTACGTTTTACCTGCATAACGGGCACTCTCACGCGAGCGCTCACCTGGCGCGGATCCGTACGAAGGTGTACTCTGCGATGGACTCTCTCTTTCTTTCTTTTTTTTTTTTTTTTAACAATGGGCAATAATAACGATAAAATATTTTCAAGTCTATAGATTTTCTCTGAAACTATATCATACATATATTTGAATATTGTTTTGGTCGTAATTTTAACTCTCACAATTAACACTGTAAATGAAGACCGTATAAGAACAGGTAATCAAGATGTAAGAAACTATATCTGTAAAAAAAAAAAAAAAAAATGATATATAAGTTTGTAAGTGTTATATTACCACATGTCCGAGTGATTTATGATTGCATCGATCTATTAATTGGAGAAGAATTATTAATTTACGAGATGGATCTTTCATGAATTCCAATTAGGTACGTTTTGATTGCGATAACACAAAGTTTTTTATTTATATTCAAAATATATATAGGAAGAGCAAATTGATCGAAAGGTTTCGTGCGATCGATGTTATGTAATGACTTAATGTAATGACGTAACATAGTGATTCGACAGATGTTAGAATAGATACACGCAAGGACGGATTACGCGTAGTTAACGAAGAGCTGCTGACAGAAAGTTCAATATAGCGGACTATTTACCGGCGATGGCAGAGTTGCGACTTATGAATCATGAGTTTGCAAAATTTGCATTGAAACGTGCGTTGAATGCTCCTTATCCTTAAAGCGACTCGCTTCCTCCGAGCCACCATTTCTAGGCAGAAAGCGCAAGATCGGCGCGTAAAAGCGCCCACACGCGAATGTTTCACATATATGCGTGGGAAGCGATTTTACAAGCAGTGATGCAATATAAGGAGGCAACGACAGATTACATATTACTTACGTTACATTACTCGGAGATATTCGAACGAACTCTCCGCGTTTGTTATGCTCCATTTCATTCTAATGTTTGTGGGAGCTCATACTAGTTTTGTTTTACAATAAAAAAAATAATAATAAAAGACACACACAGAACTTTCTCTCACAAATGAAGCAACCAATTGGTGTGCCAATTGGATAACGTAGCTTATGAACAGACTTGTTTAATAGAGTTCGTACCGTACATCCTCATTAATTGGGATAAGCAAATAATACTTTTGTGCGACCAAACGTGCCAAATGTGAATTTTCACGGTGACGCGGCAAGGCGTGCCAACAAATTTACCATGTAAATTTGCAAACTGGACATAAGTCAGCTACGCGACCGGTCAACTTCGCGCCGGCATTTCGTTAGCATATGCCCACGCGATTTGCATAATTACAGATTTCCTGGTGTTACATATCGAGAGAGGTGTGCGTTCTTCTTCTCTTTCTTCCTCAAAATATTTGTTAATTCTTAGGGGATAATAACTTTATCTTTAAATTGATCTTAAAGGAATTTCCCAGAATTCTAATTTCGATTTTAATAACATCAATACATAATATAATAATTTAATGAAAAGTAGTACTATTAAAAATTAAGAAGACATCGGATATTCGTTTATTCAAAGAGTCAGAGGAAGAGCAACCATTTTTCTTATTCAGTACGAAGCAACTATAGATGAAATTATTTAGAGATATCTCTTGGTATAATTTAATATAAAAATAATAATTTTTATATTAATTGATTAGTATGTTAGTGTTTCGTAAACTAAACTAAATATTTTAATCTTTATTTTTTTAACTAGATGGGGATTGTGTGTAAATGTTTGAAAGTAAATTTATTTGACAATTAAAAAAATTCCTCTCTTCTCATAACATTAAGGGAGACCTAAACATTCATAGGGGTAGTTCAAACATTTTATGCAACGCTGAAATAATATAAATATTTTTTAAATTTCGCGAAAAATAAAGATACTATTAAATGAACAATCGAAGCTATCTAAACGCAGTGTATTTGCGTTTGAGAAATTCGAGTTCTTCTGCAAAACTGTCACGCAATTTTCGTCAAGAATCGCTTTTAATGTATTCGCGAGAATAGAAACGTCCCGCGACAGAGTTATCGAGCTTTTCGAGCGAAGTGTCGAAATAAGTCCTAAAAGCACCGATTCTCTCTCTTTCTAAAGCGACGCCTGTTCTAACAAATCCAAACTATACGACGGCATAGCGTCCGCGATATATTTACGCGAACGGGGAGACTCGCGGCGACAAGGAACGGTGGCAGCGGTCCAACCCAACGGTGGCGTTACGGAAATAGATTTTCGGCGGCGAGATGCAACGTCCGCCAGGCAAACCGGAGAGGCCAGTACCGCGGCGACCAGTTCCCGAGGAAAACCGGAAGAATCGAAGCCACGCCGGCGAGGTGTCCCACATGAACGTGAGTGCCGATATCCGTCCCACGAGAGTGCAGCCCCCCCGTGGTGCTATCCTTCCTCGTGCATCGTTTCCTCGATTCGACCGACCGACCGATAGCTATTTGCGGCTTCCGCCGACACTCAGGAGACCTTCCGTAACAGTTATTCTGTACCTTCGTGTTAGCGCCGTTTCTTCCGTTCCCTTCGTCTAATAATTGGAAGAGACGAGAGTTGCTTCCTCGCGATGAAAACAGTAACGGAGAGATGCGATTCTCTCTTCACATGTATCTCGGATATAGTCGAAAAATAGAAAATTATTAAGTTATTTTTTTAATAATATAAAATTCACTAAATGCACAGGATGCAAGAGTGCTATCGTTCGATTCCAAGAGATCTCAGTGCTTTGTCCACGAAGCGGTTTCTTACGACGAGAACGTTCGATCTTGCTCGTCTCGGACACTCTATAAAGATAATCTAAATCGGAGCTCGCGTAGTGCATCGACTCCGAAACGGTGCGTCAGAAGATACACGCGCGGAACATGCATTTCACTTGTCACTTTTTTTGGGGGATCCAATGCAGATTGCGACGAGTGCTTTTCAATCTCAAAAAGACCGCATGAGATCGATCAAATTATTTTCTGCGCGCCTCGAATATCTTATATCGCGCAAAAAAATATCGATGACGCGTGTCGCGGAAGGCAACTATTAACATCTCTGTCCACCTGGTTTTTTTTTTTATAAAAGAAATAAATAACCGTATCATCAAAATAAATTTCATAGAAAATCTTTTTACGATCTAATTGTGACAAAAAATACAGAGTGGATGTTCTATTTTAATATTTATTTCGAAGTATTCCATTTGTTAAAAATGAAAGGAAAAATTTATCTGGAAAATAATTATTCTGTTGTTCAAGTTTTTGCTTCGCGATTGCCAGTCTTGTAGTGCCGCATTTGCGCAGTAATCTTCTCTATGCGGGTACCAGCGACTAAAATGAGAAGTAACGTAACAAAAGATAAAGCGCAAGAGAATTCGCTTCTCACACTGAACTACGCGGAAGGTTACGTTGGTGAATTGTCGTGTATGCGTTATCTCGTGCTCCCACTGTGACAGTTGCTTCCGGCTTAAGAACCCTTATCGAGGATTGCGTCTTGCATACTAACCATTATCTAATTATTCCGTAACTGTGCGCGTTATCGTGCATTATTGTGGGAAGTGTGACGAAAATATAAGCGGATCTTCAAATTGCATCGCGCTCTAAATATTAAAATAAATTGCGCGAGATATGTCTGAGCGGAAAAGAAGTTTTACGGACAGAAATTCTCTTGGATAAACTAGAAGTTGGATGATTTCCAACTTGCGCAGACGTGTGCAATTTCAGCGAATAGTCTTGCGATGGACGCACAATTTGCATTTATCTCTCCTTTTTTTATCTCGTCACGCTTTGAGACAAAATATACAAGTATAGAAAGAAATAAAATTATATGCAAAGAGAAAAAAGGAATTTATTTCTAACAGAGTATATAAAAAGAAATATAATAGAAATAATAAATTGGGTTGCACGTTTAAAATCTGTTTAATTGCAAGTAAAATTGAATTGTCGAGTTCTCTTTTTCTCGATATCACGATGAAAGTTTTAACAAGAACGTTTTATAAGCTATACTTGTGTTGTATCTCTCTCATGTGGATTTTCGTGGATTCATCGGGAATTCTTCGCTGCGCAAAATAGAAACAAAAACGTCTGCGCTGCGCTCAAGAGAACAGAAGAGTGAACGGTCTAAAGATACGAACGACTCTAATTCAAGAAACTAATTCGCGTCTTGTCGAGTCTCTCGAGCGAAAGCTTCTCACGACTACGTGGCTACATGCATTTGCTTCGTTTGGCTAAGATTATACACATATATACAGACGTCTTCAATTGATCGAGCTCTCCGATGCAATAATAAGAAGCGCAATAATAAGAGAGGAAGCGAGTGGGAAGAGGATGAGATATTTAATAAATAAATACGAGAATTCATCGGATATTTCTGAAGCCGAGTCATATTTAGATCGTCTCTGTCTGTTATTTAATTACCATTCTCCAATTGTTTAACAATGCGATATCAGAAATATATCTCGAAATTTAAATCCGTTCGATATTTCACGTAGGAAAATCATCTATAGCTTGTCACCCACGCGGAGAAAAATAAATACGAAAAATAGTGTCGCGCACCACGTTGCTCGGCTTTATTTCTAGACGCGGAACACGCCGCTTTTTCCGGGGCCGGCCGCAGAAATAGATCCCGCTCGGCCCCCCAGCTTCCGGCGTTCTGGATCACCGTTCTGACGTCACGCTTTCCCTGCGACGATGACTATGCCTACTCTCTTTGGGAAAACTTTTTTACATTCCGCCCGAGATTATTCGGGGCCTTCGAGTTTGCGCGAGCCCACAAGCTGCGATGACATCAATTCACACTTGGCACTGTGTTATGGCGATAGAAGACTGCCAAGCTTCTTCGAAATCGTCTAGGCTTCGAGATTTTAGCTCGACGAAATGTTCTCTGTTGCTTGCGTGTTTTTCTATTTGTAACTATATTGATTATCTTAAACATTTAATGACTGTGTATGTGTTTTATATGCATATGTCTGCGAATTTTGTAAAAGAGAGTGTGCTTTCTTTATAAAAGATTGTTGCAACATTCTGAGTATTAAATGTGACGAAGATGCCTTTGAAATAAATTATTCTATCGTTTAAAAAAAAAATTGTTAAGAAAATTCTGCTTTTATCTTCTAGAATCCGGGAGCTGAACGATGGCGACCGATGGCTATATCGAATCCGTCCACCAAGTTGCGGATGGCGAGATCCATGCCCCATTGGGTCATGGTACGTGTTTCTCTCGTTTAAACATATTGTTGCTTTCATCAGTTGCTCTGATATTTATTTCTCTTTCATGTTTACCGAAATAATTTGTTTCGCGTAGCGTACTTTTATTTTATTTTTCCGCGACGAATAAACCAACTCGTTTACATATGAATTAGTCTCTAAAAGCGTACATATTTAAATATATTAACAAAAATAAATACATGTATATATTTAAAAAAAGGCACAGCAGCAACAACGAGAAACGGAGCAGCACCTACGTCAGCCCCCGACGCCCCCGAAAATCCCACCGCCGTCGCTCTCGGGGGACTGTGGTGACCCCGACTACGAGATCATCGAATTCCCGACCCAGAAACCATCCCCGACACCCCAGTGGAACGTTGGCAAGTGCGCTCTGTGCGGCACCGAGAACGTGTTCGCGCGATGCGACACGTGCCGCGAGAACTTCTGCGAGGCCTGCGACAACATGAATCACAAGCACCCGAAGCGGAAGGGCCACGTTCGCAGGAGGATCCTGACCGACAACGCGAGCAGGAGCAAACCGCCTCTTCCGCCTAAAGGGGAGAACCTGTGCGCGCCGGTGCCTCCACCGCGAAGAAATCGCAAGACCACTCAGGTAGGCTGCATCCTGGCCTGAAAATTGCGTCTATGAAATCTTGTTCCAGGCAAGACCGGTCGAGTATCTTATCCCCAGCCAAGGATCCTTTCTCGGGATTATTGCTCTAGCTCGATGGAGATTGGGTTGTGACTGACGAATTTCAGCGATTCGAGCTTCCCTTGGCGACGATCGCCGAGATTGGATCCGGTGACTGTCACGGAAGCTGTTTATCGTCGTATCCGACCTCGTCTCCGTCGTGCTCGTCGAGTCGAAATGCTTCCTCCTCTCCCCCTTCACGAACGAAATGCTACGATTTTTTACGACATTGTTGGTTACAACATAATAACGTAGCTTTAACTCGAAACGTCACACCGAGGCAACCGAGGCAAAGTTTCAAATGATCGTTGTTTTCTCGTTTTATTCTCTCTTTCTCTTTACATTTATTAGATTTTATTTTACGTTCAAACTTTATTGTATACACATGTTGTCGTTGTTTTTTAATACACCATGTTACCGCAAAACACTGATGCCGTATTCACTGAACCTGTTCTCTCTTCCAGTTTCATCGTTGACGTAATGACGCGGAAAAGACGGACGTGGCGCGTCGGCACGCCGTCGTAATGTCGAACATTTTGTCCAACATTTGTCGTGAGACGTGTAATCGGATCGTTTACCGCGGATAATTTTCGCAGGGGAGGCAAGGGGGAAGGGGCGGTGAATATGGCAGGTTACGGTGAACACGGTGAACACGATCATTTATTTATCGTACGACGTATCGCTCCGTATTTTCTGTGTACACCGTTACAGGTACCATCCTGACTTATTTTCACACTCGGTGTGATCGACTTCTTTTCAGCATGTAGACGGACTGGACCATCCATATAGCTAGAGCTGAACCTGCCACATCTAAAATAATCGTTTCACGACGTGTCCGATTTACACAATTTTTGTTCGTAATATTTTTAACGCATGCAGTGTACAAATAAGGCTGTTTATTATATATTTATTTATTAATTTTTTTAAGTCTATATTATATTTTTTTTAAAGGAGAATCTGTTTTTCTAGAGATGATTTCTCGTCCATCACAGTCATGATTGTTGATTGTCCACATATCTGACGTTTCTTTTTAACGATATATCAGCGCAGTTTCGCATACAAACATCTACGGTCCTCGACAACACCCCGAGCACTGTTCCTTCATTCACGATATGTAATTAAGTCGAAGTTTCGCGCTTAGGCTAAGTCAGCATTAGCCAAAGGCTCTACAAATCTCCCTTTGCTCGACAAGGTCGGGAGCTTGAAGCGCAACCTTGCCAATCCGAAAGCATCGCCGGACTCAAGAGTATCGAAATCTACGAACACTTTAAACACGTCCTCCAACGATGCTTCAGGATCAGGAACGGATAAAATGTCTACTCTACAGGTGAGAAGTTACATAGATCTGTTTTAATTGTTACAGCGCAAATGGCCTTTACAAAATTGAATCCAAGATATATTTCTATATAAAATTATATGTGCATTTTATCAAATGAATAAGTTAATTGCAAAATAAAATAACAATTATTTGTATAAATTTCATTATTTCTTCATTAATTCGCGAAAGTTAACTTTTTATTTTTATTTGATAATTATTAATATTTTTTATTTTTATTCACTGAAAATTTTAAATGTAGATTTCTTTTCATCATCATTTGCATCGTTGTGACTTTGAGTCTAAAGAACTGATCATCTATTATCTTGAAAATTGAAGCATATCAAACGCTACGAATTCTTTTTCAGGAAAGATACAGAAAATACCAGGAGGCGATGAGGGCTCAAGATGCAAACAGGCGACGACACCCGTCCTCGGACACCTCGAGGGATACTTTGAGTGGAAGACCACTTAGCTTAGGCAGCTCGAAACCGGCACCGCTGCTTCCACCTCCGCCTCCACCTAGAGCTATGATACAATCAACCAGCGTTTGTGATTTAACAGCTGCTCACATGTGGAATCCGGGAATGCATCAGGTATGTTCGATATTCTCGAACAAGTATGTTTAGATTTACTTTTATTATTTAATTTTATCTTATTCAATTTAATACTTATATTATTAAATTTTTCTTATTAATTTCTTGTTTCTAATTGATCGATTTTCAATCAAACAAATAATGTTTCACACAAAATTGAAATAAAATAAAATAAATATAATAAAAACATAAATAAAATATGTATAATAAATAAATTTATTATACTCTTTTTCATATTAAAGGAAATCTGAATATTTTTAGGAGAAATTCATGTAATTAAATAAAAGTATCGAAATCTCCTGTATGTATAAATGTCCCTTTAAATTATTATAATATTGTACCCGTATAAAATTTCTCAGGCCCAGTCGATGGCACACTTAGGAGCCAGCGGCATGCCGATGATGTGGTACCCGCCGACCAACTCCTGGGACGTGCCGATGAGTGGTTCCACTGTGAGTCTGCATCATCCAAGCATGTGGAGCTATACCATGGGTTATCCATCGGCACAGATGCTGCCCCCGCATTATCCAGGATCCCTTTCTAGAGCGCACAGTCCGGCTAGAAGTATAAAGTCCAGCAGAAGATCGCGACAGGCGTCACCATCTCCCAGTCTGAAATCTAAAAAATCCTACGCTTCGAGATCACGATCGAGAAGATCGCCCGGATCACCGTCGGACGCGAGTTCTGAGAACTCCGACGAGTCCGACGACGACAGACTCTCCCGAGGGTCCAGAAGTAGACGCGGCAGCATATCCAGAAGTATACGACAACGAAACTATCACGACGACGATACCAGAAGTCTGACGTCTAGAAGTCGACGAGAGTAAGTGGAAAAAGAAAAATCAAAATTAAATATTTTTTTTAAATATCCATTTCTTTAAATATCCATTTTAATTTTAATTAATTAAAAATATATTTCTATAGATTTCTTATAAATATTTTAAGATTATTAATTATTTAAATTATTATTTTTATATATAGATATTCGAGATTAAAATTCGAAAGCAGTTGTTTCTATAAAGTTTTATATTTAAATATGCAGATATTGAAGAATTTTTTGTCAAATGTTCTTAATTTCTGCAAATTTAGTTTTGTTAATATTTAAGTTTGTATATTTTATATCTGCGATCACGTTCGGTGATCATTTCGATGATGTTTCAGGAAATTAATGTCCGAGGAGAGAGTGATGAGTACCGAGGATCAATGGTCCGAGAGTCAGTCTAGTAAACGGTACTCGACGCCCTCGAGAAGCTACGACGAACACTCTGTTTCCAGAATAGATCGACTGGAACGCGTACAAAACGGAACTTATCGCGACCGTCGAAGACGAAGTACCGACGACGAGTCCTCCGATCGAAGGATCAACGCGCCGACGAGTCGAACGCGAGTGACGAGCTCGTCCGACGACCATTTCGAGAGGGTGGAAAATGCATTAAAGAGAGCGTCGTCCCTTCGTAGGGACATCATGCTGGATGATCATCGTCGCGATTCTCGTAGATCGTCCTTCGAGAGTGACAATCAGGCTAGGAAGACCCCTTCTCGAGATGTGACCTCCCCGAAGAGGATACCTAGAGAACGAACGCACCTTTTGGAAAGACAGTCTTCTCAAGCAGATTCAGATAGAGACAGAAGTCGCACGAACAAGGATGAAATCGAATCACGTTCGGTGAAAAGAGAACAGCAGATCCATGACGTCTCGCGAGAGCGCGAGATCCACGCAAAGAGAGAGTCGTCTCAGCGAAGGGACACTCTCGATGATCTGGAAAGGATCTCCACCAAACGAAGCTCCCGCAGATCCTCGTTGGAATCCGACAATCAAGGACTTAGAAAAGTAGCCTCCAACGAAACACCGATAAAAAAACACGAGGAAAAGACGACCGGTGATCTTCAAGATCGTCAGCGATCGATCGAGAAGAGTCAAAAGCTCGAGGACTCTATACGGATCGCTGAAGCTCAACAAAAGAAACAAGATGTCGATATAAAGCAGAAACAGCAGCAGTTGCAAAGATCTCAGTCCCGAGAGGATCCGAAGGTAGCGAAGAGAGACGCGGTCGAAAATGCATCATCCAAAAAGACCGCTTCCAACGAGACGGTCGGCTCGATGGAAATTCCGAAAGAGGAGTGGGCCTGCGAGCACTGCACCTTCATCAACAAGCTCAACGATCGCGTCTGCGTGGTCTGCTGCAAAACCAGGAGTAGCGCGCTACCGCCGAGCACCCTGAACGACGATCCGCTGCAAGCGCCGAAAAATGAAACGTCGAGCAAGGTCGGTGATCCTGGTCTCGATCTCGAGAAGCGGACCAATCTGTTGAAGATTTCGAACAGCGAAGAGAGCGGCGACAGCGGATCCGTCAGGAACAAAGGTAGACCGAAGCGCAAAATCAGCTTCTCCTTTGGTACCAAGTTATCCAAGTGACGATTCCAGGGTCCGTGCTTGTTCTCTCCCCGCCCCGCGTATTCCCGTCCAGAGAAATGCGAATGACCCAGATTATATTTGTATGCACGCGTCTCTTCTTTCTTTCTCTCCTTTTTATACGTAAAGCAGTGCAGTCACGAACCACTACAACTGGTTGTTCCCCATCCTTCGATGTATTCCCTTGGATGAATAATAAAGAGACATGGAAACTGTTTTTCGTACAAGGCTACAACGGGACCAAATGCATAGTCGTATTTGAAATTCGGCCATCTATCGCGTTCATGTCTGAGGCACTATATTATTCATTCAAGTGATGCGACGGTTTCAAGCACGAGCGTGCATTTGGCATATGTTCCTTTATTCCGGGGCGAACCATCGATGGAGATCACTGCCAAAGCATTTGGCTCAGGGACGTTAGAACGCGTCAATGACGTACAAAATTAATTTATTTCAAGATAAACGAAAAATTTCACGCAATAATAAATTTCCCAAAATATTCTTGGAAGATTAAATTGCCCAGCCGACATATTACACATTAATTCTATAATATACTGTTAAATTATTAATAACATTTTGGTAACAGTGCAATTACACATGTGCTAATTATTGCAAAATTAGAAGATTAATTACATTATACATTAATTAAGAAATAGCTTGTAAAATCAAATTTTGTCAAATTTGCCAACACATTATATTTTTATCATTTCTCTCTCTGTTTCATCTTTCCCTCAATTTCTAAAAATAAAATAAAAGTGTTATAAATGCGCGCATTCTTGGATGACCTTGAGTATGACAATATATGAAAATAGCTTTGTTAGAAACAACAATAACGGCTAAACATTCAGATTAATCTGTCTATTTAAAACCACAATTCAAAATTAATAAAATAACTCTCGTACTAAATTATAAAGGATTTTTTTGTGATTTACAGATCCGATCGCAGCAGACGATAATCCTCTCGTGGAGAATTCTGAAGCTACGATCACGGCTTCAGCTTCACAAGTAGAAGAAACATTAGCGGAAGACACGACATCATCGCCGATTGCTGAGAATCTGGCGGCAGCATCATCAACATTACCCTCTTCTTCGACTACGAATATCTCCAAAATAGACGCGAACGCGACGCCGCAGGAGGAAAAGACTACACGAGGAAAACTTTTAAAGAGTCATTCGGTGTCTACGGGAACATCTCCTCCACCACAGAATATCTCGACCCAAGTAAGTGTATATCTCGTATATAAATAAGATATTTGTGATTAAAATATTCTGAACGCAAATACGAACAAACAAATTATTGAAGATACAAAATTACAAATAATGTGAAGCAAATTATATGTATACAATATTTTAGACTTACGACTATCTTCCTGCAAAAGGGACTCTTGGAAGATCCTCATCATTGGCAAAAAGTTATGTGTATTACGATGACAGCGATGGAGAGGTGAGCGTAAAACTGTGAATGAATTAAAACGTAATTCAAGTTTAATTAAAACATCGCGAATAAAATGAATAATCAGTAATTTAAAAGATAAAAATGTCATTATATATAGTTTATTGTATACATATATGAGTATATAATTTATAGTTTTATAATTAATTTATAATTAATAGAGTTTTATAATTTTATAATATATATAATTAATTTATACAATTATATTAACTATATTTACCACATTTATACATATAATTATAAAGAAATTACAAATAAATTTTACGAATACGAATTATAATTAATACTTGAAACGATGAGTAAGATATATTACAGATTAAAGATTATATAGGAGACTTATTGGATTCCAATCAAATAAATTACTCTTTCGAAAGATGTCTTGTTTCCACGATCAATCGCGTTCTAGTGAAAAGACAAGGCGGAGCGTCTGTTTCAGGAGCAGACCAGATTCGCGAACAGTCCCGATCTGTATCCGCGGGCGTTCCAGGAGCAGCAGCTGATTATATCCGGTCAGAAAAGCAGAGAACGGACCAGAAGAAACTCCATCGACTCGTCCCATCTCTATTATCGTTCCAGGGTAAACTCGCTTACAAGCTAAGCTTCACGGATTTTTCGTTGTGTTCTCATCGATCCTTGATCCAGTCCAGTTGCCCATAATTAGTCTCGGTGTGAACGTAGGCAGGATGGTATTTTTATTTATTTTTTAGCATCATCCAACCGCTTAAATAGATGACTCATCGTATATCTATCATGCTTATTTACATAATTTACAGCTACTAAATATAGTTTTAATATTAATCTAGACAAGCACTTAACAGCGTACGATCAAAGATATAATTTTTCGACGGCGGAACCCCTAGCCATAAATTAAGTAACCCGTCTATCGTGTCTCATCTCGTCCTTTTCGCCGATCTCAATAAAACGGTCTTTAATGGCGACATAAATAACTCCATATTTCAGGAACCCAGTCAACCAAGATATATGGAAGCGAGTTCTAGTTCCGGCCAGCAAGGGGTTTCCACGTTGACCCGTCAAGGATTGGAGATCGTGGAGCTCCTGCGAGAAGCCGAGAGGCAGGGATTCACGACCGACGATGTTCAAACCGCGTTGGCCCAGGGCGCGTCGAATCCGATCGAGTGGCTTCACACGCAGTGGCCGCACCTGGTGGAGACGATGCGGGTCCTGGTGACCGCACAGGGCAAGGAACTGAGAGAGAACAGCATCGGCGTCCTGTCGCAGTCCGAGGCGAGAGAGGCTCTACGATCGGTCAAGGGCGACGTGTGGAACGCTGTCGCGGCGGCCATTCAGCGCAGACAGCAGAAAGTGTGTATAAAATAATCACGTGCGGCTCTTTGATCGATAGCTTGATCCTTTGTGATCCCCCCTCTCTCTCTCTCTCTCGATTGTTGACAGTGCCAGCAGATCATGGCAAGAGGCAACTTTGCGCTCGCGGACGTCGTCAGAGCTCTCGATAATAACGCCGGGATCGAGGATGCCGCTCTACTCGAGCTGCAGAAGAATCAGCTCAAGCCTTTCTTAATGAGGATCTGGGGTCCTCCGGTCGGGGTGGAGAACGACGAGGCTGCACCGCACGAAGGTCGGTGAATACTCTCGAGGCTAATTATTTTTATTAGCGATTTCCAATATTTTTAGTATTACTTGAGATACCAATATTATTTTATTTAATAAGCATGATGTACTTTTTACGTTTCTTTTTTTCTTAATATTTTATCGCGCATTTAAAAAATATAAAACTGACTTTTGAATTATACATATTTCAGATAAAATCTAAATTAATTATGATAAATTAATGCTTATTATATATGTATAAACAAGTCGATTTTCTCTAATAACGTAATAAAAAAGTATTTTTTCTTTTTTCTTGGGGAAGGGATAAAAATAATCGATTGTGTGCGCTGATTTTCCTTTTTTGCTGCAGATGCAGCGGGTATGGTCGATGGTGGGACGGGGGCGGGGCCCGTGGAACAAGTTCAGAATGTATCCGATACGGAGGCGCGGAAGCAGGTAATGTCACCAATTGTTGATCATTTCGTGGCGTTGCAGGCCGACTTTCAAAAGCAACTGGCGGCCCTGAGAGAACTGACTGATAACTGGCGACACGAGAAAGATCCCCCGAATAAATTGGGTAATAATAAGTCTGATAATCTGTACGACCACCCTGACGATGATAGTAGCACTGTTCTAATCGATGCAAATCTGGTCCCAAGGGCCGTACAACAAGCGCCCGATGATGTAGCGATGATGCCGGGCGATCTTGTTGTTACGCGGCAAAGACAGGCAACCGTAGATTCGCGGGAAGGCTCGAAGCGCTCAAAGTTGTTGAACGCTACGAAACCGTCTGACGAGGTCCTGGACCAAGTAGATGCCGCGTCGCACACCGAAATTCCCGCGACGACGACGATGATCGATGATCTCGCGACAGACTCGACACTCACGCCCGAATATTCCTCGAGAAACGATAGCGCCGATCCTTCGAACGTCGGTGAGACGTCGACGATCGACGAGACTGTCGTACGAATCGCCGAATCATCCGATCCACCGAGACTCGATGGTGAGGAAGGCGATGTCGACGCGGGAAAACGATCGACCTCGGAAGCGAGCGACCTCGCGACGACGATATCGATCGACGAAACGGCGAAGATAGAAACAGCGAAGCGAGTTACGAGTCCACCGAAAGAAGTAGAACAGAAGGGATTATCGTCGAATAACGTCGAGGTTGAAGCATCCTCCTCCTCGCCCGGAATTTCTGCGCCCGACACAACGAATACGGAACCAGGTCAGTCCTCTTCTCCGCAAACTTGGAGTGGTCCCGAATTACTTAATACAGCGGGACGCGCCGCGAACAACGACGAGTCACTCGTCCAAGTTGGAAAGTCGACGGAATTGGACGAAGCACTTCCCATCTCTTTCCGGGATTCGAGTATCCCTCGACAACAACAAGTCGATATATCGCAGCAGCCATCGCGGAGTGAATTCTCGATCCCAGCGAATGCATCCGAAAAGGATCTTTTCGCGGCGGAGCGACCTGATCAGCGTATTTCGAGGGAAGTTCCCGGGAAGAACGACGAGTCGTCTCACGTCGCGGCGATGGAGGCTCTGATGTCCGCCGTGAGATCACTGCCGGAGCAGTTTTTGACACCCTTCATAACGGCGATGCAGGTCCTGTCGCCCAAGAAAGGTGATGCTGATGTTCAATTTATGAACCGATTAAATACTTTACGCAGCACGAAGGCTGAAGAAACGACCGAGACTGAGACGAACGTCGACGCTCTTCAGCCGAGGAACGAGAGAGACGACGAGAAGGAGTCTGTTCCGGCAACCCCGGATAAAACTGACGGGTCGTCAGTTCAGGAGAAGAGTAGTAGTAATAAATACGCGAATAATCTCATAATAAAATCGAGCAGCAGCGAGATCATCGACAAGAGGATCGTCAGATCGCGCCAAGTTCCGGATTCTCGGATGGCAAAGTCCCGGTCGAGCGTTCCAGATATCAAACAACAGCAGCTGAATATCAGATCGGTACGTAATGCGGAAGACACGGACGAGGCTAACATTTCGCAGACTAACACCGCGACGGATCTGACACCCGAAACGTTCTCGGATTCGGTAGACTCGAAGTTGACGGTCGAAATACCCGAAGAAACGCTGACTGCGAATAAAGGAGCAACGTCGAGCGTCGCGGAACCGATGACAGGAACATCGCAAACGGACATCGCGGAGGGAATACATTCACGTAAGAATTCTTTAGAGATAGTCGACACGCCGACGGAAAACGATAGTCGGGACAGATCTGCCGGAGACGAAACCGTATCGACGGAAGAATCAGTCGAGGAGGCGTCTTCAGGTGAATCATCGAGCTTTCACGCGCAATCGTTAACAGCATCTGCGACGCATGATCGATCCATCGTCTGTCAGGAAACTCACGTGTTTGTCGCATCTGACGACACGTTGCTCGATGCATCATCATCATCATCATCATTATCAAAGGAAGCGAGTGACTCTTCCATCGCGCCTAATGAAAAGCTTTCCGCTGATAACACTTTCGCGATCATCGATCCGCTTCTAAAAAACGACTCGTCGCGAAATCAACTTTCATCCCCTTCTTCTACAAATGACGCGGAAGAATCTATCTGTCAAACGCGATCGACAACGGAGACTGATATTAACACGCAGGAATTAAAACGACCCTCGAACGATTCGTCTCGCGTTACCTCGTCAGATACTTCGCCGCTTTCATCTCCCGCGACAATTTCCGACGCGAAATCACCGTCCGTGGAAATATTCGATAATCTCGAAACGACGCAGCGTCGCGATGATAAAAATGATACAAAGCCGACCGTCGCGAGGAATGCGGTGCACGTTTCGGAAAAAGTAGAACAGACAATTTCGGTCACATATCACACTCCCGCGAGCAACGGCAAAGATGAAACTACGCTGAAAGGAGCAGACGTGCCCGTCGAGCAAAGTACGACCGACGATTTATCCATTACTCAACCATTACGAACCGATAATGAGAGTGTCTCGCTGCCATTAACGGACTCCGCGACTACGGCGAATTTTAATAATCCGTACGATTCGGGAAGGGAAGGGACAGTCCCCGCAAAATTCGACAGCTCGACGATCGAACGTACGTCGGAAAATCCCGCGGACGATTTAACCCAAGACGGACCAGCCTCTTTAACAAACCGAGAAGTAATTGCACACGATCGCTTAACGCAGGCTTCACGATCCTCCCCTCCGATCGAAGGTACTTTGTATGCTGGAACATCGAATAATACCTTACGCGACTCTGAATCTTCGAAAGACGTGAAAATTTCAGGACAGAGCAAAGTAGAGGAGTCTATCTCTGACACTTTAAAACTTCATATCGCCGACGAAGACTCTATTACTAGCAGACTCTCTGACGAAAATGTCGACGATCGATTAATGAATACCATTAATAATTCGGCGAGTAATAACACGTCCCGTAGATTATCCGTCGAAGATGTTCCACTTGACTTAAAGTCGACCGACAGCGTTTATCGATCTGACGAGAAGAGACAGGACGCGCAAACGTCAAATTTCGCGACGAGGGGCATCTTGCATGCGCTAAAGAAAAATCTCAATATATTCTTCGCGTCGCGAACCGAGGAGAAAAATATCGCTCCGAGAGACGAGATCGACAAGGATCCTATTAAAGCGAATATCCCCGACGTTACGCCAGGCGTATCCGATACTTTTGAAATAAAGATATCGGAATCGCCTGTAATAACGGTGAACGATTGCGCGCCGATAAAAGACACCGCGGCGACAATCGTCGAGGAAGAACGCGAAACGGGTCGGGTCGGTGATGATGATGATGTTGATACAAACGGGAAAATGCGGATGGATGTCGAGGATCCGTCTGGAATCGTCGCGCGTAACGAACCGGTTAGATCAAAATTACCGAATAACGAGTCGATCGAAAAGGGAGGCAACACGAGGCAACCTCGTAAAAGCGTAATCGCGAAACCCGTCGTAAAGGATAGATCCAGATCGCCCCTTAAAAAAATCGTCCGAAGAAAATCGCCCGTTAAGGTAGTAAGAAAGTCGATCGGCGTCCCGAGGAAAGGCGGAAGCTTACCCTTCCGTAAAAGCACCAGCCCGAACAGTACGACTGTCACAAAAGCGAGGGCGACGGCCAGCGAGATCACCAGGACGTCGAGTCGAGCGACGCGAAACAAAGGATCCTCCGTCAAATCGACGTGCACCGCGCGCGATTATAAGACAGACAGCGGAAGTAAATCGGTCACCAAACTACTGTCGGACAAGTCTATTAAACAATCGTTGCTAATTAACGCCAATCTGCAAAAAACTGCGGAGAGTAACGAAATAAATAAAAATGGTAAAAAGGTTGTTTCTACGTCCAATGCAGAAAAAATATTCGCGATCGATAATCCCGAATTGCGGACCGGCATTAAAAAATGTAACGAGAAAAAATCGGAAAATTTGGAAAATGGAAAGCTCGAGCGTTCTAAAAATAAAAAAATTGTGTCTGCTAATCGGAATAAAAAAGCGGAAATGTCAAAAGATATAAAAATTGATATAAAAATTCCCGAAAATCAAGAAG
Organism: Prenolepis imparis; assembly: GCF_030444845.1. Lineage (NCBI taxonomy): Eukaryota > Metazoa > Arthropoda > Insecta > Hymenoptera > Formicidae > Prenolepis > Prenolepis imparis. The sequence goes on along the minus strand of NW_028141168.1, from coordinate 13,169,156 downwards.
TAAAACAGATTATAAATCACGAAAATGAAATGTCGATGAAAGCACTTTCGGCGGAAAAAATAAATTGCAACTCGAAATCTAAAATATCTTCACCGTCGAAGATACCAGTTTTGATGCATCGAAAAATTGCGCGAACTACAAATATTCTCCCATCAAGGTCTTCTAAAAAAATTAATGACACACCATTGTCAAAAAGCGTCTCGACCAAATTGCCCATAGCGTCGCAAGCAATTTCGAAATTATCTTTAAAAACTCAGGAGAAAGTTAAGGTATCGAATTTGTCATCAATCGTGCGGAAAGTCGACTCTAAGGATAATTCGAAGACGGATCGAATTGAATCTAATAATGGGGAATTAAATCTAGGAAGAACGATGGAAACTGCAGAAAATGCGAAGGACGAGCGGATTCTGGAGGAGGAGAATCATGCTAAGGGAAGCGTCGTGGAAGAAACCATGGAGGAGCTCCCGAAAATGAAATCAATACGATCGGAATCCACATTAGACGAAGAGAATTCGCGAGCGTCGAGCTCGACGCGTAACAACGACGATCTGTCCGCGAATTTTAACGAACAATTGGAAATCGAAAACGCCTTCGAAGAGGAAAGCTCCGATGCTTTCAGCTCGGATTCAGCTTCCGAATATTCCGAGAGCGGCGAAGACACAGAAACGGCGAAGTACATCTCCGATCATAACTCGGAATGCAATTCCGTCGAGGAGTTCACGGATGCGGAATTGTTGTTAGAGAAAACGCTAAACGAGATAAGGTCTGAAATATCGGAATCCGAGGAGGAGCAGACGAGCGAGTCCGAGAAGAGCGAAGGTATCATTTGTTCGTGCGAAACGGAAAGCCACGATCGTGATTCCGTATTGTCCGAAGGTACGGTCGATGAACGGGAGATTAAGTCAAGTGAGCTCGAAGATTCGACGGAAGAAGATATGTACGAGGAGCTACCATCCGAAGGGGAGGAGACGAATATACAACGCCAAGTCCTGGAGCAACAACAACTGGAGACTACCGTTGAAGAAACCGATGACAAAATACATGAGGTAGTCGATATTTCGAACGGAACGGAAAGTAATTCCGAAGTCGCGCGAGAAGACGAGGGGAATAATTTGGATCCATTGAAGAAAGTTACCGTCGTTGCAGTCGTCGAACTAATTCAACCAAAAATAATCGCCGAGATCGACGAGGAGGCGCCGAAAGTTTCTCAAAACCTTGAAATCTCGGATTCTAAAACTGCTGCAAATTCCGCGACAGCGTCTTCAGCAAAGTTCGAAGAAAGTGCGGAATCAAAGGAAGATATCCAGTCAGAAGCGACCAAAGACTTAAAGAGGAATGAGACGAGGCTCGAAGGGGCGAACAAAATCGAGGAGAGAGATCAGTCGACAGTCGTGCAGAGTGACAAGACGAGGAAAGTGACGAATGTGAAACGGGCAAAGATAGGCCGAAGGGCGAGTACGGGGAGCAAAGAGGTCAAAGTCGGGAATGACGACGACGACGAGGACGACGCGTTAAAGGGGGTGGATCGGGCGAGAGTTTCGTCCAGGAAACGATTTTCCCTCGTTGCCAGTTGCATCCGTCGGTTCGAGGGCGAGGAGGATATCGAAAGGACGCAAATCCGACGCAAGAGACAGGGATCTCCCAAAACGGAACGGGAGGTCAGTAGACGAGAGTTGCCGGAAGTGACATGACCCTCCCTCCCTTGTAGACGCTGAAAGATCCTCCTCGCGAACGCGAATCGCCGCAAAAATAGTCGACTTTAAAAACAAAATCATTCAATGACAGGTCTCTCGCGATGTCCCTTAATATACTTTAATCGCGCGTTAATCGTTGATCATTTGACTGCGACAAGGGTTTTGACGATGTGACTAACGCGAAGGTAGGTATCGTATCGCGACTAACTCATTGTCTGTCGAGAAAGTTGACGTTACGTGTGTCTTGTATGTAACATGTATAATAGCGCTTAGTTATTCAGGAAAGAGATGAGAGATGTATTATCCTGGATTCCCTGTACTAGTACCCTGTTCTAGATGCAGAGTATTTAAGGCATCTATGCATAAGCGTCGATTATATTAAAAGCACGTGAATTAATTATCTCGACTGTAAACTAATTATCTACCTTGATAGTTTTATATATGTCGAATAAAAAAGAGCTCGTTTCTTTGGAGAGGTTGACGCGATCCATCCCTTTGTTTTCTTGTACACGATAAAGATTTTAATATTCTCTTATATTTTTAAAATACTTTTAATTATCAAATATCTTCTTAAATCTTCTATAATGTTTTTATTTGATCGTCTTACTTGATTATTTTTAATAGAGATAGTCACTCAGTAATACTGACAATAAAAAAGGAGAGAATAATCTCATTCTTGAAATTTGTACTGATTTAATTCATATGTATATATGAGCAATAAAATATTTAATTTTATTTTTAAATTATATATATACTCTTTTTTGTAAAGATAATATTTAAACGCGCAAGTCGGATTGCAAAAATTTCTACAGTACATCATTATTGTCTCCATTATTTCAAAATGTCACTTTAAATTCTGACATTTACTTGTAAACTTATAATGTTTACATTGAGAAACGACAAATCCGAATTTTCTCAAGTCGAGATTTGTAGACAGAGAAGCACAGATTATCTTTCTAAACAAAATGTGAAAATTGTACGTACCGATATCGGAGCGATATTATGTTTGTCACGTGTGCAGAGAATAGCGCGTCGTCTCTTGGCGGAAGGTCGGGCGGCGAATTACGATGAGGCCGAGGTCGCCGCCAGTTTGCTGGCCCTCAAGTTCGGAGATGCCGAGGCCCTCCAGGCCGCGAAAGAATGTTCCAGCGTGGAGTCTGCGCTCGCCTTCCTTCAGCAGGAGTGCGAGCTGTGCACCGGCCGTTTTGCAATGAGTCAAGTAAGTGTCGAGGTGTTAACTCCAGGAAGGTCCCATTTCTCGAAATTCCTGTCTAGATCCTGCAGATTTTATTTTACGATCTTGTTCCGTCGAGATAATAAAGAAGATGATGAATTTAAATGATTCAACTCGAATCACATCATAATTTTTCTTGACCGTCTCGATTTGTCTTGATACATTTTCCACGTAATTTCAGATAATCTCCATGCTGAAGTGCGTGCATCGTTGCTGCAACGAATGCGCGAAGAATTACTTCACCATCCAAATTAGCGACAGGAACATCACTGATGCCGTTTGTCCGTTCTGCAAAGAACCTAATCTCAAGGACGCGAGCGAGGACGAGGTTCTCGAATATTTCAGCAATCTGGATATTCAACTGAAGACCTTGTTGGACCCGCCGATCCACGAGCTTTTCCAGAGGAAGCTCAGAGACCGGACTTTGATGCAAGATCCAAACTTCAAGTGGTGCATCCAGGTAAAGAGGATTTGCAATCTTTGATCGTCTACTTTTATATCCAAATCTACCTAGATTATTGTGTGTTTTTCAGTGTTCGAGTGGATTTTACGCCGATCCTGATCAGAAGCGTCTGATCTGTCCCGATTGCCGATCTGTCACTTGTGCCTTTTGCCGAAGACCGGTATGTATTTTCGAGCTAGTGTTAAACATTGTAGATTCTTCTTTTCTAACAGTCTCTTTTTTTTAGTGGGAGAAACAACACGAGAGAATCTCGTGCGAAAAGTTTGCGGCTTGGAAGGACGAAAACGATCCCGATAATCAAGCCGCAGGTTTGGCCAAACATCTGGCTGATAATGGCATCGACTGCCCTAAATGCAAGTTCCGTTATTCGTTATCTCGAGGAGGTAATAACTATTATATTTTGACTTTATTGATTTGTCTATATCTTATCTTCGATTCAATTTTTTATCGTGATGAGATTCATCATTCAAGTTTCATGAGGTAATATGGTTTACTTAATTGATATTAAAAAATTAACATATATATGTGTAAAATTTATTATAACATTTAGAATGCACACCAAAGCATTATGCTTGTTAAAATAATGCTGAAGAATTAGATATATGTAATGATTATATTTTAAAACTAAAAATGTGTATTTTTTGATCAAGAATTTTAAACAATTAATAATCCGTATTTGCTATAAAAAATTTTTAATTGAAACGCTCCTTTATAACATTTTTTTGTCTTATCTATCTCTCAATATTGCTGAAAGAGATAGAGCGTTACGAAAGTTTGCATTTTATATAGATTTAGTAATTGTTAGAAAAATCATATGGTAATATAAGAATTAATGAATGATGATTCTAAATATTATCTTAATACACATACACGTACATGTATGCACGCGTGAACTATTTTAATATTATGTTATTTTTAATCAACCTCGCAAAGATGAGAGTTTAATGTATATATATGTGGGGAGAGAGATTTTTTCTCTAAATTATTCAATATGCATATCAGGGACATATTTTTCGGAACTCGCTGAAAAGAGATTCGTGAATTTTCATAGGTTGCATGCATTTCACCTGCAGCCAATGTAAATATGAATTCTGCTGCGGTTGTGGCAAAGCTTTCATGATGGGGGCAAAGTGCACGGTTAGCTCCTATTGCGCCAAACTGGGCCTGCATGCCCATCACCCGCGCAATTGTCTCTTCTATCTTCGCGACAAGGAACCCGCGCAGCTACAGCAGTTGCTCAAAGAAAACGGCATCGATTACGACACCGAGGATCCGATCGGGGAACGCAAGTGCAAAGTGCAGCTGCAAAAAGAAACGCCGACCAGGGTCGTGGATGCTGTATGCAATTCCGACGTCGTCGAGGGTCACGCTGGTCTATGCAGGTAATATTAATCTGTGAACAATATTCATATATTCTCAGTGGCGCTAAAAAATTCTAAATGTTGTATAAAAATTGCACTTACATCCCATTGTCAGTCAAGATTATAATAAGATATATTGAAATATATATGTATATAAAGTTATTTAATTAATTCTTCACACTCAGAAGAGAGTTGCGTTGAAAGAAACTCCGAGCAATATTTCGATGACTGCTCTCTTCTAAATTTCCGAGACGATCCCGAGCGATTTTTCAACGAGAATCCGCCGCGCCGCCTCCGTTCGATGGCTAACGTGATCCTCCATATGTATTCAGGATTCATTACATCGAGTATCTAGTTCGAAAGATCCGTATGACGCGGCTGGAGCCGCTGCCCTTGCTAAACGTGGACGATCTCGAAACGTGCGTGCGACGCGCCGGGCGGAAACTGCCCGCGAACTGGTACGGTCGCGACCCGCAGCATTACAGGAACGATCTGGTCGAGGTAAAAACAAACACCCTGACGTGCCTGACTAAAATCTTGGGTACTTTTCCCCCTTAGGCAGCACTACATTGAGTACTTGGCGGGCCTGGTGCTCAAGGGCAGGCTGGACCCGGTGATGATCTTTGACTTGAACGACGCCAAGCAAGAGTTGCGCCGACGGGGAAAAGTTCCCCCTGCGAAGGACCAGGAAATGTCCGAGCGGGATTATCTCGAGGCGTGCATTCAGGTGACTAACACGTATTCCTCTCTCTCTCTCTCTCTCTCTCTCTCTCTCTCTCTCTCTCTCTCTCTCTCTCTCTTTCACCCTCTGCTCCTTCTCCTTTTTTTCTTCTCTTGCTCCTTCGACTCGTCTCCCGCTCTTCCCTCCTGTCTTTTGACCCGCTGACCGAATTAACAGCAGTTGCATGAAAGTAGAATTCCTGCGTGCACGAGACTTTCCAGCGCCGAAAATCGTAAAAGTGAATAGATCGCCGCCGAATGATGCTGTCGAACGGCCGCACCTGCGTCAATCTCCGGAGATATACATATATCGTCGCGCGTTGCACACTTTTTCCGAATGCATTGTAAAAAATGGACGAGCTAGAAAATATTAACAAGGATCCACTCTACGTGGAATTCGATCTAGAATTTATGTAATGTGGAAATAATTTTAATGGAAATTATTTTTCACATTTTTTAAAAATTCTTTTTTTTACAAGATGATTTATTTTCAACTACAATTTCTATTGAAGAGAAAGAGAGAGAGAGAAATTATATAATTTCTTAATAAGGAATTTTAAAAAAATTATATGTGATAAGAAAAACGAGTATTTCTCCATTTTACATTCCGAATTCAATCAGGTCGTCTATTACTAATTTCTCAGTAGGAATGCAATTACAGGTAGAAAAGATCCAAAAACGTTTAAATCGAAATTTCATATCGGATATTCAAGTTCACATCATTAATTATATTTCGGTAATATTGAGAGGATATCCTATTCAATTGTCAATTATTACAATTGACCTATTTTTATATGGATACTTAACAAAATTTTACATAATCTTATCAATCAATTTTTACATTTTTATTTGAAAATATTAAGAACTGTGGAGTTTACATATGATAAAAAAGTCAGAATTTTGTCAAATATTTAAAAATATTACATCGGAGAGAGGAAAATATTATTTTATCTATATTATAAAACATAATTTTAAATAAACCCATTCTTGATAATAAATATATTGAAAGGATATCCTATTATGTACTGCTGTTCGAGAAATAAAAATTTAATACCCAACATTGTAGATTCGCGCGGCCGTTCGCAGCTTTTTTCTGCGTAAATAACGATTTCCCTCTCCTGTGCGAGTTGCCTTTTTTTTTTTTTTATACGGATATTGAAGTAAATAAGGTATACGAGCGAAGTGTATACCGCGGGAATACGTTAACATTCTACAACTTCACCGTGCATAAAGTATACTCCGATGTTGCAGGTCGTAAAAAAGGAGATTCCACTGGAGTGACTACGGAAGAGTATTTCAGAAAAACACTCGTACACCTGAAGTCATAAGCGAGAGAGATAGAGCGTGTATCTCGTGCAGTGTATTTATTTTAATTTGTATACACTATGTGAAGAGAAGCCTCCCTTATCCATGTAAAATTAATATAGGACCATAGAAAACGAATAACGTGCAGCATGTGAACATAACTTCGTCGCAAAAATTTAATTTTTTTTTTTTACATGACGATAATACGCGATTCGCACATTGATTCGCCTAGCGTTAATTTATTCGCGATAGAAATATCGCGAGAAGAAATAGTGTGTTCACATATCTCTAGATGCTCTACTTATTAACAACTACAGATTTGCAATAATCGAATGTTTCTTCAATGATGAAAAAAATATTTATCTCGATGAGATTTATAATTATAGTGTTTGAAAATATGTATTTATTTCTTGTCTTTATATAACTGTTTTTCAAGAAATAGACAGTTTAATTAAAGAACTGTAAGATTTTTTCGTGCGAATCCCTCCTTTCTATATCTTTAAATTCCAAATAAAAATTTACAATGTCAGGTTTTAAAAGCAAATGAATTACCAGTTAAATAGAGTGTAATATAATACCTACATGTATTTATACAATTTTATAAATCTATTTACAAAGTGAAGTATACTATATTATCTATAAATTTTCAATATAGTTCCGCCAAAAAATGGTGTAAGCTTTTTGTTTTTGTAGACGTTGCTGTACTCTTATCCATGATATTTTTTAATCGTTCTACATTCAGTTTTTTTGATTTTTTAGTGGAAGTGGGTAACCTTTTGTTACTATTACTTGATATTATTTTAGGTGTAGTTAAAGACGATTTTGTCTTACTGCTATCTTTCTTAAATTGTGATACAGGCGTACAAGCTAAAATATTCAAACCAGCTGTCTTGTCCTTAGATTTCTTCTTTTTCTTTTTACGGTTGCTTTGCGGTATCTCTATCAGACAACTGTTTACTTCGACTGGCTTTAACCGGTTTTTCTTTTTAAATGGCAACAAGGTATTTTTAGAACAGACGGAACACTTAATAACCAATTTGTTCATCTCATTATTTATAGATTTCTTTGCCAAAGCAGCACAAACTTTTGGAACCTTCTCAGTTGGATTTTCTTTCATATGTTCTACAATCTTTTTCATTGATTTAGACATTTTTTTACCACTTACTAACCGAACTTGATGATCCACAGTGCTCCAGAGGGATCCGCAATGCGAACACATTACTGATGGCCCAAAGTTCTGCTGTGGTAATTCCACTATATTGCTGAGATTTTTACATTTTTGCCTGAAAATACACACAAAAAATAAGATATTTATTCTGTATATTCTAATATATACACTACTACATTAGTATATATAAATATCACTAATTTATATATGTGGAATATCTAAATCTATTATTTTTTTGTAATACAATTCCTAATTATGTAAAGAAATTATTATTGTATTAGATTATTAAAGCTATTATTGAACTTATTAAAATGATTCTAAAATTTTAATAAATATTAAGATGTACAATATAAGCAATTCGGTAACTTTTCATAAACCATCATAAATTACATAATATCAATATAAAGTATGCAATAAATTACATGTAAAATGTTTGCAACTCCGTAGTTAATGGATCCTTGAGCTTTGTCATAAATTGATTAACGTTCCATAAATGTTTAACAGTTTCCATAAATTGATTAATGTTCCCCAAATGTTTAACAGTTTCCATGATGATTATTATTGGAGTACGATTAAAATTCCTTTCCTTGCAGATTTGACTCTTATAATTGGGTTAAAAGCCTGATACAATCTGCTCTTTGTACTGTTTATAAAAAAAAATCACACGAGATCAACATCGTCATAACCAATCTGGACGCGCGTGCTTTATCATCACAAGCATGAAGAAGCACGAAGAAGCACGAAGAAGCATGAAGAAGCATGAATCTCGTCCGCAGGGCAGCCAACGTGAGGAAAAGCGGAAACGTTCCGAACCCCATCTACCCATCCGGTTTCGTAATATCATGGCGTCTTCCGTCTAATCCGATTCGTTTCAATTTCTATTCGTTCTCTCTTCCCTCTCAGCTCTCCCTTATACGTCTATCTCACTTTACGGACGTGGCGGACGTGCGAGGCTCGAGAGAGCGAGAATGACAGATCAACAGCGGTCTAATGTCAAGTGAGGCGAGGTTTCCCCTCTAGGTTCGCGCGACACCGCGGATGATGCGAGAAGAGTTTCGTATTTTGTCATCCTTGTTATCGATGCGCCGGGAGCAGTTCTGTCAAACAATAAGTGCGGAATTGTTGTCGAAGTTTCGCGGCAGCGAATCGATCCCACCGCGTCGTCGTTCGACATGGGAGACGGCAAGGAGGGCGAGCGGCAGCCGCTGCTGAAGAACGAGAACGTCACGTACAGCTCGCACGGCAACGATGCGATCGGTACGTAGTTAAATACGTGTTATACCATGACCGACACTTCTCCCGAAGGCGTGCCTACTTTATTGTCCACGTAGACCTCTTGCTTGACGGTGTCTTCGCGTTCCAGATGAGTCACAGTCCACCGTTTCACCGATCGGCCCGGATGAATTACCCCCGCCGTATCAGTCCGCGACCCAGGGCGGCATGCCGATGGTCACCTGCAGAGTTTGTCAGGCGATGATAGATATTTCCGGCAAGAGGGATCAGCACGTCGTCAAGTGTTGTCAGTGCAACGAGGCTACGGTACGTGTCAAAAATCATTTTGTCCTCTACGTTTGTTTCGCTGCATGTAAGTGAATGACGATGTGTTTCTCCTCTTCACGCAGCCTATACGGAACGCTCCACCTGGAAAGAAATACGTACGATGTCCGTGTAATTGTTTGCTAATATGCAAGAGTTCTTCGCAACGTATTGCCTGTCCAAGGCCAAACTGTAAACGTATTATCAATCTGGCTCCGAGTCCTATTACACCACCAGTTTTGTCCATGCCAGGCATGTGCAGGGTAGGCTGCGCCCATTGCCATGATACATTCTTGGTAAGCATAAAAATATGCATCGCAGTGTTTATAGATGAAGTATTTTTTTCCTTTCAATTTTTATCTTTCTATCGGGTGATATTTTGTCTTTCAGTTTAACACATTAAATAATGCTTTGGCACGATGTCCACATTGTCGTAAGATATCTTCAGTTGGTCCAGATTTTGCTAGAGGACGAGGGATTATATTCATTATTGTTGGGATTATAGCCTTAGTAATTGCTATATCTGTAACGGCAAGTATTTAACTCGAATTCTTCGTTGTGTATCAAGTGTTTGTATCTTTACAAATATTAATTTTGTCGCTATACATAATTACAGGTTGGGACCTACAAATACGTAAGGACTAGTGGTGGAATTTATGTTGCTTATGTCGGTAGGTTGATAGTTTCTTAGCTCTGTCGTTGTTTAAAAATCTAATCCATCTAATTTGGGATATATGTTTTTAGGTGCATTTTTATTAGCACTTTTGTGCTTGGGACGCAGCATTTATTATTGTACAATGAAGATCAGTTTAATAGAAGGTCCTATGTAGTCTTAAAAAACGACAATGAGTGAACAATCCCTGAAGAGACGTATGTCATATACTCTGTTTAGATCAAATGTTTATAGTAATGTGACATCTCAAGTTCGTTTTAAGGCAAAAACAATATATGTATATACATATGTGTGTGTATATAAACATATATATGTGTATATATATACATATATGTACACATACATGGCCATATGTGCGTATGCAGACCTGTATTGTTTATAATAATAATGCATGTATACATACATTCTCTTATATAATATGCATACACATATGAACGTGTTCCGTGATCAGAAAGAAGGCGGACATTTGCGACGCTTTCTTCAGGTAAGATAACGATTGTAGAAAATTTCTCTCGGAAGTCTTATTTTATGAAGAATTGATTCTCTGCACTTTTATATACGCAAGCATAGGATCAATTAACCATGGGTTCCGATTTTTAATTTCAATCTACTGACTAGAATACGCTCTATACATAAGTATATATACAAGCTTTCTACAATACGTCGCGTATCGAGTGCACATAAATAAAATCAAAGTGCAAATGTGCTCATAATTATTCCAAACATACATATAGTAAAAATTTTAAAATCCATACAAATAAGTCTATGCAGATTATGTTTTTAAATTTTGTTCTTATATTGTTCTATACACGAGTATATCTGTGTCGAAAATTAAAAAAAAATCGTATTTCAAATAAATTTATAGAGATATCTTGACACGTGTATGAGAAATTGTGTGAGATACAAGTGTATGCGTGTATATATTAGTTATACCAATATATTATAGATATAATGCGATTAGTTAATATAAACTCAAATACGATTATTACACAAAGAATACATCACGAAATATTTAGCTGTCACCGAAGGTACATATATGCGAACGTGACTTGGTCAGTTGTGCAAATAAAAATATATTTCTTGTAGTGCTAATTAATCGCTTTTTATCATAAACATCTTATATAATTTACACATTACTCTTTCAAATATAATCTCTTCCTTCTATAAACGCGTCTCTTCCCTATATAAATTCTCTTACAATGGAAAATGTGTTATACTTGTTGAAAAAATAAATTCCGTTTTTTGGTAAAAAATTAAATGTGTATTTTATATAAGGTATAAATAAATTTTTGATGATAAATAAAACGTATCAATCGTATAAAAAGCAACTAATAATTATTAAAAATATTAACAAAAATAGAGTAAGAAGTGTGTTATATTATGTATGCTATTTTTTATTAATGTCCAATATATCATTTATCAATTAAATTATTAAATTACGCAAATTATAACTTATATTTTTTAACTTATTATAAATTACATCAAATTACAGGATTCCATAAATAAAGTGATCCCTTGAACGATCACAACAGCATGGCGTTTGAAATTCCCGCCGGAGACATCCTGAAAAACAAAATCCCTAACGTCGTGGTCGTGACACATGGAACAGCTGATTGTAGAAAGTTGCGAAAAGGAAAATTCGCATCAATTAGAAGGTTACTGCTGAGAAGCATGTAAAAAAAGGATCAAATAAAAATCGCGTCATTGTGTTTCTCAACACGGCACTTAACGTGACGATTTAAATACCGCAAGGAAATACCGAACGGAAACTGCACTTTCAAATGTAACAGATGTTTGTTGTGAGAGATGTCACAAATTGATATCCAGAGTTTATTTAACAAAAGCAGGTAAGACGATCTGTAAATACTATAAATATCAAAGCACAGAGTCATAATCATTATTATTCAATTGCGAAATGTCGTCGTAAATGTTAATCGAAGAGCGTCAAAAGTGTTTTTATACGTGAAAAAATATTCTTTTTCGCACATATGCGAAGTCATTGGAAAGCAAGTTTAGAGAAAAAAAAAAGTAGAAACTAGATCTACTCCTCATTACACAATTGTCATCAAAGTGTTTCATACGCTGCATTAAAATATAATCAATTGTGTTATTACGAATTTAGGTTTCCTAGTGGTTGGCGTCTTCTACTTGTAATATTGTATTCACCAGTGGGTGTTCTACTTGTGTTGCTGCGATTATTCATAACATTACAACTTTGGCTTTTCGCATCACTATTACCAGATTGTAATCCACTTCAAACGTTCTTAAGTTATGGTATTAGTTTTGCTTTTGGAATCATAGTTAAATTCGATACGGAAAGTGAGCTCAGAGACAAGCAGTCAAGAATAATAATCGCTAACAATGTGTCCGTTCTGGATCACTTTGCTATACGTCGAAGAACGGAGACGTTAATTCCCAGCGTTTGGGAATTGCCCATTGCTCTGAGTAATGCGCTGGGATTACAGAAAATGGATATGAGCAGCAAAGAAATACTAATTGCCAACATTAAGCAATTTCTTTCCACCTCTACATATAGCGTCGCAATACAACCTGAATTTGCCACAACTAGTAGCAAACTTGCTCTATTGAAATTTAATTCTTGGCCGTTTAGCATAGAAACGTCTGTTCAACCAGTCGCCATCAAAGCGTCAAGACCACAATTCGTGCCTGTGCACATTACCTCATTGGCTTCAACATGGTGGACGGAAGTATTTTGGTTTATGTTCGTCCCTTATACAGTTTTCACACTCAAGTACCTGAAAATTAGACGAAACCCTGATCATGAGACTCTTGTGCGAGAGGTAGAAAATGATATCGCAGATGCTTTGGGACTTAAAACAAGTTCCCATACTGTATCGGATAAAACAGAGTATGAAAAGCGTTACCGTATGGAAATAATACTTAGTAACACCCGTTCTAACAGAAGTACATCAAATTCACAAGTTATACATAGCATAGAAATACAAAGGATGGTTCGTCAAGTCAGCGAAGTACTTCCATTGGTACCACACAATGTGATTCTCCGAGATCTTTGTACGTATTATATGAAACATTTGTCTCAGTTTAGTTGTATTAATTTTATACAATTATATAATACAGTTTTTGATGATAGAAAAATTATTGAATTAAATCTGCTATTTTGTATTACAGTGAAAACTCGGAATGTTGATATTACAATTGCCAATATTCTTGATGGCATAGTTACTTATACTCCAGAGCCAAATCCACAAACTCCATCCTCTGTAACATCGTCTAGTGGATCTTCAAGTTCTGTAAAGGATAAGATATTCGGTACTTCTTCCTTCCAAGAAAAGAAAGCTAAAATGATACAGGAAGCCAGAGAAAGGTATATTAAAAAACACGGATTGACAAATTGCTGACATTCTTATTATTGTTTTATTATGGTTATAACATTGTCATCGACAACATGTATGTAACTTGTTTTATTATATATGTATTATATTTACTATTACATCATGTGAATATATCTTTATTTCTAAAATATGATTATGTAATTATACAAATACCTATCCATTACAATTATAAGAGGCAAAAAATTTGTCGTTCCTATATATAATTATTAGTATATATAATTATTATCACATAATCATAAAATAATGGAATATGCACATGCACAAGGAAGATTGAGATTTATATATCAATTATCAATTTATAATAGATAAATAAATACAAGATATTATAGGCACATTTTTTTGTATGTTACAGGTTAAAATAAGATATATTTTATATTTGTATATTATTATAATAGAAACATTAAACCTATATCTTTAAGTTGATTGAATGAAAATTAAATAATTCTGATAAATTAAACAGTGTAGATATATATTCTTTTTTTTTTATAAAGCTTTAAATAAGTTTCAATTTTTAAAACTTGATTATAGATGTCGATAATTAAACTGAAAAAATATGGCAATTGAAAAATATTTCAAAAAAGAAATGTAGTCAAAGAAAATGAGACGTGTGTAACAAACTATATACACTTATTTTAGTATAATATTTTCTCTCAATCTTCCATGTTATTGCTTTTATATATTTTAACTTTAAACTCTTATAGAATTTCTCATCTATTTAATAACATGATTGAAACATATTATATAACTTTCATTGTAGGAAAAATATGTATATGCAGAAAAATGTGTCTTAGATATTTCTTATATATATATTGTACTCCATTTACAAAATTTGGAAGACTTGTTTTGTACTATAAATAGATGATATAGAAAATATAAAATTTATAACAGTACATAAATTTATATACAGAAAAAATATAGATTAGAAAAATGCAAACAATATTCTTTTATAATTAATATTACAATCTATAGAAACTTAATATATTATTCTCACTTATATAATTTTACTCTTAATATTAAAATATTATACTTATAATGTTATTAATATTGTAGTAAACATATATATATAATATATATCATTTCTATCTTAAAATTTATTTTCTTATGCATTCTCTGTCAAAGAAAGATTTAGGCTCAAGTTATTTTATATTAAAGGTGAAATATAATAGCATTATTTGATCTTGAGTGATGTTTTCAAAATTATTGTTGTTGATTCTAGATAGTGTACTTACTAACTACAACTTTGAAAATTCATAACTAACAAATTAAAATAGAATATTCAAATGAAAAATCCAGATACAGAAAATATTTATAGTCTTATCGTTGATATGTTGTATTATACAGCCTTTTCATTTTATTATTTGTAAAATAGAATAGTGCTTCTCAGAAAGGTCTCAACATTTATGCAAACAAATATGTATGATCCAATTTAAAGAAATTATGACAACTTTTAAAAACAGTATTTAAGATCAAACTAATATTACCATTATATTTTTTCTTTAGTAACGTTTGCCTTTATGTAATGCATAGAAAAAAATTTGGAGCGCAGACGTTAAAATGATCCACTCTATAATGAATTGTGTACATTTTAATAAGCGTATGTAACACTAATTAATAAAGCTGCTTAAAATTAAATTAATTTACATAAAAGTAGAGTAAATATATCGTTTCTAATGTTTATTATAAAAACTCGCAGCAAACTATAGCGGAAAAACATACTTAAAATATTAATAAACGTAAAGATAATAGAAACACTTATATAAATAAATATATAGTTAAATAGAAAGCCTATAGATATTTAGAAGATTATACAATTTTTGTTTTCTCTTTCGCTGTTATGCAGTTAATATAATTAAATTATGTAGCCTATTATTGTCTATCATTGAATTATAATATCTATTATTGAATAATCAAATGATTGCTATTCAAAGTGCATATTATATCGCTAACTTTGCTTGTATAATCAGCGCTTGAGATTGCCGATACACACATATTTGATATCGAGGAAATCTTCGACCCCGTGCTTGGAACCTTCTCTCCCTAAACCAGATTCCTTCACCCCACCGAAGGCAGCCTCTGCGCATGAAATTAATCCTTCATTGACACCTACCATCCCAACTTCCAGTTTACGCGCGACTCTAAATATCTGCGATATGTCCTGCGAGAAAAAGTATCCGGCTAAACCGACCGGCGTATCATTGGCTTGCCTTAATGCATCCTCCTCGCTGCTAAACTTATTGATCACGGCTACGGGTCCGAAGATTTCCTTATTGTATATTTGCATGTCCTTAGTCACTCCGGTCAATAGGGTAGGCGCATAAAACAGCGGACCAAGATCCGGCAATGAACTACCACCGCAGTGTACCTTAGCGCCCTTCTGGACCGCATCCTCCACCAGACTGTTCACCATATCCAATTGACTCTTCTTGATGAGCGGACCGTGAGTGACACCCTCTTTGCTACCATCTCCCAGCTTAATGTCCTGCTTGATCCTCGCTACGAATTTCTCGACGAACTCATCGAAGGTGTCGTCCTCCACGAAGAATCTGTTCGCCGAGACGCACGTTTGACCAGTATTGCGGAATTTACTGGCCATGGCGCTATTTACAGCCAGGTCGACGTCCGCGGTTTTGAAGACGATGTACGGCGCGTTACCGCCCAGCTCCAGGCCGAGTCGCTTCATGGTCGAGGCGCATTGCTTGTACAGGATCTTCCCCACGGCTGTGGAACCGGTGAACGACAACACCCTTACTTTGGGACTCTCGCACAGCTCCTTGCCAACGGCCGCGGAATTCGTCACGCTCGTGGTGAGTACGTTCAGGATTCCCGCGGGGAAACCAGCCTGTTCCGCAAGATCTGCTAGTGCCAGCGCCGTCAATGGGGTGTCCTCGGATGGTTTCACCACGCACGTACAACCAACGGCAAGAGCAGCGCCTGCTTTCCTGGTAATCATAGCGTGTGGAAAGTTCCACGGTGTAATTAATGCAGCTACTCCAGCTGGTTGTCTCAATAGAAACAATTCTCTGTTAGCTACAGGAGATTGCAAAATTTCACCCTCTACCCTTCTGGCTTCCTCCGCAAACCACTCGACGAAGGAATATCCGTACTTAATCTCCGTCCTAGACTCTGCGAGGGACTTCCCATTCTCCTTGGTCAATATATGTGCAAGATCCTCCGAATGTTTAACCATCAGATTGTGCCAGTTTCTAAGCAAATCGCTCCTCTCCTTGGCTGTAGTTTTACTGAACGATTCAAAGGCTTTGGCAGCGGCGTCTATGGCTACTCGAGTATCGTCGATACTCATATCAGGAACACGAGCAATGATAGTATTGTCAACCGGATTGCAAACAGGAAATGTCTGCTTGCTACTGGCACTTATCCATTTTCCATCGACATACGCATTGTCTCTCAGAAGATGCATTGCTCTACAGTTCAAAGGCACGTAATGAGATAGACAACCTTGCAACAACCTTGTCCTAACAAACATTTTCTTGCAGTAACCAGATGCGTCCTGCAAAGAATAGAAAATGGTTAAATAATTAAACTGAAATTATTAAGCACAGTTAAGTCATATGTGTTATTGATCTCAATTTATATATTTTATCCAACTTTGTAATTATTACTTTCTATCTGATAACATGTGTAATCATATCATAGAGATATTAATTATATTTATATTTTATATTATTTTATATTTTATATCATTATTACTTTTTATTTGTCTGATAACATGTGTAATCATTTCATAGAGATATTAATTATATTTATATCTCTATGATATGATATGTTATCAGACAAATAGAAATTAATAATTAGAAGGTTGGATAAAATATATAAATTGAGATCAATAACATAATTAATCAATAAATATAATTAAATCAAGTATAAGTATAAGTATAAGTAGTATAAATATAATAAATAATAAGTATAAAAATATAAGTATAAACAGATCAATAAATATAATTAATTGCTTACTTTTATTTATATCACACGCATATAGTACAATTTAATCACAAATCCATATATATTTCATAAGTAAATTATTTGCTTTAAATTGAATACAAAATCCCACAATTGTTTTAATAGAACCTAACACTTACGTTTCAGATTCCAGACACGGATTATTAATCGGATGATTTGCGCGTCAGCTGATTCGACGTCCCGCACCGGCCGCTTGACGTTACCAATTGGAGGGTGGCGATTGACAAAACGACCTTATATAAGCGACGTGATATATAATTTCGCATCGTGAACTCGGATTCATAAAGTGCTCGTCTCGGAGTTCATCGCTGCCGGCGCGTCGGCGTCCTTCAGTCAATACATGTGTATATATATACATGCTTCGTTATCGGAAGCTTGATTATTCAAGTTATATCAGAATCGATTTAAACAACAACAGAATCATCCCATCATGAGTGGCAACACAAAGCGAACCATTTACGTAGGCACGTACGCATTAATAATCAAGAAAGTTGACCGGTAACTTCTTCTATGATGCGCGTCAACGTGACTTAACCTCCAAATGTTAAATGCAGAGTTGATTCGTGTATTTGGAAAATAATTTTTCTAAATTATTATATGAGAAATGGTTAATTGCGAGTGGCGCAAATTTTGCATTAATTTTCGATCTAATTTTTTTCATCTTTTTTTCAGGTGGTCTGGCCGAGGAAGTCGACGAAAAGGTGCTGCACGCAGCATTTATACCCTTTGGGGAAATCGTTGATGTTCAAATTCCGTTGGACTATGAATCTGAAAAGCATAGAGGATTTGCATTTATTGAATTTGAAATGGCAGAAGACGCAGCTGCAGCTATAGATAATATGGTACATTTGTAAAACAACATATATATTATTATTGTCGTTTTGGACCAGTAATTTAATGTTCAAGATTGTTTCTGAAACTGTCATAAATAATTAATTTCGTGAACAATTTGATTATTTTGAAATAAAGCTCCTAAAATCATTAATAAAAGTAATTTATAGTAAATTATTTAAAAGATAATATGGAGTAAATGCATTAATACTTATTTAAATTTGATATTTTTCTTATCTAATCTAATCTTAAATATGTCCATAAGCAATGTGACATCTTGTTTATGTTTGTCTGATAATAAGCAATTATAAATAATCTGTTGATTAATAGAATGACTCGGAATTATTTGGCCGAACAATAAGGGTAAATATTGCTAAGCCGCAAAAGATAAAGGAAGGCTCATCGAAACCAGTATGGGCAGACGATACTTGGCTACAAGAACACGCAGGCGAGACGTTGAAAAATGACGATAATGCAAAGACAAATGATGTTACGCAACCAAAGAAAGCAAAGCAGAATCCCCAGGTTTATTTCGACATAAGCATAGGAAAGCAAGAAGTAGGTAGAATTATCATGATGTTACGAGCAGACGTTGTGCCAAAGACTGCAGAAAACTTTCGAGCTCTTTGTACGCACGAGAAAGGATATGGATATCAGGGTAGCACCATTCACAGAATTATTCCAGACTTTGTATCCTTAAGTATTGCTTTCGAAAATGTATTTGTCTTGAATAATTTTAATTTATTTCTTAATTTTAAACCCTTGATACAAGTATAAAGTTAAACTATAAAATTCTTAATACAAAGATAACAGATGTGTCAAGGAGGCGATTTTACGAATCATAATGGTACAGGTGGTAAGTCGATTTATGGCAATAAATTCGACGACGAAAATTTCGAACTCAAACACACGGGTCCAGGGACCTTATCAATGGCAAATTCCGGATCAAACACAAATGGATCACAATTTTTCATGTGTACGGCCAGGACGGATTGGTTGGATGGAAAGCATGTCGTCTTTGGGCATGTTCTTAGTGGACTAGATGTGGTTAAAAAGGTTGAAAAATGTGGAACAAAAGCAGGTACACCGACGCAAAAAGTTGTCATAACTGCTTGTGGAGAATTAGTATAACTATTTTTATATGTATCAAATATTTTATAATAAATTATAATTTATCTAAATAATTCACAAAATTATTGCACACACATTTAAACACACATTTAAATACACACATTTAAAATTTTCAACTACATTCGTCAGATTAATTTCAGAAACATGAGGTAGTTATCTCTGGGAGCTATCCAACAAGTTTGTTGTTCACTGGTATTGAAAGAAGATAGAATGATATACTGTGTCCTTGTTGGAAAGCTTCCTAAATTATCTCTTCCAAAGATATATATTCAAATTTCTTATTTTTAGCAGTTTAACAAAAGAACTCTCTCATTCTTAATACTTTTAATTGAGCAGCATTCCAATATACAGCGTCAAGATTATTTCCCAATATGAGATAGGAGTAGATAAAGTATACAGAGAGGAGTTAAAAATCAAGAGATTTTATTAATTTACATCAGGACTGGCAAAGTTCATTGAACGGAGAAACCCCTGCGCCATACTTCCATTCATACAATTATTAACATTGTCATAATTTCTTCTGATATATATAATTACATAACACATGATGCAATAAACACGTATTTATTATATCAAAATTTGTGAATAGAATCTTCGTGTTTATTTCTTTTATTATTATTATTTTTTTTTTTTTAATTAACGACAATGCAGAGGAAGAAGTAAAATGTTCTCACGAGCAAAAGCTTAAGGAAAAAGATAATCTAATTTTATTCCATTTTACACAAAGTATGAAGAAAATATATGTACATATATATTGGTACATTACTGGCATCAC
The DNA here is from genome assembly GCF_030444845.1 of Prenolepis imparis. Taxonomy (NCBI): domain Eukaryota; kingdom Metazoa; phylum Arthropoda; class Insecta; order Hymenoptera; family Formicidae; genus Prenolepis; species Prenolepis imparis. The sequence goes on along the minus strand of NW_028141168.1, from coordinate 13,148,913 downwards.
GAATATATAAATATCAAGAATTAAACAGGTCGCGACTCATAATAAATTTATCCTAACACGAGAGACGTTGTTTCGCATTCTCTTCAAGATGTTACGTGCTTCAATTAATCAAAGTGTCCGAAGATTCAGCGCTAATATAACTTCCCCTGTAAAATGCAGTCGATTAGAAGAAAGAGTCGCGATCGTAACAGCATCGACAGATGGGTAATATAAGAAATTAATACTTATTTGAAAATTTCAGACGATATCTTTCAGTTTTAGAAACAAAAGATACTTTTTTTTTATTTGTGTAACTTTATTAGCTATACAACATTCTGAACATTTATGCTTAGATTATGCTTTGAATTTCCACAGAATAGGATTTTCTATAGCGAAACGCTTAGCACAGGAAGGCGCTAAAGTGATGATTAGCAGTCGTAAAGAATCGAATGTAAAGAATGCTGTAGAAGAACTACGATCCGAAGGATTACAAGTTTCAGGAGTTGTTTGCCATGTGGGAAAGGCAGAAGATAGGAAAAATCTTTTTGAAAAAGTAAATAAATACAAATTAACTCTCTCTTCCTCTTTCCTTTATTCTTTCTTTCTTTCTTTCCCCGCTCATCTCTTTCTCTTTTCTTACTCTTTGAAAAATTTACATCTGAATCTTTTGAATATAGTGCGTTTTTCTTTAATTATATATAGATTATATTATATCTAAATTTCATCATTATCAGTGTACTGAAAAATAATATAACAAATTAATGAAAAATTACAGACGAAAGCGAAATTTGGAGGTTTAGATATTTTCATATCTAATGCAGCTGTTAACCCAGCCAATGGCCAGATATTAAATAATTCTGAAGAAGTATGGGATAAAATTTTTGATATCAACGTTAAATCTACATTCTTGCTCATGAAGGAGTCTCTGCCACTTCTTAAATGTAGTAAATTTTCACCTTCTATTATTATTATATCTTCAAACGTTGCATATCAATATTATAAAGTAAGTCTGTTTTTTTTAAATTTTGATTTTGATATCTATTTACTAAAAAAAACATTTCATAGTAGATATTATAATTCTTTATAATTTATGTTTCTTTTCTTTTTTTCAAGGCTCTTGGTATATATGCAATTAGCAAGACTGCTTTATTGAGTCTAACTAAAATAACTGCAATGGAACTTGCACTTGACGGGATTCGTGTAAACTGTATTGCACCAGGATTAATAAAGACTAAATTTTCAAAACAGGTACGACAAATAATCTGTTGTTTTATCGATAAATCTTTTATGAAATTTTCACGTTTTTAGTTGTATAACTCGCAAGAAGCATACGATTATTCTATGTCACTTATTAGTATGAAAAGAATTGGAATGTCAGATGAGATCGGGAGTATAGCCGCTTTTCTAGCAAGTGACGATGCTTCTTACATTACTGGTCAAACCATAGCGGCGTGTGGTGGAATGGTTGCTGGACTCTAAATCCATTTTATATTAACACTTTATACATTTACAATGCCTTTAGCCTTTGACAAACACTAAAAAATTGTATTCACTTTTAAATATCTTTTAATGTTACATAGTATACATATATGTATATATATGCGTAGCATTAAAAATATTTGAAAGTGAAATATTTAAAATTTCCTTTATTATACATAAGAGACAATATATATAAATATAATAGTTAAAATGAAATCAATCATAGTTTCTATTTTATAAGAAATGGTTTGATTAATAAATAGTGTAAAAAAAAAATCTTTAGATTTCACACAGTTGTGTATGTGTGAAAATATTATTTTTCACATCTTTATATTTGGAAATAATATTTCCACTATCACAATACTCTCTTATGTATTTCTTACATCATATTATTGTATTCAAATAATAATACATGATTACATAATACATACATATTCTAATCAGTAAAACGTATTGGATTCTTTGTATGGCTAAACTCGGAATCGATGTATATCCGTTTATTATATATATAATATTTACCGATAATAATGCTCCTACATCAAGGACACATTATGTATGCATGTATGTATATATACACACATACATACATGTATTTTCTTTAATATTATGATAATACTACAATATCGCGCTTACAAACTAGTATCGGATAATTATCGACAGCGCGCATAAAAATGTATGAATAAATAAAATTTCATATAAATAGATAAACCCGTCAATGTTTGACTATGCGCGATATTTATTCGAACTTCGATTCGGATGAGAGAGAAAGAGTGTCGCTTCGGCTTCGTACGGCGATTGAAATAATCACTCGATGAAGTAAAACCTTTTCGAGATGTATGTTACCAGGATGTGAAACTCATCATAATTCAATGTTGGAACTGCTACGACGAACGTATCGATTGAAGTAATCTGGTCGCCAACACTTGCAGCTGCCTGGTACCAGGAACCAATCATAATACAATCGTACCTGGAAGGAGGAATAATATAAAGATATGAGAATCGTAAGATCAATCAATTAACATCCTAAAAAAAACTATAAGCGCAAAGAAATTTTGAAAACAGTTTTGTGTTTTGCAGAAAAGATTTTACTTGGAAGCAACCCATTTCGTCGACACCGTCGCAGTGTTGCTGAGAGCCACCAGTGTTACGCGCCTCTCCTGTGCTCGCCCGTTTCTGCAGATATTGCTGATAATTTTGGAAGTCGTGGACCGGCGGCGGTGATCCGGCGACGGGATCCCGGGTACCGGATCCGATACCAGTCGCTTGATTTTCCTCCAAGAATGTGTCCGGATAAAATATCTCGGCCACCAACAGGCTCGTCCATCTCGGTGACGACAAGCATCCACCGTCCAGATAATGACATCTCGATTGCCTGCAACACCAGTCAGGGGGATTTTGAAAAGATGACTTTAAAGTGCCTAGAGGAATCGTGTTAGAAATCTCTCGATATCTTACATGCATCTAGTGAGCTCGATGGTCTGCGTGAAGTAACCCTCGTAAGGTATCTGCACCACGTATCTCCAAACACCCTGATAATTCTTGGCGAAGACGGGGGTCGCGTACTCGACCTTGGCCGGACACGGCGTCGGTGGACCCGTATATTCCTGCGTTTTCTCCTGCGAAGGTACACGTTCCCCTCGTCGATACTCGGACGTCGAAGGTTCGTCCCGACGTTCAATAACTGATGCTGATGACGAGATCGGCTCACCTTGGATCGCCTTGTACAACATGCACATTCTGCTCGTGTGACATGTGTATGTATGTTAAAAAGAGAATATTATTATATGTATAATTAATATGAAAGATTTAGATGTACATATAAAATAAATGAGAATTCTGTGTCTCCCAAAGATATTTTCTAATCGACTTTTTCTTACAGAAAATCGAGGGAGAGATAATTGATTGCCACAAGAATATAGTCTTCATACAGAACTTGTTGAAATTCTTGAAACAATGGGATATACTTACACTCCGCCGCCGTTTTCACAAAACTTGCGACCGTTTCGATTAGTATCCGTAATTGAAGCCGAATCCGGATTAGACCTTTTGCTTCTACTGTGTGTTTCTTCTTCGTCCGTATCAATACTACGAAAAAAGAATTTTCGCTGATTCGATATATCGAATTGATGCATTCAATTTGCGGCTAAAGCAAAAACTGTCGCCAGTATTATAACATAGGTATTTATTTCTAAAACAAATATATTGATATCGATAATATGTACCAATGCATTTGTATATTAAAAAATCAAATTTTAGCCATGTATTTCTTGAAAGAATTGAAAGTATATGAAAAGACAACAAATATAAATTTAATTTTGCAGCTGCATTCGGCACATCCTATAATGAGGATATACCTGCTCGGATTACTTACGAATTTTGCGACAATGGATGCACTTTGGCGACCTTCGGTAGCGAGTCATCAGCCTTGAGGATCGGCAACGCCTTGCTGAGGAATTTGAGGGTATGATTCTTTATCAGCGCGCTGCAAATAAAATTTACACAAATGGCCATTTTAATAAGATCATTTAATGATACGTGGGAATCTCTCTCTAGATTATGTAGTAAGTATATATCCTATGTTTACTTGATTTATTTCTCACTTACAAAGGATATGACGAGCCGTTCACATATTGATTCATTGGATTCCGCGGAATGTAGCCTTTGTTCAAATCACCGCAAATGTTATGTATCGAAACATATCCCTTTCCTTGTTTATCCTTGCTACCTAAAAGTGGCAGGTGGCAGCAATTAAAATTGAAAATCTTTTTGCGATTTAGTCTTCGCGAAGATGCACAAATTAACGAAAATTTTTTTTTTATTTAATGTTGAATACAAACACTTTGCTACGACAAAATTCAAAAGTTAAAAGAGATTGCATACATGAATGATTATCACCGATAATTTTCTTCGATGTAGAATTTTTATCTAAGATATAAATAAAATTTTATTTGCCCCGCGCGCGTTTTTCTCCACATGTGCGATGCGTTTAAAATATTTCTACATTTTCAAAAGCAACAAAGACATTTACATTACTTTTTTAGAAATGTGATTCTCTTTATACATCCCGTACTCCGGACCTACCGTAACATTCCTTGTCGCTATCGATGTACGGTGGTGGCCGAACTCTGGGTGGTTCCGCATTCGGTGATTCAACAAACGCGTAATATCCCTCCGGGGGCTCATCTTCTCCTCCTTTAATCGATTCGTTGTCGTTAGCGATAGTTGGCTTAGTATTTTTCGACTTCTCGAGTTCTTCGGCATAGGACGATGCGCACAAGAGTATCATCTAATAATAATCATATTTTTACAAAAAGAAATATATGCAAAATATATTTATATTATATAATTACATATATATATATATATATATATATATATATATATATATATATATATGTAATTATATAATGTATGTTTAATCGTTTGTTTTTGTCATAGTAAATCCATATTTGATTTTTTCATTGCAGTTTCTCTCTAAGATATGCGCGCTCCTGGTGTAATAATAACGGCTAACAAGTTATTACGTTACATCGCGTTGGCGCGATTACGAGAGAGGTATTCCCTCGTAGTTACCGAGGTATGCGTTGGATGCTAACGGTACACGGTCCATGGTTGGCGCCTCTCGTGCTCCGGGCTGTTCAGCCTATTTTATAACACGCGTGCTACTCGATCGTTGCCCTACTAACCGGTGTATTATACCGTTTCACTGATAATCACGCTTTGCTCAAGGGCTGATAAGTCGGAAAAAGGAAAGAACGATGCCTTATTATTAAATTTAATTGCTATTATTTTTTTTCTTCTATTGAAGCGTCTTCGAAGTGCAGACCTTGAATAAGTAATTTACATGCTTTACGATATATCCTGTTATGAGTTCATCTGTAATTCTTCAAAGATAAAGAAAAAATCCGACGCGATATTTTTCATCTTTTTATTTTGAAAAAGCAGAAAAAACATCGTAGTTCAAGTATCTATATATTTGAAAATAAGTTAGTCGAAAACAGTTTTGTATACCAGCAACTCAATGACAATATCTTATTTCCATTGATAGCTTTTTAACTTGAAATAAATTCTATTAATTTTAAATTGATTTAAAATTAAAATTAGCTTGAAAAATATCGCAGAATGTTTTGCGCGACTTTATTCAGGTACACCGATCGTCAGATGTACTTTATTTCCAATCTACTCGATGCACATAGTAAAACCGTGATTATCAATTAACGGGTGACTCTTTACTAGACGCAGCTCGATGGGACTTGAGGATTTTTTAATGTAGGAATTCTTTCCGCGTTGCCCGAGTAAGGTGGATGTCCGTCCTACTTTCTTGCAGTAGATTCGAGCGTTAGGAAGTTACGATACAGTTACGAGGACAATGACGTCTCCGAACCGGTATCGACAGAAACGGTAGACTCGATTCTCATTTAGCGGGGCATAGCTGATGATAGCACAAATACCTGACATTGTTTAAAAAAAACAAAAAAAAGATAAAAAATACAACTCGAAAATTGTAATTTTTGTAATATCGCTACAGATTAATTTTATTCAGTTCTGTCACTTTGACATATTTTAGTATCTTACTCATTGCTTCTCTTAGTTTCTAATTTTGCAATAAATTCGAATTTAAAATCTTGTTAAAGATTTTCCTTTTTCTCTCATTCTTTTTTTTAGAATTTCTATTTGATGTTATTGATATATTTGAGCTTATTTTGATTTCTTATAAGATGCTTCCGTATATAGAGCATCCTAGGTTCTTCTTTTTATTTGTTTTTTTTTTAGTTCTCTATTTTTATTTTAATTTGAAGTTTAAATTTACTTTATCAAGAGTAGAGAGATTTATAACTTTACATAAATTTCATAACTGTATAAATAAAGTAAAAACTTCTTTATTTTTTTTATAGAATTGTATGTATAATGTATAAAAATAAAGTAAAAACTTCTTTATTTTATTTATAGAATTAATGTCTCTTATCAGGTATTTAAAGCTTTCTTTTTACTTTATTCTTTAAATAGAAAACGTATATAGATGTTAGAAAATTACAAATAAAACGATGTCTCATGTGTTAAATTTTTGCTAAGGAAATATTGGTCAAAGCATCCGTGAATTAAAGAAGATACAAAGAAGTTGAAGCGATTCATACAATTTACTTGATCTCTGAATATGTTGCAGTTAAAAAAAATGAGTCGTTGAGGAAAAAAGGACTTACGACAAACGTGCGAAATTCCATGGCGCGTTAAATCCAATGAAAAGGACAAAAGGAAGAGATAGAAACGTCGTCTTCGCGAAAGCCACGACTTGTCAAGTTCTTCTCGACACTGACTCGCGCGAGAGCCGCAGTTAAGTCCGCGTATCTACCAAGTCAACGGTTATAGTAAAACTGAAGTTCTCGTCATCCGCATCGCGCTCGAGGAAGCCACTCACCTTCACCTCGGCTGTGTACTTGACCGTCGTGTGGTGGAGAAACGCGCGAAGGTATGAGACTTCTTCGGCCGATTAAAAAAAAAGAAGTGTAAGTTTTTATTAGTGTAATTAATTATATTTTAACAAAATTATAAAAATATGATTAAAAAAATTATAGCACAATCGCGAAAATCGTGTGATTCAATACTGTAAAAGAAATAATTTCTTGCGCAAGAACAAAGAAAAATAAATTGAATTATTCTCTGTAAGATATTCTGATTTGGAGAAAAAATTAATTCGAATATAATTGAATATTAATGATGTTTTTCTCTCTTTTTTGCTAAACTTGAATAATCTTGAATGATTATTTACTGCGTTTCAATAAAGTTTATCGAGTCACAAATACAAAATTAAAAATATTTTACTAAAGAATAAAATTGAGCTCATTTTATTATTTTTTTCTCAATGATTAATATTATATTATTTTTTATTAATCTTACAATTTTGTTTTCTTAATCATGATTTTAATTGTTACAATATGCTATGATTTTAATAACTTTAATATGTTTAAAATTGATAATCACACACACTTTTGAAATGCACGCACATGTACTACTTATTTAATGCATCATGCAAGATTAATAAAGATCGTTTTTCTAAGTTAAAAACATCAGCAAATATATGATTATATAATTATTTAATTTGTAACATTAATCTTTTTAAATCTCAAAAAATATCGTTTTACTTAATTTTTACAATAATTTGACAAAAAATTATTCTAATCTTAATCGTACTACAATCTTTATTTATCCTATGTAAAAAAATTTAATTAGATTACAATAATTCCAAGAGATTTATAATTTATGAAAAGAAAATAATTAGCTCACATCAAAATATCAAATGTTGATGAAACATTATTAAATTCTAAAAATGATCACTATATAAATAAATCAATCATCATAACTTGAAATTTTTCTTTATACGAATCTTTATATGAATGATTATAGAAATGTTTTTCGTGTGAAATCTCTAAAAAAAACTCCATTAACAAATTATACAAAACATATATATATTTTTTTCAGATACATCTAGTCTCGGATATATGGTTACGTTGAATAATCGGAGACTTAAGTAGCGCAAGCAGCAAGATCTCAATTAGTAACATTCAGTTCCATCTCGTCCTTGTGATAGATCAAAACGTCCTTCATCATCATGTTCGGACCGTCGTAGCGGAAGTTGAAGATAGGCCGGTCCAATGGGAATCCGAACGGTTTGTTGTCGAATTTATAGCCGCCGAAGACGCGAGACATGTAGGGAAGCAGTTCTCCCTCGACCGGACTCACGTACACGAAGAACTGGAAGGGCATGCCCTCCTTCTTGCCCTTGGGCAGGAGCAAACGTTGAGGGAATCCGTAAAGCCGTTCCATGTACGAGAGAGTGTCGGAACCATCCAAGGCCTTAAGCACCTTCTTGTAGAAGACTTCGCTCGGTTCCGGATCAGGTATGAGGAAGTAGCAATCTTCATTGTTTCGGATGATCTTGTTCACGCCGGCGTTCACTGTAACGCAACATAAGAAGAAGATTGATCTCCGAATCATAAAAATAAATATATTTATACGAGAGAATATAAGAAAGAGAATTTTATATTTTATTTTTTAAAAACTTGCAGAAAGATTAAACTAAAATTAACAAGTCTTTTCCTCGCTATCTAACAATTGATAAAACTCGTGTCTGCTTTTTTTTCTTTCTTCACGTACGATAAAATTATAATTATCAAAGAGGAATTAAATTGCTACTAACGATCGACTATCCAGTTGTCCATTTCATAGAAGTATATTTCGGCGAAATCCAGCGGTTTACGATGTACGTCGAACTTCGGTCCGAGGAAAATGCGTATCGCGGCTTTCATCGGCTTCTCGGCGTTGATGGCGAAATGGAAGTTGAACGGCTTGTGATTGAGACGATACTGACGGATTTTGATCAACGTGTTCTCAGCCTCCTCCGCGTTATCGATTAGCATACCGTTGTTGATCGAGGTGTCAAATTGATCGAAATAGGTGATCAATTTATCCACGACAAAGGACTCGATCTTTAGCTCGGGATAGATGATCTCATTCTTGTTGTACGGTTTTTGATGCAGTTTGTATCTGAAAGAAAAATTGTACTCGAACATGTAAAAAGGAAGATGTCATATTAGTCGCAATTAGTAATTAAAACCCGGGACCAGAGAATTCCACATTTTTTAAAACGTTTAATCCTATTTTTAAGTGATACCCGTAATGATAGAACTTCAATATTCTCTTGTAGAAACGATAGAACGCAGGATCTCTCATAGACATGGTGTAAAACTCAAGGGCACTAGGTATAATCTGATTGGGCGTTGACGGCTCCAGGTTGTATCCGAGAATCTTCCTTCCGAACGAATCGATGCTGCCGTAAAAGTCGCGATTGCAGGAGTCCATATTACCCTCGATGATGTTGCCGAGGAGGTTGAAGCCTTCGGGCGTGTAGATGTTTATAAATTTGCCGGTTGCGTCTAAGATGAATCCGGAATCGATGGCGCCCGAAACTCGAGATTCCATGTCCTCTAAGTCCTAGAAGCAGATTTTGATCAAAAAAAGATTCTCGATTGTTCGCTGCAACCGTTAAAATTAAATCGCACCTTTATATAAGCGTACTTATAGTAGGGGAATTTGCTCAAGTAAGGCCTCTGCGGCACCGGCAGACTGTTGTGATAGGTCATCGACGGATAATATCCGGTGTGGAATTTGGAGTGCCAATCGAAATCCTCGATCTTACCGATGTCGTTGGACAGCCGTTCCAAGTAGTAACGAGTCAACAGCTGTTTGTGACCGTAAAGATATTCCGAGCCGCGCCATTTCTGCAACCCGAATTCCTCGCTCTTAAGCCAGAACGGATTGTCTAGCCGGAAGTAGCAGTAGTAGGCGTTCAAGCCGATATCCTCGGTGAAGTAATTGAGCTTGTGCTCTACATCGTACTCGTGCGACATGTACCATCCGGAGTAATTCGCCGGGATGATGTAGGTGTCGTAGCCACCGAACTTCTTCGAGTCTATACAGATTAAGAAAGATCCTTTAAGAATCCTCTGAAAGATTTTAACGAAATTCTTTGTTTTTTATTTTTAGGGTCATACGCGGACATTACATTGGAATTCAATGCAAATAACGAGACCTAGACGAATACACGAAGAGAAACTTTCCGATGCGAAATTCGCATCGTTCTCCTTTTAATCTGCAAACGAATTTCTAACATTCAGCTCACCGAGTTTACCGAAGAGTTTCGCGTGATGCGCTTTCTCGATTACTTCGGAGTTGAAGAACGTGTACGGATACATCTCGTAAAAAGGTGGTAGCTGAAGGAATTTGGTGTCCTCGCGACGTACAATGGCGATGTACAGAGCATAGGCGAATGTCATCTCGTTCATGTTAATGCGCGCCCATGACGCCGTTTTGTAGAAGGTGTCGAAGTCCTTGGCGTAATAGAATAGACGGAACAGCGCATCCGTTTCCTCCAGGTGCTTCTTATAGTATATGGAACTGAGCGCGCCGCGCGGAAGCGTGCCATACTCGTACAGAGAGAGGAAGTTCTTCACCGCAGTCTGCAAAAATCAGGTAAAAAAGAAAGAATTATAGACAATAATTTATATAGGCGGTATCATTTTTCTCAAATCTTATTATACGAAGTTTTATTTTTCAGAAACTTGAGATCTTGTGGAAAAATGAAGAAATTATTTGCCTATTACGCGGATAAGCATAACATATAGTTAATTCCACAAATTCGACCGGTTTCGAAATACACGTCCAGGAGTTACCCGAGTCTACAGGATATAATAAAGAAGCAACTCGGTTAGTAAAAAAAAAACAAATCTCTGATCCGTTATTATAATTACGTGACTGACACGATGTTTACCGTGTTAGTGTAAGAGTCGATGTTGGCCTCGATATTGTACGAGCGGCCTTCCTCGTACAGGGTAGGATTCACGAGGGAGGATTGCGGGATGTGATACAAAATATTGTAGATCTTCTTCTGCTTAAGGAGAAACTCCTTGTCGGCGACCTTGACGGTGTTGTAATCTGCCGCTACCAGACCGACGACGGCCGCGACGACGGCCAGTGCCGTCAGGAGTTGCATCTTTCCGCAGAAACTATCCCCGACGTGCCCGAGTCGAGAATTAATTCTGTGCAACGCACGACGTCGCGCGCGCACTTTTATACACCTAAGTCGAGCGCGCAATCAAATCGATAGGTCATAGGGGACGAATCGTAGACCGAACCATGCCCGATATCGGTTCGTACAAGTTCTTTACTCTCGTTTCACCCGTCGACAGAGAACGTGTGTCACTCGCATGAATGATTAATCCCCAGTGCGAGTATATAAAAATTGATCGCGATTTTTTTATCCCGTTCATTAATCGCGTCTCACTTCAATTAATCATTCGCCGTTAATTATATAAGTCCATTCGCGTTCATTCGAGATATTTATTATATTCGGTATTTATGTGTCGATATTTTTCAACTTTTGACTGTATAGAAGATATAATATTATTTTTAATAGAAATTTATTATAAATTTCGTTATAAATTTCTTATTCATTATAAATTTCTCATCGCATTTTTTATAGATTAACAACATATCTCGATTGCGTTATTATTATCAAGTCTTCCAATATCTTTTGAAAATAATGTGCTTTGAAAACGTCGTAATTATATAATTAAAAAAAACAAATGATCGTTAATGAATTTGTTCTCGAGAGGTCATCACACGAGATACATATATGTATCTTTTTGAGTACACCTGACCGCGCAATCTATCGAAATTATATATTTGCGCAAGTTCTATGCATTTGTATTGATAACGACAAGTACAAGTTAAATTGTTTAAATCGCCTCTCAAGGAATGATACGAGGCCTCATTAATAGCCGCGTAAGTGTAAATATGTGCTTATCACGTATGACTTTTGACTCGAATCCAAACTATATATATGTCTTACTTATGTGTCAACGTGGCGGTTTAATTGAGTTTCAACATTTATGACTTGTTCGATATGATTTTATAAATCTTAATAATCTTTCTCGAAACTTAATACTTGCAACTGTGACACTTTTCATATCAAGATGGATATACGGATGTATTTAATTCATCGCTCGTCTTTGATTTATTGATTCTTGGAAATTTTTTTATTTTTGACAAAATTTGATTTTTTAATAAATATTTATTTTTTTAAGATTGTGTTATATTAAATTAGGGAAATATTTATCGTATAGCTGCCAACATATTCATATCATAATGCCAGCTGATCATTAACTATATACTTGCACAAATACACTTACCAAAGAAAATTAAGAAACAAAGCAATTACTCTTCAACTGTTAAATATATTTTATTTACTTTTATTATTTTACTTGCTTTATTTATTTGTATTTTATTTTCTTTATTGTGACCAAGTACTAACAAATAAAGAGATACATTTCATAAAGTAAGAAATATCTTTTATATCTATTGCAATTATTTGCGATGAACGGATGCATAAATAAGAAATAAGCGATTTCTGAGTATTGTTTCATAACTTTTGTTATGAAAAGTGTTAATTGCATTTATATAAGAATCCGATATCCGATCCATGCCACGATTAATGATGCATCATGATGATAAATATTTCGCATGACAGATCGATAGACGAACAATTGTGCTTAGACGATAAACGAAAAATGTTTCATTATCGGGATTTATTTGAGTCTATTATCTGGGATAGCCGTATCCCCGAGAGCGTTCACAGAATAATTAATAGTTCTCTTGAAAAGTCCTCATTTCATGACCCGTGATAAGTGCTCTAAACAGCTGGCTATTGTTATTGTGACTTGGATAGCATAATCGTCTGTTTCTTCGATAACGTTAATGGAGAGTATTATGCAAAAATTAATTGATCCATTAGACATAGAACTGGATATAAAAGTCTGCATTTCAAATTTGATTTGCTTAAAAACTATTATTTGATTAATTAATATATATTTTTGCATAACATACTGTCCATTTAAAATAAATTAGAATATTTTTTGATAATAAATCTAATATTTTTTTTATAATAACAATGATAGTATAATAACTATTTAAATCAAAGTTCCGAGGAATTAATCGTTATCGATTATATATATATATATATATATCACTTTGAAAAATATTACAGCATTATCTATTCAAGTGTTTGCACATTAATTTCAAGGTTTTATCTATATAAAAATAAACATACGTCAATTGTGTAAACCACATGCAAAATACGAAGTATTTATTATTGCTTATCAGAATATTACGACATTCGTATTTTTATTAAAAGAACTCCGTGTATAATCACATGTATTTACAATGGCTATAAATCACATATGTCGCACATTTATATCATAAAATTTTTTCAGAAATCGAATGTCGACTTATTCAAATTGCGATGTCAACAAATTTCAATTGACGAAGCAATAGCGATTTTGCTGATACTCTATAAAAATACTTCATATTCAATATTTTAATTATCAAGCAGTAGAAATAGTCAATAAAAAATAAATTTTTAATTTTGCAGATTTTAATGGAATCCACTTTATAAAAGGCGGAGCACGGCATGAGCGCGTCGTCTCTTAATAAATTTTGCGGCACGATAATTCGCGGCCGGGATCGAGATGATAATTAATTTTTCCCGGAATTTTACGTGAGAGAGAGAGGAAAAGATCCTGTCACGGTGATATAAAAATGCTTACGTTTTTCTCGCTGTTATCTAACGTAATGTCATATCTTCACGACAATATTACTATCTTATCGTCTGACAGTACTCGGTACTTTGAAAGATATTCGACGTGTGACACAGCTTCTACTTCCTTGAATTCTTCAAATGATTTTTTTTTTATCAGAAAAGATGTGAACCTAGAAATAATTTTTGTAAAACAATTTATGTAAATGAAAAGTAGTAAATGAAAAATCGAAAGAAATCGAAGAGGATAGATTGAAACTAAAAGATTTGATGAAAACAGAAGACCATATATAAATATGTGAGATAATGTTTCATAAAATTTATTTCTTCTGGGAGATGCGGAATTTACATATAAAATTCTGGAGGACGAGGCAAAACTAATATATATATTCTTCTCTTAATCGTATATCTCTTTCCTAATTAGCGCGATCGCGCGTGTTAAATAACTACAAGTTATAAACCCGAAGGTATGATCGATGAGACGTCATCGCGTAGCGGGACGATTTGACGGACTTTGTTATTACGCAGTGAGATTCAATTCCTCCGCCTGTTTGTGAAAAATCAGAACGTCCTTGGTGTAGAAGTTGGGTACGGTGAAGTTGAAGGTGGAAACTGGTCTGTCAAGTGGATATCCTAACGGACGACCGTCCAACACGCTGGGACCCCAGACGGGAGAATCCATCTCCATAGCCGTTGTCTCGTCGAAACGCGACACAGCTACGAAGAGCTTGAACGGCATGCCCTCCTTCTTGCCCCTGGGAAGCACTAGACGATCAGGAAGACCGTAAAGCTGTCCCGGATAGGTGAAGGTCTCGCCACCCTCGAGAGCCTTCACCATCTTCTTGTACAGGACGTCGCTTGGTACCTCGTCGGGAACGACGTAGATGGACTCGTGGCTGTTGCGCTCGATCTTGTTGGTACCGGGTTTCACTGTAACGATTAACGTTATTGAGAAGCTGTTTGAACCTTATATATCTTTCATCGAAAAGAAACTCTCGATTTCAAATGATCTCGACGAAAGTGTAAAAATATACTCGATACACGCATCTTTCGTAAAACAAGATACTAACGGTCGACAGTCCATTGATCCAGCTCCATGAAGTTCATGTGGTTCTCGCTCATGTCCAGTTCGTGGCCGTGAACGTCGTATTTCGGTCCAAGGAAGAGGCGAATGATAGCCTTGACGTTTCTGTCACTGTTGACCGTGAGGTGATGGGTGAAGGGCTTGTGGTTGAGACGGTACTGACGAGCCTTGATCAACATCGACTGCGCTTCCTTGTGACTGCGCACGGACACGGCGTTGCTGATCAACGATTCGAAATGATCGAAGAATGTCATCAGTTTGTCGACGGTGACGGATTCGACCGTCACTCCCGGGAAGGCGAGTTCCTCGTGCGTGTATTTCGGTAAGTGTTGCTTGTATCTATGAGAACGTAATGAAGTCAAAGAAATGATTTCAAGATTCCTCAGTAAAATTGTATTATTGGATTAGACCTAGTCTGCGAAGTCGTACCTCATCAAGTAATTGACGATGTTCTTGTACATTCCGTAAAACAGGGGATCTCTCATACGGGTGGTCATCATGTCGAGAGCGGTAGGAACGACGTTGTGCTTGGTGGTGATTACCGGACCCATGCCGAGGACCTTCCTGTACATCGGATCTATGCGTCCGTAGTACGTGGGATTGACGGAATCGGCATTACCCTGGATCACGTTGGCGAGATGATTGAGACCGTCCATGGTTTCGTAAATTTTGATACGTTTGCCGTTCATGTCGACGAGTTCGCCGCTGTCGATGGCATCAGAGATGCGAAAGTGGGAATCGTGCAGCGCCTGTGTCGGGTAAGAGAAATGATAGTTAATGATTTAGTTAATTCATGTGATTCTGTACTCTATTCATGATTAATATCCTCTACCTCCGGAATATCCTTTCGACGTTTCTTGAAGGTCTTAGTTTTTCTTTGTACTTATGATACTTATGATAATCGACGCATTACTGACATACCTGAACATCTTTGTACGCGTGAAGAGGGATCTTGTGACCGACGGGACGTTGCGGAAGCGGCAGTCCATTGAAATGTTGCATCGTCGGATAGTAACCGGAAACGATAGGCTTGTTCACATCGACGTAATCGACCTCGCCGAGATCGTTCGACAGTCTCTCCAGATTGTAGCGATCGAGCAACTGCTTGTGCATGTACAAGTATAATTCACCGCGGGCGTTCTGGGGCATGTTGTATTTAGCGGTGTTCATCCAGTACGGGAAATCGTGGGAATTCGCGACATAGAAGGAGCTCAAACCGACATCCTCGGTTAAGTAGCTTAATTTTTGCTGTTCCGGAACTTGCTCGTTCACCATATACCAGCCGCTGTAGTTGGCAGGAATGTAGTAGTAATCCACACCCCCGACGGTTTTCTTCGTGCCAACTGTAAACCAAGAGTAGTTTCAATATAGCGTGTAAAGTTTCTTTTATATAATTATTTTATTTGTATAATAAAATATATAGAATTTAAGAATAAAATAAAATAAATATTCGGTTTGATTAATGTACTAACCCGATTGTGTGTCGCCCATTGCGATGTGATAGGCCTTATGTATGACCTCCTCGTTGAAGAAGTAGTGAGGGAACACTTCGTAAGCCGGGGGCAGACGAATGTCCCTGGTGTCCGGGCGATGCAAGACGGCGACGCTCAACGTATAAATGAACATGAATTCGTTCACGTGGAAGCGAGCCCATACGGCGGTATTGTAGAAAGTGTCAAAGTCCTTGGCGGTGTAGAAAACACGGAATAGACTGATCGCATCCTCGTAATTTTGGAGGATTTTTACGGTGAAAATTTCTCCCCGTGGGAGCATTCCGTGCTTCCATCGCTGCAGGAACTCGGTCACTGCCGCCTGGAACAACCGGATCACGATATGGATTACAGCATCGTTCGCTAAATCAGAATCAGAATGAACTATTCCGGGATTTCAACAGCTTCTCATTCAATATAAGGTAGGCAAGAAAGTCTCTATCCACTATTCTAATAATTTTATTATAAAATAATTTAAAAAATAAAAAAATGATTATTAATTTTTAATATAATAAATATAATTTATAGAAATTGTACACACATATTACAGAAAAATAATTATTTTTTTCAAATGTATAGCTCTAATTGTGCTGCGTCCAATACCTGATCCGTGAAGGAAGCGATGTTGTCTTCGAGGTTGAAGGATCGCGCCTTTTGATAGAGCTCCGGATGGTAGACGGTCGGCTGGTCGACGTGCCAGAACAGCTCGTAGATGCTCTTCTGCTTGATCAGGTACGCCTTGTCGGCGGTACGGGTAGGCACTTGCGTGGCATGAGCCAGGCACGCAGCCGCCAGGAACAACACAATCGCTTTCATCCTCGTGCTTGCTTCGCGAAGGATCGGCTCGCAGCATCTCTCGCAAGCTGCATTATATACTACTCTTTGTCGAGATAACAAAAATTTCGGAATACACGATTATGGGACCGATGAGATAACCATGCAGCTACACCGATAACCAATCTATTCGTTGTTTGTGTAATTAATTATCTTTATATTGATAATTTTGTGTCTACCCTTTGACTCTTTGAAAATCCGGGACTTGTGTTTTTCGTATCATTACGTTTTGTTTCGCGTTATTTGTTTTAAAAAAAAATTACATTTTTCTTGTAATATTTCTTTGCAATATATCAAAATATTTTTGATTCTTCGAGTATTTTTTTGAGATATAGATTAAAGTTTTAATGAAACGAAGCAGAATTGAGATAAGTTACATGTGTGGCGAAATTTTATTGTAAAATCTTTTGATAACAAATTAAAACATATTGCCATGTTTTAATGCCCAAGCTGATATCTTTTCTCAGTTAGAAAAGTAATAGTTATTTTTAGGAATACTCGCAAGCGCACGTCATAAAATATATTATTGTTATATGCAAGAGTTTCCGAACAATATTTAACGCATAAAAAATTGCAAAATGATAAGAGAAATCGCAACACAAAGCTAATTTAGATAGCAAATCATTGAGTTTCATCAATGTTTTTTCAAGCAGTTGAGAAAGATTTATATAGAAAAGATTTTATTAAAATCCAAGAATAAAAGATAAGTATTTGCAAGAATATATTCGTATTAATAAGCAATAAATAATATTCATTTAAATTGCAAACAGATCTCTTGCATAATACGATAACGAATGCGATAAAGTATATATAACTCGTTTTTTTACGATTATATATAACTACAACTTTGATAAACTGTTACTTAATGATTATATAATATATTATTCGAGTTATTTTTACAAGATTCGAGTGAAAAGTCTTCGATTAAATAACAAAAATAGAACAAATTATCCCCCAAAATATTCAAATCTCTCCTTATATAAAAATAATCAAACATTAGTCAGAGTCTTTGTATACATATATATATATATTAGAAATTCTTATATTTCAAAAATATTTATATAAAGAGCGAAGAAATATAACAGAGAGAAAGAAACCTTTCATAGGATTAAACAGTTACTTATTTATGATCTATTCATGTATTCTTCTACTTGTCTCATTTTTGAAAAATTTACCTTATTTGTCTTTAATGTAAATGTTTATAGATATAAATAATTTTTTGGTTCAATTAAATTTGTTAAATTTATATTAATATTTTGTTACGATTAAAAATTTTTTAATTTCATAGAATGGGTTTCACAGACGAAATTATAGATCTTTATTTTTCTCGTTTATTTTATATAAACTTAAATAAAATTTTTGTAAACCTCAAGATTAATTATATAAAGTTATTTATAATTAAATGTTAAATAGTTATATTGCAAATGAGAGATAGTATCGAGATAATATCAATAAAACTTATCCTGAAGAATTGCTCAACCAATTAATTTTTTAATGAAAGAAAGGATGAGGAATATTACTTCATTTAATAGCTAAAGTTTAAATGAAATGTATGAGTAGGAAATGTTGTATATCATTAACTTTTTGATAATTTATTTCTATGGCATATTCTTTTTTTTTGAAAACATGTAAAAATCCATTTCTCAGTCTTATTATAAAGACGCTTGAGTCTAAAAATAAATTTCTCTTTAATCTTTGTAAACAAAACTATTTGACGTAAACGTAAGGTAGTAATCAAATGGCTATAGATAATTGATAACCAAATCTGTGCACAAAAATAATGCTTAATGATTGCTAATTAGTACATTTGACAGTTTCAATACAGTCAATATACTTTCAATGGCATTTTTCTCTGATATTATTTTTTTTTTCTTAATTTCTAAGCTACAAAACGCATCATACGAATTGTTTTCAATGTAATAAAACATACATTTTTTCAAAATTTTAAAAAGTAAATTTTTATATAAACACTTTTCTCAAAGATATCAAATATTATATCACACATAATTGATAATTAAATTTATACAAGCAGACATTAAGGAAAATTGATCAAACATGAGAAATTCAAGTAGAAAATTAATTTCGCAAAATGTAAAAAGCTTCGCAAGTTAAAGGAGAAGACATTTATAAAACAGATATTATTTTAGGTTCGTAGCACGAGGAGAGGAGAGACGGATTCGCATAAATCTTTTTTCTCACAGAACACATAATTTCTCAGCATTCTTTATTGAAAGAAACGTTTTAATTCACGTACCACACTCGAGTGTGATACATATGCAGTTCTAAACGGTAATTGTAATAAAATAGTACTAAAGTCTTCTTCGGCAGGTTTATGCAAAGTTCGGTAATTTAAAAGTTCATCGTCTTTTCGTTCTCCATCGTGTGATAGATGTTCACGTCCTTTAGTAACATGTTTGGTGTGAGGAACTTCCACGGGTACATCGGTCTGTCGAGCGGAAAGCCGAGCGGTTTTCCTTCAAACATCAATTTGCCGAAGATCGGCAGCTCTATGTTTGTGATCTTAGTGTCGTCGAGCGTGCTCAAATAGAAGAACATCTTGAATCGCATCCCCTCAGGTTTGCCTTTGGGCAGAGTCAGACGCTCGGGCAGAGTGAAGAGCCTCTCGTAGTAAGTGAATGGTTCGCCACCACCCATAGCGTTCTCCAACTTCTTGTAGAACATATCGCTGGACATCATGTCGGGCATGGTGTAGATCGAGTCCGAGCTGCGGCGTTCGATGGTGTTCGTGCCTTGTCTCACTGAAAGAACGAGCATTAATGACATTTCCGAAAAAATAGAAAAAAGAAAGAAAAATCTGCAGCCAAATTGCATCAGGACTTACGCGTTATAACAAATTTATCCATCTCGAGGAAGTATTTGTAGTATTCGCGGAGGTACGACAGATCTTTCTCCTTGTGAGTGTCATCGAGAGCGGGTCCAAGGAAGATCTTGAGTAAGGCTTTGGTCTCCTTGTCGCTGTTGATGTTGAAGCGATAGGTAAACGGTTTATAGTTGAGGCAGTGACGACGAGTCTTCATACGTAACTTCATTCCCTCTTTGAAGCTCTCCACGGAGAGGGCATTGTTGATGAATGTATCGCAGTTGTCGAAGTAGGTCATCAGCTTGTCAATACTGACGGATTCGAACTTGACGCCCGGGAACATTAGTTCGTTCTGGGTATATACGGGCATATTTTTCTTGTATCTACGAGAAAGAGAAAGAAAGAGACAAATTAAGATTAAAACTTTTATATGATTTCAGAAAAAATAAAGAAGAAACCGCGCGTACGAACCTGAAGAAGTACATCATGATCCTCTTGTTCAAACGATAAAATCCTGGATCTCTCAAGCTGGTGCTGTAACATTGGAGAGCGCTCGGGATCACCTTGTTCTTGTCCTTGTAGTCAATGTTGAAACCGAGGATGTCCCGGGCGAGAGCGTCGTACATTCCGTAGAAGCGTCGGTTGCACGAGTCCCTGTTACCTTCGATCAGGTTCGCGAGCATGCTCAAGCCCTCGGGAGTGTAGATGTTGATTTGCTTGCCATTCTTGTCGTACACATAGCCAAGATCGATGGCGTTCATGATACGCATCTCCAGAGCCTCGATATTCTGTTCGCGATAGATTTATAAATAAATAAGTAAGACAAAAATAAAATAATCATAGCGTAGAAATAATGAATGAATGACAACACCTTCAGATATTTGTATTTATAGAACGGCACGTTCATATAGCGAGAACGTTGCGGCATGACGAGTCCGTTATTATACATAAGAGTTGAATAGTAGCCCGGGTAGAAAGGCTTGTTCCAATCAAAGTCCTCGACGTCGCCCATATCGTTGGAGATGCGTTCCAAGTAGTAGCGACTCAGCAATTGCTTGTGTTTGAAAAAATAGAAATAGCCGCGGAAATATGCCGGGATGTCGAAGTCCTTCATGTCCAGCCAGAAGGGCATTACATGGCGAACGTAATAGTAGTAGGCGTTCAGACCAACGTCCTCCATGAAGTAATCCAGTTTGTACTCGTCATCAAGGTAAGGTTTGACCAAGTTCCCGGAGTAGTTGGCGTAGATCATGTAGCTGTCGACATTATCCATGTTGGTGGACAGCATTCCTGTTTGCGAAGAAGACATTTATACTTGTGCATAATTTCGTCAATTCCTTTTTCAGTTTTCAGAGGATCGCGATGTGACTTACCGCGCGTCATCTTGATGTCGTGAGCCTGCTGGATTACGTCGCTATCGAAGAATAGATTGGGATAGATCTCATAGGGAGCCGGCAGTCTCATGTACTTGCAGTCGGGACGATAGAAGACAGCGATGGTGAAGGCGGACGTGAAGACGCCGTCGTTGAGATGGAGACGAGCCCAAGACGCGGTCTTGTAGAAGGTCTGGAAGTCCTTGGCGCAGTAGAAAAGCTTGAAGAGGAGCTTCATCTCCTCGCGATGTTCCTCGTAATATGACGAGTAAATTGCATTACGACTAAGCATACCGTTTTTGTACATTTGCAGGAACTCCTGAACAATCATCTGCGGAAAAAAATGGAAAGAGAGATTAATGAACAATGATGATGTATGTATAGAAATTCGGAGAACGAAAGAAGGACATGCTTAAAGAGTATCTATGAGATTGGGATCCTTCAGACGTCTTTATTTTATTCTCGAGGTAACATTTTCCGTCTTTAAATTAGTATAGGTACCTTGTCATTATACATGTCCATGTTGCTTTCTATGTCGTAATTGCGGCCAATTTCGTAGAACTCCATATCGGTAAGGGTGTTTTGCTTGACGAAGAACAGCAGCTCGTAGATCTTCTTCTGCTTGTGGAGGAAGTCCATGTCGGCGGTCTTACCGGTGATGTGCAACCCCTTCGACGCGCATAGCGCGACCAGCGCTAAGAACAAGAGCTCCTTCAGCATCGTGCTCAGCCTTCGACGTCTTCACGCAAGCCTCGTATACCTCCGCAAGAGGAGAACGGATAGCTGGTAGCTGGACTGTTGCCGGCTTTTATACCGGTAATAGTGTGATTTCGTTATAATCAGCTGACCTGAAGTCGCGACCTTCCCAGACCTGCCTGGTTCAGTCTGTTTTCTCGCTCTTTATCTTCGTTCGCGTGTCACACCTTCCAATATCAGACACACTCATCAACTTTTGCTCGGTAGGGGTAAGTCAAAGAATCGAAAAGCTCAGTCTTCTCTACGAAATCGATGAGGAAACTAAATCATCCCCTCGCTCCCGATTTTACAATATGCGATATGAGTTAACAATGAGAGATCATTATAAGCTTTTGTCTCATGGTATCTAGCAATTTCATCAAAGTGATTAAATTATTAAACGTTAATATTGTAATGTTGATTAATATTATCTAATTAATTTTAATATACAGTTTACAAAATGGAGTGGCAGCTCCACTGATTCTTTAATTCATTTTGAGCGAATGTTTTATATAAAAAATTTGATTTGTTGCGCTTTTTCGATATTTTTAAATATCTTGATGTGTCGTGTCGAAATTCTGTTTGACCAAAGTCTATTCGAAATTAAACGAAGAATAAGAATTTACAATATCTTACAATAATGATTGATTCTCACTTCTTATTTCGATCGCTCGTAACTCAAAAGAAAAGATATTCCAGACTGACACGTGAAATCTTTTTCTTACATATCCAACCATCTTAGATATCCACCGCAATTTAAAATACAATATCAAAATTACAATAAAAATTACAATTTTGTGATTAAATAATTGTGCATATAATATATATAACAGGATGTAACGCTTGTAAAATATAGGCAAAATCGCTTCATCTTCGTATCATATTCGCTTTTCGTTATCTTATCAAATATTTTTCATGTCTGCTTTGCTTTGCAACTAGTGTGATAACGATTAATTGACATGATACCTATATTTTCTTGGGTGAAATTCCTACGTAAACATGATTACATTAATAATAAAAGAAACGGAACGGCTCTCTCGGCCTTGCAGTTGTAATGTTCCTTATCACTTACGATATATAAGGCATTCCAGGTTCATCTCACCCTTTCCTTATTTACATATTCTTTCGGAAATCTTTATTTTTTTTAACACAATAGCACGCCAAGATATCGCGCGATATATATATATATATATATATATATGTATATATATATATTATATATATATATATATATATATATATATATATATATATAATTATTTTATAGTGCTTGAAAATTTACAAATTTTACGAATTAATTTATCCAATATCCAAGTTGAAGCAAATACAATTCTTTATCAGAATTTTAAATTCAGAATTAACTTCGATAATATGTAATATAGATTTCACTATTCTAATCTTATAGAACTTTAATCTGAAAGATGTGTATACGCATATATAACAAATATTAGATAAGAAAAAATATTAAACTAAAAAATCTTTTTATTTAATTAAAAAAACATTAATTGAATATTTAAGAAAATAACAATATAAATAATTATCCATAAAAAAGAAAAGTACGAAGAATATCATTGTGCCACACATTTGTGGACAAAAGAATAATATTATTCTTCTCAGACAAGTCTTGAAAATCATGAAAGTACATTTTTATTCTTTTTACGTTGCTGTACAGTCTATTGTTAATTAAGCTAATTAAAACAGAGATTAGAAAGATATTAGAAATTTTCAGCAAAAAATAGTTTAAATGCGAGATAAAAATCTAAGAATTGAATGGATAATTATTTACTATATTTCCATAGTTTTATTAATATTTGTATTATTTTTATAATCACAAGAGCACGAAAGAGATCAATAATATTATTTAATGATTATCAATAATTGCGCATGTATTTTTTAAAAAAACAAAAACAGTATTATGTAAGTATATGTAGGATAGAGCGCGGAAAAGATGATGATATATATATGGCTATAGTTTAAAGTTTAAAGGCTAAAGAAGACTAATAATCTTGTAATTAAAGAAGTCAAAGTTTAGGAACTACAATTCTCAAATAAATATAAACATAATTTCCACAAAAATGTCAATAAGTACTTAAATATTAAATTTTATCAACTTTTCCATAGTCGGCTAAACTATCATAAGTAGAAAATTAAATTGGAAAACAGCTAAAGCGGTTTCTAACTGTTCAGCAATAAATTATCGATAAACACGGTACTGAGAGAGGATGTTTATATCTTACAAGTCGCAATATTTAAACACAGTTTAGTACATATCCATATATGTATATGTATCGTCAATACACATGCTTGACGACACGCGCCATTTTATCGCATGGTCTTCCAAAGTTTATCAAGCCTTCTTGTCGAAATTCGAATAATAAATAATAACGTGCCGGGTGATTTAAAGTCTCTCGTAAATAACAGAATCTATATACGTTGACGACGCACAAACAATTTCCACATAGTTCAAATACAATATAAATGAGATTATATAGACTTAAATTTTTCCATTACATAGAACGATCCATTCTTTTGTTAGTGGTACAAGCGAGATGACGCGATTTAAATGAAAATAGAAAATATACAATGCTGTATATCTCCGAGGCTTCATTCCTAAAAAATTTCTTAAATAAAAAAATTATTAATATATTTATAAATGTAAAATAATTTCCGAATACTTGACAAAACATGAATTGTTCCATGTATTTCAGTGAGTATCAATGTACGAGTGATAGTTTTTTTCTGTATTTAAAAAAAAATAATAATTCAGTTTCCAAATTTATAAAATTATAAAGTTTTTACATTAATTATTTATATTATGAAAAACGCTGTTGGAACGGACTCGTTGATTTATGGCACAAAATATTATCAAAAGTTATGTGGACTTAAAATTACACATTTGTAGAATAAAACTACTTATAAAAGAAACTAATACATTGATACAAACAATATGGCTTACAATGAATAATATTTACAAATTCTAAGTTTCATTTATAAAAAAATACTTTGATTCTATTTCTTACATTATTTGTTGTATTCAAATATATAACATCTCTATATTATAAATCGATAGACTTATAACAAGAGGAAAAAGCACTTATTGCTTATTAATTATAAATGTGAAATAGTATACTCATATTTAATATTATATTCACCATGGAAAATTGGGTATATTATAAGGATGGACGTTATAAAATTATTAAAGTATGTTATATATTTGGGTTTTTTTTCTAAATTCATTTTATAACAGCAAAAATAAATGTTTCCAGAAGAAGAGTATTATTTTATACATCATCTTCATTACAGTCATTCCCACCAAGGATAACAAGCAAAGCCATTATTAAAAGGAATTATTGTAATACATATAAATTGTAATATAAAAAGAGGTACTCTATTTCTTTTTTTTTTATTATTAACGTTTATATATAACCTTTTTTGACAACAGCTGTTCTAATTTTGTCAATGTCTTGCGACAAATAAAAGTTTCGAACAGAATAATATTACCAAGAAAAAATCATTTCATTAATGGCCAATATTCTATTCTTGAATTACAAATTTTATTATTATTCTATTAAGTTCTCTCTCGTATCTCCTTCTTCCTTTCAAAAAAATATACTATTTTTCAGGCACAAGATTATCTTATTTAATTAATTATCCAAGTATTATATTCTTGAACAAAAAACAATCATGATTTTAATAATTTTAACTGATATTCTTTACATTTGTAAATAAATTATAATTTGACATATTTTGTGAAAAAATCTATTTTATATGTCCGTATAATACAAAAATATTTAAAGAAAATTATAGACAAATACAATATATATAAACTAGGCTATACAAAATATAAGATAATAAATAAATTTCTGTCTTGAATACTGTAGCAAATTGAAAATCTTTTAAAATGAGCTTTATATTTATGGCCTTCAATGAATTAATGATTAGGTAAATTATTCTGTTACTGACCAATTAAATTCAACTGTGCATAGAATCGTTGTCATTCATATCATCACTCTCGGATTTTATGTTTTTAATCTCCTCATCATCTTGTTCATCTTGTTCATCCTGATCCGACATCTCTTCCCAATTATCGTCGGATTCGCTGCTCAAATCAACATCGTCTTTGTCAGGACCTTCGTCCGACGAATCTGTGTGTATATATACATGTATATTTTTAATAATGTAATAATGAATAATTTATTTAAATCACAATTTTTTAGATAAACTAACCTGCATCTTGATAAACGAGCAAGCTCTCCTCGATTATGTCCTTATTATTTTCCTCATTAGCTTGAGATATTTGTCCCGTTATGAGGGAAACTCTACCTCTTAATCTTTGTACGGCCGTCAAAAGCATTAATTTCGCATCGATAAAACTTAGAATAGGACTGAGCACCTCCGCGATATCTGGTCGCGACATCAAGTGCGCCGCATGAGTTGTGATCAAGGCTTGCAACCACATCACTGCAATCTTACTCCTAAATATAGACAAAGAAATCACTGTTTTAATTTATAGAAATGTTTTAATGAAATTAGATATGAATTTTATATGATCTCACAAGAAATAAGACTCAGAAAATTTATATATAAAAAAATAGAGCATATAACAGTATAATTACACATATGTTTTGCCTTGCAACATAACGGTTAGTTCCTTGAGCAATGGCGTTATCGCCTGTACTGGTAATTTCGTGATGGTGTTACGAATTACAGATTCGTTCTTTGTGAACAATACCGTCGCCAAAATAGTTCTATCTTTGCTGTTCAATGCTTGCATCAGTAATTGCGTCATATTGGCTCCTTTTGTCGGTATCCTTCCTGGTGTATTCGCATCCGCATTCAAACTAAGATTCTCCAATCTATCTTTTAAGAGTAATTGGGAACCTGAATTGGTCCTATTTCTTTTTAATATCGAGCCTCCTATTCCTACAACAGAAAACATTTCTCTATTTTTCTTCTCTTTATATATTCTTTCTCTTTTATTCTTGTTCATCGATTGACATATTATTGTAATCAATCATTTACTTTCATAATAAACTGAAAAAGGAGAGGAAAAAGAAACAGAAAATATAATTATATAATTAATAAGTCACCTGGTGCAAGATATTTAACATCTTCTTCTATCGAGGTAGGTTTTACTTTAGAAATAGTCTCTTCTTTCCTTTCTTTTGATTTTTTTGTGTCCAACTTTTCCGATCTGATTAAACATTGCACTTTGTCTGAAAAGTCGGGCGTAACATTCTCGAACGTTAAATTCGAGTAACTACCATACGCCAACAACACTTTTTCATCCTCAGTTAGATGGCCTGCTAAAATAGGAATCTGTTGAACAGTCTCTTTCTGATTGACATCTGCTGCAACCGCAATGTTTAGAGATGGTTTCAATGGTTTTGTATGGCCATTTGGTTGATATTTAAACAATTGTGCTTGACCCGACCGAGTAGTGGCTAATACAACAACTTGTTGCGACTCTTCCAGAAGAATCGTTGAAACGGATGTAGCCTCGTCTTGCATGGATAATGTTGCCATCGACGCTTTGTCATTTTTATTCTAAACAGAGAATCAAAAAACGATTTAATTGTAAAATTTATATACATTATAATATTCAAGAAAACTAAATTTGTTATTAAATTTAAGATGAAAGTCCTTACAACAGAACAAAAATTTATTTAAATTTTCTTTTATTGCAGTTTTCTATTTTCAAAGTTAAATTTATATTTTTATATAAATTAAAATAAAAAGAAATAAACTTTATTATATTCCAACAATTTAATTTCGAAGACTTTTCATACCATGCTACTCTTCTATAGGAATTTCCTCCTCAAAATTAAATCAAGTCCTTTACCATTTTATATGCTAGTTACAAATTATATGTTATATTGAGAAGTGAAATTAAATATAACATATACCTTATCTAATGACCATACAGAGAGATAACCATCCGAGCGAGCACCGCTGATTAGGTAACTGATAGACTCGTCTATTTTCACAGTGTGGAGAAAGACGACGTGATTGGCATGTCCGGTAAAGGTGCGAATTAATTGTTTCGTCGTCAAGCTCCACCACTTGATTATCCTCTCCGCAGACAGCAAGGACTTTCCATTAGCCGGAATGGCAAGAGCTGTGACTTTTGCCTTGCCAGATTTCCATTTACACTTGATCCCGTTCTCTTGAAGATTCCATTCCACAATGTGATAGTCATCGGCTGCTGTGATCAATCCGGTGCACGTGGACCAAGCCATCGCTGTGACAGTGGACGAATGACCGTTCTCTAGTGTAACGCTGACATGCGCAGCCGCTATGTCGTACAACATAACTTTCCCGCTAACCGAACCCATCGCCACCACAGACTTGTGCTCGGCATCTTCCGAAACTGACTTTCTTCTGCGTCTCTTCCTCGACGATGGCTTGAGAGGGACATGAAATAAGACGTTTCATATTACACACTTGGAAGAAATAAATATCTCTAAAATGTTTTTCTTTTCGTTTTTATTTCCTTTCTCTAATACTCATATCGAAACCTAAAAATCTCATTGACGAACAGCGAGGGACTTTGCTAAAGCTCTCGAAAGACATCAACGCGCGTTTTTAACATAACCTTTCCAAGAGAGTGGCGTATAGATAAAATTAAAAAAATAAAAAAATAAATAACGTAACGGGAAACACAGGAGGATAAAGATAGGGAAATGATAGTGGACTCGAGAGAAGATCGCGCGCAGCAAACGCGTAAGTCGAGCGAAAGATGAGAAAGAAGGGTGCCGCGGTTTCGAGAGCACATGGTGTCTTACCGATGCATTGCCCGCCGATTGCTGGCTCACGGAGATCCATTCTAGGGCGCTGCACGGCGACGATAAATGTCGATTAGGTGTATATTCGTGCTTCAATCGGCCATTCGTGGTCTCCCAAATCTTCAACTTGCCGTCGTTGCCGCAATGCGCGTAATATTGACCATCCGGAGAGAAAGCGGAACAGCAGGCCGCGTTCGCCATCTTGCTTTGTACTGAAGGAAATGTGTGTGGGTTGTCAGTCGTCAGTGGTTCTCACGCGAATTTTCCGTCTGTGAAAACGCGACAAAAATTTTGGGCGCTTTCCACTGTATATATCACGTGTCCAAGCTGAATTTCCCGCTCGTTATTTAATATTCTGCCTAAAAAAAAAAAAATAGAATTATAAAATACATCTTTTTCATATTATACACTGATGTATAAAATTATGATATATGCAATATTTTCTTGAAATATTGAACACTATCGTAACAATCTTTAATTTACATTTGCTATACATTTATATATATAAATTATCGATTGATATATCGTTTGATCATTTGCTAAAAGTTCTATTGTTGAAACCACGTTGAAACAACAAGTACTCACTCCTATTGTAATAAAGTAAAATTAACAATATATATTTTCTAATGTACTAATTATTGTAACATCCAAGATATATAACAAATACGAAATAATACGAAGACACACATAAAATATGAAATAATACAGAGATATAATAATATAATAATATATATTCGATATATTTTAGTATATCTTTTTCTCTTCTTATAATCTATAGAAATTAAAATTTTTCTTTATTTTATAATTTAAATTTATATAAAATTGAAGGGTTTTTATTTGCTTCTTAAAGCTAAAACAATAGTAGAAATAAACAAAGATATTATATGCAATGAATATATTATCGTGCAACTCAAGTTTTAAACTAAAGACAATCTGTTCGTTTGAATGAATTGATTCCCACAAATAAAAACGTTATAAAAAGATTTTTCAGTCTTTTCATATATGCCACCTGTTTATTCTGCTTTAACATAATAAAGCATCGTTATATATATCACTTTAATTTATAAAATTAATTTATTATTTATTATTAATTTATTATATTATTATTATTAAATAATTATTGATAAATGTTTATATAACATAATGTTAAATATATAATTGTTTAATAAAAGTATTTTTGTGCTTTGTTATGAATTATATTTTATATATAAGTCTTTAGCTTTATTATAATAATTTTTGTAGTTTTGTCACTATATATAAAATACATTTTATTTCGTAAATATATAATATACATATCCGGTACGCGTTTACCTGATGGCTTTGTTCGTGTCCGACGCATTCTCTGTATCAGGTAAAAAAATATTCTTTCCCTTTCCTATTCATCGTTCATCCCTTTTTCAGTGCCATTCAAATCGTCGAAAAAGTCTGCATTCGTCCATTTCATACCTGGATCATACCTATATTCAAACCATATAATCGAGTCACAACTAAATAGTGGAGAATTTGATGCTTTGCGTCTTATTTTTTATTTATTCGCGACTTATTAATTAATATTTGCACACATTGGTCCTGTCACCGTGACTAAATAGTATAAACTGTATACTTGGTTCCAGACAACAGACAACAGAAAAAATGAACTATAATAGGGGAATCTTGGTAGAAGAGGAAGAAAATCAGATAGTTCCTAACAGAGCTAAACAATTTTATTTACTAAAAGAGGATAATGGTATGTATGTACTTCCAGCATAGATCATTAAAAAATATTACAAATCAATCAACGAAAATCTTTTATATCGTGAACGTTCGAATATTTGTTTGTTAGCAAAAATTCTTGATTTTATAGATAAAATCACTTAAGTTTATGATTTTAGATATATTTATTATACACGAAATTGTGCAAAACACACACATTTTTACATTCGTCTTGCGAAGGCACACAGCTATAAACTTTTTGTTACAAAACGATGAAACAAATATCATGAAGAAATAATTAAAATTATATGTTTACAGAAAAGACAATGGTTGTAGAACCGTTGATGGAATTGGGAATTATACTCTCAAAGCAAAACCAAAATCCCGAATCTGCTGAGTCTACTGTTAGAAAACGTCGAAATGTAACTAAAGATGAACCATATTCCCAGACTAATTCTGAATATACAAAAGAACAGTTAAATCATGTAAAAAGGTAGATATTTTAATGCTCAGACTATTTTTTAACAGTTCCAACAGATTTCTGAAATATTTATTTGTTTGTATTATGATTGTTTTAAATTGTTTAATACTTGTATAAAATATACTTCTCTTTTACAAGGACATTAATTATTTCAGGGTAAAGAAATGCGAGAATTATTATGAGATCTTAGAAGTCAGCAAAGATGCTACAGGCAATGACATTATAGAAGCTTATAAGAGATTAGCCTTTCAATTACATCCTGACAAAAATAAAGCACCAGGTGCTGTTAAAGCTTTTAAAGGTAAGTTTACTCTATATAATTTACAATAAAGGATTATTTATATCAAATTAATACATTTAAGTGAAAAATCTGTTTATTCTCTTACAGCTATTGGTAAAGCGGTTGCCATTCTTATTGATCCGGAGCAGCGGAAACAATACTATAATGACATGTATGGTCTTGAAAAAGAGAGAATGCAAAATGCACATACCAATTCTCAGGTAGAGTAGAACAGCATTTGCACTTCCAGGACAATTTCAATGTTTATTTATAACATATAACATTTTACAGCAAACAAATAGATATTCCCGATCAAATAGATGTATCCAACTTCTTAAAATGTTATCAATATTGCTTTTATTGTCATATATGTTATATATGACAAGTAGTTTTTCCACATATGACAATCCCATTAACAAAACTATTGATAATACTGAACCAGAATATAGTCTGTATAAAAATAAGTAAGTATAATTAATGTCATTTAAACATACTGGGAATTATAGATATAATTTTCTTCTCAAAAAAACTTTTCTTCTCTTCTACAGAATGTATTGTGTGGCCAGAAAAACTAACTATACTTCAGAAAAATATACTGTTACATATTATGTTAAAGAGAACTTTCACTACAAAGATGAAGATAGTTTAAAGGCGATGGAATTTTTCATTATGGAGAAGTACGTCGAGAATTTAAGACAAGAATGCATCAAACAGCATATTTTCAGTATGTATATAGTAATTTCTTTATCTTTCTTTCTGATATATCCGACATTTTTTATTGCTGTTACAAGTTACAGTTATATAACTTTCTTTAACATTCAAGACTTGAAAAAAATTTTTATTATTTTTTTCTAGAACAAAAAATAATAAAACAAAAAATGAAATCCAATAATCCGGAAGATGTTATGCATTTGAAAACTATAAATCTCACAATGCCTTACTGTCAGAGATATGAAGAAATGACAGGACACAATGCGATAAATATGAATTAAATTGTTAATTTATGCATGTGAGATGTATAAAGATATAAGTATATTTATATAATTATCTTTGGATATATATGACAAAAATTTGGCATATAAAATTCACTTACATTTATCACAGGTAATATATGATGACACAATAGATAAGAATATTCCCTCTCTGACTTCGTAAGGTCTTCCGCAAGATTGATTCAAAGATCTCTACTTGAAGATTTCATTCTACAATGTGACAGTTGTCAACTGCGATCAATCTGTCACACATTGACCAAGCCATCGCTATAATAGTGACCAAATGACCATTCTTCAATATAATCTTGATGTGCACGGTTGCTATAGAATAACTTTCCCGCTAACTGAAGCCATCGCTACCACAGACTTGTGCTCGGCCTCTTCTGAAATTAACTTTCTCTTGCATCTCTTCCTCGACGATGGCTTGAGAGAGAAACATGGAAGAAGACGTTTTATATTACACACTTGAGAAAAATAAATATTTCTACAGTATTTTTCTTCTCATTTCTTTCCTTTCTCTAATACTCATATCGAAATCTAAAAATCTCATTGACGAACAGCGAGAGACTTTGCTAAAGATCTCAAAAAACACCAATGCGCGTTTTTAACATAACCTTTCAAAGAGAGTGACGTATAGATAATTTAAAAACAAAATAACATAAACAGGAAACACTTTCGTAAGGATAGAGATTGAAAATGTCGTGGATTCAAGAGAGAATCGTGTGTAGCAAATAAATAGAGCGAAAAATGAGAAAGAAGAGAACCGTGGTTTACCGATGCGTTGTCCTCTTTTTTTTAGCTCATGAAGATCGATCCTAGAACGCTGCACAGCAACAATAAATGCCGATTAGGT
This sequence comes from Prenolepis imparis, assembly GCF_030444845.1. NCBI lineage: Eukaryota > Metazoa > Arthropoda > Insecta > Hymenoptera > Formicidae > Prenolepis > Prenolepis imparis. The sequence continues at coordinate 13,115,887 of NW_028141168.1, read as the reverse complement.
CCTCGTGTTTCAACCAGGCATTCGCGATCTGTCATCGCCGTAATCGCGTAATATTAACCATTCGGAGAAAAAGAAACGGAACTGCAGGCTCACGCTCTCCATTTTATTTGTTTTGAAACGTCATAAATATCAGTGGTTCTCACGTGACTCTCTATCCGTCCGTGAAAACGCGGCGAAAGATAAAATTTCACGGAAAACACTCCATCTGACGGCCAATCCGCGTTGAACAAGTATATGCGCGATAGTTGAGCACGTTTCGATATTTCGGAACTTTGGATCCGAATAAATTTTTGCGAAAGTTTTCCTCTCCGATTACGCGCGCGCGTGTACAATTTGTGACTTGTGACTTGTGACCTCGCACCGTCCCCCACCCCCCACCGCCGCGCCACATTCCGATCCCACCTCGCTCTACCGCTCTACCCCCACCATTCCCCCACTCTTCTCTCTCCCTACTCCCTACTACGCACGCGAGACGCGAGCTCGCCGGCGCGCTGCGCGCGCACCGCGCACCCCCACTCCTCACTTGCGCGACGCGCGACGGCCGACGGCGCGACCGCGCGACTGAAATTGGTAACACTGCGTACTGTGTATGAGTGTGTGCGATGCTGCAACTGTGCGTGTGTATGACATATGTATACGCACGACGTATGTACACGTACGATTCGTTTATTCGATTTTTTTATTCGTTTGGCCGAAATATCGCAGCTGATCGCAGATGATGAATTGACGTGATGGCTCGTTCGTTCGTGTCCCTCGCATCCAGTACTCAATCACATCCGGCCATTCGATCGTATTGATATTCATGACGTGTGATCGAGTCACACGTTACGGCGGAGAGAGTGTGTGAATTAAAACCCTTCGCGACTTACTGAACCATTTTTGCCCTGTCACCGTGACCGAATAATATAAAACAACTGTAACTTGGACTCCCGTACGACGTACAAGATGGACAGCAATAAGGACGAGGCGGAGCGATGCACGGAACTCGCGGAACGATATGTGCGAGAGAGAAAATACGAGGAGGCCGAGAAGTTTATCCGCAAAGCCCAGAAACTTTATCCGACGAAGAAGGCTGAGGGTACGTGCGACTTCCAGCGAAACCGTACATCGTTAAACGATGATAAATAAATAAACAACGAGAATCTTTCGTATTGTGCACGTTTGTACTGTTTGTGTCTCAACAAAATTTCTTGATATATTTATTACAGACGAAATCGCACACATAATTTTTACATCCGTCTTGCGAAAGCACAGCTTCTGTAAACTTTTTTTTGTTGGAGAGCGATGGAACAAGTGTCATGAAGGTATAATCAAATAATTATATATTTATAGAATTGTTGGCGGAAGTGACGATACTCTCAAAGCAAAACCAAAAACCCGAGTCTGCTGAGCCTACTGTTAGAAAACGCCAAAATGTAACTAAAGATGGAACACATTCCCAAACTAATTCTGAATATACGAAAGAACAGTTGGATCATGTCAAAAGGTAGATACTTTAACGGTCAGACTGTTTTAACGGTTCCAACAGATGAAACATTTATTTGTTTATATTATGATTGTTTTAAATTGTTGAATACTTGTACAAAATAAATATACTTCTCTTCTACAAGGACATTAATTATTTCAGGATAAAGAAATGCAAGGATTATTATGAGATTTTAGGAGTCAACAAAGATGCTACAGACAGCGACATTAAAAAAGCTTATAAGAAATTAGCCCTTCAATTACATCCTGACAAAAATAAAGCACCAGGTGCTGCTGAAGCTTTTAAAGGTAAATTTACTCTATATAGTTGTAAAAAGAATTATTTATATCAAATACATTTAAGTGAAAAATCTGTTTATTCTCTTACAGCTATTGGTAACGCGGTTGCCATTCTTATTGATGCGGAGAAGCGGAAACAATATGACATGTATGGTCCTGAAGAAGAGCGAATGCAAAGTGCGCAACACCGCCAAGGTCATACACATTATAATTATACGCGTGGATTTGAAGGTAAAGAAAAAAGAGACATTAAATTAGAAAGTATTACAAATTTATGCATTAGAAAGTAATGATAAATTAAAATATCTGTGTATCTTTTTAGCTGATATCACAGCTGAGGAGTTATTTAACATGTTCTTTGGCGTTGGCTTTCCACAACAAGAATTTTATATGCGTCGGCCAGGTGGCAGATGGATGAGGCAACAAGAGCAAGCGCAACATACCCATTCTCAGGTAGAGTAGAACATCATTTGTGTTGGAGAAATTTTCACACTGTTTATTTATAATGTAACATATGATATTTTACAGCAAGCAAATGGATATACTACATTTCTTCAAATGTTACCAGTTTTATTACTAATATTGTTAACTATGATGAGCAGTTTTTTCATATCTGATCCAGTATATAGTCTGCATTCAAATTCGTAAGTATAATCAATGGCATTTGAACTTAACTAGAAATCATTGTATACAATAAAATACACATGTAATGTAACTTTCTTTTTATCTTCAGGAAATATTCTGTGGCGAGAACAACTCAAGGTTCACAAATTACATATTATGTTAAAGAGAACTTTCACAGTGAATATCAAGGCAGTTTACGTAGGCTAGAAATTTCAATTGAAGAAGAGTACTTTAATAACTTAAGACAAGCTTGTGCCAGAGAGAAGAATTACAGTATGTATATAGAAGTATTTCTTTTTCTATAAACATTCAAAAGATTTGAAAGAGAAAATATTATATTTGTAAATATTATTATTTCCTAGGGGAAGCCATGATGTGGAAAGCCCGTAATTTCGGAGATCATGATTTATACCTGAAAGCTAAAAATCTCGAAATGCCTTCATGTAAAAGATTACAAGAACTGCAAGAGAGAGTCTGATAGGCGAAAAATGTGAATTAAATAGAAGTCTATTGTAGATAGATGTATATTTATATATATAATTGTCTTTGGATGTGATGAAAATTTGGCATATAAAATGCAATTACATATATCATGTTTCTATACATCCAGAGGGTAAATCGTGTATTTCAAAGTCCACACAGAGAATACATGTTTGGACTACTTTTTAGCTGTTTATTCTATGTATAAATTGTAAATTGCATAATGCATGATCGATTGTGCAATGTGAATGAAGTTTTAATCTTTAGTTGGACTCGCACGAGTGAAGATACATACAAGAAAATTTCTCTGCTTTCATAGTTCCTACAATCTCTTTAAACGCATGTGTGTATATATGTACATACACACACACACACACATGATACTTATAAATTTATTATCTAAAAATTATATATATAAATATATAAATATATATTGAGAAAACAATATATACTCCTTCAACTTTTCATACACAAACTGATGATAGTGAAACATCCTTAGAAATATTATAGTCATTCTGAACACTCTTATTTATAATGAGTAAAATGAAAGCCTAGTACTTTCGTTAGTACGACCACACAAATCATTTAGATGAATATATGTATATAAATTCACAAATTTGCGAGTCCACAATTTATTTCGTAATAATATTACAATGCCTTTTCCAATTGTAATTAAGAAAGTAAATCTATGTCAGTTATTCATATTTACACTTGAAATGTTAAAATACAGTGGCCTATTAGTGTATGCATTTTTGGCAATTTTTAAAGATAAAAAAATTTATAGTTATATAATTTAACACAAGGAAAAAGAAAGAATAAAATTCGACAAGGTTGTATCTGGATATTTATCCTCAATCAATTAGCTATCTTTTTTAGTCTTAATTTTTATATAGAGTTTTGATTATTGATTTCACAAACACAAAATTTAAGTAATATTTTAAATATAAATTTATAGATAATTTAATTGTCAAATTGTAATTGCTTTTCACTTAAATTATACTTGTCTCGACATTTCTTTTATCAGTTTTATAATCATAGAGAATATAGTAGAGAATGTATACATATATATGTACATTGATAATATACACATGTATGTAATATTATTCAAATTAAGTTTATCATAATTATAAGTAAAAGTATAACATTTTAATATATATTTCCGATGAATTCTTGTATTTATTTGAATTATATAATAGAATTATATAAAGATAAAATTTTGCGATATTTGTGTAAAAGTTTATTCAAGTTAGTACATGGGGTAAACTTTTTCCTATTCTATTTTGATTTGGTTTTTATTAGATGTTGGTAGTAGATTTTCTCAATAACTTATGAAATTGAGATGAAAAAATTCGTTCTAATAGCAAAGCAATTTGAAAGATATTTGATGTTTCATATTTCTTATGCATTGTAAAAAATTGATCAAATTAAAGTAACGAGTTTTAAGAATATTTGAGGTTTCAAGTGTAAATGATGTTAAATCTCAGTGTTGATAATAATGTGTGTTTTTAATATATAATTACAAATTGTGCAATTTATTATATAAATTTAGTTATAGTTTATTAATATTTTATTAACGGTTTTTAGCATAAATATATTTGATAGAAATATAAATTATATATAAAAAAAATTTTTTCCCCCTTTAGTTAATAATATATAATTTAAACTTTTATATATATATTTATATACAATTAAACATAAAATTTGTATATAATTTCTCAAAAAAGCTGCCATATGACAAGTGAAATATTAAGGCTAATACACACGTAGCGACAGACGCAAAGCAACTGTATATGTACATTCAGTGAGAATCACTGGTCAAATGCTGAGATTGGGAAAATACTTTACTAGTGTCGATTATAACCTATAATCTGCAATTTTATGCTATTATTTATACGTGGCCTAAGATATTTTCTGCCTCAAAATAAGATGAGGTAAGTGCAAGAATGGCACTTATTATAATTTGATAATAGTAATCCGCAAAAACTTCATAACAAATGTTAAATAATCATAATTACAGATGTGACATGATATCTGCTTGAGGGGAGCCTCGCCAAATTAATTCCAGAAATAACAACAATCTTTAAAGTGACAACTTGATTATTTCTCGTCGTTGCCGTCTCTCATCATTCAGAAATATGTCGGGAAAAGGGAAGCAGAGTTCGAAGAAGGCTATTGTCAAGTCAGTACGCGAATCTGGAAAGACTGCACAGTCTTCGCTGGTAAACACTGACACAAGTTCCGAGACGCCAGAGCCAACGACGTCTCAAGCAATTTTAAAGACTGTTGACAACAATCAAAATCTGCCAACATATACCAACATCCTGAAACGCACAGCAGAAAAAGGTGCGGGCATGGAAGATCTCGACACACTGCAATTGGAACTCGAGACGCTCCTGTCAGCTGTCGTTGTAAGGTATCGCACTCTTCAAGAGGAGATCACCAACTTGTCGTCGGCAGAAGAACGTAGAGACAGACGCTCGAAGAGCGGAAAGAGCGTGCCTCTGCTCAACAAGAAGGTGCGCGAGGAAAAGTTTAAGCCAAAGGAGGTGAATACCAAAAGTCAGTCGCCTCTGTACACGAAACTCTACACGCAGAGAGCAGTAAGAAGTTCAGCCAGTCAGATAGCATCAAATGCACAAGAAATTGCGAGGATAGAGGGATCCAAGTCGGATGCGCCAAAGCTGCTTTTACCGAAAAACGATACGCCCAACAAGTTCTGGGCATCGGTGGATCCTTATTGCACCGACATTATGCCCGATGATATTAAATTGTTGGAGGAATTGATTGCCACGCACGGTAATATAAGTGAATTCAAAAAGATCCCACCTCTGGGCCGTCATTATAGCTTAATGTGGGCGCATAACGATTTGTTGCAAGAGGAAGAAGCGGCCAATCCGAACAGGGAAAAGAGAAAGAATCGTACAGACATGTCCCATTTGATATCCAAAAGCGATAAGAAAACTAACGGTATCGCGGGACCCCTCACTCAGCGACTGGTCTCTGCGCTTCTGGAGGAGAAGGTATACATCGGAAATAATAATACAGAGAATAAATTATTCCGCGATGGAGACTCGCCTGTTTTGCGGGATCTGACAATTCACAATTCCATTAACTTGGAGTTACGAATGCATAAGGAATTGGTCGAGCAGGGAATCTTGGAACCCGATGCACAGAAAAAGAATCAAGAGGATGATGAGATTCTCATAGAGATTAAAAGATGTCAACAGGAACTTTCTGCAGTGTCCAATCACAATGTTATACAGTTGAAGAGATTGTTAAATCTAGCCCAGGAGGAAAGTAAAAGGCAAGCGTTGAAACGGAAAATTAGCATCGTGGACAACGAAGTGATAGAGCATTATAAAAAATTAACTAAAGTCAAACAGAATAAAGAATCCTTAACAAAAAAAGATCAGGAGAAAGCATTGGCATGTCTACAGGAAAGAGAGAATCTTTTGGAACAATTAAATACCAAATAATCTAGTAGAATTTAGAAGTTTTACACAGCAGAGGAATGGAATAATTTAAGAGTATTTCTTAAAAACATATATATATATATATATATATATATATATATATATATATATATATATGTTTAAGAAATATGTTTGAACATATATAATAGTACAGTCACACTATAATATAGATTTTAAAGTCTTCATCAATCTGTCATAAGAAATATTCAATATGTGTGAGTACGATAATACTCTGCATTATCAGATTATGTAAATTGTTAATTTTTTGTATTAAAAAATATATAGATATATAGAAATTGTATAACACGATGAAAATTAAGCTACACAATATAAAGTTAAAATTCTCATGTTACACATACTATTGACCAAATTGAACGTATAATTTTCTCAGCACATATAATGTTGTGAGATTCTAATGCAGAGAGAAGTTTGAGTCTGAATAATATTGGAAACAAGATTTTTTTTTATTGAAAACATGAATTTGTCATTTTGCAGGAGCTATATTATGCAATCAATAATTGCCAAATGAGAGAGAAAGAATTACGAGAACTTATTATATAATACTCACAGTTTCATCTTTTATTTAAAAGTAATTCTTCATTGTACTAATTTTTATTGATATTTTATTGATATTCCATTACATGTCAATCATTCTTCCTTTAATTTAGAGATTTTTAATATAGAGTTTTGTATAATATAGAGTTTATAAATGAAATATTATATGTATTCACATATGTATATATTTAAAATTTATGCCTACACACACATGTATTTTGCACACACAAAAGTAAATTTAATAATAATCTATTTTGAACAGTGTGGAACATACAAATTATATGTATTCTAACATGTATAAGTATGTATATGTGTGAGGATCGATGTAAGAAGTAATTGTAAGATTCATTTTACATCAGTGACTTTAATTCGACATATTGTTATATTCATAATGATTTTTGAATTGCTTAATTTTTTTTATCATTGTAAACGATATAACATTTCATTGTAAACGATATAACATCATGCATATATACAATTTAGATTAAATGCATTTAAATAGTTTCGAGCCTTTAGTGTATAATCACAATTTAGTTAATCATTTATGGAAAATTTCTACTACAGTCATAATTGAGTATATATTATGGCAGTTTTGTAAAATATAACACCAGGCATCTTTAAACTCTAATAAAGCTGTACATATCTGCGAGTCTTGATTAATAAAGCAAAAAAATTAAAAAAGAATTTTATTTGTTGATCTCTCAAATATAATGTGCACGTTGCTTATATACATACCAATGAATAACTCGTTGCTTAGAACATGGACTGCTAAAAAATTTGATTATATAATTAAATATGTAGATATATCTTAATTAAAAATAAATTCTTAATATATATAAATATATATATATAATTGCTAAAATAAGATTATAGCTATATTTTGATCAGTTTATCTTCTTCATTTTTGTGAATACGTTTCATGGAAGCTTTAAAAGACAAAATTTTACATTTAAAAAATATTTAATTACTCGAGAGTAATAATTATTATATATTATACAAAAAAGTTTAATTTACAATCGTATATAAGAGCAGATTCGATTTATTTTTCGAAACTATGCAACATCTTCGAATTTAGAGAGGCGGCAGAAAAGGAAATTGTGTAAACAAGTATTTATAAAAATCCATATGTTCACGACAAAGATGTTTATTCGGTATCACTGTACAGTTTTTGTTGGATTATTTTTATCGTCAAGAGTTACCTTAACAACGTGCGTACGCGACGGCACAACAATGATGAACCCTTTAAGGTGACAAGAGGATCTTTTCGAAAAGTGTACTATCTTGCATAGGATACTATAACGGAGTGTGTGAGTACCTACGTGCATAGGTATGCGGATGAAGCTGTCGCTTTTTTTTTCTTTTCTTTTAACTTTCAATAATGTCTTATTCGTTCTTGTTACACTGAAATCCATTATTTTATAACAATGTGAGTTATACGCTACATGAGACAGTAGGCCATGAAATGATTACAAACAAGCTGAAGACTTGGAAGGGGGCCGAGACGATCCGCGGACGATGACATGGAACTACACGTAGTTTTTTAATTGTAACTCTTGTTCATTGCCGCGCCGTCGCAACCCCACCGAACCACGGAAATCTGAGCTTCTCTAAATGATTTCATGGCATCCCGCGCACCAGAGGCAGCCGCCGCCTTTCCCCATCGAGCCAGACGACGCTGCCTTGGCAGTGACGCACTAAAACTATAGTTATCAGCAATTTCTTATGCAGATATTGTGGCTTAGAAGGCGAACAGGAGCAGGAAAGCCATCATAAGACAAAAGAGACCCATAGCCTCGGATAGGGCAAAACCCAAAATGGCGTACGAGAATAATTGTTGTTTCAAGGAAGGATTCCTGGCATAACCGATGATCAGCGAACCAAATACGGATCCAATACCAGCACCTGGAATAACAATATTCGTCGAGTGTTACGGAATATACTGGCTCTCGTGAACGGGGTAAAAAAAGAATTTTATTGTTGATACTGATGTTTGCGACACACACTGTACATATATAAATGTATTACATAACAATCTATGCACAAGTGTCCTACTTAACAAGACTTTAAAACGCTGTGAATCGAATAATTGAATATTAAATATTATCTACAGATCGTACACATATATGGCAGATGAAGAAAAATATAACTTCACTTCCATGAATGGGAATCTGCTCCAGGAAGAGAGTTGGATTCAAAAGGCAAATAGTATGAGGAACGCTATCATCAAGCAAAACAGGCCCATTGCTTCGGATAGCGCGAATCCAAGGATAGCATAGTTAAAAACTTGCTGTTTCAGGGAAGGATTACGTGCATAACCAATTATTAAGGATCCAAAAACCAGACCAATACCAACCCCTATAATATGGAATGGAAACACTTCTTTAAAAACAATGTAAACGAAAAATTAAAACAAACATATATTATTCAATTTATATTTTGTTAATTGTACAATTATTCACGTTTTTTTTTTATTAAAAAAAAAGTCAATACTTGTTTCTAAAGAAATATAAGTATCCTAGCATAAGCAAAACAAATTGATATATTAAAAAAAGTGAAAAAGGATATAGAAAAATTGCAATAAATGTTTAATTATTTGAAATGTATTCAGATTCTTATAAAAACACTTGGGAAAGTTAAATATGTTATTAATAGAAAGCGTGTGCATGCATTGAGAAGATATAATGAATTTAATTACTTTAAAATTAAATTAAACACTGAATTACATATATAAGTATTACATAATGAAGTGCGAAGAGATTTTTATTTAACCAATTTAAATCAACCATTAAATGTCTCATTGACAAATTGATTATTCTATAGATTCTATTATTTTACTATATTTTTTGTACTATATTGTTAAAAAATTGTGCTCAATAATTGTATACTTTTGCAGATACGTACCAGATCCTGCTACACCTACAGTGGCAGCGCCAGCACCAATGAATTTCGCAGCGGAATCGATGTCACGACTGACTGTCGAAGTTTGGAAGCTGCGCACAATTGGTGACTGCACCAAAATATTACACAAATTAGATATTATCAACATTAATTCAAAAGGTGTGTTTTATAATTTCAATAAAGTTTCAGGGATGTAACAAAACTTATGTTTTTCATGGCCTCCTTTTCTTGCGCCAATTAAAGATTGATTCCAAAATGATGCAAAGTATAAATCACATATTTAATAACAAACTTCTTTAATTGTTTTGTGTTAATAATTAAAATAACACTTCTCTACACTACTATTAGCAAAAATTTAAGATACATAAGATACAAGATGTACACATATATTTGCCAAAAATCATGACTTAGAAAATATTCAAATATTATCAGACGTTATAAAAATTGATAACCAATGTTATTCGACGTCTAATTAAAACATTCACACATCTTCATTTCCGTGTACTTATCGCGCAACTTTGACCCCAAAAAGACGCGACGAACGGCGACCTATATATTTTTTTTTCTCGATGAATACTAAAAATACGGACACGCCGAAAATATCTCAACTTTTGTTATCGAGACTCAAAAACCTTTACCTGCTGGCCGCTTATATAACCTTGATCTCGAAAAGTTATGCAATGTACGGGGAGAGGGAAGGGAAAATTAAGAGAATGAATAATCTTACTCACCAAACTGACGGGTGTCTGAACATGATTCTGCTGTAAGTACTGGCTATGGCTGATCACGGCACTGCTCAGTGGCCGTAGATAGGTCTTGGTGCCGGAGACCAGCTGCGGCAGATAGGAAAAAGCATGGACGTTCGATAAAAGATGGGAGAAAAACGCGCGGGGGAGTCATTATATAATATCACGCATCCGTATATGTGCACATGCACGCGAGCGCGGAAACTCGTCTCGAAATCGAGGCGCCTTCTTCCTTTTCTTTTCTACTTTTCTCCCCCTTTCTCTCTTTTCGTACTCACGGTGGATTTGGCGACAGGCGCGATGAATCGACTGCAGGCGTACATGATGACGTTCGCTGTGGTTACGAGGTGTCTCGCAGACTTGTAACGCAAAGGGTACCTGGAGAAAAATACGAAAATACGCACGGTTAGCGGACCTCGACACCACCTCTGCCACCTTCGCGACCTTGGCGAAGCTCGCCGAGACAGCCGTAACAGCGGAATCGAACCGTAGACGGATTATTACGTAACGCCCCGTCGCGGTCAATCTCTCGCGAGCGAGCTTTCTCTCCCGGCGCGAAGAGTCTTGGTCCTCCCCTCAAAGAACTCGCGAGCGAGCGGATACGTCGATCGACTCCCGAAGACGACGTCGACGTCGACGTCGAATGCCGGGTGACGAGCTCGCGAGTTAACGCACACGTAGAAAATGGCCGCCTCCCTCTCTCGCTCTTCGGATTCTCAATCAATCGAGAAATGAATAAAAAGCCGAGCGATCGGACGTGACAGATGGATAGCCGCGTTTCCGAGGAGATGGCGAACGCGCGGCCGCTCTTTCCCCGTTAACGCGACGCGAAAGGATCCCGGGAACGGGGTCTTTTTTACTCACTTGGCCGAGCAGCGGGCGGTCGCACTTACCAGAGAGCAGTGTCGCAGAGTGACGGCCCTTGGAATGTTGAGTCGAGTATGAGTGGAAGGCGAGCGCGTGCGAAACTGCCTGCGACAGGATCGACCTATCTCGACCGCGACTACCAACGGAACGGACCGACTTCCGTGCGATGACCTATTCGCCGCTTCCCGACCGACGTTTATCGACCAACCGAATTTAGCCGAGGAGACCTCCCGTCCGGTGGCGGATGATCAGTGCAAGCACCGGCAGGTTTCCGCGAGAAGGTTCGGCCTCCCTTATTTGCGTCTCTAAAATCGCGGATCGTCTCGTAAAGTCGTGGATTTTTACCCGCGATCGAAATCAGACGGGATTATGGATGGATTTGGGGATCGTTTTTAATCGCTCGTTTGACTCCATCTCGCTTATTGTCGCCTTCGTGCGATACGACACGAAGCTTCGACGCGCGACGTCATAGATGAAATTTGTCCGATTTCTTTCTCCATGAAATATATGTATATATAGATATTTATCATGTATGATATATGACGATAATATATATATATATATATATATATATATTAGTTCAAACTAATAAACATTACATACAAAAAATAAGAGACTAGAAATTAAAACAAACTTTATTCCGGATCTGTACAATTTGCTATAGCAGGTACATCATTCTGTACTACTAGGTTTATGCTGCAATAAATGTACATTACGCTGAATCTCAAATTCGTTGGCTTTCCTAGCGTTATACGATTGGAAGAAACGCTTGCCATGTTCAAAAGTCGCAATCATAATTGCACAGGCTGGAGCTACTTTTACTAAACGTGGCGTTAGTCCCGTAAATAAACCCTTTAATCCGTTCTGATGATAGATTCTCTGTATTATGGACCATGTATTGCTACTGCGACTAGGTTTTTCTAAAAATTCACAATACATATTTTATATTCACAATATTATTATATAGTAGTTTCTTTGCTTCTATTCTAGTTATTATTATAAAATTTCTGTCGACAGATGTACAAAATAACTAAACGCAAATTTTTATACATAACTAGATATACAATTCATTGGTCGAATTATTACAAAAAAATATGTCCATTATGCATAATATTATTTACCTGAATAAATTTCCTTTTCGCCCATTTCGATTTGCTTATGCGTCTTAACTACATCAAATGGAATAGTAAAAACTGCTGCTATCTGTAACAGTAATATTTTCAATTTAGGACAATAATATATGAAATGTTTTATAATAATGAAATATATCTTGACGAAAAATACATACGGATCCAGCCACAGCGCCAGCTGCTAGATTAAAAGTAAAAGTTTGCGGCGAAGTGTAAAAAATTCTCTTAATAGACTCATAATTCAACCAGTATATAGCACTAAAAGGAACGTCACGAAGAAGTGTTGAACTCAATCCCATCCATAAACCAGAGATACCACTATATCTCACAACTGTTTTCAATATCTGTGTTATATCTGGAACATACATAAAACATTGAAATCATTAAAACTTTATGCCACACTTTCTGTCTTTTCATAAGAATTTAATTTCGTATTATTAATTTTTATCCTACCTGCATAACTCAGTTTCTGTGATTGCATTTTTGTTCTTATCAACTCCAACGGACTCACCAATGTTGCGGCCCAAATCCGTGCTACACCACCAGCTAACACAGGAATCCAAAAGGGTTGTTCTACACTGGTGCCTCTTTTTTTAAAATCTTTGTTGTATGTGTCCTAAAAAATGATAACATTATTAATGATAATAAATATTTTGTCTAAAATATTTCATTCGAAGCCAGATATTTAAATAAAGAACAGAAACAAATATAATGTGAAAATGCATTTTTACCTTGAGATATAATCTCAATTGTTCATAGGAAACAAAGTATACAACAGTTGCAGGTATAGCTAAAACAAGAGTGGGACTCAAGCCACTCCATAATGATATTATACCTTCCGTTTTACTTATTTTCATCAAAGCATCCTGGAAGAGAAAATAAATGGATGTACAAGAGATAACCAAAAGATAAAACATTGTGTTAAATTGCTACAATTATCTCATACCACTGTTCCATTGAATTTTCCATTCCTTCTCATCCATTCGGGCATTTTACCATTGGTACAAGGACACAAATGATCCATCAAACCATTGCAATATAGAAAACATCTGTTTGAAAGCATCGCTTTCTGCTGGGTTTGAAGACGTATTTTTACCACATCCAAAGGAGTCACTGAAAATGTCATTAAAAATATATAAGCAATTTTTTAATTTTAATTTACATTTAATTTACTATTTAAAAGATGCATACAATTAACAAATTTTGATATAAATATATTTTTTAATAATTTTTTAATTCAATATAAGAAATATCTATATATATTACATTTAGAAATAATCTTATAAAATGATATAGAAACAATTTAATCTTGTGATTCTCATCAAGTTACAATATACAATTACTAAATAGACTACTTTATATAGAATGCGTCTATAAACAAAAGCAACAAACATTTTTATAAATATATGAATGTATCAGCAGAGAAACTTACCAAACACTGACGTGATAAACGCACCGGTGCAAGAAGCTATAATTTGCTGGTACGGTCTAATGCGAAACATTGGGTCATCCAAGTCAATGTTTGGCGACATGTTACTTATTGTTAATTTATTCATCGTGCTAAATATCTCTCATACATACACACTTAAAAATCCACACTGACATAATAGAAAATTTTCTCGGAGAGGAACGACTCTAAAAGCGAGTCGTCAGCAGCATCGACGCGATATACAAAAGGATAACACACGTGACATAAAATTGTTTTTTTTTTTTAATTTTTGCACGTCATAAAATAATTAAAACATGTAACGGTATCTCATTGTCGGTTAACCTTCTTCTTACACGTGTCTGACGTTTCTTGCATCAGCTATCGAATTTCATAGAACACGACTAAAGATAAATCGCTTTATCTCCGTATCACGATCTTTTGCGATCGACACGATGATATTATAAATTTTTTATCCATCTATAATTGCCGGCGTGGTACTAATATTATTTGGAATTTTAAGAATTTCAAGAGCTTCCTTCACATTCTATTCAGCGAATGCACTCGTACCTAACCTCTGTGTCAGAAAGATCCACCAATCAGATGTTTGATTTAGGGTCATTCCACAATAGGTTGCAAATGCCCTCGTTGCCAGTTGACAATTGCGGATTGACCAATCAGCTGACAAGTAGATTTGCTCTGATTGGTCAATCCGCAATTGTCAACTGGCAACGAGGGCATTTGCAATCTATTGTGGAATGACCCTTAGGGTGCGATTTCACTATCAATTTGTCGCTAGCGTCTAACTGATCACGTGATCTGATTTGTGACGCTAGCGTCAAGAAGAAAAAGCTTGATTTGTTCAGCTTTCAGAGAACGAAGAACGAGACGCTTGTCATAGTTGTAACTTGGACGCTAGGCTGTTTTCACGCCAGCGTCAACAGACGCTAACGTCAATTTGTTTTTATTGATGCTTGACGCTGAAATCCAGCGTCACAGCGTCAAGTGAAAATGCACCCTTAAACACACGCATATAAAATACGTAGCCACGTAATTGATCACAATGGGCTTCTGCAATCAGATTGCCGCGTTTTCGTAACTTCCGCTGGATCCAACTTTTTATTGGCTGTCGCATCACCGTGATGCAGTCTCGTGCACCGGAAGAGGCGGGGCAACTAGGTTGGAATGGTTGGAATGCATGCAGCGCATGAAGAGAAAGGGGAGGAATTTCTATGCTTCTATGCGCATCGTGCATGCAACGGAACACGGAACGCAGTCGTCCAGTCGTCGCAGTCATTATCGTAGTACGCTGGTAGTACGAACACGTGTGTGGAGAGATCCGTAGTTTCATTAATCAATCAACGTGGACAAGGAGGGTACGCAGTCGGTTCATCTCCTAGTGAGCACATACTCTTGCGCTATTTTTCATTTAAAAGAATTCTAAGAAATCAATTTACTGCCGTTTAGGTGGAGAAAACTATTCGCCTGGTGCCAATAAATTTTCAAAGGAAGAAGAAACACGTGGCTAACGATCGTACAATTTAATCATGTTGACGAAATCTTAGGCGAAAAGGTGAAAAGTTTTACTCGAACGTCATGGCAAAAAAGAGGAAACAATTTGACGAGTTTTTGGGAGGATCCGAGTCACTACCACATGAAGTATCTATTATGCAATTCGTCTCTTCACGGGCCCGTGAAATTTCTGCGATGACATCTTCGATTGGTATGTATTAATATTTACGTATTGTGCAATGTAATACATGCTTAAATAATTTTCCATCCTTTCGGGACCACGCTTCGTTCTTTCTTTGTGTTCAAAATCAAGCGTAACGACGTATAGACCGCTTTGCGCTCGTAATTACCGCGTTTGTGATGACTCGCATGAGGGCCGAGTTTCGATATTCACTGCCAGTACTGAAAATCTATAGTGTACGTGACGTAAACTATAGATTTACAGTACTGGCAGTGAATATCGAAACTCAGCCTATGTCGCGGCTGGCGCAAATCACGAGCGCAGGAACAAATCTATCGGCGCCCAATCGGAGGCAGCCAGATAGCGATAATCGTATATCGCATTCAAAATTCAAAAACAATGTATGCCCTTCTTGAAGGATTCAATAACAAACTTCGAACAAAGAAGTTAAAATAAAAACTGTCCCCGGAAATACGTCCTCGGTCTGGAGACGTCCGGATCCTTCTAGAAGGGCACTCCCTAATAAAACGCGTCCGGAAGCGAAGCACCGCACACTTCTCTGTCCTTTAAGTTTGTGGTGAAATCTTGAGGTTTGATTATAATTAAAATATATATACCTAATTAAAAAGAATATAAAACATTTGTACTTTTTATTAATACATGTTCTATAAATGTTAAATATTTATATGTACATATATTTTTCTTTGTTGCAGAAAATCCTAGACAAACAAAGTTAATATTTCAAAAGCTTCCTGTATATATGCGTAGACGCGTCATGTCTCACAATGTTAAAAGACTACCACGTAGATTGCGAGAGGCACATTTGGCACAAATGGCAAAATCAGCAAACGGTCAAAATTTATCATCAACGAGAAAACGACCATCCCGGAAATATCGTAGAAGACCACGCAATTTACTTTCCGAGTACAGTCGCAGGCAACGTAATAAAATCTGGTTAGAAACTCACATCTGGCATGCAAAACGTTTTCGCATGACCAACAAATGGGGATATACGCTTGCAAGTCGTGCAAATGACAAATGCTATAAAGCTAATTATGAAGCTGTAAGAGACTACTGTCTTTTACAAGATATCTCTTATTATACCTGTGTCGAAATCGAAGGAGAGGAAAATTTGTTGAAAACAACTTTGCTAGCACATTGTAATACATCGATATTAACTTTTGCAGCAAAGATATATGAAACAGGCAATAGGGAAGGTACTGTAATGTTCTTTAAAAAAAATGGTCATCCACATTTTCCTATTGGTAATGTAGATTTTTTCTGGAAGCCAAGTGAGTCAAGTATTAAAACTATTTGGATATGGGTACATCCTGCTTTTTACGACGAATTTCTTAGTGAGATTATATCGAGTTTTGAGTTTAAACGAACGAGTTTTAAGGAGTTTGAACGAGATACTACCGACGTTATACACGATTCAAATTATGTGTACACAAATGATGCAGGTTGTAAAATGGTTATATTAAGATATGCATTAAATAGATTTCGACTTTATGGAACAGGGGCTTTGGATGTACTAAAAGAAGCATTACAATTACCATCCTTAACTGAGCTAGATTTTGATCCAGAAATGGATTGCACTATTGCAGAAGAACAAGATAGCTCGTTAAATAATGAAAAATTAGATGCAAGTAAGATATCAAGAGACAACAATTCCTCTACGCAACCTATGGAGAGAATGGCAGTTGATGAAAGTGAAAAAAATATCACAATTGATCTAGAAATGGATTGCACTATTGCAGAACAAGATAGCTCGTTAAATAATGAAGAATTAGATCCAAATAAGATATCAACAGACAACAATTCCTCTACGCAACCTATAGAGAGAATGGCAGTTGATCAAAGTGAAGAAAATATCACAACTTCTAAAGATTTGATGCAAAAACTTAAGAAAAAATGTGCAAATTGGCATACTAACTACTACAAAGAAAGAGAAAATATGGAAGCTTTTAAGATACAGAAACAGTTTTTGCAATCAGCCAAGTTTGGTAAGATGCGACCAACATTAAACTTTATTATGGGATTAACCGTTTTAGATCCACGCTTTTATTTACCTGAAAAAAAAACGGAATGTGACGTAGACACTTCTCCATTGTCTCAATTCGAAAAAGATCGGACTAATTTAAATCGTTCTCCTATTTGGGATGTACAAATACGCCATATTGTAAGCAATTCTTGTGTGTCTACAAGCACAGTTAACAAGCTTAGAAGTGAGTGTCTTGTACCTGGGATATCAAATGATCAATATTTTAACAAGGACATAATAGCAAAAATACCGATACTTCTTATTTCGAAATCGACAACTAGAATGGGTATGTAATTATAATTTATGATTATTATAATATGTACAGTGTTTTAAACAATTTTGAATCCATTATTTCTCTATTGCAATTATAAAAACATAATCATAAAAATAACGTATTGTTCACAGCTTTTGGTTCCAGTATAGACATTATTATACCATCTAAATGGGCAATGCCATTTTGGCTTGCATTTATAAGGCGATGTGCAAGAGTGGGTGCACTTAGAGAATCCAGATTGGTAGCTTTCGAAAGTATGCACTTAAAAGTACCATATATTTACGACCCCAATAGTCCTGCTTACATGAGGAAGGCGTTGTTTACGAAGAAAGGATTAACTGATGAATATTTCCGTCATCCACCAAATCAAAGAATTAACTTCACCAAATTTGGCATTCGTAGCCCTTTCTTCTGCGATTGGAAAAATTTGACGAAGGGCTGGTCGAACGTCGAAGATTTTTACGTTTTAAGAAACTATAATCTTTTATTACTTTTGCAAAGGGAATTGAAAAATGTTGTTAAACGTAAGAATGCAAGGACCAAATTAACTAACAAAAATACGTTCAATTTGCAAGATTTTGATGAGTATAAAAACTGCTTGATACCCGTTGAATTGAAAATGAAAGGAAAAGGAGTGCCGAAAAAGTTCGCGATCATATGCATGCCGACGCAAGAAGATATGGAAAAATATGAAAGTGATAAAAAAAGTAATGTAAAAAATGATAAAAAATGGATCGGGCCTTTCGAAAAATGCCATCCTGATCCAAATGAAAACTCCCGCAAAATATTACGTAAAAATCACTTGCTGCTGTTGAGACGATTAAGACGACGGAGAGTTAACCGAAAGAAAACATTTTCACATATTGACAGAAAATTAATATTCAATGAATCTATTATTTTGGACGGGATTACAAATAAGTTCCTTTCACAACATCGCACAATTATATCAGCTCAAAGGGCAAAAATGTCAGCATTGTATCTCCCAGAATCTACGGAAGTTCGCCATTCCTGCGATAGAGAAGTTATGGGATACGTAACATTAGGTGCCTATTCAAACTTGCGCGCAAAAGGGTTCGCCATTGGGTATGTCACATTAGCCTCATTACTCGAAATTGTTAGCAAACAATCTAACATTGTTCTCGTCAGGAATACTACAACACGACGATATAGATATGCAATATTAGATATAATATTAGGTGTTTAAATATATGTGTGATACGTGTATATTATGTAAAATATGTATATATCATGTAATATACGACATACATATATTTTTTTTATTGTATTTTTTAATCAAATACTTAAAATATTCAAGAAGATTATTTTTTATAAGCTTAATTAAGCAAAATATATTTTTATCAATTAAAATAATCAAGAATTAATCAAAAATAGGCTGGATGATAGTAATCATAACCAGTCAATATGTCCAGTTTTATTTAGAGCTTTCATTTCAAGATACAGAGTGAATCACAAAGATATGTGTACCTCTATTTGTTTAAGAAAAAAGATTGAGATATTTTCTTTTTAGGAAAAATATTATAGAATCTTCATTGATAGGAATATATTTCTTAATTAAGCTTGTGATTGAGATATAAATAACAACTCGATATAAAACAAACATGTGGAAATTTGAGTAGAGGATTTTGACAGAATTTATATTAAACTTACATGATGCATTGTGAAATTAGAATCGATTTACCAGCCGTAGCCGTAGCCGTAGTCGTAGCCTGGTCCATAATTGTAATTATTATAATAGCCACGGGGATAATAACTACGATAATAGGGAGAACTGTGATAATGATTGTGATAATGATGGTCTCCGGGGTAATAGCCATGTCCACCGTATCCACCATAGCCACCATATCCACTGTATCCACCGTATCCGCCGTATCCACCGTATCCGCCGTATCCACCGTATCCGCCACCAATGCTGAAAGAGAGGATTACGCAATTTTAGCGACACATATTTAACACTTTCGCTCTAATGTCTTTAGCTAAAATCTTCGATACAGCGAAATTCGTGCGATTAGCATGAGAATTGAGCTTCAAATGAAACTTCGACGAAATTTTTCGATCGTAAAAGTATAAAACTTTGAAGTCGCTCGTCTGTTAAATCAAGTGATACGTATAAAACTTTTATACGTATCACTTGATTTAACAGACGAGCGACTTCAAGCGACTATTTTAGAATTGATATTGCGTAGAAGATTAACAAAGACTGATCTAATTGTATACTTTGCCCCAATTGTCTTACTATAATTTTATTATAACTTTAATAAATCTAATGCAAGATAATTTAGTTCTTGTTTTTTTTTTGACAGCTGTTCTTTTAAAGATACTCAAAGTATTTCTTTCAGAGATGAACAACTTACTACTTAGCCTTGTACAATCCAGCACCGAAAGCTCCGGCACCAACAACTCCGGCACCAACAACTCCGGCACCGAGGACACCGGCACCCAGAACTCCGGCGCCGAGGGCGGCTTTACCGAGAAGAGCACCACCTATAAGCGCCTTCCCCAGGATCGGCGCTCTCTTATTACGTTGTTGTGTCTCGGCCACTTCGCTCGTTGCCGTCGTGGTATGTGGTTTCACCGGCTCGATCGCTTCCGAGGATTCCGTATTAGTTGCGATCGTAGTGTCGGCATTAAGATGGAGCGAGGTTGAGCGATCGTCCAGGGCGCCAGATATGGAGGGGTCGGGCTTGATGGCTTTCTAAAATTTAAAAACAAAAGTCTTTTCTTTCTCAAGAATTTCGAGCTCTTGAATGGGCTGAATGGGCGCCAATGTTGCTAAAACCTACTGTGGACACTACATTGTATTGCAGCACATCACCGAGCGGACCGGGTTCCGCTTGTACGTAGATGACAGCCAGCACGGCAACCAGTATTACGATGTACCTCATCTAAAAGAAATATAGGAATAAACGTCAGAAAAAGAGGGTGAAGAAATAATAAAAGTGAAGATATCGAATAGGAACTTGATAGCGAATTAATTTGTGATTTGAATATTAAAAGATCGAAAGATAATTTGTAATAAAATTTATCGCGATCTGTTTAAATATTTTTCATCTGAAAGATTTAGCGATGTTTATCACTATATAATTAAAAACACAGAAATGCAAAATTCACGTTCTCCAAGCTTTTTCAATTGAATATTTTATTATATTCTTATATATTGTTAGCGGTATCTGATGTTAGCGGGATGTCCGTGGAATGTCACCTATACGTATATTATGTTATTATTCTCGTGTCGAGTCATTGTCGCGTTTTCGTGTATGCTTATCTGTCCGTTGCCTCGATCTTTATTGTAACTTTTGACGAAACGTGCCATGCCGTGATTGGCTTCATTTAAAAGAATAAGCGTTTTAACTGAGTGTTTATAAACGGCGACCGCTCGGTCGAACGCGTCTCTCTCTCTGAGAAGTTATAAGAGTAATGATAATAAAGTGTTTCTATATATACGATAAGAGTATTTAATATATATATATATCTCCTATCGACATCTTAATCCGCTAACAATATTTTATATTGTTTCCAGATAAAAATATATAACGAAATTTAACATTTCTAATTCAAGTTGAATAAAAAAAGAAATTAAAATGTAAAATAAAAAGAAAAGATCTAGACAATTTTGACGAAGGCTGCACATGCGAGAGAGATCTTGTCATCGCTAATCTTGGAAAGTTAAAAAGTTACAAGCTTCTCATTACACAGTACGATCATGTACCACGTTACGTACCTTGTCGAGATCACGTTTTCGGGTGGAGACAAACTACTCTTCCCAAAGTAGCGTCTTCCAAAGACTTTTATACGATGAGATCAGACCGCTGCCCCTACCACCGAAAACTTACACCAAATTCCACGAAAGACAAGTTACATCTTCGTATCTGTGTGAATGTTCACCTGGCCAAATCTCTTTTATTTGTCAAAAGCAGAAACCATCGCCATCCGTGTGTATCTATGTTCGTCCTCTCTAATGTTCCCTTGATCTTGCTGAACTGGGCGAGGACTCATTACCTTACGCGCTGACATTGAACCCATCCAGTGACTCGATAGGAATTCCGAGCTTAAAATCCGATTGCTGAATGGATCGATTTCCTCGAAATCTTCGAGCATTGTTGACTTTCAAGATCCGTCGACATTACATTTCCTGGATATTTATTATCTCTGCGCCTTACACTAAAAGTAGTCAAGTGTGTAAGTGAAATAGCGAGTACATGAGTTTAATTTTAAACGATGCGAAACTTTAATTTTGGCATGTCTTTTAAATATTTTTTTTTTCGAGTATTTTTCTATGAAAATTATTATACTGAAGTATTTTTTAAATAATTCTGTCGCGCTAATTTTTTATTCCGTTTGACTGCATAATGTAATAACGATTTGTTAAATAATAAACAGGGGAACAATTTGCGAAAAGAGAAATTATGATTTTATGTTCTTTTGCGTGGATGAGTTACGTTCATCGTGACCTTGACATGACAGGCGCATTTCCATATTTTTACGTAATGCATAGTAAATTCTATACGAGAATTAGCATAAAGATCTCTAGGAAATTCCGGATGTTTCATTTGGATCATTGACTCTTTTTCATCGTCTACGACTGCAACGTAAAATATGGATTAAATATTGCAAAAAAACATGTGCTAATAAATAATTACACGCTAATAATAAATAATAAATGATAATAAATAATACACGTGACATTAACTAGAAAAATTCAGACACACCTAAACGACTTAGGCGAAGTATAACAGGATACGTTGAAATTGCGAAATAATAAAATAATATTCCTTGTTAGGGAGGTGTGTCGCATGTTTTTTTTTTTCTATGCAAATTGCTCTATGTATAACGTGACCTCGTCATTAATGAGCCGACTATCGTAACAGTGAGATGCTAATTTAATTATACCATCGTGATCTCTGGTAAATGACTTTCCCGTTCCCTCTGTGTCGCTCGCTATTTTCGTAGTAGCATACCTTGGAAGATATTTAATTGATCATCAATTAAACGCGAGGATAAATCTATTTCTATTTCTATTAAAAGTGATGTGTCTGTTGCAATAATTATTGCTACAGATCGACAGAAAATATATATGCAAATTAAATTATAAGAGCGGATATACGAATTAAAAAAAAAACGACTTTTAAAGTTACATCTTGAAAAAATATTTCTTGCTGAAATATTTATTCTTTCTTATCGTAAATAATTTTTAAATTAAAATAAGTAAAAATTTCAAGTTAGAACTTTAATACCGAGTAATACTTTTCTCTTATTATTACCAACATGTAATTTAAATTACATATGCTCTCTTTGAAGAAATGAGAGAAAAAGAAAAGTAAAATAAGAGAAAATCACGAAAAACACGTGCATTTTACGTAGAAAAATTTAGCCTAAAAATTTTACGAAATTACACGCATAACTTTATTTAATTACAGCGTGATTAAAAAAATAAAATGCGTCGAGCGGTGAGTAAGACACTGTAATTTTTAATTATTATACTTCAAAAGTCTTTTTCATGCAGAAAAATAGTAAACGCCGCAAAATAAGATATTATAATTTGTAAAATATGTTAATTGACATATAAAATTGAAAATAAAAATAAATTTAAAGCAAAGGATAAAATATAAAAGTGTAAATTGTCTAATCAAAATCACAAATTATATAAGTCGAAGTTTTACTTCAGAGGAAAAATTCAAAAGTGACTGTATATAATAGAAAAAGGTACCTGCTTTAAATGAAAGAAAAGGAGATAAACGTGGGATTACGTGGGAGAAAGTACCATTGACCAAGGAGCAGAGGCAACGTGAAGCTGAGGAACACGCTCAAGAGTTAAGGAAAGAACATCTGATGCACGAAATCCAACTCGGTGCTTTAAACACAAAGCGTTATCGCACATTATGGCGGGAGATGATGATGAGGACCAAAATGCCGCAGATCGTGGAGGATGTGGAGATTGCGTGGCGTAACTTCGATCGAGCTCTCGACATCAAGGACTACAGGTCTACTCTATAAGTGTTAAATTTAGTTAGATCGACAAGCTAATTGAGCAAGAGAAATCCATTAAAAAATAAGAATGGTGATTAAAAGAATATATTTTATCACTTAATATTATATATATATTAAAAAATGCGAATAAATTATATTAATTAAAAAAGTAGATTTTTTTAAATACTGTGAAAATGTATGTACAATCAGATTCGATATTTATATAAAAGAAAGAAAATATATTAAAAGATCTCCTTTATATAAATATCGAGTCTAGTTGTATATACATTTCACAATATTTAAAAAAATATATATAATTTATTCGCATTTTTAGAAGGAAAGAATAATCAAAGAACGTACAGATTAATAATTGATTTGGTAAACAATTTCCAGTATTTAAAAAATGTGATTTATTGACGGAAACTTGGAGTCGATTTACACATCCTTTAAGAGTATTTTTATGCGTCTTTCAGGATAAGTTTTTTGATGGACGAATTGGCTGAAAGCGAAGAACAATATCAAAAAAATATAAGATCACACACTGAAACCATAGATCGATTATTGGGATTATACAAGGAGAGAATGCAAAGCGAAGAAAAGAACTATCAAAGGATCTTAAACGAGACACTTGATCAGACAGAAGTCGGCAAAATTTATCATCAGCAAAACGAGGACCAGATCTTGTTGCAATCAATCACTCATAGTGTTCAACAACAATTGGAAGAATCATTAAACAATGCTAAAAGCATTGCATTAAGTATACCGTTATTAATCTTATTGCATTATTATATCAGAATTCCTCTTGCTTCAATTAATTTAACATATATCATAAATAATTTGAAAAAAATTGATATTTAATTTGTTCATTATAATTCATATATTGGTGATTCAGTTAACGAAGGCGAATTTTGACAAAAAGCATGAAATAAAGATATTTCCAAGCTGAAATGAAATATGTGATACATAAGTAATGCAAGATTTTAATCCAATTAGTTACACATTTAATATTTTTAATTAATATAAAAATAATTATATCTTCTTCGAAAAAAAGGTAAGGTCGATGCATTCGTGGAAGACAGTAAGGATATTCGTAGAATTTCTGCGGCTCAACTTGAAAATCAATTGCAAAACTTTTGGGAAGATTTGCGACGAGTCCTGTCTGATTATCAAAACAGTAAGCACGAGAAAACAGTTTTTATAAAATTTAATTATCAGAATAAATAAATTTAAGAAACATTTATACATAATATAATTTTAATTAAATAAATAAATATATAATCTTCGAAATAAAACTCTGCGGATCTGTAATCATACCTGTAAAATGCAAATTAATTTTATGTTAAGGTCGTAACTGTCTCCAGCGCAAGCTAATATTAATAAATATGACATCATTTCAGGAACGAAGGATCGTCTAAAATACGAAGCACTCAAAGAGAAGGACGAGAAGGATCAGCAAGTGATCGCGCAACAATTGTTACGAACAACGAATCTTTTCGAAGAGATACGAAAGTTTCGAAGCAAAATAATGACGTACGATGCTACAACAAAGAAAGAAATTTCTGAAATTCTAAATGAACACGATTTCTTCCAGAAAGCTTACTGGACTGTGAAAAACCGTTTTCTCTCAGGTATATATGCATAATCATTTATTTCTTTATATAGTGATTATATATGAGCCATTGTGTCGTCAGAAATTTATCAAATTTTATATTTTAAGCATTCTTTAAAATTCCATTTATTTTATGTATTTTTTAGTATAAAATTCGGCGATAAATTTTTATTTTTAATTTTGTAAAACTTTTATCTCGTAATATCTTAATACACCAAAATGCGTCAGCTATTGTGTTATCATTAGATAAAACTATTTTTTACTCGTAGATGTGTGTTCCCTCTTTATTAAACAGAAATATTATTATAATTATTAATAAAAATATCGCAGTGAAAAATTTGAAATAATTTCAGAACAGACAAAAGACAAAGATCAATTGAAGATATTGTCGATTGAATATAAAAAGACAATAAAACATTTAGACGATCTTGTGACAAAAGGTAAACGATTGCTCGCGCTGATGCAAATCTGTAGCAAGTACGAAACGCAACGTGAAAAAGTAATTCCTTTTCCTGATCATATGGAGTTGGAGAACTCGTTACCCCCTTCGTCTTGTCAAATCTCGACTATATCAGATTGGGACATATCTCGCCAGGTTAATTTCATCATTCAAAAGTACGCGATACAAGTATGAAATTTTGTAAAGAATATTCGAAATATAGATCGAAGATTTTCAAGATTTGACAAATTTCTGGCGACGACTCGGCTCCGCGCAAATAATCACTATGCAGTTGCGATCGGAGAACGATAAATTGAAAAACGAGACAAATCGTTTACGCGAATATGTCAGTTCTTATATGAAGCAAGAGGTAAGAGAGAGAGAATAAAAAAAGTACAAAATAATTTAATAACTCTCAATTGTGATAAACAAATTATATCTGCCACGTTCTTTTATCGTAGATGCACGTTCAATGTACCTGTAACTCACAATCTGTATCTACAATCTCACTGCTTGACGATATTGATCTGTAATTATTAGAACTGATGTAAAAGTGTATCATAATTAAACATAATAAGACTATTAAATGTTGAAGAAAATTACATGTAATAAAGTAAACAATTATACATATTTTATGATTTATGTACATCTATGACAGGTGAAAGAACAGCTCAACGATGGTTTTGCCACTTCAACTTTGAGTTTAATCGGCCGTTTGGAGCTTGGCAGTCTCATATTTATTATGCACTTTAAACTGTAACTGCAAACACTCGAGAATACAAATTCAAATATAAATTAACGTGACGATTTATGCCTGTGTGCTATTTGAGATAGCATCTTATTGCCAGCTAGGAACGTAACGACGCCAAAACCGAGTAAATATCGCAATGTGACAAACATATTGAGTTTCAGCCAGAAAATGCCGAACAGTACAAAAATGCCTGAAAAGAAAATAATCACGATTATATTCATATCTGTGTATCATTCCTGCAACTTGTTAATGTGGTACTAGGTAATGTAGTGTGTGTTTTTGTAGTGAATTTCGGGCTACAAATATGACGAGAAATACAATCACATTTGCGAAAACATCACGATTTGCTATGCGCCCGATGAAAACAGATAGACTATATGTCATTATCTGTCAAGCACTATCGGGCACATTATTTATTACTACATTACATTGTTCTTAATTATTGATTTTGGCAAAAATAAATATAATTTATATTTATCGTGCTTATTTAATTAGCTTTATTATATATTATATAATTTATTATATAATATATAAATGATTGATGTCAGATGATTGACACTTACCTCCTAATCCAAGATGGAATGTAATCGCACTGAGAGACAAAGGGAAGTTGGAGATATTGATACCGAGCCGAGCCCATAAAATTAATAATAGTAGAACTGGTGCCAAACACAAGCCTGTAAACAAGTTTGATACGAACGCCGGTGGTCTGCGTTCAGGCTCGCGAAACATGTGCTGAAATTAGAAATAATAAATTTTTAGAGAAATGCTTCAACGATAATCTTTCAATCAAAAATCACTGTCCGTCAAAGTACAGAAAGTATCGTATAAATTTATGCGAATATATTACAACTAACTTTGACGTAATAATACTCTACCAATGTTTTGGAAGTGATAAAATTATCAAAGAACTTCTATCACTAACGAGCATTGGCATATATTGTGCACATACAAAAGTCCATAAGAAAATTACCTTTATTTCTGGTTTAGTAGTATATACATCTGGCTTTTGCTTGTAAGAGGCACTTTTATCGGTACTCTCCACCGAGGTCAACTCAGGGAACTTCAAAGTTACTGTACCGATGTTGAATTGGAATGGATTACTGATCACGGCATCGCCGACAATTAATTCCATGTTATATTCTCCACTCTGATGACCGAAATTTGCAGCTGCTGTTCCAACCGGCTAAAATTGTTTGTAAAATTATATAAACGCCAAAAGAGAAAGATACAACGTATAGAAAAGTAAAATCTTTGTTTAAAGATATACAAGCGTTCGAAAATTACCATGTCGAATTTATAAACGTGAGCAGCATCAGGCTCGGCGACGAAAAAGATTTCATGACCTCGCTTATCACTGGATGCGGATGTGAGGCGTACGAAGGCTTGATGCACGCGCATCGGTTTTTTATTCGCGGAGTCGCGCAACAAAAAACGCATGACTAATTTCTGCTGAGAATCAGCTTCTATTTTATGTTCGAGTTTGCCCGAGGGAGACTCTGTATTTATTCTGAAATTAATGAAATCGTAATTAGAAATGTAAGATAATAAATATAGAATAATGTTGATTAAACGTATAAAATTTAATATGTAATGTATAAATACTTTGTAAGTTTCGGCTGAGTGGTTTGATCAGCATCGCCGGTACCGATTTCCAAATAATCCAATATCGCTTCGGATAAAACCTTCACTGTAATCGTGTTCGTGACCGAAGCCGCGGTTATCGAAATCTTGTAAAAACCGCGATCAGGTTTCACATTCATAAGATTCACCGTGAAAAGAGTTCTGTAGATAAACACAAAACATTACATTTAAATATAGAATGAACAAAAATTAGAGAAAAATGTTTGTTGAATTTCTTAACCTTAATTTAAAAAAAAAAAAAAAGGTTAAAGGGTTTATTCAACAATTATTGCTATGCCCCAAGGTATAGCTGATGTCAGCATGAAAAGGCTGATCCAGTAAAGTATTGGGGACCAGATATATTTATAATCAAAGATGCTTACTTGTCTTTTGTAGACAGTTGCAAATTCTCATTGCTAAGAATAACGACGTCGTCTCCCACTCTCGTGGCGGAATTTGCAACGACTTTAGGCACAGTTGGCAATGCCTGACCAAGAATATCGCAAACTTTAACCGTGACCAATGGTTGCTGATTGGAGATAATAATTCCTCCATCAGCCAAAGTTATGCAAACAGGCTTCTCGGGACTGTCAATTGCTAAAGTGTTTAAAGCGGACAATAAGTTTGTGACACCTTTTACACTTTGCACAGAACGTCGCGAGAGAAGATAATTGCCAAATTCGACTGTTTGTTGAAAGTTTAGTGGCGGCTTCTCTTTCAATGAGGTCGATAATTTAAAAATACCGTTGACAAGAAAACCTATAAGAATCGATTTTATAATTAAAATAAAATGTCAATTAATTTTAAATTTTTTTATAGAAAAAGAAAATAGATATCGTACTCGTGATAGAAAGACCACCCTCAAACTGCAAGTACTGGCCATCCACTTCGTCAGCCTGTACCACAGCATCATCAATACGGTCAAAAGCAAATGCAGCTGGCGCACCTAGGTCCGCAGCGATGTGGAATGTGTATCCCAAGCTAATATAAAATTTACTCTTAAATTATTGCTCATAATATTCAGAATAAAAGTAACAGAAATCTATAATTTTCAAGATATTTTTGTTCAGTACTAATTGCTGTCTTCAATCACATTCAGTAGAACGAAAGTTTTATTAACATCACTACAATTATAGTATAATTTTTTTATTATTAGTGTTAATATATTAAAAAAAAAAAAAAAAAAAAAATAACTTACTTCCATAGGCTGTCATCCTTCCGTAAAGCTGCTTGTATTAATTTCACTAACTTGTCAACTCTAGCGGCAGGTACCTTTTGTGACAAAGCTGTTAAGCCGCTCACTGCATAATACAGATCAGAGAGTGTGGAAGTATCCTTTTGTATAACATTTGTCAATACCTGTACAAATAAGTCTGCCATATAATATCCCGTAATGCAAATATTATTTATAATTTTCAAGATATTTTAATTCAGTAATAATTATTTTCTTCATTCTTCATACAGTAGAACGAAAGTATGATATAAACATCATTATGTTATATAAATATTATTGATTTTTTATCATTAATATTGATTACCTTTGTCACATCACTTGCAGAAAATTCTTGACAACCTCCAATAGCTTTCCATGTAGAAGCAAGGTAAAATGCTGTTTCAGGTGTAATGCTTTCTCCATTGGATTTTATTAAATACTTGCAGATGGCCTACACAAAAAGCAAACACTATCAATATAATAATTCAAGATATTATACATTACAGTAAGAAGAAAATATTATTATCAGAAAGACTAATCAAACATTCATGGAATTTCAAGATCAAAAGCTTATTTTCATCACATAATAATTTGTATATATCGAATATTCTTTAAACATATTAAGTGTTACAGTGTGAAATGTATGAAGAAGGAAAATTACATCTGTTTTTTGTATAGCTTCTCCAAGAAGCTTATGTCCACTGGCAGCATAATATACCGTTGGTACATCTTGTAACTGAAATCCCCGTTCAAGTATGCTCTTCAATCGCACTCTATCAGCTGCCGACAAATACGAATTTGTCGACTGTGAGACTTCTGACAATGCAGAATGAGCACATAGTACCACCAATACTAGCGGTATCACAGCAGCTGAAAAAAAAATAATACAATGTATTATTTTTTCTTAAAAACTAAATTTATGATTAGCGTAAAACATACATCAATTTTTACAAATTAAAAACACATGTATCATAAAATTATAACATGTATCATAAAATTATAACAAAAAATTATATTTGCCATCTCTCTTTATGTTACATTAAATTGGGTTTAATGCACACATTTTCGCAGAATCTTAACATCTAAATAATACTTTTTACACGTGGTATACATTACATTTTCTAAATAATGTTCTGGAGCATCTAGAACCTCGCATTCGCGCGGTTACATCCGGCGAAGTCGCGATTAATCAAAAAAGTCGCTAAATAAGAATGATCTCTCGACATAATCGTTCAACGATTAGGTAGTTTTAAAATTATACGTCATTGAAAACCTCGAAGGGAAACGGATAAATGTATCGCGAAAATGAGAAGGCTGCTTCGCCGGACACGCGGTTCTCCACGCGGCTCTCCGCGCGTCATTCCGAGAGCCAAAGATTCCTATTTACTCTCCACAGCGCACTTTCGTCGCTGTCGAAGCTAAACGAGGTCGCAAATGTTAACGCGATGTATACTTACGTAGAATCATGTCGAACCGCGTATCGCCTCGTCAAAGTCCGGCCGCCACGTCGGACTCCCGAACAAGATGGCTCTATCTCCATTGCGCGTGTCAGGAAAAGTGGACGAAGAGCCAGGCGTACCGGAAGTACTTGGCTCCACGAAGGCGGACATGGGCTTGCGCGCGCAAGCGATCAATCGATGATTCGATCAATCGAACGATCGATCGAAGAAATTTCGCGATTGCATTCAAATTATTTTGCGCACGAACTTTTTTTGAGCAACGTTATCTCCAATTAATAATCTTGAATTTCAAACAATGCAATGCATTTATATTTCAGAGAGAAAGAAAAATAAATGTAAACTGTTACTATTTTCATTGGATTTTTCTCTACGTGGTTAATTATTTGAGCTCTGATCTTGGATGCTTTTCAATGTTTGCTCGAGACTTTTACGTATTATCTATAAAAAAGAAAAATTATGTTAATAAATTATAAAAATATATATGCGATACATTGCAAAATACAAATTTGAGAACGACAAATATTGCGATAAAATAATTATGGATATAATATATTTCGGGATAGATATACTTCGATTAATAACAATTGATATATTAGCCTTTCTCCGA
The DNA here is from genome assembly GCF_030444845.1 of Prenolepis imparis. Classification (NCBI taxonomy): domain Eukaryota; kingdom Metazoa; phylum Arthropoda; class Insecta; order Hymenoptera; family Formicidae; genus Prenolepis; species Prenolepis imparis. The sequence goes on along the minus strand of NW_028141168.1, from coordinate 13,084,226 downwards.
ACAATTTTCTATTTAGAGAAATTTTGAATTTTTTTGTCATTAAATTACTTCGAAATTCGATCGGAAAAAAAACTATGAAAAATTGACATTATTTTCTTATCCTTTTATTGCAGATATTTGTCAGTGAATGTTAAATGCTATTATGTGCAATCTCGAAATTATAAAATCGTTGTAAATTTTCGACGACATATTTCTAGGAGGGGAATACAGTCTCGGTGATAAATATATCAACAAACATTGCACATAATACGTTTGCTACATAATGCATACTATTGTTCGAAGCGCGAAGAGAGGCGACGATTAAACAAATCAACAATAGCATTTATAATCTGCTATAGAATTAAAATTGATATTAATGAAGCGAAATACGTACACAATATAATAATGCGGTGCTACCAGTCGATAATTCGCGGTATAAAAGTTGTGACGGGAGATTATTTTTATTAAAATAAAGTGGCTAATTCTTATAAAATAATCCTTAAACATATAGATAAGGTGTACAGCGTAATCTGTATACGAAACATATACAGTAAATCTGGGTAAATGTAATATACGCTCTATCACTTTTATATATATAGTGGCGTCTGTGTTAATCGCGTTTTCAGGTCAAATCGCTAATAAATTAGCTCAGTAGTATCATAGCCTGATGATTTACAAATAAAGATTTAAGCCGCTCTTCTCTACTCTGTCGTTTATACATAAAATGGTATCTTCAAACGAAAGCGTTTACAAAGTTGTTTTTGCGTAATACGCGCGATTCCTAAATAAATTGAGCGATTCAAATTATGTATTTATAAATTCTCGAATAATACAATTATCTCCATATTTTCAGATATTTTTCATAGTTTTTTATATCATCTTGTATTCTGATAAAAAACGAAAAAAACTGATGAAAACGCATACACAGGATATCAAGATCATATGACGTATGTTACATTTTTTTCCCCTCAAAGCCCAAAGGAAACTTAAGAACAAAAGTTTGCTTAGATATATATCGGTGGAAAATATCTAATGTTTTCTTCTAAAATCTTTTGCAAAAACACATACATAAGATGTGAAAAAGTAAATAGTTCCAAAAGAACTGACAATATTTTGCACAATACGTAACATAAATGTTTCTATCATCAACTAAATTCTTTAACAAGCTAAATTTTTGAACATCGTTGAAAGAATGAGAAGTTATACAAGAACAAAAATCGCATCAAGATTACGATATGTTATACATCGTTATACGCATTTTTTACAATGTGAATCCGCTGAAAATTTCGCTATTGTGTATGATGACACGCGCTTGCCTATAAGTGCAACCACATATACAAAATTAACACTTCGAGAGTATAATTCTGCGTTATCGAATTTCAATAGCTAAAGTTTTCACGCTTTATGGAAGAGAGAAATGATGAACTTACAGTTAAAACAGCTCTAATGTATATATATATATATATATATATATATATATATATATATATATATATATATATATATATAGGAGATGCACGATGTCGAATGTGCGTGCATTCAACATTGGCTGCGTCATATTTTTTCCCGCAAATTTACAGCCAGATTGTGCATGTATCTATGTATTAATGCATATGATCGGTATTTTTAGATGCGAGCAACGTTGTGCGATTTATGTACATCCCTGCTTCGGGTACAGAATGTTCACCTTAAAACGCAGCCTCGCATAGCGATACATAATAATCGTATCGCTCCTTCCAATGGAAGAAAAGAAGTCGCAAATGAAATTAAATTTCCATCATTTATCTGAAGCGATCTGATATCGTAATGACAGGTGTGAAACAAATGAGAACCGAAAGAATTTCGGCATAACGACCCTTCAAACTTTTCTTTTAAATAAAAATTGAATAGAAGATAAAAATATGAGAATTTTATAATCACATATTTATATTTAAATATATATTGTATATTAAAAAATTATGTTTATATATTTTCATATGATTTTACGATTATATTTATTGTACATTAATTCTTTTACTTTTTGTATTTTTTTTTTTTTTTTTTTTCAATTGCGATTTCTCTGACCTATCTCCTGTTGACACACCTTCGCATTCGAATCTTAAAACACAAACAGTCCATTATACATTCAACCTTGTGTAAGAGAGTCGCGGCTACTACTAACATGGACACAGATGTGTGTTAAGTCTTTAATAAAATATATTACAGATACTTTTTTTTTTTTAACTCGGCTTATATATATATATATTTATATACATACCCATATTGCGCTCAGATACCACGTGTAGTGTACGACGCAATCATGATCGTCGAGTTTTAGTCATCCCTTCGCTTTGGTATTTACAAGAAGAAAAACTATGCGTACAATGACAATGTTGAGTAAGAATTTGACGCATGCGCGCGCACGGCGTGTAAACGTCGTATTTACATTTCACTCGCGCGCCGACCATATGGTTTTTTCTTTGTACCTCTTTCCTGACAATTATTAGCGTTTATAAATCTGTGGATGTATGTGCGTCGGTATATCTCATTTTATCCTCACGTTTTTGTGTGTGATTCAACGCGTACGAAATAGAGATGCCTTTAGGTAGGATTTTCTTCGGGTTTTCGCATTTGCACGTGTAGAACGTCAATAAACATAACGAGATTTGGAAGATGGGAACCTTTCACGTGCCTTTTCAACAAAGTTTATCTTGGGAGTGATGGAGAGATTTTGGAAGAAAGGTAGAGACTCGTCCTCTCTCTGACGCTGAAAGCTCTGATATAGATCGTACATACATCCCGTTGCAGGATATCGCTTTTTCTCTCTTACAAATTCGGTAGTCAAGAAGAAGCTGTATCTACATCTACACCTAACGCTCGTGGAATCCAATGTGCCTTTCTCGAAGAGAGATTCATTAATCGTTGATCAAATGCGACGATTTATGTTGTCCAATATATGAATCTCATTTCTCTTTTCTTTCGTCTTTTACACTTATAACATATAGAGTACACTTATACAATAGAGTACTCACATAAAATTATTTTTCAACGCAGATATAGGACGCGTTACATTTCAGTTTCGTACTTCTTGTACACTTGTGTTACAAATTACAATCAAGGTTTTTCATAGTTTATCGCTCTTTTGGACGTTCTTTTTCTTCGGCACAGACAAAACATAGTTTTCGCTCTTTCGTTTCAAAACACGATAAACGTTCGAACGAGTTAATAAACATTTGTTTTTATGGCCGGTTAGGCTTCCTAGCGGAATGTGCCTATACGCCGACAATCTTGATAAATTAAACGTTTGCCTATAATAGTGTCACTGTGAACAGCGTTTATAGAAAGACTCTATATTCTGAGAGAGATCAACACGTATCGTGATTTGATTGGTTTATTCAGACGGTCCTTGACCCCAGCGCGATTTAGTCCTCGGTAATTTAGCTGACGGTGGTGAAGTACCGCCGCCGCTTAATTTCCGCTTGACATTTAGCACGATTCCAGTCTTGGACGAGGTTTTCGAGTGAGATGTCGCTTTAGAGACGTCTATTGGCGGAGTAGACGGGAAGGCGGGAAAGTCCTCATCCTCGAGACCAGGTGGCTTCGGCTGTTCGGAGGCATAACTCTTCTTGAAAAGATCCGAAGGAGTCGGCTTGTACGACGCTTCTACGGGCTCCGAGGGAAGGGAGGGAAGAGCCTGCGGCAGCGGCGGGATTGGCGCGTCGTTTACCGAGCCGACAGACGACGGCGACAGGACCAGATTCGGGACAGGAGACGCGAGCAAGGATGATGGTGATGGCGATGACGCGGACAAGCTCGGCATCGTCGACGCCGCTGCTGCTGCTGTTGCAGCAGCGACAGCGGCCAGTTCCTCCTCCGCCTTTCGGATCAGATCCAAATCGCTCAGCGTACTCAGCGTGCTCTTGCTCTCCTTCGGCACCTCGGGCGACGCTTTCTCCGATTGTGTGATCCTGGAAGATGACGGCGAGTATCTCTCCGTGTTCGAAGCGTAGAGTGACGAGCCAGTCGCGGGTAGAAACGACGCGCTAGGCTTCGACGGGAGATAAGGATCCACTTTGGAGGATTCCTGTCGCTTCACGTTCGCCAAGATCTCCTGCAGATTCGGCGGTATAGTGATGTCCGAGACCTTGTCGAGGATCGGCTGCGCGAACTTGGAGATCCCTGGAGGAGGTGGCGTGAAGGAGCGCGTATCCGACGGGCTATAAGCTTCCTCGCAGTCGTTGCTGGGTGGATCCAGCCCCAAACCCTGAAATATAAGAACAAATTAGAAAAATCGATATGTACAATTGTCAACAGAGCTCGTATACTCATCGTTTGGGGTACATAATAGTGCCGATTAATGGAATATAAATTGATAAATTTATATTTTATATTTTATCGATACGAGATTATTCGAGAAATTACGTTTAACACAAATATATTATGCTTTCAGATAAAATATCAAATATGTTATTTTTGTTGTCAGAGATCATAGGATTTCGCATTTTAAGTTTCTCAAATATATTAAGAAAAAATTTATCAGTAAAAGGGAAAAACAACTAACAGACTTTTACTTAAGCGTACTAATATATATATATATATATATGTGTGTGTGTGTGTGTGTGTGTACACACAGATCTTAATATCGACTGTAATATTAAAACAATGAGAAATGTAGAAACATTTATAATTTTTTTACACAGCCTGCTACAAATACGATATATAAATATTGATTCAATTTCTTTTAATATCTACAAAATGATCGATTTTTCGTGTTTCAATTTATTTCCAACAAACACGTTCAACTAAATTTCACGGGATCGGGAACGTATGGGGAAACGGATGATTCAAAATAAATTTTATTTACATCAAGCTAAACATGGAAGGGGGACGACATAACAATCAAAATCAAAATCGCGATAAATGGGTCTTAGAGAAATTCTCACCGGCAGAGTCGGCGTCGTTTCGTCGAGAAACGACGAGCTAATGCTCTGTATCTGTTGCTTCTGTTCCTCAATCTGCTGTTTCTGCTCTTCGATCTGCCGATTCAGCTCGTCCATCTTTCTCTGCAGTTCCGTGGAATTTTTACTGGACGATAAAATACCAGCAGCGCTGTCGGTGGTGGTTTGCAGATTGTTCATGTCGTCGTCCATCTCTCCGGGACTGTAAGGTTCGTCCCCGTCGTCGTCCAATGCGACCTTGCCGGGTGACGAAGTCAGGTCGATCTTGGACGATAGCTCCGGTACGATCTTACATATCGTCGCGGTGTCTATGGCAGCACGCGACATACCTATGTGCGCCTTGTTGAGAGATTCTAAAGTCAATTGCGTCACCGTTGGTTTCTCCTTCGTCGAGTCGGTCAATGCAGTCGCTTTGTGATATAACATGGGCGATGAGGATGGCGGCGGCGATGAAGTCTTCTCCTTCGGCACGCTGACCAATGGCGGTGTATAACTCCTGTCGATCGACTCCTTCTTGGGCGTCTTCGTAGGAACGACTGGCGGTACAGCTGTTAGTCGTTTCTTCTTGTTGCGAACTATGATGCCTAGAAGTAGATGCGGACGATGCTCCTCGAAGCCGGGTCCGGTGAGTGGCAAGAGCACTGGCGGTATCGTGCTCTGACTCGAGAACGGCATTATGTAGAAGTCCTTGATATTCTTGGAGACGTTGCCCACGACGCCTAGACGGCTTCTGCTATTCAAATAGCTGTACAGAGTTATGTATGGAATCTTTTCCTCGTCGTTTGCGGCTGTTAATCTGATGACCAAGATCTCCTTCGAGCCTGTTCTCTTCATCTTCGAGATATAGTCCCAAACAGTATCGTGACTGATCCTGCCGACAACGTCGACGGTATCCGGTAGATCGTCCATTAGATCCTTGGCATTGCCGCTTACTTCTTGCGCAGTTATAAAGAACTTGGCGACGTCAACCATGTTAACGAAACCGCGCCAAACTGTTCGCCATCCGCCCTTCGACGTCGTATCCTTGTCCGTTTCTTGTTCCTTGTCTCTCTCGGGTTCCTCGTTTATGTCGGGCGTCTTGATCGTGACGGTGGAGCTAGGTTCTCTGTCCGATATATCAGAATCGTTTCCGTCAATCGTATTCGTGGTCGCCTCATCCTCTATGTGTCGCCAGAGACGATCTTCAATCGGTTTCTCTGCAAACGGCGAGGTTTCCTTCTTTTTCTCCGTCTCCTTCTTTCGTTCCTCCTCCTTTTTATCAATATCTTTAGGTTCTCGGGATTCGCTACGATTTCTCATTCGACCATCGTTACTCTTATGCTTGTCCTTTTCCTTCTGCCGGCCTCTCTCTCTGCTCTCCTTCCTACTTGTCTTATCTTTCCGATCTCGATCTTTATCCTTATCGCGCTCTCTCTCCTTGTCACGTCTGCTCTCTTTATTTCTAGACTTTCGTTCTTTGCTCTTGTCTCGCGTTTTGCTGCGATCCCGATCTCGGCTACGCCGATGCCGGCTGTGACTTCTGTCCCGTCGATCTTTGCTTTTAGATTTTACGCTATCGCGTTCCCTGCTTCTCTCCTTATCCTTCCTCCTGCGTTCGTCCATTTTCGATTTTTTCATGTCCATTCGCGATCTCAACCTATCCTCCTTATCCTCCTTATCCTCCTTATCCTTCTCCAATTCATCAACCGTGGAACTTATGCTGTCACCGCTATTCAACGCGGTGACGATATCCTGCACCGGCGTCTTAGGATCAACGTGATCAATTCCGCCGTCATTCTCGATTATCTGCTCGCCTTTGTGAGTTTTCACGACTATTGACTTGGCCTGAGCCATCAGATCCAATTCATTCTTCTTTATCATCTCTAGCTGATGTTTGGTCTCCTTCTCTCGCCACTCGGCCAATTCCTGGCTGGCCATCTCATCCGGACTTAATCGTACTACCGCATCCGGCGTCAAGGAGCGGTCCGCGATTTTTCTGAATAATGTCAGATTCTTGGTATCCTTTATGTTGAACACGAGACTTCTGTACTTTGCTTTGTATTTGGAACCTGTGTCCTTGAAATATTTGTACATTTCGAGCTCTATCTTGAAGGCTAAGTCGGCAATCTCCTCGTCGGTTAATTTCAGATCTTCGGTTTCCTTTATACGACTGGACAGTAATTCTGTCAGCGTTCTCCGGATATTTACTCGTATAGGTTCCGTCTCTGGCTTTCTCACCGGTGTTAGTTTAATCTGTTGCTTCGATTGGGATGGCGATGGCTTTGTCTCTTGCTTCTTAACCGGCGTCTGCTTTGGTGAACCCGTTGCTCTCAACTGTGCCGACATGACACTCTTCGGTGTTGCAGTCTTCAATATTATAGGGCTCCTTCCCGGCGTCGTGGAGATTATTGTCTGTTTCAGCTGCATCGGTTTATTGCTCGGCGACACATTCACTTGCTGTTGTGTGGCAGAAAATATTGTAATCTTTTTAGTGGGTGCTAAAACAGTTTGTTTCGATCCAACTACCTTTGTATAGATCATCTTTGGCAAGACTTTAACCGGCGGTGTCATTTTCACCTGAAAATATAGTTGATATCTTTTTGTTAACTCTCATATTTACAAAAATCGAATTAATCTGATAATACTTTTTACATAGTTTTTAGCTCTCTATATGCAATTAATAATTATTTTAATCTATTTAATTTAATTTTGTATTTTGTACATACTGTTTTTCCAGCCGTTTGGATCTGTGTGACAAATTTTCCACCTATCTTAAGTGTATTGATATTGTTAGCTCCTATCACCTCGCAAGTTGGATTCTCTTTCAACCATGTTTGCAAATTAGATTTTGTAGGAGCATCTGCACCTGAAATAATGATAATTCATGCATATCTATATATACACATACAAATCTCTATTTTAAACATCAAAAATCATTATTATTATCAATAATTTATTTTGATAATAGTATTGTTATTATCAAAAATCTCTTTATATCTTTTCCAATAATAATTCTTATTCAAATGACAAATATGCGCAGAATAAAAATGTTACGTGTACAATTAATTTAGACAGAAAAAGTGAATAAAAATATATATTGTTAATATTTAACATTAACTAAATAATCTATTTACCAGTAAGAAGTTTGCCAGTCTTTCTGTCAAGAACTATCACTCTAGTCTCAGGTTTTGCCTTAGTTTCTGCTAGACCTGACTTTGTGGCTTTTGATCCCGTTGGTACAGGTTTGTCTTTGGTCAAAGTTTCTTGAGCGTGTGCGAGAATACACGCGTCTGAACAATAAATGCTGGAATTTCTAGCTTCTTTCTTACAAACAACACACTGCATTGTTCCAGAAACTGGAGTAATACTACCGTCAACAGAAAGACCCGATAGAGATATTTCTTTCGTTAACACTTTCTGCGATATTGAATTCTCATTCACTAGTTCAATCTTCGTTTTTTGTTTTCCAGATTGCAAATTCGACTTTGCTCTCTCCTCTTCAGCTTTCTTTTTCGAACAATTTGGACAAACCCATTCTATACCCTTCTCCTCCATTTGTTGACCTATCATATATGTATAATATAAATGTATAATATAAATATTACTGAATATATATATTTCATCTCATCATTTAAATCAAGATCCGGAATACTTACCCATAGCTTTACTAACATGTACACATTTTCCATGGAACCAATCTTCGCAGACATCACAGCATATCATAAATCGATTGTTATGCGGTCGTTTGCAGATACACCATAATCGATCTGGATCATCTTCCGAATCTGAGTTGTCCTCTTCATCCTCCTCATCATCATCCTCTTCTTCATCATTCATTTTTAGCTCTTCTTTGTTATGTAATAATTGCTGAACTTGCGGACTATAACAATCATTGTCGAGTATAATATGTATATAAGATGTTCGAGATATAAGATCTATAAAATTCGAAATAAATGGCACTGATTGAATAAGATTCAATCTTATGGTCATAATCAGATTGCAGACAAAACAGCCAATCTACAGCCAGTGAAGAGGGTAACTGTGCATTGTCAGTCTACCTCCTCCATTGGTTGCAAACTGGCTGTGTTGTCTGCAACCTGTTTATAGCCTTGTGTCCACGATATTAGAACTCGGTTCGAGCTCTCAGACCGAGAAATGCCGAGAGTAGCCAATTAATTTGCAGTTTTTACGAAAAAGCGGCAATTTTATTGGCTACACTTTTTCCAGTCCAAGTTCTAGCATCATGGACACAAAGCTATAAACAGGTAAAAAATCAAGTATTTGAGAGCAGAGTAGATTTTCGAACGTTATCCAATATTTCTTAATTTGTATAGACATATAAAATATAATTAGATGGAACAGTTTCTGAAATAAAAGCAAGATTTGCAATAAGGAGGATACTTCCGATGCGATATATTCAGTTCGAAGGTAGAAAAAAGAACAACACCCCTACCATTCTCTCCTCTCTTTTTAAGGCTTACTCCAGTATCTGTAAAATTCAATATTATATTTGATTTGGTTATATCCCATTTTACTGCACGCAAATATAATAGCCGAATCAAGCCCACCCGAAAGAATCCGAATAATATTCCAATGCATCCTACTTACATTTTCATCAACAACGCACATATCAGCTGTTCCATCCACGAACACATGTTTATGGTATAATAATAATAATAATATAGTACTAATATAGCAAACCCACGTGATTTTTTCTATCTTCTTTGCTGGTTCGGGATTTTTCTGCGATATCTCAGTTTTTGCCTGCAATCGTTTACTTCTAGTTGCAGGTGCTTCAATGGGTGGTAATGTGATCACACGACCACCCCGAATTATCTGAATCGGCTCTTTATCATCTTTCGATTTCTTGCTCATTTCTTTCGGAGTATTTGGTTGAGTTTGTATCGTCGTTACAGTCTCCGTTGGTTTAGTTAATTCTTGGTCAGATGTTATTAGTGTAGGCATAAGCATGTTGTTTGATGCTAATGATTCTGATACAGGTGGTGTGGAATCAACCAGTGCACTCTGGAATCCATACACAACGCAATATAAAATTAAGAATAAAGATAATTTTATTCTATATATATGCTATATTCTTATAGTTATTTTTATTAATATTTGGGGGGGGGGGAAGAAAGAGAAGGGAAAAAAAGTGTAAGAAGAGTAGAGAGGAAAACTGTGAGAAAGAGAGAAAAACCTCTTTTTCTCTCTTCGCACATCTAAAATAATAAATAAATGATTAAAAATAAAAAAAAAAAAATAATAAAATATTAATAAACTAATTATTGCTGTTGTATGTAAAACAAGGCAATGCAAGTTCCGAAATGCATCATATATCGTGCAACTCGGAATACGTTCATATATATGTTATGGCCATTGCAAGTATTAAAATTTAGGAATAAGTTAATAAGTGTTTAACGAAAGGACTATTACAAGAGAATCATTACATTAAGAAATGTATATTTTCCAAAATTAAATACAAAGAACGCAACGTCGATATTTTTCGCCGATAAGCGAAAAACTCATTGGCTAATGCATGCATTACCTTATTAACAGAAAGATTTTAATCAATTTATTTTTGAAGCATTTGTCAAAAATTGTCCTATATAAATCTTGTCGGTGATTCGTTGAGGTAAATAATAGAAGGACAAGTGAAAAATTACACACAAATTTTACACAAATAACACTTTTTTTATCTAAATATTTATCTGAGCGCAAAATTTTTGTAAAGATTATATTTTAATTTTTAATCACAGTTTGTTAACAAAAAATTTCTACACAGAGAACAAAAAAAATTAAATAATTAGATCGGATTTGATAAAAAAAAAATCATTTATTTTATGATAAAACTTATTTTTGGTATATAAAAATTTCATAAATATAAAATATACAAATTTATTCAATATCATACTTACCAAAAAAATATAATACTGAAATCAATATCTAATTTATAAATAAATTCATAATTTATTTATTCATAAAATTTATAAATAAATTAGATATTAATAAATTTATTAAAATTTATGAATATATATACACAAATAAGTAAATATATATCAAGCGTTCTAAAAATAAAGTAATTTTTGTTACACACCTAAAAACTGATACATATAAAACTGATAAATTAATAATTAAAATTCAAAATATTATAATAGAATTTAATATTATAATAATAGAACACTTAATTTGTAAGTATTAATTCTATTATTATAATGTATTGTGTTTAATGTGTTTATCACTAGTGTATGCCTTCATGAGCAGAAAAAAATATTGAAATATTCTAGAATCAAATGTTAGTAGAAGCTCGATATTTTTTTCTTTTTTGCTCAGGAAAAGCTTATATATGGCACATTAAGAATTTAATATAGACTCAATAAACATTCTGTCAGTGAATCATCTGATTTTCTTTCATAAATATTCTTTTTACTTGCATACATATTCTTTTCACTATATTATTATATCTATTTTTTAAAATGATTTATTAAATGTATTTTTAATATTATATCCTCTTACTATTATTAGTAAGAATATATATTATTATTATACATGCTTACATGTTCAGCTAAATCATCCGTTAGTTCATCTTGTAACAATAAAGCTTCAGCTAAAAGTTCTTCTTCGTGCTTGCTAGCTTCCATTTCTAAAGTAGCAAATAAATGTTCTTCTCCTTCAATCCCACCTTTAACAAAAACATGGAATGCATCAATGAATTATTGTGTAACATAACGTAAATGTATTTAGAAAAAAAATCGTAAAATTAGGGACAAATTTAGAAAAAAGATTGTATAGATTTAAATCATAAAGAATAGAGAGTTATTCATAGAGTATCATAGAGAGATGTATAGAAAAACACATGTATGCATAACATTTTCATCAGTACATTATAAATTAATGATTAAAACTTACTACTTTTAGGAATATGATTTGGAACATGAGGTAGTACCACAGGTTGAATAATTCCCTCTGACGAAGCAGTATTTGGCACTAAGAAAACATACGATAGCATCGCAAAACATAAATTTAAGCATACATTGTGTCCTTGATAATATTAAATAATATGTGTGTGTGCAAGCAATAGAGAATCCAATGAAAAAATAACAGAATATATTAAAATATTTATTGGAATCACCTTTAAAAGAAATAAAAATAAAAAGAAATAAAATAACAAAAACATGAAAAAATGTCATATTGTGATTACAAATATAGAGGTTATAAAAGCGAGTTTTGTAAAAATTACTTGTCAAAAAGTAGCATACAGAAATAGACTAGAGGGAAATGCAAAATTATAAAGCTATCTAAAATAGTTTTACCTGAATCCAGTGATGGTTGTAATTCTGCAAGAGGTGCTTTAATGTCCGATTTTTGTTCGCTCTCCTCTCCTGATACTACATTGTTACTTTCATCGAGATTCAACTGTTGCGACTGAATAGATTGTTCTAGCATATCCGCTACTGTCTTTTTATTATTAAAATTAGAAGCAATGTTTTGTGCTACATTTGAACCAGCACAAATGCCAATATCCAATGAAGTAGCTGCAGATATAGGAATTATCGATGATCCAGGTGTAGATACTATTGTCGCAGAAGGAGTTGTCGGAGTTGTAGGAGTTGCAGTGTTGTCTGCGATTTTTCCATCACTATTCGAACCAACACGTCGGATTATATCTGGTGTTGAGAAAAGCGCTGGACCTAGAGAATCCGCTACAAATCCTGGAGCTTTTCGAATATCCTTTTTAAGTTTCTTCGCACCTATAAGGAAATGATTTGACACTTATATATAAAATTACAATTCAATTCTTTGAATTGATTCTTATTTTGGTTTACTTTTAATTTCTAAATATAGTTAAAAAAAAATACTGACCATCCAGTGCTTTGTTCTCTATGGATTTTGCAGAATTTTCTTCTCCCTTTGAAAATAATTCTATGCTATCAGATTTTCTCTTTTCTCTTTTTATATCACCAAGTTTGATCTTTAAGGGACTACCAGCTGATGAAGAAATTTTGGATTGCTGTTGCACCGATAATCCTTGAGTCACGGCCTGTGCAGATTGTTGCGACACAGGTTGCTGTGTCAATGTAGCTTTTACTTGGGAAACCTGTATGTTTGGACTCACTGTTTTAGATGCTATTGGTAATGGTCCCAATTTTCCATCTGTAGTCGTGAGTAACTTTGTATTTGTTTGATTTACAGGTTTTCCCTTAAGAAACATCATTGGCTTTTTAAGCCCAATGTTCTTGAGTTCGTTCGGTTTCATCGGAATTTGTTTTTGAACAAAAGTAACTTTTTGATTGCTTCTTCCTTGACCAGGTTTGGTTAATATCATATCGCCCTTTATCATATTGGCGTTAATTAGATTTGCTTTCACTTGATTTGTCGTTTGTAGCGGTTTCTCATATACTTCTTCAGACGGAGATGTTTCCGCGTATTGCGATTCCTCTTTCTTTTTCCCACCGAGAGTTTTGATTTGTCTCTTACTCTTAGTTGGACTAAACCTCTCTGAAATATGTAACATTACATTATTTAATTCAGTTATTAAATTGATTATTTTTTTTTATTAACTAATTTTACTCACCTGATCTCTCGTCTTTCTCGGGAGTTTTCATTGCATTAACAGCAGCAGCCATCTCCATATCTAATCGTCGTACCTGTTCCATATCCAGTTGTTTGTTTTGACCTCTTCTTCGAACTGCTGTCATACTACCACCCCTTGTAGTAAGACCTTTTCGTCCCCCTCGAGCTTTGGCATTAGGTCTCTTAGTACCTCGAGGGCCAAAGTCCGAATCGTTATCATTATCGGATGGTGGTTCCGATTCTGAGGATTCTGTAGATGACTCTGTGATATCATCATCCTCTTCCTCTTCATTATTCCTGCCTTGTGCTAAAAACATAATGATGAAATTTAATTCAGCATAATTAATAATTTAAAATTATTGTTATAATATAGCATTAAAGATTATAGTACCTTTAGTTATGCCATGCTGGACATTCGTTATATTTCTCGGAGCAAGATGTCCTGATAATTTAGGTGTTCCAACAATATTTGTATTACCTCTAGAAAGTCCAGGTACATTTGTAGGTGTAGACACAGTAACCTTACGTATCGGTCTACTCATTTGTTTGTTCTGTAATGGTGCCTATCAAGACATCAATAAGATATCACATAATTAATCTTTTACATTAAGATATTCTATATTTATGTAACAATGATTACTTACACTCACACTCTTTACAATAAGCTTGCTCTTAACTCCTGCATTTTCTATATCATTAATAGATGATACAACAGTTGTTCGAGGAGACAATGATTGATGTATATATTGCACATCATTAGATTCAGGCGAATCATCAACAATTGGTAAAGGATCTCTTGGTATTGGATCATTGGGAGATAATCTACTTGTATAACAATGATCCAATTGTATATTATAACGTATAGTATTCTGCTGCTCTTCTATTGATAACATATCTAGAAAAAAAAAGCACATAAAGAAATTCCAAGATAAATCAAAATCTATTATAGACAATATCAGAGAAATAAAAGATAAATTTGTGTATAATAATTGAAATTTTGCATGTATTTACGTCGATGAGATACAATAAAAAATCGCTAATGTAAACAGAAAATTGTCGCCAAATAAGGAAGAGCTCAAAACTTAACAAAAAAAAAAAAACTAATTTACAAAGTACCAAGCATTGCAGTGACATTCTCCCCGAGTATCTGCTTTGCCTCTTCGCTTTGGAGAGCTGTCTCTAATCTTTCCAACTGTTCTGGATCCATCTCCATAAAAGGATCTACCAACCCACCCGAGTCGGTACTGGCATTGGCGCTTACCGAGCTCGCTGTAGGATGTATAAATGGCGGTGGATCTACAGTCAAGGTAATATCCCCATTTTCGATGTCTGTCTCAGTTTGTCCTAGTCTTACCACGCTAACATTAGCGGTTGATTGGGTCACTGCAAAAATGTTGAGCGATTCAATGCGATCTGTATGTAGACATCCCAGGGTATTCATACTTTATTCGCGCGAATCATTTCCAATACTTTTTACCTCGATTCGCAGCCACTTACTTATCAAGTTCTGTAGAGTCGCCTGATCAACGGATAAGGTTCCATCGTCATTTACAACAATAATCAACGTATCATCCTTCTTCTCGGAGTCGCTCTGCGGCTCGACGATATACGAACTCGACATCTTTGTCTGCCTGCAAAACACATAGAACGATCACGTCTCGTCGAGAAAGAGAAGACACGATTCTCCGGAACGGATTGAGGTTATGATTACCTGGGCGCGCCAAATTATATCCGAGGCTCTATCAGCGTCTCGTGGATTCAGTATTCACCTTCCGCTGTTGCCACACGAGAATATCTCGTTGCGAACGACCTCCCCGGGCGATTCGCGAGGAGCGAAGGTGTCCTAAAAAAAAATCCACACCGCGAGTAACGTAACAACACTCCGGTAATTACTTAACGTTGTCGCGCACGAAAAGCGGAAGTGAGCTGTACAGCCGCGATAGATACGTCGCACAGCAGGACGCGGAAGTGACCCGGACACGCGCGCGAGGAATCGACGAGGGATCGACGCGGCCGCGAAAAATGCCTCCTCCTCGCCTCTAACGGGTAAACAACAGCGCCGCCGAGCACTCGCGGGCGGCCATTTTGCTCGGCTCGAAACGTTCGCCCGTCATTCCATCGTCGAGGACGGTGAGCTCGGCGGGAGCTCGCCCGCTCTTCCGTTTCCCCGCTCGTTCCTCTGCCGCGAACGAGATTCCCGGGCGACGACGACGAATATCAAGTCTCGCACGGAGCACTCTATCCCGCTCGAACCGCGATAACTCGGCGATCCATTGCGTCGTCCTTCCGCGAATCGGCGGCCGATTATCGTGAGCGAAATACAATACATATACGTACACGTATATGTATGTATATGTATATAGTGTGCATACACGTATCATGTGCGCGTCGCGCGTTGCGCAACCAAACCCAAACGCGCGAAATCAGTCGAGGAACGCCGGGAACGAGCGAAATGGAACGGAAGGAAACAACGGGACCGGATATACGACTTTTTTTACAACCGTATAAGTGCGTTTATCACACAATGAGCAATTTTATTTAAAAAAATCATTTTAGTAAGTACAAGATATATAGTTTGACGCTATCATCTTCCGCGAGTAGCTTTATTATCATTTTTTAATTATTCGATATTATCGAGCTCGAATGTATTTTGTATTATGCGTCGTTATTGGTGGAAATATTAAATATTTCATTGAACAGGTTATTTTCATTTCAATAATAATGAAATATTTATTGTATAAGTATATATATATATGATTAGTCTTAATAAATTATTTCTAAATTTTGAAATTAGGATTATGATATACAAACCTGAGCAACAGAGAGACACTTGTTTGACAGATTATTGTTTATTATACGAGACAAAAGAATCGACATCACGCGCGCGATTTTTTAATATGGCGTCTCTTCCTTGTCACGCGATTGATTTTAGTTCGTTCACATCCGACTCGGAGGACAGATGGCGCTGAAAATTGTTTCTCCACGTTTTTCAAGTTTTTGCCAGTTTTTGTCATCGAGATAAATGTTCTGAAAAATATTATCATGGAGACGAGCAATTTGGTGAAACCCAAGAAGAAGGTTAAGAGAGGAATAATATATTTATCCACAATCCCAAAATATATGAACATCGCAATGATCCGGGAGACTTTCGCGGCTTACGGGGAAGTGGGCAGAGTGTATTTACAACTGGCCGAAAATGGTTAGTTTGTGTTCTCATTGTATCGTTTTCTTTAATTTTTAAATAGAGCGCATATTATACATAATCCTAACTATAGTACTTTATTTTTGCGAGTAAAAAGACCGCTTTATATAAATGTAAAAAGTAATTTTCAAAAATGAATCAATGAAAATAGGAATTACCATAAATTCTTGATTACAAAAGCTGTATTTCATTTAAAATATCAAAATGTTTCAGATGCACAGTCGATTAAAAAGAAACGGAAAAAGGCGATCAAGCATTTCACCGAAGGTTGGGTGGAGTTTGAAAGTAAGAAGGTAGCAACATTTGTAGCAGCGACATTAAACAATACTCAAATATCGATGAGAAAGAAAAGCAAGTTCTATGATATTATGTGGAATATAAAGTACTTGCCTAGGTAAGCATAAATAATTTAAAGGAATATTTCATGTCTTTGCTAGTATTAATATATGATTAATATTTATTTATTTATATATTTTATTCTCTTTCACAGATTTAAATGGATTCACTTGAGTGAGCGTTTAGCGTATGAACGTGCTGTGCATAAACAAAGACTTTTAACTGAAATAGCACAAGCTAAGAGAGAAGTCAACTTCTTCTCGTATAATGTAGATAGAAGTAAAAAATTACTTAAAAAGCACAAGCAAGGAGAAGAGACAACTTTCGAATTGCCTGAAGTTAAGCAAAGGGACACTGATAGTGAGATAAGAAGTAGGAAAGCAGAAACGATAGATGGAGAGGATAGAACAGAGTTCCTTAAATCGATATTTGGATAAAATTTAGTGTATATATAGGTATCGTATAGTTATATAGCAATATATTTAAATGAATATAGAAAGGAACTTGAATTAAATTGTTTTATAATAAAACTGATTTTTTTTTAAATTTTTTTATACTAAAAACCAAAAATTACATGAACAATTTTTATTTATTCCATACATGTAGCATTCGTTAATAAGAAATCTTTTCTGTTGTAACAAAAAACAAACTTATCCAATTCTTGATTGCTGAATAATATTTAATAGAAATAACATTTAGTTTAATAGAAGTAAAATATTTTGTTTTTAACAAATATTTTTTGAAGCGAGTAGTTCACAATGTGATTTATTTTAATCACATAATGTAGCTTATCGTGCAATGAAAATTGTAGTATGTATGAAAATATACCAATATGAGAATCTTCTATGCGTATGTAAGCATACATCAATTTTAATCAAGCAATGCTTCGATATCTGATTCAGCAATTTTTATGAAACTATTTAACGTTTAAGTAAAATTTTGTTAAAAAAATATACAAATAAATGTACATGTATGGAAATTCGAACGATAATAAGCTCTATTCAGAAGTTTCTAGCTTTATGCGTATCATTTGACAGGTATTAAGACATAAAAGGACCTAAACAAACTTGTTCCGAGATCTCCTACACCTCATCCTTTGTATATAAATACCCTCAAAATCAATTGATATACATATATGTATATATGGCGGCTGAAGAATCAAATCTATAGACAGAATGCGGATTTGGCCGGATTCCAAAATAGTGAAATTATGTTTAATCGTGGTAAGTTGATTTGCGTGTTATCCGTCTTTTCAACAAAATCATTTTCTTATTTGCCTAAATTTATAAAATATAAATTATATTTTACGGCAATTAAGGAACAGGCGCATAAATAAAATCTCGCGCTTGTGAAATTATACGTACGCGCATGTCCAAACGATGCACACACACACACCCACACACATACATATATATATTTTGTTGCAAATTTATTTAGACTACACTTTGTTGATCTTGCTTACTTATCGACCTGGCTAAGTATTTATTAGTAGAACCCTCGCCTATTGATTGCTCTGAAAAAATAAGGTCAAATCGTTTAAAGGGTGTCAAAGCAGCTTCCTAGATCTCGCGATGCTTTCATAAATAATATTAAAGCGGATCTATCTGTTTAAACTGGGTGTGTGCATTATTGTTTATCGTCATTAATAAAATCTCGCGTGCAAATCTCATAAGAATATCACAATCGTTAAATACAGAGGAAGAAATATTTTCCTGTAAAAATGTAGATATGTATAATAAAAATGTATTGGAAAGAATCTATTTCTAGTTTTTAAGAAATTAGGAATTGAATTTAATATTTTCCTCTTCGACCTATTTTTCTTTCTCGATTAAGGCATCGTGTAATTAAACAGCGAATATGAAATAGAAAAAAATGTTAATGTTTTTAATATATATTTAAATATTGATTGCGAGAGTGTAATAAAAACATATCTTTTTTATTTTTTAACTCTGTAAGAATTGAACAACAATCGCAAAAGTCACAATTGTCGTTTAGTCCTCTCGCAAAGAAAGATGAACAAAAATATAAGTTAGACATATAAAAATGTAATTCCTTTTTAAAGAGAACGCTCATAATGAACGGCATAATTAACATAAATTTGTTTTTCCAGATCACGCTCCCTCCTTCCATCCACATACTTTGAGATACATGTTCGTTTGCCTGCCATCATCTCAAATTGCAATCAATAGATACCCGTCGAGACGGCGCCAAAACGCGCGTCTTTATCCCGCATAGTTCCCTGCGCGATGACTACATAGGAAGGATGAGAGATAACTCGAGAGAGAGAGAATCACGACGACTTTTATGATCGACATCACGGAGCTTCCCTTCCTTTATCGCCGTTAGGATGATACTCTCGCAGAACTCCGGAATAACAAGAACTCAGATACACGTCTTGGAAAACGTGAACCTGAAAGTTCATTCAAATCATTTCATTTAAATGGAAGCGAACACACGTGTGGTTGTTTCATGCGCGCGGATGCGAGTAAAAGTTTGGACGGAGCAAAGCCGGAAAACGGAAGTTACGAGCTTGGAGAGTATTGAAACTCGGAATCTCGCGCACCAGAGCGTTGTAACTTTAATCGATTAATTAATGGTTCGATCAACCCCTGGATGGCCACTAGATTTGCGTCATCACATTATATTCACGATGAATATTCGAATCAAAATTTTTCAAAGGACGAAAACGCGTCTCGCACATAATTCTAAAGCTCTTTTTGATGGTACGTACAAAAATCCAAATCTCTCCTTATAATTTTACCTCAATGATTTAAAAATGTATCGCGATTTTATATAATTACAAAACTAATTAATTAATTACAAAAAACTATAAAATCCATTTTGAAACTATCACGACTTATCATAAAGTTTCCGCGATCATAAAATTCTTTCTTTTTCTTTTGAATAGCCCTGGATGCCGAGGAAAAAAGCCTAAAGCCAATGTCGTTCGCATAATTGATGACCCTCGTCCGGATAGCGGCAACGGCATTCGATATTTCCTCGCTCGGCGCCGCCGACGACCTTCGTAAACATTCCTCGTTAATAGACGAGTCATCGTAGGAGGCGGCCGTTCAAGGTCTCGGAGCCACATAGTTGCCGGGACGGAAGGCGGGCAAGGATCCTGGATAAGGAAGAGAGCGAGCGAACGCGCAGCGTCACGACGCGACGCCAGGCGGGCAGAGAGCAGCGACGATCCCCACCGACGTCGGCCACCCCCGTCAGTCGGGGCGCCGCCGCGGGGACGCTCCGTACGTGGTGGAGCGCTTAGCAGTGATCGCGGCACGTTTCCTGGGAGTGGATCCACACCCATGCCTCGCGGTGACGCTCTACGAACGGGTGCTGGGAGCGCGTGATCGCGCGGGATAGATATATCGTCACACTCGATAATTTACCACCCATCACGAGGAGGCTGCTTTCATCGGCCTCGTAATAGTGTCCGAACGTAGGAGAGAAAATTCGCGCGATTCACCGCTTCTCCGATGTGAGGTAGCGGGGTAAATCCTCGGAATTCGTCGAGGATATGTACGTGGGATTTGTGTGATCGTCGCGTCGCGCGGCATGCGATTCAAGGATGTGACGAATGTCGTCCAGATGTCCCCCGAAGTGGCGGTAAAGTATGATAATTGTATAATTGAAGGGCGCGCGCGCCTGTGTGTGTAAAAGCACGCATGACGATTATGTACATACATCTCTCTCCCTTTTTCATCATTTTTATTTCTCTTTAATTAATAAATACGTTTCGTAAGCTCAGTTTTGAATAAAATTGATTGTTGAAATGAATCTATAATTAACAAATAATATAGAAATAATAATAATAATTTAATAGACGAATGCAATTATAGATATTACATGACGGTCGCGTTTGCTCGCCTTAGCAAAATATCGCTCGACGAGACGAATTTACTAGTTTGTATTAATAATGCCCGGATACCTTTGACATCGGAGAAACGTGGCGTTGCACGCGGAAGAATTTTCGCTCGTTGCATCGCAGCCATTCACGCTAGAATGCTTCTCTCCAAGCGTCGTTATGTATAGGGTGCTTTTTACAAAATACCGAGCGCGTCGTAATCCAAGACGTAAACGTTCGATAAAGCTGCATTAATTTTAACATATACACACGTGTTTACGTTGAAGCCAAATTCACATATAGTTGGGGGATTGATTTTACAATCTATACATAAATTAATTCGTAGAGCGCGCAAACACGTGCTGTTGTTTTTCATTTGAAACGTCGATACACGAATCGTTTAAACTCTCGGTCGTGCAGCTTCCGAAAGGTTCTTTCGAAATACTATAAAGATATCATAAACAGATAATGCCTCTGTGTTTAAAAAAAAAAAGAAATTAAATAAGAAAAAATACTTGCGATTTTTTAAGTGAAATATTGCTTGTTCCTTTTTTTCTATTTTATTGAAATAGAAAAAAAGTGTCTACAGCTAATTTCAGGGGCTGTAAAAAGAATTCATGTAATTTGTATTGAGTTCCAAATTGAATATCGAGACTGCCGACATAAATCATTTTCAGATAGGCAATTCGCGTGTCGATAAAAAGAGCGGTCTTTCCAATGGAAAGCCTTCTCATATGTATCTCTAATGATACAATATTACGATGGCGCGCGTTTTCTTGTATGATATAATCTCGACGTAAAAGTTTTTCAATGGGAGAGGAATAATATACTGTTATCGTGATGCCGCAGGATCGCAGGAGGGTGCTTGCGTTTCGACGAGGAGTGAAAGAGAAGGGTGGCGTACTACGGCGCTGAAATGACGCAATTTCGTCTCTGACGTCTGATATAATCGTCCAATTCGAGGGGAGGTCTGCTCGGTAACACGATCACCATGAATCGGGAAAACGAGGAAGTACGTTGGCGAATGCCAGAGAACATATGCATTCACCTTCAGCTTTATAATCCATCTAAACGTCCTATAAAATTGATTCTAATTGCTCGGAATGTTGACTCTTCTTGGAGTAAAACTCGCATTTGAATTTAAGAATAATATATAAATATTTGAATCTGAAGAAAGAATTAATATACATGCATATATTTTCATCGTAAATATTAAACATATTTCTGTCAGATAAAATGGAGTATTATTGTTTTTAATAAAAGTGAAAAGTTATGATATTAATAGAAATTAACATTTTATCGATTCGATACGATATAAAATATCTTAGATCTGTTTGAATTCAAGGCTCAATAAGAACTCGTTTACTTTTATTATAATAGGTCGAGAATAATAGAAGAGAGATTAATAATGTCGATTTAACATAACACGACAAAACGTCCGAAGCAAAATTATCAATTTATTTAGACGTTTATATTATCCATTAGCCGAACATCAATTTTCAATGAGCGCGAGCGCAATTTTCCGCTCTCCCAATAGCTGACAATCCCCTATACATTAATCTTTCACCCTCAGCAGCGACCGGTTCCCCAGACGCTGTGCGGCGCGCTACAAAAAGAGCCCAACTGCAAATGTCTGGTACTGACTGTGCTTATATACGGCTGTCTCGCGGCAGTGACGTGGTGCCGATGCGCCAACGTTACCAAGGTACTTGAAAAAAAACAGATTCTTCATTGTTACGTACAATCGCTTATAAAATCCTCCTGTAAACTGAGAAAAATTCATCCTCTCTTTCTTCTTCCTCAGATCATGGTCAACTACACCAAGTACCCCATCAGAAGCACGAAGCACGTATCATCGCCCTGCGACGACGGCTACATATACATTCCAGTAGGTATACTCGAAATGGAAAATGAAAAAAAAAAAGAGTTTTTCCGCTTTTTTTTCCTATATATTATGACACGACCGCGTACGTTGTCTTTTTTTTTATCACTCGACGAGAAGTAATATCGACTCCCCTCTTGCTTCCCTTTCTCCTCCCTTTATGCACGCTTGGATGCATGCCACGCCGCTCCATCGGCTCTTTTACCCTTTTTTCTCTCTTCTCTCCCTTTGTCACTCGTTCTCTCTCTCTCTCTCTCTCTCTCTCTCTCTCTCTCTCTCTCTCTCTCTCTCTCTCTCTCTCTCTCTCCTCTCTCTCTCTCTTTCTCTCTCTCTGTTTGTCGTACAGGTAGCATTTATGGGGATGCTGTATTTGGTTTATCTGGTGGAATGCTATCACTCACCGATCAGAATCGATCTACTGCACGCAGAGAGCCAGGACAGTGTGCTATCCAAATTGACGCAATTAAAGATGGCACAGCCGAGGATATGGTGGAAGGCCGTTTCCTATCACTACGTGCGCAGGAAACGGCAAATCACGCGTTACAGGAATGGAGATAATTATACCACGACGCAGGTGACGCATCCGCGGCCTCATTCGGTCCCTTCGTCGGACCTTTAGCGTTCATCTTTCAACCCTTCCGCCACGTTTCCAGACATCCGCGAAGTCCTCTTGAAAAGTTGTCTAGAAAGAGACTTTTAGTAAAAGACACGCGAAAGAGATTTAGAGCGTAAGATTCGAAACATCGTTACAACTACGTGCATCTACGTAACATGTATTTTTATATTTTTATATCAGTCGTATAATAGAGATCCACTATTTCAAGGTAGCGTTCTGACATACTATACAGATATATCTGTTTCAGTATTTTGAGAAGCCTTTAGATAAAGAGGCAGTTCTCGATAAAAATCGCAGATGTAAGATATTCCGGTTTCTACATGTTGCAATTATATAGTAACAGCGATGTCGCGATAGCGAAAGGGTTAAGGACGCGCCTGACGAATCACTCCCCTCATCCCCCGGCTCGCTCCGCAGGTATATTACGAGAGGGTGAACACACACTCGGCCACCTCCCACTACTACTACGACTACTGCGGAGTGAAGGACATCAGCAAGGAACTAATACTCGAGCCGAAGATACCGATCACGAAGATCATGCTCACCAAGGGCTTCGCGTTTTCCAACATAAGGTCCGCCACAGAGTTCGAGGAGGCTCGATCGCGATTCTTCGCCGAACAAGTACGAAAATAAGCGATAACTAATCGTATATCGTTGTTACGAAACAATTATAATTAACGTATCGGTAACTTTAGGTAGTAATTTTATATATATGATGAAAGAAATAATATATTTGTTCCTTTAGGAACTCAGCGACGATTATATGGAGATGAGGGAGGGTCTCGATCTCGGCTACAACGTCAACACGATGCTGGTCGCTGTTCTTGGTAATCCCTGGTTCACGAATCGCTACATTTACTGGTGTCTGAGCGCCTTGTTGCTCAGTTGGCCGCTGAGGGTGATCATCGAATATAAAACGCAATATGCTGATTATCAGGTAAAGGCAATCTTAAACTTTAACATTATAAATTAATCGTTCTTAAAAGTATCTTACATGATTCGACCAATTCAATATCCAATTACGGTATATCCGATAGAATTTTTTTTCAAGATATAATAATATAGAATTCTCTATCAGGTGACCAAGCTCTTCGGCGTCAATTACGACACGCCGACTTCCGGCGAACCCATCCACGCGTCCATGAGCCAGCTGAGCCAGCCGGGCTCCTACATGCTGGCGCCGAGTTACAGCGAGGCGTTGTTGATGGAACCAGCGACGCCTCGTAACGAGGGACCGGAACGGAGTCAGGAGAACCTGCAAGCGCAAAGACGAGAAACGGATGTCGCGACCGACATGGTACCCAGCTACTCCGAGGCGCTTCTCTACGAGCGTGCCGAACAGCACGATCATCGGAATGCGATCGTCGCGAATACCGTCGCCGAAAGCGTCCCAAGCGACATGAACCGTCCTACCTGCAACGCGAACGATCCGAGTAGGCAGACGCTGTCGCCGATGCCGTGCGAGTGTCACTGCCCGTGTCCGTGTCACGGGAACGCGAACGATTACGAGTTCAGGGACGAGCGCAGTTACGTCGAAATTGCGGCCGGTGATGAGCATCTGCCTCCTGGCGCCCCGTCGACGCATGTCGGTATCGCTGGCGATACCTTCGAGAGTGAAATGGCGACGCTACGAACGACGGCCGACGGCCGGCTACATCCACCCGGGAATGTGGTGCCCCGTTCGATGGACGATTTCCAGGTCGGAGCATCTCCGAGCAAGTGCGGCAGCTGTGGCAGAATCTCCACCAGCACGCAAACCATCAACGTGGACGTTCCTGTTTCTCGCGTCGTCGCGAGAAACAAATTGGTTGGAAGCTCGCAGACCTTCACCTCGTCGGCGGACTTTATGTCCGGCGTAACGCACGAAACAGACAGGGAACACGTGGGGACTGCTATACCCCGCGACATTTCCGAGCCAAACTTGCGATCGCGATCGGAACTGGTGCCTCCCGCGTTTCCGAACGGGAATGTCAAGAGTCTAGAGAACATCTTGGAGAACGAGGAGGCGCCAACGGGAGGCGGCAGAGCTGGCTTCAAGCTGCCGGAGAGGAATCTTCCAAACGAAAGATTCCACGCTCCCGAACATCACAGAAGGTTCTTGCCCTCTCTGGCCCATCACCGTTCCCTCTCCCTCGACGAGGCGAGCGTCTCCCCGAGGAACGCGAGCAGCAACGGCACCATCCCGAAAATGGAATCGCGCAGCAGGATCATGGTGAATCCTATGTCGAACGAGGCCTGCTGGAAGCTGCCGGACTCGAGGACGTACTTCTGCCTTAAGTCGATCCTGAAGCAGAACAGACGGAGATACACGCTGGTGACCGCGGACGAGTTTCAGAATCTCGGTGATCAGGAGATTGTCAATCGAGGTATCGAGTGCGTCGACAGTTGCATCGGCAGAAACGAGAAGGGTGATCATTCGCGCTCGAGGGAAAGATTGCAGCCCAGGAGAAGGATGCCGTCGTTCGAAGAATTTATGCCGAGCGACAAAATGTATCCTTTCTACGAGCAAAAACGAGAAAGTACCAGGTAAGCCGTGTCGTTATCTCTGTATAATAATTTTAGTCGTAATAGCTTTTAGTCGCTATTTTGAATAATTGTCAATCTATCTTTTTCTCTCTCTTTCTCTCGCTCTATATATATGCATTCATATTCTTTGCAATAATTGCAGCAACATTTGTGTAAGCAAGATTTATTAATTATATCATTGATTATATCATTGATTATATATTGCTTAATAATTAATGTGCTATATTTTGTTTCTGCTTGCTCTCATCGCATAACGGCGGTATATTATGGCTGTATTATTATTAATTGGTAATCATCTTATATATCATTATCAACACTCTTTAAACTTGGCGATATATATTTTATACATGTGCTTTTCTGCGCTTCTTATTCAGACTTGCAATCTCTTTTACTTGCAATTTAAATATGTTTTTAAATGCTTAAAAGTTTCAAGCTTTCTTTTTTATTTAATTGTATTTATCTTTTTTTAAATTATAATATTTTTAATTATATATTTGTGTAATTATGTAATTCCATTTTATTTAATTATATATTTTTAATTGTGTTTATATGTATATATCTTTCGAAATTTATTACTGTAATTATTTCTATTTGATATAAAAATAGCGTTCTGTTATTAAAATTTTTGAAAAAAGAAATAAAAATTTTGAATTCCTTATATTTTTCACATATTGTAATATCAAATTTATTTCTGCCAAGTCAAGAGAATTAATTTATAACATATATAAATTAGAGTTGAGGCAATCGTTGCTTGTCGATATAGGACGATGAATGTTATCGAACGATACACGGAGTCTGAACCGATGACATTCATAGTTCCATTTCCAAGTCGGGGACCAAATCGTCTCTCCCGATCGTCTTAACTCCGATGTGAACGCGCGTTTCAAGCGGACCCAAAGTTAATAAATCAATGTCGTGTTTATAGGACGCTCATCTTCGCCAGTCCGATACAAGAAGTCTTTCCTGGCGATCCCTTCGGCGGCAAGAATATCGTGCCGATCGGAAGTTCTATGGATTACACCGCCAGAGAAAATCCCGCTCGTCAGAGCCGATCACCAGCTGTACGAGACACCAGATTTGCTCCGGACGGCTTCGCCGCGGAACGAACAGGACGCGTCCCGGTCGAGGCATTCAGAGACGAAAGCGCGGCCTATCCTTTGCGCCCCGCACATCCGTCGCATCGTCATGAGAGGGATCTTCGATATCTCTTGCACGGCAGAAGCGCGTCAACCTCCTCGAGTGTGGACGCGAGTGTGGACGTTCGCGTCAGGGTCGACGAGACGCCGCCGCTTCCACCCCCGCGAGCGTATCGAAACGACCCACCTCTTCTTCCCTTTGGCAGATCGCCCTCCGAACGCGCGAACAGATGGTCGACGAGCTCGAACGAGTACGACGACGCTAGGTCTCAAGACGGACGTCCTGGTTTTTACACACCGGATAGGAGACACCAGCTGCCACCACCGCATCGGCTAAACAGACCCGGTATGACCAGATCGTTCAGGGAACGACGCCCGAAGCTCGTTCATACCGACAGGAATTTCCGCCGGAGTTTCACAGGCAGGGTGGAGGATTACAGACTCGAGAACGAATTTAGACGAGCGAATTTCAGCATGGAGACCTCGTTATAACGAGGGTATTCTCGGGCTGTCGAATGCACCGGTCTCGGTTAGACGCGACCGCGGTTGACTCTTTTACTGTACAAAGTGTCGTGTCAATTCACAGTGATGGTTTTTGCGAAGAGATTTTTTTTTCTTAGCAAAATTTAGAAAAGCTAAATATTTTTTGTCAGCTGTTAATTTTTAATATTATATACCTTGATGATAGTGAACGTCGAACGCGAAAATTCTGCTAAAGTAAGATTTATACAAAATTAATGAAGAAAAAATATTCTCGCAAAACCTAAAGTTTATACTATATAAAACCAGCTATATATCAAAAGTTAATTATTAATTTTACAAAAAAAGAAATTTTTGCAAACCGGTTCGCTTAACCGAAATGATTGGTACATTGTTCACCTCTAGAAGATTGCAAGTATTCCTCGTCTGTCTACAATATTATAAGTGGGACTATAATCTAGTTAGGAAACAGCGAGTCGCCGATTGTGGGGGATTTTAACTAATCCAGACTCCAGTCGGTACTCAGCCTTAAAATTGTTACTCCTTCGTTCCACGCTATACTTGTAAGTATCCGTCCTACTACTTTCGAGTCAAAATCAATTAATACGCAAACGGGTCGTGCAGTTTTTTCAAAAGACAATTCCAATTGCGGGCTATTGCCCTTTGCGCCTTCGCTTAAAGACGACACTCGTAAGAGGACCACAACGTTAGGGATGATTCGCGGATCTCGGACAGAGAACTCGGGAAGGAGATGTCCGCACAGTGTTTTGCATCTAATTAATCGCAAAGTTAATCGAACGATCGCATTTAAGCGTCGAATGCGCACCGCGAACGTAGAAGCTTCAGAATAGACGAACACTAAAGCTAAAGCGAAGCGATCGCGCCTTTGGAAGCGAGTCCAAGTACAATTAATTTTTTGGGACGATGTGCCTCGCTAATTTAGCCAAGCCAATTCGAAAGTTAACGCGCAATTTACTATTTAGGCGTATATAAAACGCTGTTATACAAAACGTCGAGTCAATTACGTATGCAGGCTATCGCGAGTTGCGGCCAAGTGCAACGATTCTTTAGATTGTCGTTTAGCATACGTTTAGTGTGGATCCGACCCGCTTAAGTTTTGTCATATACGTATCGGCGCGAGACCATTTTCGTGCATTCCGATCGAATCCGGCCGATTTATTATATATTAAGTATATACATATTCCACGTGTGTGGCTAATGGATATAAATCTAAAAGATTTGATAAAGCTCCATATTATCATATAGATTTTTAAATATCCTCATTTTTCCATTAACGTTAATTATAATCATCTGTCTCCGAGCTGTTTATATTTGCCTACGTAAAATGGGCAGAGAACTTGCGATCTTAAATGTTGATAAAAGGGGATATATACATCAGATGCATATAATAATGTAAGCATTTTCGATCTCCTTTCAAGTCTTCATCATATTCGTTCGAACATTTTAGGCATAAACGACGAATCGAACGAAAAAATTTTACTCGTTACTAGTTGTTATGTAAATTATAACCGAGTCCGCGTAAACACACATGTACAGGAAAATGGATGAAGTAGCGGGGATTTTCAAAGATTTCGTTCCATGAATCGAAAGTTATTCTCTTTTTTCTAAAAAAAAAATAAGAACTAAAAAATGATAGAAAACAAAGTTTTTTTTCCAATTTTTCATTTAATAAGAAAGAAAATATAAAAAAATGAGAAAGTGATGGAGAAAAAGACAACACTTTCGAAAGTTTGAAATCCGAGACTAACTGATTCAATTTTTCATGGAACATATTTCCGTCAATCCCTCCTGAGTCATCTATTTTCTTCGCGGTTGTTCGTTATACGAAACTATGTATTTTACAGATTCATCGAGCGTTACCGAGTTATGTATTTCCTAAGGACAGGATAAAGCGAAATGTAAATTTAACGTTATAGCTCAATTATATTACACTGCACGCGGTAATTATTATTATTATGATTATTATTATATTAGGTGCAAGTGCGTGTTTATATCCGCACGGCATCTAACGACCACAGTCACTGAGTTTTTGATAAATGTTCCACTTTCAATCATACGCACAGAGACACACGCACGCACACGCATTTACCGACATATGCCTTCGTCGTATATTTATATACTTTAGATCCGTAATTCTAAGGCTAAAAAAAGACGAGCAGTATCGCGCGCACACGACAGAAATTAATGTGAATCTAGGGCTTAAGGTGATGTGAACCAAGTCGAGCTATCGAGGCTGCTTCGTAAATATGCAGTTGTGTCTTGCGCATACCTTCTTTTACTTATTATTAATTCCTGGATCAATTTGAAGGAAAGCCGAGTAGACACCTTGTATAGACATTACGTCCGCGTTAGGGACTTCAATGATACGTCGTCAATGATATGTGATAATTTAATCGTTTCACCCCGAAGCTTCCTATATTAAATATAGGAGCACGAATAATCGTATTGCGATGAAAACGAATTAATCGAGAGAGTTTCTCGTCGAAAACAATTGAGAGACTTTCTATAAAAATATATTTCAAAGTTGTTCCTCTGTAAAAAATTAATACGATGTTTCTCGGGACTGAAACGAAAAAGAAAAGCTCATCCGATGGCTAATAAGGCCATTCTCAAAAATCTCAGGGCGACGAGATCGATGAAGCTAGCGTTTAGTTTTGAGCGCGGCGACAAAAAAAGAGATCGTAATTTTTATTAATACGCAAAAAAATGGGACGGACGAGCTTTCGGATAAGACAACCTTCGCAGCAGTGACAAAGTATAAGCTTTTTTGCGTCATTTAAAATAAGAAACAAAATCGTCGTTAGAGATCACGTAGGTGAGAGAGGTAGATATAGAGCTTTGACGTTCCGGGATTCGTCAACTGCCATATCGTGGTGCGACCTAGTATTAATTTAATTAATTGCGTACATCATAATACATGCGAACGAATCGTTTCTAAATTTCAAACGTTCACGCAACGCTCAGTCGAAAAAAAAAAACAAACATTAATTCGCGAAACAAAAAATTATGTCGCACGATCATACGGAGGCGAAAGAATGGAAATGAAAAAATGTCGCACAATAGCTTTCTTACTACGAGAATATTTGTACTACAACGAAGCCGTATTTTTTTAGCGAAGGAAAAAACACGCATACTTCACGCTTAGGGTGGAGCTCGGGCTCATGGGAATTACGCTCGTTAAGTTAAAGGCTGTTGCAGGTATATATGTATACAGCTGGCCACAAGCCGAATATAAAACGAGCCAACAACTCTGGTAAAGTCCGTCGTTTAATCGGCGCTTAATATTTAATCTCTTGCGGACAATCTACGTGTGTACTTTTAGGGCGCATAATAATGTAATCAATTTCGCTCTATGTCTCCGCTCCTTTCTCGAACAAATTAACGATACAAAACTCATGCCGTCTCAAAAAAAAGTGCTCTTCTAATTAAACGTCGTTATAGGTCGAAGCTAAACGCGTGATAAAATGGGAGTACGATAAGAGCGGAATCAAGCACGCATACCCGTTAGTGTAAGTTATTTGTAGTTGGATGTTATAGGATACAATTATTATTATATTATTATTATTATCATTAATATCATGAGTAATATAAATCGCACGACTTTGCTGTAAAAACAATATGGCTACGTAGAATAATAAACGTTACAAAAAAAAAAAAAAAAAAGAGGAGTGAACTTTGTCATTGGATCGCGAAATGAAACGAAAAATGCGCACTAAATCTGTTGCTGTATTTCTCCTTAAAGAAAAATAAGATAATTTTAATAAAAGCTACATGACATAGTGAACACTAATACAGTGATAGTCTGTATAACATGGAGTTAGCAAAAAACATTCCAAGCAAATATCCATATAGACGATACAAAAGCGTATGTGTACACACTCAACCCTTTATTCTATAATACGAAATATCTTTTCATCTTTACATATGTGTATATATATATGTACATACATAATATATATACACACACACATTCACATACACACATATACATACATATATTTAAACGCCGATATGAATATTTTAAAATTTAATTAACTTTAAAATTTTCCCCAAAATCATAATCAGAGAACGCCGTCTGAATCGAAGGACATAGACGCGAGAATCGGCGCAGATTATGCAATATTGCACATAGAAGAGTTAATTTACATGATCGTCTCATATAGATGCAGATAGTTAAGAATCTGTTTCGTGCGCAGTTTTTTTTTTTTTTTTTTTTTTGCCACTTTAAAGAATATAGAACATGTGTGTGTTCTTATTTAACTATACAATAAATATATTTTCTTTGTATGTGAACAGATTTTGTCGCTTTCGCGCGAATCGAATCGAGACATAAGACTTACTTAGTTGGACTAGCATTATTAGTTTAGACAATTATTATGCCAAGGCTAGTGCTCAACAGACGACGACGTATATTTGATACACATCTCGTTTTAATATGTAAACGTAAAGACTAATTATTATTCTTCAAGTTATTCTGCCGTGTGTAGTACACTCGGTAGTAAAGCGTTTTACTCCGCCAAAGAGAGTAAGAGTTGTCGAACTTTAGAAGATATACTCCCTGGAAACAAGAAACGAGAAGTTAATCATTATTAATTCATCAACTGCATATACATGCACGCGCGCAAGCTAGATAACTCTACGGCAAATTTTCTTATGCTCTTACCTCGCCTGGATATTGATGACTTCCAGCGTAAATCTCCTCCTGAGAATCTCTCCTATATACCTTTAAATGACGTTAAAATCAAATTAATACATCGGTGCAAGCGTTCCGCAACTCTTACGAATATATGTAATTGAAAGTGAAAACTCAAGTAATACTCACAGGTACTATAACGCTTATAGGCGGTGTAACCGTTCTACGTTCAGGTCGAGAGTTGCCGTTTACCGATCCACTCTCCAGGTCTTCTCCTCGCGGTTCGTATTCCTCTTCCTCCTCGTCCTCGTCCTCGGACTCGCTTATGTGCACGGATACCTGATTCGTCTCCGGTTTGGACCACTCGAAGTAAACTCCGAAACCGATGTCGTAACCGTCCGTCGCGAATTCCCAGAATAAGCACGTACCGTCCTCGTGCGTGGGCACTCGCACCGTCACAGTCTCGCCGTGACCGACCTTAATGACCGCGTCGCCCGCCTCTCTCCTGATGATCTGCTTGAATTCGTCCACACCCTTCCTCGTCCACATCTCCGCGGGAGTGATGGGCGGCCAGTCGTCCAGCTCGTCCGAGTCGTCATCGTTCAAAGGCGCGTTCTCGTTCGAATCGTTCTTATTGTTGTCGTCGTCGTCATCTTTGGACGTCGTAGTGTCCTCCGCTTCGACGCTCTTCTTCTTCTTCTCCTCCTCAGGCTGGTCCTCGATGACTAGTTGATTCTGGTGCAGTTGCTGCATGTACTGATGATAATGCTGTTCCTGCAACTGCCTGATCAGAACCCCCTGTTGCTCCGGATTCCCGGGATATTGTTGTTCGGCGTACAATTTGAACTGATAATACGTCTGCTGATTCAAAGCATCCTGGATTTGTCTCCTCTGAGTCTCTTCCTTCAGTCTTTCCTCTTCTTGCTTCTTTTTCTCTTCCTCCAGCTCCTTGAGCTTCCTTTCCTCTTCCAGTTTTTTGGCCTCTTCCTCCTTCTTAAGACGCTGTTTCTCTTCACAGTCTCTTTTCTGCGCTTCGACTACGGTTCTGAATAAAGAACACAGCTTGTCCAATAATACTATGAAACCCTCCATCGCTTGTTCCTTTGATATATCTCCCAGATTTTGCCACGCCAATCGCCTGTCCCTTCCAATCACGTCCAGGACGCCTAACGGTGATGCATTTTCGGCTGTACATTTTCCATGTGTCACTTGCTGCGTAAATGCCACCAATTTCAATTTGTCCTCGTAAGAGAGATGCACTGCCTTGCCCTCTTTCTCTAAATACACAAATCTTTCGATAACAGTTTTGTAAAGAAATAGAATATATATTAAAAATATAATTTATTTATCTTTTTATATTTAAAATTCATCCACAAAATATTAAAAGTGTATATATATGTCTGACATTTCTTATATTATACATTAATATATTTTCTTATATATACTATAAAGATAAGTTTTACAATAGAATACACAAAGCATTGAGCCGTCAATGATCACAATGATTGCACAATATAAATTTATGCATACGAGAGATTTACGCGTTAGATGCTTCATCTTACTTTCATATATAAAAATTTTATGGTTGTATGTCTCGTAAATGTAAAAGTCTGCACTTGCATATTTTTACATCAGTAAAAATTACACGCACATGTTTATTTGACAATTCTTAATTAACATAATGTAGCATTTGAAACTAAAAATCAGATAAATAATACAAATTTTCAACTATATCACATGTTTTTGAATTAAATAGCACTCTTAGAATAAAATATCTAAAATTAAAAAAATGTTTACCTTTCTTTATCAGAAAATTATCTTCTACATCTATAAAAGTGCATATTTTTGAAAATACAAGGAATAACTTTACAAAGTCTTTGGTTTTCAAGGCTCCTACCCCGACGAAAATTTCTTTAACCGCGTCGTAAACACACGACGCAGAGGTTCGCGTAACCTGAAGTTTCGCCACGAGAGGACGAGGACGAAATAATATCCCGGACTCACCTTTGTAGAAGTTGAGCGCGAGCTTGTAGAGCTCGCGCGTCTCGAAGCCCCAGAGCCGGGGGCAGATTTTCGCGTCATCGCCATCCTCGGCGTCGTTCTCGAGCCTGGCCGTCGTCCCCTCGACGGCCTCGTCCGCCGTCGTCGTCGGCGCGACGACGCTCAGCTTGTCGAGCCGCTCGCCGAGCGCGGACACGTCCTCCTCGGTCGCCGCCATTTGCGCTTCGAGTCAGTCTGACACGAGTGACACGTCAGGATTGATAATAAATCGCGCCGCCTAACCTCGTCCTCGTCGTCGACGAGCGCGGCCAGGGTCCAACAGCGGACCGCCGCATTATCTCGCGTGCCGCATGGCGGAGGCTGACGTATGTCCTCGGATGTAATAGGGGATTTTGCGATAAGAAGAACACGGCGCGGTGAGAAGAAAAGAATACACCGGTACGCTTTATCGCGCGAACGACAAAGCACTGCGCGTCCTCCACCTATGCATTCACCGTGTCGACGATGGCGGATACATGTCTTCTTGAATGTATACGTACATATTCACGCATGTACGACGACGACGACGATGACCCTCGGAAAGACCTCGCATATTTACGTCTTTACATATATATGACCCCCCCGCGAGTTTTCTTCTTTCTTATAGCTGGTACCTCATCGCACACGCGGTTCGATACAAACGGAATAAATAGTCATGGGAATACTGCCCCTTCTGGACATCTTATAGCCTCTAAGAAAGGTATCGAGCGAGTCGCTTTTGAATTTATTATTGTTTTATTTTTCATGCTCTAGGGGATGATACAGTATACATATAGTGTGTACGACGGCGAGAGATGTTCCGCAGAATTATTTTTCGCGGGAAATAAATTAATTTTCTATATATTATAGATCTTTGAAAAAGAAATTATGCATTATTTATTTCGAAGCAGCCATTTCCCTTCTCTTTTACATGAAAATAAATAAAAAATGAATACATCGAGTCTTTTTTCCTTTTTCTTCTTTAATTCTGACGTTTAAAAAATATATGATATATATATTTATAATTTAAAATACATTATATTTTAAAAAGCGCATATAACTTCTCTAAAGTTTTCAGTTCTTCAGCTAGGGTATCGCACAATCTTCGTTGAATATTTTATAGGTATATAATCTTTGAAAGAGCCGTACATTGTATGTGTATATATGTGTTAAAGTAATATATATAACAAAGTCGGAGCGTTAGCTTTACATACACGATAAGATATCGAAGTAAAAAATATATGTCAGAGAGAAATAAAGCATTTAAATAAAAATAAGATTACAAATACGCAATAAGAGATAACAATAACAAGAAAGAAAATTTTTCCTCTCGCGGTCTTTATTTCAGATTCTGAAAATTTTTATCCTAAACTTGAAGCGCACAAGTAATTTAATTTGCGTACGAAAATGATTATCTTGACACGTTTTAATTTAAAATCTCATTCACGTTTGCAAATATGCTGAAGAAGTAATAACTGATCGGGACACCCGATATATACAAATGCGCTCGTGTTAATAATTCAAATTTGGCGCCAAATGGCATCGCTCGTCACGTGGTCCGCATTTTAGTTGACAGCAGCAGAGCACAGTGGCGCTGAAGCTCGTCCAAGGTCTCTTTCAAGAGGAGTTTGTATTTTCTGGCGATTCTTGTTGATAGCAAGTTTTTTTTTTCTTGATATGCACGTACGCAGGCGAGAAACGACACTGACAAACGTGGAACCAAAGCTCGTCGGCGTATCGTTATCGTTTGCGCGAAGGCAATCGATGTGAGCTAATGTTCGAAAGACATATCTACTAGCATCATCTCTCGCGCGGCATCGCGTGACGATCCAAAGGAGAGGAGAGCTGAACAGCTGGAGGGAGAAGCGATCAGGCATGCTTAATTGCGGCACCGAGGGACCCTTATTTACGTACAGTTAGAGCGAGACATTTCACGCGAGGGGGGCGCAGCACTCTGATAAGCAGGTATCCGGAAGAGGTGGA
This sequence comes from Prenolepis imparis, assembly GCF_030444845.1. Taxonomy (NCBI): domain Eukaryota; kingdom Metazoa; phylum Arthropoda; class Insecta; order Hymenoptera; family Formicidae; genus Prenolepis; species Prenolepis imparis. Next base: position 13,048,079 of record NW_028141168.1, on the reverse strand, counting down.
GGATTATTTGGCGTGATTTCTACAAAATTCATTCGGACGGTATGGAACGGGAGAAAAACGAGAGGTTAGCCGCGAGGAAGATTGAAGAGGAGGAGATGAAACGGGAGCTCACGGGTAATTGGATTCGTTTGCAAACGATGCAAATTGAACATAGTTATGAGAAGAATCAAGTGTCAATTTTTACATCTTGCAACAACATTATTGAATATATGTGTAGCGTATATTAGAATGCAATTGTCATAAACCAACGATCGTTAAAAAATATACCTGTATTTTTTTCAGCTTAAGTACTGCTATAAAATTTTATATTTCTTTATTAAAAAAAAAAAGATTAAAAGTTTATTTCTTACAAACACGATTTGTAATTATAGATTTTTTTCTTTAGATATCGGAATATACGAGCCAGATTTCACGTATAAACAAATGAAAGAATTACTTGGATTTATCAAAGAGTCTCAAGACACATCAAACGTTACCTCCAATAATAAAGATACGCACAAGGTGTGTAATTATAATTATCACATATAAATTATATGATATTAAACTATAAAACATTCTATATAACAATTATAACAAATTTGAAATTTAATTATTATTGTATATGTCAAATTAATCCAAGAAATGATAAAGGAAGGAAAGTACATTGGTTTGATTAAAATACATTTCAGGGACAGCATATTAATAATCAACATCTCTCGGAAATTACGTCTGACGTGAATGCATCACAAGAATTGGCTTTACAGGAATGTACAGAGATGCCTAGACCATCGTACTCTTATAGATCGAATCATACATCTTCGACGGAGCATAAGACTACTCACTACGTCAACGATCCAGGATCCCCGTCTCTTTTCGAAGCACGAAATCCTATGTATAGGCGCAAGAGTTCGGATAACGACGAAATATTCGAGAGCACCAATTCTACCCAGAGTACAAATCGCTCCCTCTCGTTGAGATCGACAAATGTTTCACGAGAGAGCCAAAACGCGGCGGACAAAAAACCAGCGCAGGATACGCAGAGCGAGTTGGTTCAGAAATGGCGATTGAACCCGCTCGACATCAACGAAAATGACGTGCCTTTGCAACAACTAAACCGATCCTCGGCTAAAGAACGTGTGCCATTTAGGTACAGCAAGGAAACGCACACGACCGAGCAGCGCGACCAAGCAATACGATGTGTGAGCCAGCATTTGCAGGAAGTAGCAGACTCGTGGTACAATTCACAGCCTGCTGCTAATTCGATATTCCAATGGGGGTCACCCATTCAGGTGGGTACCACCCTACAATCCCTCCCATATCGCTCGTATCGCTAACGAGTGTAAAGTCTTTCTTTTTAATGAAGTACGCATTTTTCTAACACGAGAGAGAAAGACCATTTATATGCCATTGCAATTCGATGTTGGAAAATTTTGCTAATATTTTATTTTGAATATTTTATTTTGTTATTTTGCGCTACAATTCTTTTTTTAGATGTAAGATGTTGTACTCACTTGAAGAATATTATTAAAAATATATTTACTTTCTATATATATGCTATTTCGAAATCTTCCACATACGACTTGAGAAAACTCCATTAAGCAATCACTGATAAGCGCGCTACTTTGGAGTTGTCGATAAAGTCCAATCATGGAAGGTTTAATTTATATCAAAAGGATGCAATAACTTTATAAAAATTTTTACTTTTGCTCTTATTCTTGTCTCTTGTAAAAATCGGTAATTGAATGATTTTGCACCTTTTTTAGAGACTGTATAATATAGTATTACAATATGTGCTATGTCTAATAAGGTGCATCCATTACATTTTGATATATTAATAATGTGTGTATAACTTCGTGGTATTACTTGCTGATACTACTAACATCGTTTTAATTTTATATTAATGTGTACACATAAAATTATTTATACGAGCCATTTTGTAGCATTTTGTTGTCAAACGAATTATAAAGGGGGGGAAGACATTTGATATTTTTTATTAATATTATAAAATATTGCATTTATACAAAGACATGTATACACATAAGTGTTTACAAGAACACAGTTATTAAGTGCTGTAAACTGCGAAACATTTTTGAATAAATTATATTTGTGTAAAAAAGAAAAGATAGTTGTTTACTTCATTCAATTCTGTTTATTTCTATTCTGATTCTAATCCTTGTTTCTATAGGTCGGCACCGCTAACGGTAGCTTGGATAAAAAGCCATTAACAGAACCTAAGACTGAACAGATGAAAACCGAATGTACATATAGAGATAGTCACGAGCGAGCTAGTAAACGTAAAGCGAGCTCTCTCATCGCTAGTCTGAATAAAGAAAGTTCCACCGAGGACGAAGATGACAAGTGGTGCGATTTTACTCGTGTTAAAAAAAAGAGAGCACAATCCGGCAATAAATTGACTAACGTACAGCGTGCTGCGAATCGACAAGCACATAGTGACAGTCGTGAAGAAGCAACGTCGAGCGTTCAAGGAAACTCCATCAACGATGATAATAGCGATATAGAGTTCAACAATGATGATATTAAATCTGTGCGCTCTAAGAAAACCGACGAAGAGGATAAAAGAGAACATAAAGAGGATAAAGAAGATATATCGACGGACTCGAATATATATCCAAGAAGAATAGTACCGCCTAATCCTAAGGCACGTCCAGGTCTGAGGCAAAGAAAGGGAACGCCGAAATCGTCTTCAAAGGCGCGGCGCAACGGGAATAAAGTTATCGAACAGCCAAAAATGCAAAAGAATACATTGACAAATGAAAAAATAAGAAAAATGGTGGAAGACTGGAGTGACGAGGAAAAAATTGCGATGGACGCAAAGAACGTGGAGATGCAACCATTGCCTATATCGAAAGAGATACGATCTAAATTACACGAGAAACGACTGTCGCTTCATAGAACGGAAACGGTTAAAGGAACGAGTGCAAAGGAAGAAGAGAGCGATAAGGAGCGGAACAAGGAAAAGAGACCGAAACTCTGCGAACAACGAAAGAAAGAAGAACTATGTAGGATAAAGAATGGAAATGGGAGCTGGGAGCGTCAACTAATGTCCGATGATGAGGACAAGCCAGCTGAAACGAAACAAGTGAGTTATCAAATTATGTGATTTCCCTCTCTCTATTCCAGAATCCCTTTTTTATTATTTAATAATATTTATTATATTTTACAATCTATTTGTAGGAGTTGGATGTACAGAATGGCAATCGATCTGATAAGGTATTTACTTCGACAAATAATGTAAGTTGTCCTATATGCAATAAGTTGTTTCCGGATAACGAGATAGAGAATCATGCCGCTTATTGCGAACAATTCGAAACGGATAACGAAGAAGACGATAATGGCACGATTAAATTGGAATGTAATATATGTAGCAATTACAAAACTACTAGTGGGATCGAATATGAGGAGCATGTTCACCAATGTCTCAGTAGGCACGATAAAAGGCATTCACGTGGTACGTTTAGTATTACATAAACTGTTGTTTGCTGATATATTTCTGATTTCTGATAAATATTATCTTATCAAGATGCATTAGATAATTATACGAATTGTATAATAAACAAATCTGGATTGCTAGTTTTCTTCAGTATATATAAAAGAAAACTGTGTAAGCATCTGCTTTTATACAAATTTATACAGAGAATCTGCAAATCATGTTAGGAATTGAAAGTTCGAGCTTCTGAAAGCTCAAATTTTTGTCATTTTTTTAACATGTTGACATATACACAAATACATTTTATTTTTCTTTATTTAATGATTATTCAAAAGATTTTCCATTAATTTATTTTGGCTAAATTGCCCTTTGTATTAGATTTATTTGTATATCTTCTTCTTCAGGATCTCAAGATATCGATACCGCACCTGCTTCATCCTTTCACACTTATAAGCCAATAATAGATGAACAGAAAGATTCCGAAATAGCTTATTTGGGTCAGTTTCCCTCTGATAATAAAACTAATAAACTAAAAAAAGTAAATACTAATAGAAAAAGAAAATTATATACCGAAAAAAAATAATATATACTCGTAGAAAAGAAATATTTATTGGTCGTTATGCGGATTTTCATTCAAATGTATATTTATTTTTCGTTTCTCTTGTGATAAAGATATGCTTTTCGACATATCATGAATTATGCTATTGCATATTTACGCTATAGCGTTAAGCAATCGGTATGCATGTATTTTGCATTTGCTTAACATTCCGTGTCACATGTAGTACAAAGTAACTCGTGTAATTTGGACGATTCTTTTTCTTTAGAACAATAAGTTCTAAAAATGTTCTCTTAACGAGAAAAAGTAACTTTCAATATTACAAATTTTTCAAATCAAACTTTTTAAAACAAACTTTTATAAGTAAACTTAGATAAAACTTGAAATTAATTGAAAAAAAGATTTTGTTAGCTAATTGTTCTTGAAAGAAATGAAGCTTAATTCTCTTTCGGGAAAAGACTTTTTTTCATCATTTATAACAAATCTGAAAAATATTATTGAAAAATAATCGACTTTAAATTCATCAGAGACTGATATTAAAAATTGCAAGTTTTACTAGATTTTAAATCTATTTCTTGATGCAGTTGTCAATTATCTTTTCTTATAAGTTTTTATTTCAAATTCAATATAAATATTATTATAAAGATTTAAAATTTTCTGTTTATAATGTTTTTTTTAATAACAGTAAAGTTATTAGGAAAATAGATTTTTTAATGTTTTACAATGTTTATTGTGCATTATTAAAGATTACATTATATAAATATTATATTAACTTCTATCAGTATCAAAAGTATATATTATAGAAAGTCGAAAGAAGATAGTGAATATTATATGGCCCTTAAATATATATACATATTCCACTCGCATACTAATAAAACTTTATTTTGCAATAAATATACAGTATGTTTAAGCAACTTGTAAAGTATATGTCGAGAATGTATCGAAATACTTTTTAAATTCTAGAACACTTTTCAAAAAGCTCTATATATAAACGCGGTAACATATGCATTAATTTCTGTAAATTTACCTTGATGCTCTAAGATGTAAATTAACATATAATATTTTTATACCGATAGAATTTATTGTTTGTAAATAAAATAGCATTAAAATATTCATTTTCGAGTTTTTATTAACTTTATGTAAAAAAAAAAATCATTCCTGTAACTCTAAGAAGTATTGAGACTTTATGACTCTTCTTCAATAGACAGAGTTTATCATCTAAAAATATATTTATATCAGCTATATCTTATATAAAAGAATAATTTAAACTATTTAAAAAGTGAACGACACATATGTATAATTATTTTCTCCCGATATCAAGGTTATGGATTGATAAACTTTAGCCTAATCGTAATCTGAAGAGATAATCAAACTCTGATGAGGAAGTAAGTTGTAGAGTGCTGGATTAGATAATAACAAAACTCTCCTTAAATAAGGAGCTGTTTTCGTTTTTATCTTTATATTTATCGGAGCTTGACGTGTGAAATGCGAAAAACAGTAATAGAATACAAACTTTTTACTGAATTACTTTCAGTTTTTCATTTCAAATAGTTACTTCATACTCCAATATAAATACATCTACCACAGCTATTAAAATGAAGCTCTTTATTTTGACATTATGGATTTCATCCTTAATAAGTGTACACTGTCAATTTATAACCCTAAATGGTGCATGGAGAGGGACCATTAATACTTGTGGTACGTATTATCAGATATTCTTATCCTTTGTTATAAAAATAGATGTGAAACATTTCTTCTTGACAGATTTTTTAACATATTATATGTGTGATAAAGATATGTGTGTATAATTAATATAATACATATACATCCGTCATTAATTTAAATTACTAACAAGAAATATTTCTTTCAGATAAGAAAAGACTGTTTCAAGGATGCGATAATGGTAAGAGAGACTTTCAGTAGTTATTTCTTTTCTTTTATATATTTTTTTATCTGTAGATACTCTACTATATAATTTTTTTTCTACAGACTTCAATTTTAGCGCAACTGTTCCTGGAGGAGTTTATACAGATTTATATAAAAATAATATAATAGAAAGCAATCTATTTGGAAGGAATGACATTAATAATCGTTGGGTCGGAAATCAATCTGTCGTTTACACCAAAAATTTTAATGGTAAATCAGAATAAATATAGAGAACTCTCTATCTCTTTCATATATATAATCTAAATACATCATTTTTAGTAACCAGTGATTTTCTAAGAGCTCGCAAGATAGTCTTGACTTTTTATGGAATTGATACATTTGCCAATGTCTCCTTGAATGACCATACGATTGGACAGACTTCAAATATGTTCCTGAGATATACTTTCGATGTGACAGATTATATCAAGGTAAGGAAATCATGCTGAAGAAGTATAAAATATATATCACTCGTTAGTAAAATTTCTTTTTATATTTGGAATATACAGGAAGGCCAGAATTTGCTACAAGTCGCATTTCGTTCAGCTGTCAAAGTAGCCGAAGATTTATATAATGAACAAAAGAAAAGTTATGTTGTACCACCAGTGTGCGTACCCAAAGAATATCATGGGCAGTGCCACGTAAATCATATTCGTAAGATGCAAGCCAGTTTCTCGTGGGATTGGGGACCGGCTTTTCCTTCGGTTGGCATTTGGTAATTAGAAACTATTCATCTTACAATATATAATTTTTCATACTTTTTTTCGGTATAATGTATAAAGGTATAAATTTGCAGGCGAGATGTTGAATTGGTTTCTGTAAATGACCTATTGCTCAACGATGTTACAACTGACATACGCAGAGAGAAGGACACCTGGAATATCCTTGTTACAATATTTCTCGAGACGGCGCAGAGTAAAAACGAAGAGTTAATTAGTTGTCACGTAACGTCGATATTGCATGTTTTGCCAAGCATACATATCAGTAATACCAGTGAGATCGTGCTTGACACGAGCAAAAAATACATAAATATTAACATTTCGCTCATTGTGCCTGCAGTAAGTTTTTCTACACGATTAATTTAATGATCACTGATGTGTGACAATTTTTATATCTCACAATCTAACATTTTTTTTTTTTTTTTTTTGCAAGTATAACGTTGAGAACTGGTGGCCAAATGATTTCGGCAAGCAACCCCTGTATTATTTAACTACCACCGTAACAACGGCAAACAATGTATTGCATAAACGGATCCGCGTGGGATTCAGAACGGTAGAGCTGGTGGAGGATCCTCTGAAAGAGGGACTGAGTTTCTACTTTCGCGTGAACGGCGTACCGATCTTCGCTAAAGGCAGTAACTTTATCCCAGCCAGCGTCTTCCCCGAACTGGGCGCGAAGGAAGACACCATCAGACACTTGCTATTATCCGCCAAAGAAACGCATATGAACATGCTGAGGGTATGGGGAGGCGGTGTCTATGAGTCCAAATTGTTTTACGACCTGGCCGACGAATACGGGATCATGATCTGGCAAGATTTCATGTTCGCGTGCGCCATGTATCCTACAAATGATTCCTTCTTGAAGAATGTTGAGCAGGAGATAGTACAGAACGTGATACGTTTGAAGAACCATCCCAGCATCGTGGTCTGGGCCGGTAATAACGAGAACGAAGCAGCGTTGTACGGAGATTGGTATGGCACTGGATCCGCTCAGATCTACAGAGAGGATTATATGAAACTTTACGTGAATCTGATTAAGAGGGAGGTGGAGAGACTAGATCCCGTAAGACCATTCGTCGTATCTAGTCCGGGTAATGGGATGTTCGAGGAAATGTACAACTACACCGGAATGGATCCTTACTTAAATCGCTACGGCGACGGTAATATAAGCAAAATATGTGTATAAAACAATGCATTTCCGAATATTTTTTGGCAAAGAAAATAAGAATCTTTCTTAATGTAATAGAACACACATGTTAAATGCGCGCTTGTTCTGTATTTTTCAGTTCACTATTACAACTATCTCAGAAATGGATGGGACAGTACTCAGTACAATGCTCCTCGGAAAAGATTTTGCTCCGAATACGGATATCAGTCTTGGCCGTCGATGTACACGATAGTGAGCGCTGTGGAAAGCGCAAAAGATCTCAACGTGAACAGCGACTTTGTGGAACACCGGCAGCATCAGCCGTTCGGTAACGAGTACATGCGACTGTTGATCTCGTACAACTTCGTCATACCGCAGAGTAACGATAGCGTTCGAGATTTCGCGAATTACGTTTATCTCAGTCAGATCAATCAAGCCGTTTCCATGAGGATACAAACGGAAGCTTACAGGCAGGCAAAGAACGAATTGAACAGCATAGGCGAAGGTATGACAATGGGGGCTCTCTATTGGCAGCTCAACGACGTCTGGCAAGCTCCTTCATGGTCTTCGATAGGTATAATCAAAGATATTTTATATATGATAATCTTGTATAACTAGAACTAAAAAAATATTCTATACAGAATAACTTAAACTTGTGAGAATTGTTTTGAATTTTAATACAAATGTTGTTTGAAAATTTTTCTTTTATATTTACAGATATCGAAGGTCGTTGGAAGATGCTTCATTATTACGCCAAAGATTTCTTCGCACCCGTTATCATTACATCACACTTGTCCACTTTCAATGAGCTCTCGATATATATTGTATCTGATCGACAATACGGGTTTAAAAATTGTACAGCTGAAATTCGTGTTTACAACTGGAGATCCACAACATCTATATTCGCAAGGTCCTTCGGTGATATTACAATAGTGAGTATCAGCGGAGAGAAAGAAAGCAGTGCGTGTAGACGTAATCTGTGTGTGTAAATATCCACATGATTGTATTAATTCTTTCAGGCATCCAATGAAGCCAAGAAAATTACATCTTTCTCGCTAGACGATTTTCTCGTTCAAGTTTGCGGATCATTGGAATCCGCCAAGAGATCTTGCATAGCCGTTTTATTTCTCACGGGTATAGATGGATCTTTGATCGCGCCAGTCAATTATATATATCCTGGTGCAATAAAAAATGCAGATATACCAGTAGCCAATGTTACTGTAAGTAAATTATCGATTTGGCATGTTGCAGTTGGCGAAGAAACATTGATACACGCGATATCTCTCTCCTTTCAGATAAAAATCGAAGAGAACTTCTTACCTGGAAAACTTTCCAATTACCCGGACTTCAAGCTTGTACTATCGACGGACAATATTGCGCTCTTCGTGTGGCTAGAGGTGGGCAATATACGCGGTCGTTTTTCCAAAAATGGTTTTCACATGTTCGAGAGGAAGAAAGAAATTATTTTCCATGCGCACGAAGGAACCACGATCGAATTGTTGCGGAGCAATATAAGACTCGTTACATTGTCCGACATTTATAATGCACGTGGCAATTTTGACAACGACTATTTTGTTAGAGAAACGAAAAATTTATATTAATTACGTAACATCTATGATTTATTGTTACATAATTACGTATGAGATAAAGATCGATTAAAGAATTACTTTATGCATCATAATTTATTTGCGATAAATCTATCGCACATAAACTTTTTACTGTGATATAAATATAAACTCTTTTATTTCATTATATCGTACTTTCTTCAAACTGTCCTTGACGGAAAGTAAGTATCGTAGTGTAAATAAATTTCAAATCCGATAAGAATAAGAAGTACAATTAAGGCTCCACCAAGTATCATGGACATCAAGTTAGACATCGCGCTGCTGTCAAAGATTCCGTTTCGATTACGTTAATAAATTATAATTTAGCGCATAATACACGAATTAAACATTGAGAAAATTATTTATTACCATAAACACATATCTTTGATTACACGTTTGACATGAAAAATATATATAACATGTTAAGTCTTGAAGTCAGTACCACATTTCTATTTTTTGTTTGTTTGCACATAAATTAATCGATATATTAAAAACAAAACACATTAATACATATAGCATTCTTTAAAAATGTAATGAGTAATGACGTATACATAAATCAAATTCTCATATATATATATATATATATGCTTACCACAAATCTATATTCATATATATATTTTTATATGTATCAAATTTCCAATCAAAGATGATGGAAGACTAAGAAAATTTATAATATATGATATATTTTTAAGGCTAATAAGCGTAAGTTGAGATTTCTCCCTGTTAGTTCTCTTATCACATAAAAAAGTACATATGTAAAGCACATATGAATTTGAGTTGGGTCTAGACCAAACAAATGCAAATGTAAACGATCACGAATAAATATCAGCAAGCATCAGTAGAAGAGCATTATTTAATAGATTTTTAATAAAAAAATTAGTTTTTGAAAAATTATTATAAAAACTTTGTAAAAAATAATTTGGTATAAAAAGATAAAAATATTAAATAATTAACTCTTCGCGTTCGTTCGCTGATAATCATTTGATCTGGACCCAGCTTTTACATGTTTGTGTGTGCGCTACATGTTTAGTCCAGTCATCGTACAGACTTTCATAAAATATTTTATATAAAACTTTAAATCTTTACAGTTAAAAGTTAAGGATCCCAAGTCCGCTCACAACAATGTTAAGCAGGATAAGTTAATGTGTTAGAGCTAAAGCGTATCGTTATCTCATCGTATCATGGTGTTCCGCGAACAGTACTGGAGTACGCTGGAAGTATAACTTCTTCCTCGGGCAAATGCAGGTAACGTCGACTTAAATTGATGACAACCATGATGCAACATAGAAGCAAAGGGCCAAAGATTGCCCCCTCTACGCCTAAACAGAAGATTCCACCTGCTATGGATAGGCCTGTCAGATAAGGATGTCCACCGCTGAAAAAAAATTATATGTGTATGCAAAAATATTGTGATTGAGAAACTTATTGAAACATGTACTACGAAGCAACCTTACCCTTTGATTTCCTTATAGAATTCCGTCACCACTATGTTACACGGGAGAAAATGGAAAAGGAAGAAAGGAATAGCGATCATTGATCCCCGGGTGAACCAGAGTTCTATCGTGGCCGGAATGCAGGCAAAGTACGCGTCTAAGAAAGGAACTGCGCCCAGCATAGTCGCGAGGGCCGATGGTAAGTAGACAATCTTCACTTGGAATAAATTGTGTATGAACCACGTCCACATGCCGAAGAAGGAGGCGAGCTTGAAGGTCGCCGCAAACACTCCGATTACCGCCTCTTGTAACGCTATGGCGAATCTGGAAAAAGTCAACATTATGTCTTGCATACTTGCATTTTCGCACATAATTGTATTATTTAAAAATAAATATTAACTCTATACTATCATACGAAGATTAACTTACCCTTCATGTGTCGCGCTTGTGAGAAATAAAGATAAATATTTATATATAAATTTCAAGATTCTCGCATGCATATATACATAGAAATAAAAAGCATACAGTTAAATTCAAGATATCGGATGTATTTATACCTGTGACAGCTAATGGGACTAAACATCGTTGTCAATTCGATGGGTTTGTAAGTTTTACCGCTGGAACTGAGCAAATAAAATAGAGTTGTAAAGAAGACGACCTAAAATAGAAAATTCTTATATTTTCTCGTATCTTTTCTTTTTACAATAAAGCTTCATAGAACATGTTATGCGTACCGTGCTGAGCACAAAATTAAATACAGCCGATCCACTCATGAGTACGATATAAAATAGCTCTGTAAAAATTGTCAGTATCACAGACACGTTGCCCTTAACGATGCTCCAGATAGAATCAAGCACTGACATCAAAATGCCAATATTTTCCTTGGCGAAATTCTGCATGCTTGTCATGTTGAAGAGATCTGAAAGAGAAAGAGATTTCATATGGGCATTTTCAGTTGTTGTATCATATAAGATTGTCCATATTATTCACACATAATATAAAGATTAATTCTATATAATAAAAATAAGATTTAAAATAATGAATCATTCATAAATTTTTTGAGACAGAATCACTCACGGAGGGGCATTTTCCCGAAGCTTTCCTTGAAATTCTCCCAAGCGGAATATGCAGATACAGAATCTACAATAGGACCTACGAAATTTGAATCCGCATTAGACATCATCCACGCCTGGTAGAGACGATCCCAAAGCTCCAAGACTTTCTTCTCCATTTGCTCCGCCTTGGACGGTTCCAGATCTTTTACGAGACCTCGAATCTGAATGAAGAAATGAATCTGTAGCGTGTGCAAAATAGAAAAATTAAAAAAAGTTAAGTATTAAATCTTACTCCTTCCGATATAGCGGTTCGTCCATAAGTGTAAGCATTATCTAAAACGCTGTTAACAGATTCCTCCCATTTCTCTGGGACCCAGTCGATATCAGGATTGTTCATCAGGGAAGAATTCAATATTTCACCCGTTACTTGAACGAGATGCAAACCTTCCGCGTAAACCTATAGACAGAATTAATGGTACAGGATATGGACCGTACAGATCAATGAATGTACGAGTATTTCGTCTACCTGTATCGTTATGAAAATAGATGCGCAAGTGGTGAAAATGATTAGCCCGAGTATCACAGAAGTAGTCGCTACCGCGTTGACGGACGCCTTCAGAACATTCCTCAGTTTCTCGTCCACGATAATGCTTACTTTATAGAGACCTCTGATATTGGAGGGTACGAGAGCTTGATGTCGTTCCAGGCACCACGACTTGATCCCTTGTATCGTCGAGTCACAGTGTCTGCGTATCATTTCCCAAAAGCCGAAGTAACCACTCAGCTGCTTGACGACGTAATACACCAGAGGGATCACCAGGATGTGGCAGATCCATCTGTGCTTCCAAAGAAGCATACCGACGCACGCGTACATCGCCCCGTACATGTATTTATCGGTATCGACTTCATCATCTTGCATATCTAGAGACATTCGTAATTCGGCCTTTATTTTGCTGAGCAAATAACGATCGCGTAATGTCTTTACAGAATGTACATTACACGCAGATCGTGGTTTACGCGCGGGAGACAGGCCAGCATCCGCATCCAGGGACATCGACTTTACGCCGAATTTCGACGCGCTGGGGATCCTTTCGATTCCCGACGCTGGCCTCCTCGTCTCTTCCCCGGAACGACGAAACGACGAGATGTCCGAGATGCTCTCTTCCTCTGGAATCAAATCGTTCATTCGTACCTCATCGCTCTTCGATGAAGACGATATCTCTTCCTGCGGACTCGGTAATAAATTATTCGTTAGGGCAAAACGAGCGGCCTCCGAGAACGTCAAGTGCCTACCGTTCAACTCTTGACTCTCCATAATCAATACCACTTCGTAAATAAATCCGATCGCGCATAGGATTTGCAGAGCAGTGAAGACCAAGACTCGATAAGCTCCTGCCATACTCGAGAGATACATGGTGACGATGAACCACATTACAAATGACATGTAGCGAAAATGGCTAGAGTTTGATGGAGTCCAGTAAATGTACAATATTGCTAGATATCCGATAAGTATTGTTGAAACCTGTAAGATAAAATTCAATTGAGAGGATTCAGATGTTTCTGTCAAGCTGAATTAACATTACAGCGTACATATAATACAAGATGAGAGAAGCTTAACGCAACTTACCGTAAAGATGTTGCATGTCAGGATGAAGAATCCGGAGATGGTGGTGAACACCTGAAACATCCTCCAGGCGAGGCACGTCATAACGTTAGGAGTGTAATGATATACACCTATGGTCCCTAACGCCAGCGAAATTGCCCCGACGATATATTTGATACGTATCCATAAAAAGGAGCCCAGGTTCTCAGAAATATTATCGAATATGTGTATGGGTAGTAGACTGACGTTGACGATCAGCGGGGACCGGGAGGCTTCCATCTTGGCGAACCAGGACTGCACCGTCGTGGCCAACGAGTACTTGAAGGGGAATAGAACGGAACCGCATAGCAGGGCCCAGATCAGAGGTTTGACGAAGGGGCTGAGTATGATGTACAGACCATAGCCGGCTGCCGAGACCAGGCAGAGAAAGAAGAGCGCTACGGCGTTGTAGATTCCCTGTTTCAAGGCTTTTTCGTGACCCGCACTGAAGCCCGACAGCATGTTAAAGAGGTTATCCATCGGCGAGCGAACGCTATCCATGATTATAGCTAATCATGCGCAATAATAAACAAAATATATGCTTGACGTTCTTCCAAGTATGCTTTTTACGTCGTATCCGATGCGTCGTCGTGAATACGAACGATGAAAAAATGCATTTCGAGCGAGAAAGTAGAAAGAAACGGCGAATGACGCGTATCTTTTGCTCACTGACAGCGATCAGCTGATTGCAGCTGACGCGACTCACGTTGCGGCACAATATACATTCATATATACATTTGAAAGTGTCAAAGTGGGTCAAAGAAGGTTGTGAGAAAAGATGAAATGAAAAAATAAAAAACTCGATTTCATTGAAATTTAAAAGAAAAACTGTCTACTTTCTTTCTTTTTCTTAAAAAAATAAAATAAAATTCCGCCGCAATTAAATCTCGCATGTATAATAAAAGTTTTACTTTATTTTTCGTCAATCCCCTGACACAACCAAGACACAAAATATATTTCTTTTAAAAACTTTTTGTTTATTATCAATATAAAATTATGTTTCTCTCTCTTTCTCATGTCTATTTGATTTATTGCATACGTAACATCATCTCTGAAAAAATGTTTCCTTTTTTAATATTCAATCATTATTTCTAATAAGTTTCTAAATTTCCATCGTTTTTTTATTTGTTCAAAGGAAATTTGATTTATTCGCCAATCTCTAAAAACAAATTTTCCGAAAGATAAGCTATATGTGAAGAACATTGTATATCAAATTTTTTATTTATTCTTTTATAGAATTACTTATATAATTCTTTCTCATTATAGTATTGTTAACAAACGAACGACTCTTCGTTAAAAAACATGCTACCCTATATATCTCTGATGGGACATATATGAACAGATGTTTCATTTTAAAATGAAGAAACTTTTATTATATTATATCGCTCGAAAAACTATACATCTTAATGATAATGAATAGATAAATGAGAATAAGTGTAGACACATGCCGAAGGTACAAACCCTGACAGAACGATCTCGCGAAGCAGAGAGTTTCGCGGCCGAGATGGACAGAATGACCGAAAAAAGTAAAAAAAAAAAAAAAAAATCGCAAAATGCGCTTAAAAATTTTTACACAGTTATTTGAAAACTTTTTCTTCATCGCGAGCGCCTTTTATTTTCAAACATACACCGTATATAAATTGTTGCCGACAGCATATCATTTTCGAGAGCATCAAAAGTCAACGAGAGCGCAAATATATGCTATAATATTATCGCGTTTTAATGTTGAAATCTGTAATATTTGTGTATGTAAATACTCTTCTTCCCCTATCGCTTTTTTTTCTCGTTAAAATTTTATATATATATAAAATGTATACACACATACGCGCGATACGTCATTAATGGGATGAATAATTTTTTGGCTGCAGAATTAAAAAATCAGCTGTTTGAGATGGATCGTACATGTACACTGCATACATATAAAATATTAATAATTAATATTAATATTTTCACACTTAAAGGGTGCATTCATTAACCCTTTCGCTACGTACGACATATACATACGGTGGCGGAAAATCACTATATATGTATGCAGAAATCCAGAAGCAAAAGTATTACCCGATACTATTGCACGATTTTTTTTATCAAAGCGCATCGCAGCGAAAGGGATAAACAAATATTCGCAGAACTGTGAAAATCCTGCACGTCATACATGCTTAACGCGTCGATGTGATAACGCATTAATTAAAGTTAATTATTAATTATTTTATATCGACTCTTTTATTTTACAAAGAATTAATTAAATATATAATTCGTTAAATCTAATCGCAATTAAAGTTCGTCAATTTTAAATGCGAGTTTTAGATACACTTTCCACAGTATTTCTGTCTTGCTTATTATCTCATCTTTTCTCTCTCGCAAATATACCAGCAAATATTTTATATAAACATAGGAAACACACGCGTATATGAAGAAATGTATAATTAAAAAAACAATTAAAATTATTTTTTTATTATACTTTCATGCCACAATTAAAGTTCATAATATACGAGTTTATAAATGATAAAATGCTTAGTCGATTTTTTAGAGAGAGAGAAAAAAAGAGACGTAAAGAGAGAAAGAGAGAGCCGATATTTCTTCCGTTCTTTTCATTTTCGTTACGAGTACATCAAATGTAGCGACATTTAAGATAATATACACTGCATCAAGCGGACACTTGCTTATCGTTCGGCGTGCGCGAGTTTATCAAATGCGTATGGTTTTTTTTCCGGATTCGGCAACATATATATAGAATCGCTTGCGGGACATTTAGAGAACGAGAGCGTTAATATTAATGCGGAAAAAGTTTGCTGTTGAACAGTCGATCGGCATGTCTGTACACGCGCATCTTCTCTGTGAGCTCCATCTTCGAAAGGTTCCTGATCCGTCATTGCAGTTATATATTAGAAGCGATAAATTATATATAAATTTTTTTCTTGCGCTATATATATATATATATATGTTATAATCCAACGTAATATAACTGCAATGAGAAGTAGCAGGATTTTTAATTGGACGCGATATGCTATCTTAGTACCATATTATATCCGATCTAAGCTCGACAAAAGCGTCATGTGTTGAAAAAAATGACTTCATCTGATCTTCAATTGGGAATAAATATGTTGGCTCGAATGTTCAGCTTGTTGAAAATGTTTCACGACGTGGTTTTATTCATTCGTGATCAGTCGTGATGTGAGATGTCTCTGTGGATTTGATGCGAGAGAGCCGGCCGATGATTGTAGAAAAATTGTTTGTCGTTTGCAACATGACGTTTGTAAAACGATTGTTAGATGGAAAAAGTGTAAATAAGCGTCGCGAAAAATTGCAGTTTGGGTTCGATCCATCATTGAGTTCACATAATCGACGTATTGTCATAAAAAACACATATATATATATATATATATATATATATATATATATATATATGAATATATATTAAAGAACTTCATCAAATCTTACGTCAATCCATTAAGAACTTGAATTTCTAACGCTCCGTGCAAATTAAAATTTCTTCATGTAATATAGATACATTGAGTTAAAATTAGCATTTATGTGTCAATAAATTCTCTCTTTTACCTCTCTTTCCTAGCGATGTACCTAATCGATATTGCGCACAAACAAACCATCAATTTCTTCTTACGTTCTTCGAAAATAAAATAGTTGTCTCGGAAAATTGAGAAACGACAGTTTAACAAATTCTTATCCAAAATTGACAAATATTATTAATGGAATAATAAGAAATCTCTTTTGACACACGTAACAAATTAGTAGGATAATGGCACTCCAGAAAACAAATATCTGAAATGAAAGAGCTTTACTTTTATTTTCAATATTCTTTTTCAAAATCAATATTTTCTGAGACTCACGCTTCATCATGTGTCAAAAATGAACAAATAAACGCACATGCTCCATAAATGATAGCATAAGAGAAATTTCTGCTAATTATCGAACGTACTGTGTTTTATCTGTTTACTTTAACACACAATTTTTTATTTAACTTTAAAAACCCTGTGATTCCTTTCATACATAAGCATAGCGCGAAATTATCGAAATAATTTGCGACGTTAATAAAATTTTCAAAGATAGCGAGATTTAGAGAAATTAATTTTATCCCTCGTATTTAATTGCGTTCTTTTCTGATGGTAATACTGGATGGTGTACGTTATATTGCACGTTAGAGTGCTCGTATCAAGTTTTTTGCCAAGAGACAAGTTAATCTACCTCACAGCACTAATGAACGCGATTTCAGATGAAAAAATGATACAGAGTCCAGATGTATACGGCGATACGCGATCTCCCGAATTTCATATATTTGAACTTAACGTAACTTAAGTCACAAAAATAATGAAAATATCTTATTCTCCTATATTTGGAAAGTAAATCGCAGTCGAACATACATACATACGATACATATTATGAACTAAGATATATCCGATTTTCAAAGGAGCGCAAACACACCGTAAACTCTATCGGCGCGAAAGATCACACGCGACATTTACACATCATAGAACCGATCATTATGTGTCCTCTTATTGTGTAGCAGTGTTGCTTTCAGCATCTGCCTACGTCGCACGTCGCGATAAATTATTTTAATTATTCTTGTTTTGCACTTGCACGATTGTTTGTAGATCGACAATGGTCTTCTCCAGCATCTCGAGCCACGAGACGTTGGTCAACGAGCAGCGCAACTGATTTGTACAACTGTTGGCGGTGGTAACCAGACAGGGCGGCGAGACGGCGCCGCTGCTGGCGATAGTCTCCGCTTGAGCGTTGCCCGATTTGTGCCTGGCAGTGGCGGCCTTATCGTCCCCGGAATCGGAAGACATCGTATCGTTCACCGTGTCCGCCTTGTCCATCTCCGCCTCGGAGATATTGTTCTCCATGTCGATATCGTTGATAGGTGCGCACACAAGTTCCTTGTCGACCGGTTCACTGTCGCCGCACAACCTACGCCGTTTGGAAGGCGATTCCACTTCCGACGACGAACGGCTCTCCTTCACCGTAATAGTCCGTGTTCGCGACAGCAGAGTCTCTAAACCCGGCAGCAGGCTGGAGGATGGTTTCAGTCTTGTGCTACTGCTGTAGACGAGAGCCAGGGCGCGCAGGTCCCCGGTCAACCTGTGCGCCGACGCTTCAACGTCCACCGCCTCCACCATTGCCGTCAACGAGCTGACAAGATTATCGATGAGCAAGCACGTTTGCTCGGTCAACACGTGACTGGCCAGTTTCGGAAAGAAGGTCTTGAGAAAAGCGTGTATCGCTGGAACTCCTAACGACGATCTCTCGTCCAACAGCACAGCGTCCACGTAATCTACCGTATAGGAAGAACACAGAAGAGATGCTATATGCTTTCTGTCTATGTGCGTAGCGGCGTGAACGTCCAACCACAACCTAGGGAACAAAGCCAAGTGCAAAGGTACACCTGCGAACAATAAGATAAATTAAAATTCACGCTATTCTTGCGTCGCGCATCGATCGTACGCCATTAACTCACCTTCGAATCCAAGCATAGCGCTCAAATTCACTAACGCGTCCGTCATACAATCGTTATTTATCGCCAATCTACACATGACATCTATTAGTTCGTGATAAGGTAAGTAAAACTCAAGCAGAGCGCTATCGTATTCAGGATCCACCCCTTTCGACGCCTCCAGCTGAGAATGAGGCACCGCCATTTGTACCATCGGCCTGGCGGGTCTAGTAGGTATCTTCCCGGGTGGGGTAGATCTTCGCGGAAGGTACGGCCCGGGCGGGACTGCGGCGTGGGATTCCTGAAGAGCTGCGTGGCAGTGCGAAAGTAATGGCGCTAGGATCAGTATTGCTTCGGCAGGAACGAGCATGACGAGCTCCTTTAAAAGATCTATAGCCAGGTTTCTCATGTCCGGCGGATTGTACGTGTTTAGTAACGTCGCCAGCTTGCGGAGTATATCGGGCCACTCTTTACAATTGGCGAGAATATTTCTAGCATCCGGTCCGTCTCTCGCAGTACGAACGCATCGCACAAGTTCGACGATGATGGCGATCAGTTCGGCCAGGTCGCCGGCGACGTGGCAAGCCGTCGCCTCGTGATACATTATGTGTAGCATGTGAAACGCTTCGAGAGCCATACTTAAGCCACCGTTGTAAACAACGTACAAACGATCGTCGTCCGATTCGATGAGAATTCTAAAAAAAAAAATCAATATCTAAATATATCTCATTCTGATTCATACGATTCAACGTTCTCGTAGATTAAGATAGTTATTATTATAATGATACCGAAAAGCAGAGATGAGAGTTGCCCAGCATGAACGACCATCGAGTCCTTGTAAATAAGAGGACAATGTGCCTCTTCGGAACGATGCGATCTCCGCCTCTTCTTGTTCAGTTTGATCAGGATGTCTCGCTACTAACAACTGCATCAATTTAAATAATTCGTCCACCGCCTATATACAGAAAAAAAATTATGTTTAAAGAGATTTGGAACAAAATGTTATTCAAATAACAAGCTAGATAAAAATTGGCTTACAGTTGAATATTGAGTAGGATGAGGAGTGATGTTTTTGAATGCCCACTGAATATTCTGATGCGCAGCTAATTGTCTTGTAAAAGTGCGCGACTGCTGGCAGCAAAGCCGCAAAAGGCCGTAATATGCAGGTAACATAACTCTGTTAAATAGCACGACATCCTGGTCTTCGTGATCAGCTCTGCAATGAATAAACCGCAATAAGAAATGCAAATTATAGACAAAAAGAGAATAAAAATTCTTGCGTTGAATAATATCAATTCTTTGCATTTGATTACAGTCATTGAAATAATATACAAACTGAATATCCCACATGTGCACTTATACATCATATTTTTGTTTAAACGATATAACTTTTTAAATAGACAAAATTGCTGTATAGTATGTGAACAAATGGATTTAAGAAACAAAAAAGAATGTGTGTAATACTTACAATATATAATTAAATGCAATATTCTTAGTTATGTGCGGATTGTGGAGTATCATAGCGATATTCTCTGGACAATCGGAACAGACGTGATACCAGAACAAAAGTACCGCTTGCTTGTTATGATGCACCGGAATGCTCGGTTCCGATAGCTTCGGATGGAAAAGCGTCCACAAATCGTTAAGATACTGCCCGAACTGAAATGAAGCAATCGTATAAATCAGATTTACTTATATCAGATCTTTCCTGTTTCACAAAAAGACTGCTAGAATTTTACTCACCATTAATTTTTCGGTTTTAGAGACTACGCAGTATGTGAGCAATGCAAAGTAGGCAGTGAGTTTCATTGTACCGTGAGTTTGTATGTCGATGTAATGTCGCGCGGGTTGCAATAATCTCAAGAGCGCCGTATATATCTGATGAAGTATCAGAGTAGCTTCCGGTGATAGTTGAAGCTCTCTGGACGAACTGCAACCTAGATTAAGCCGATGAGCGGTACGATAGCCTTGTCTAAAGTGTGTAGACGGTACCAACGACACCAGTAGAAAAGCGGCGGCCGAACGGACCCTCTGATTGGAGTGCTCGAGAAGGAAGTGCTGTAGCCAGGTGTCAAGTCCTTGCAGCACCCAGGCGTGCGCCAATTTGCTCCTCGTAACCGCTAGAGCCAACCACTCGAGCGCGCCGTGAGGAGCTACTCTCGCCGCTTCCCAGACCCTACCTAAGATCAGCTGGGTCATGCAAGGCAATCCGCTTAGTCCCGAGCTTTCCGTTAGAAGCGTCAACAGTTTGAAGAAAGGCTGACATACGTCGGTGTGCTTCATTATCGCCTGGAATATCATCGTGACGACGTGTATCGCCAGTCTGTCGTTCCAACGGCATAACGACTGAATCAAGTTCCTGGTTTGAGTAAGATTAATGACATCTCGTGTCTGTTGATAGAGAAAGGGGAAGCCTTTGCCACCTGCCACGGCACTCAGATCTGCCGGCGACAAGGCTAATCTATGATCCTGTCCTCTACTGCGCTCGACCAAGTACGCAATCAGCATAATCATCTTATCTAACGAAGCAGGTCGGAGCTTTTCCGAAGGCACCGTCACAATCTCCTCCTCTTCTTCCTCCTCGCTAACCGCGTCGACGAACTCGTGCGTCTTATGTCCGAGATAAAAGTTTACCATCGTGGAGATGGCTTGCACCCTGATGAGAAAAACAGCCTCGTCATCACCCATCTTGCTGAACTCGTACAAGAAGCTGAAGTACTCGGTGAGATGTTTGAGATGCTGCTTGGCGTGTTCCATGAGTGATAATAACATTCTAACGAATCGCGTGACGCAGGATCGCGTGCCGACAGTGCTGACGTCGTTCTCCTCGTCGCAGAGAAGATACAGAGGCACCTGAGTAGCGCGCAATCGTTGAATCACATGAATACATAGCCGTTGAAACATCTGCCTGACCATCTGATTAGGACACTTGACTAGAATCTGAATAGGCCACCACGAGTCGCCGGCCATCCGCTCGAGGAATCTCGCGCACGCGCCCGCCGAGCCGTTGAATTGTTTCGTCAGCAGTTCCACCCATTGCACCATCGTCGGCTTCTCCTTGGCGTGTATGAATGTTTCCATAAAGAAGGACGTCGACAGTTCCGCGGACATCTCCGTTATATCCGGTTGTACGGACAACAGCGTCTGCGGTATGTAGCCGCATATCTGCCACATAAATCCAAAGTACGTGTGCTCGAATATATTCTTATCCTGTAAAAAGTGCATGTTGTCTTGCCAGATCCAGTCCTCGAGCTCCTTGTTAAGTTCCAGCGGCGGCAGTTTGTTCGCATTATTGCGTACCAATGAAGATGACGGTCGTCCGGCATTATTATCAGCATTATTATCGACGGTGGGACTCGACACGGTGGCCTCCTCTTCCTTCGTTTGTTCGCCGGGATCCGCACACCATTCGTAGAACAACATATACGCCGAGTTGGTCTTCTCGAAGCTAAAGTCCATGAACTTGTCCGTCACCGAATCGTACGTCTTGCTGGTCATCTCGCCGCCGAAGCACTCGGCCGCGATCTGATTCGGATCGAACGGCTTGACTTCAGCGTCATTAAACAAGAACCACTTGTCTTTGTTAGGAGACGTACGATCCCTGATGAAACTGTAATAATGCCCACCGTCCGCTGTTCCCGTGTGAACAGTCACGCCGATCAAATCGTACTGATAATGTTCCATTTCTTCCTCTTGTACCTCCTCCTCCACGTCGTCCACCAATAACGGTCTCGAGTGTCCGTCGTTTTCCGATTTTCTCTTCTCGGGCGATACCGCTTTCTTCTCGTCCTGATAATGCTGCGGCATGAGCTTCTTCTCGACGTAACCGGACATATCCAGTCTAAGAGGAAAACTGAAATGCGTGTTGACTTTTTCTTTCAACATGGTACCCATGTTAAAGGTGTAGCGCATCGTGTTGAAACACAATATATGAGGCAGTTTCTTGAAACATGCTCGTTTTTCAGCGCGAGCCTTCTTGCCACACTGCGAGCAAGTGTACATATTGTCACCTTCCAACGTATCCTTGACCGTGACCTCGTCCAAGCTCTCATAGAGATTTCTCATATCCGCTACTTGGCAGCGAACGGTATAGAATTCTTCCAAGGTCCTGCTGACATGCTCGCAATCGAGCGAGACAACATTATTGGATATCACACCGCAGAACAGCGTCTTCACCAAGTTCTTTAGGTCGGACGTCATCTCCTCTAACTTCGAAACGAGATCGATGAAAAATTCGGCCATATCTTTCTGCTCGCCCGTGTTCAGCGGCTCGTGATTCATCGTGTACACGCGACAGAAACTCCTCGGATTATACGCTTTTCTCTCGGACTCCAATAGGTACGCAAACATTCTCTGCAATTCTCGCAAAGTTAGCTGATGCTTATTAGCACGGCTGCAATCGGCGCCCAGGATGGAGACGCGCGCTTGCGGCATCATGTATAGATGTTGCATGCAACTGGCCATGTAACACGTCGCGCCAAGATTCGTCAAGCCTACGTAGCCGCAATCGGAACGTCCGTCCTCGTGAGGCCAGTAATCCCACGGATACGGAGAATGCGGTCCGGGACGGTGCTGGGCGAGCAGCTTCTCGTGCAGTATCCTGTAATTATCGGGCGCCGATTTCACCAGTTCGACTAGAAGATCGAAAGCAGCCGATCTGGACGCTTGGCTTTTACACTTGGGCACATGCTTGCTCCGTGGACTCGGCAAGGCGAACAGGAAGTCAAATACCTGATCCAACAAATTCTGCCCGATCTTTCCTTGCTTGCAGGGAGGGTTATGCGTCATAATGTTACACGTGAGATTAATCAATCCAACCAAAGCGTCGTCTTCCACCGTGTTATGCCGCGTCTCCAGGTGTTCCCGATTGAGCACGGAATCGATCACCCGGATGGCCAACGCTTCGAGATCGATAGTCGTGCCAGAGGTCTCGTCCGCCGTACTCTCTCGAATCGCTTCGTCCGGTAGAGAATCCACCAGACGACATACCAACCAGAAGTAGTCTTTACAAGCTGGTCCATAGGGCTCCTTTCCTTCGTCCAGAACTGAATGTAGATGCAGCGGCAAATCTGGTTTGCGGTGAGAGGGTTGCATAGCTTCGGCAATCACCAGATGTTCCAGCAGAGTGTTCAACATGGGTACTATCAATCCTGGCATCTGCTCCGAGTTGTCGTCTTCCGCACCGGTGCTGCCTAAACATAATTTGTACAGAGCCGTACATACCTCGCGTCTTACCGCCGGCTCGGGATCCTCTAGTATCAGTCTGCGCAGCCATGTTTTCCCAAACGGCTCGGACGATGAAAACAGGTACTGTCGTACCGCCGGATCGCTGTGCACCCAACAAACCAACAGTGCCATGGCGTAATGTATCACTTGCGATCGGCCGAAGAGTCCGGTCTTGTAATGATTCGGATCAAGCGGTAACGAGGCGTCGTTCAGGATGCTCGTTATCCTTGGCATTACTGTGTCGACATTCATCATTCTCAGCATCGCCTCGCTCAACTTGGGCACCAACAATGGCTTGTCTGCTTTGTTGCGTTTCTTCTCCTCTTTTACGACGCCGAGATGACAAAGTTGCTTCAATAAACTGGCAAGACAATCCTGCTGCCATTCGCTACCGTCTCCCTGCTCCAGACAACCTGACATAAAAATATCGAAAAGATGTCGGAGTCCACCGTGTTGCACAAACAGAGTGGACCAAGCTACGTCTTTCTCCTTATCATCCTGATTGTCGTCCGCGTCTCCGCCACCTTGATACGCCGACGTAGCCGTCGATGAAGCGGTGGAATTACTCGATGAAGGTTGATTCGTTGTACCTCGTCGACTCAAAGACTCGACTATGTAAAGAGAGTACATCAACTTCTGCGGACTCGCCGGATCGAGTAATTCCTGGAGGGATGTCTCGCCGAGTTTCTGGAAACCTCGTAACAAAGTCGGGCTCGTCGGTAACAGAGTGAGCGTGTCCCAAACCCTCCTCGAGAGTACTTGAGCCTTCGTATGAGGTATCTCTTGTCCACCCTTTACGGTCGTTCTCATAGCGCTGAGTGTCCTCATGAGCGTAAACAGTTGTTCAAAGTACTGCGGTCGAAGTAACAGTAAGGTCGGCAACGATTCTCTAGGAGGAGGCGGTAACAACGAGGGCGAATCCATGTCCCGTTTGCTGCAACGACCACCGCCGCCGTTACCTCTACTGGCACCAGGTGAAATAAATACCAATTGTCCATCTTTAAAGCCCATTTCTTGCAGAGTCTTCTCGTCAAAGTCGATAGTTAATTCTTGCCCCTGAGTGATCATTCGGATAGGACCATCGGTGAGCAACGATCCTAAAACGGAGCCGCCATTCTGGGTGGCATTCGCGGAAGCCGCGGACTTTTCTTGCGTATTCTGTGTGTCGTCCCACCATTTGGCCACCTCAGCTCGTAAATCCGCCACGTAATCGGTATTAAGGAGAGTAAAACTCGTTTTCTCGGGTATACCAGCAGGCTGCACGAAGATTCTCAATTGTTGGCCCTTCTCGGATGTGTTCATAGCTACGTAGCATTGACTGGCAACGCCTCTGCCTTCCAGCACCCAGCGGCGTAAGTGATAGGCGTAGCGTTTTCGAAAGGCTTCCAAATGCGTCCTCAGCAAAAGCAGGGCGCGTTGTATACAGCGTAAACTGGCCTCTTCATTACTCTCGAGGTCGGCACTAGCCGCCGCGAGATGCGTCATGCACTGCGAAACGAATTCCGCCTCTTGCGTTAGCTGTCGTGACATGTAGTAGCCGTTGAGATACTGTATAGCTGCCATGCTGACGTCAGTACTCTTCGCTTTCAAAGCAATCCGCCACAAAAAGTCCATACCCACTGAATCCACGTCTCTCAACGGTCTATCCAAGTGCGCCGCGGCCAGGCGCGCCAAATTACACAACTGCTGAAACAGACTTAGGCCCGTCATACTGATGGTTTCCGGTGGTAGGCTCGGTAATTTGCGCATGCACAAATGTTTCAACGTGTCCATCCCTAAAGCGTGCTGCTCCGTAGATTTTGCTTGACTGAGCAACCAGCTGAAAAGCTCGTCGGCACAGATCGGATCTTGTGATAAGCATTGCCATAATATATCCACTTGTTCCAGACTCAAGCGAAAGCAATCGGGCGAACCTAAGGGCGAGAAGATCGACGATAGAAATTGTAGCCTGACTTGAATTTCCGTTTGATGCGAATACAAATTGCTCTTCGGTCCCGTGTTGGTGTACGTCTTCAAATTATTGAAGAAATGTTTCATCATGCCGCGCTCACGATCGGCCCAGGTCGTAATCGTGTGCGCGTCCATCGCACCGAACTGCTGAAAACTCGCGAGCAGCTTTGGCAATAATCTTAGAGATACGACCACGGAACGATTAGTCGCCAAGTTCTCTAAGCAGCCCTCTATGAATTTCATCGGGATCAAACGATCGACGTTGAAGCACAAAAGATTGCACAGCGCCTTCTCCGCCTCCAAGGCCAAGCCTTCACCTAGCTGACCAATCTTGTCATCCTGAAGAAGGTCCCACAGCAATGTGTTACCTGGCTTACAAACTGTATCCAGATTAAATTGCGAGTTCAATCTCGTGGCTGTTTGTCGAGCAGCTCGCACTTGCGGCGGTTGACAGACCGATCTTCTAATCGTCATGGTCGAATGCGAATGATGAGGATGATAAGCTTGCATTTGGATAGCGGTTAAATGACGCGCCGCCAACTGGGCCAATTCTTCCTCGCAACCGCTCTCTTCGCCATCAAAGTCGGCCATGTTCTTTTCGCTCTTGTTCGATATTCTACTACTGTACGAGCCTTCTTCGTCGGAAAGCATTTCGTCCAAACCCGAAGGCAAGAACGTGGGACCGGTGGCGTGCACTAATCCAGCGAGCTCGGATATCACCGCACTGGGACCATCCGCGGCAGCCAGCACACCCGCTACATCGCTATCGTCCTCGTCGTGCGAACTGTCCGCCGAATCGGCCGCTCGGTCTACATTGTATCCCACTATAGACATGTATTTATTCTTATTGGCGCGTCTCAACAGCGCCGCCGTCGTTGGAACTTGCTGATCGTTTGGGTCCAAAGCCATCGCTTGTTGCTTAACGCGATCCAACGCATCGACGCTCTTTGGTTCATCCAAGGAGGCTAAAGCGCCTACGTCTAGACTACTGTTCAGTACATCTTCCGTTCTGCTTTTCGCGTCTGCGAGCAAATCTTTCGATTTCACATTATCATCTTGACTGACGATATCTTCTAGCGTTTTCTCAACGGCACTCAAAGAGCGTTTTTGCGGTCTTTTTCGCTTGCGCAGGATCTTTCGCTTTTTCATCTCGTGTACAAACATTTCCTCTGTATTAGATTTCTCCGTGTCCGCTTCAGCGTCCGATCCGCTCTGCTTGCTCTTTATCTCCTCGCGGATAGCACTCGATGAATCCTTGGTTAATTCTCTATTGCAATCAAATTTCTCAGAATTCAAGTCTTCGATTTCATTGAGACTCGATTCGATGGTGCTGGTCGTCAAATTTTTTCCTTTATAATGTCCTGCAAATATACAACAGATGTATGAACATTATTAAACTTATTAATCTAAGAAGTTGCGTGCAAATGCGAAAAAGAAAGAAGGAAGAGAAAGAAGTCGAGACCGAAGGAGTATGAGGAGAAAGAATATCAAAGAGACAAAGCGAAGAAGAAAATATCTGTTTGCGATGTTGACTTTAGATATATGTTGATTTTGTGATTTCAATTTTAATTTTAACTTTGATTTTATTTTATTTTTCTATTTCAGTTTATTTTATTTTTATTTAATTTCAATTTTAATCAATTTTGACTTCATTTATGACATAGACATTGATTTTAGATTTTAAATTTAAAACATTTTTAATTTTTAAGTTCTATTTTAAGTTTAATTTAAATTTGGGTCCTAATTTTTATTTGATTCAATTTATTTTAATTTAAACTAATTAACTTCAATGTTAATTTCAATTATAATTTTAATCTTTATCGAAATTAGTGGACGTAGATTCGTTTTTGTTATGTTATATTATAAGTCCCTGATTAGAATTTAGTCTAAAGTTTTATTCTGGAGTCTAGGAGCTAAATTTAAATGTAATCTGTTTGTTTTTAATTTTAATTTAGACTCAAATATCTGATATAGTTTATTCCAAGTGTTTATGCTTACAATTAGTGCTATTTTATGGTATTTTATTTTATTTTGATTGTCAGCGTGATTATATATTATATATTGTAATTAAATCCGAAGTTGTTTTTTGATAAATTCAATTATAGTTAGGAGTTGAATCGATAACTGATAATTTAGTATGTAAGATGCTATATTTAATTTATATTTGGTTTTATTTTGATTTATATTTAATTTTAATATAATTAATATAATTCAATATAGTCAATTATGTAACGAACTATTAAGACACAAAGTGAAAACAAATGTAATATTGGAAGTCATCTAAAGCCGTAAGGCAAGGATTAAATAAACTAACTAACTAAAAAGTTGCGTACAAATATATAATAGATCTGTAAACAATATTAAACTATTTAATCTAAAAAGTTACGTACCTTCACCATCGCTGCTATCTGCCCTTGCTTGTTTTCTAGGCGACGGTCCATCGGACAATGTTGGACTAGGCTCCTCCTCGTCGTCTTCCGGACTACTACCGTCCATGCCGCTCGGATCGCTGCTGCTACTTCCGCCAACTCCACTAGTGCTCCTCAAAATCTCTCTATTCTTCATCACTAAACCCCTAGGATAAGCCGAACGACCGGACGTCCAGATAAACTTGATCAAAGCAGATGCTAAGAACAAACTTTGCTCCGTGTGATCCTTAGGTTCTAGTTTGCCTAGTAAAGAGTACAGATGAAGTACGGGAGTAGGAGCCAGATGTTTAACCAAAGGTGCCAACAGATCGTAAACCGGACGGCCGCAGTGCTTCAGCTGGGCGGCTTGCCACATGGTGTCCATGTCCGAGGACGTAATTCTACCTTCCATAGCTAGGAAGCTTAATATAATGTGACTCTGCTTAATAACCTCTACGTGTAAGTTTGGTCCGAATATATGAGCTATGATGTTGTTCTCGGTCAACCAAGCGGCAAGCGCGTGACCCACTTGCTCGACCTCGGCAATAGTCTCGCTGTTGCAGAGCTCATTAGAAGCGGTGATATGAGCGTTTATCTGGGCTACACCAGCCAGCCTCATAGTCAGAGTTGTACTAGTAAAGTATTTAAATGCCAAGTCGAGCCCATCGCGATCGAAACTCGGTAATACGGCGTCTATTGGATCTTTCACCGCGCTCCACATAAAATCTAAAAAAAAAATGCATAAAAATTATTGCGGTTTAAATAGAAATATATTTGCGAATGCAAATCGTGTGAACTTGTGTTTCTTTTAACTTCATAACAATTACCTGCCATTGTCCTAACAGCCGGAGTACGCAACTCCTTGTCCCCTAAACGGCACATGTACTTCATAACTCGACTGCGCAATGGTATAAATAGTTGGATGACGCTACCGTAGTTCAACCAAAGTTTGAGATTACAAATAACTGCAACCATAGAATGCGCAAGGCTAACGGGCAGTGTGCTTTCCATATCGAAACAAGCGGACATCAAATTAAAGCCTCCTTGATGGCAAAATATAGATACAGCACGGATCAAAGGCGCCGGTACTTCGGGATCGTGTGGTTCGCAATAGCCGCCTTCGTCCTATCGATTATAAAATGATTCAATGTATGTAATCGATAACAATGCAATCTGCAAACGTAAATCGTACAAGTCTTACCTTGACGGGAGCTAAAGGATTGATTACACCGCCGTGCTTCATAGCGATATAGAGAGGAAAGTTTAATAAAAAAATTTTTGAGAGTAGATGAAACAATCTTTCCCTATCCTGCTGCGACCATATCTGTTTCGTCTGTGCTTCCACTTGTGCGTGCTCCGCGTTGTCGCCGGACTTTCGTTTACTATTTTTCTCTTCTTCTTCTTTTCCTTCTTTAACAGTCTCCTTAGCGACATCTTCATTTTGCTGTATAACTTGTAACTGTTGTAACGTACAGAGTACGATACTCTGAGTTAGCCTTATAAATCGATCAAAATTTTTAATCTCGCGATAACAGCACATACATTGTCTGGAAAAAAAGAAAGAATCACAATATAGTCATATTTTTGTAGCTAAATATAATCAATTATAAAATTAAATCCTTCCATTGCAAGAAATCACTATAGTGACTCGTCAAAAAACATTCACTGTTTATGCAGAGACATTATAATAATTCATTGTTCATTAAATGAATTTCGATAATTGATTTGCGTGATAAATTAAGTATCAATCATTTCTACATATGAAAAATAATTGTACTCTTAAATTAAAAGTTTCATTGCATCGTAAAGCAATAGCAGTTTTCATTCGGTCTTCGTAATAAAAATTAATATAAATAGAGAGAAAGACGAAAAAAAAAGACCCAATGAATGAACATACCTTTGCACCCATTGATTAACATAATGCAACGTCGTGTCAACGTCCGTTATGCATAACGTCGCCAAAGCATCTTGTTCCTTCGACGAACGTTCGTCATCTAAAAAGAATAATACGTATAAAGGTTAGAAATTTAATTAATATAAATTCAAAGTACCACAATTATAAGAAATTTTCTTTCTTTACTGTACAATCTTTTATCTCTCTCTCGCGCGATATAAACTTACAAACTTTCCTAAAATCCCGAATGTGTTTTTACATTAATAAAGATATTCCGTTTCCCGAATATATTGAAAATAAATGTCTTCAGTATATATATGAACGATTTCAACAATACAAACTCGGAGTTGTCGAGTAAAAGAACGGAAGGAACGTGTCGTTGAAAAAATCGTAACACTTGGTACGAAAATTCGTGTGATTTTAGAGAGGGATGAAAACCTGGTTACGACGAAGAGAAGAAACGTATACAAAAGTTGATAATAAATAGAAAAGTTTATACATGTGCTAAAGAATCGCGCGATGTACTCGATGTTCTCGTCTTTCGTCGAACGACAACGGGGTTAAGGTTATAAGACGCTACTCTTCGCATATTCGTATCTCGTCCTCGAGAAAAATAAGAATT
Source organism: Prenolepis imparis (assembly GCF_030444845.1). Lineage (NCBI taxonomy): Eukaryota > Metazoa > Arthropoda > Insecta > Hymenoptera > Formicidae > Prenolepis > Prenolepis imparis. Next base: position 13,017,024 of record NW_028141168.1, on the reverse strand, counting down.
CGCGCGCTCGAACGTTCTCGACACCGGGCTATCGACGACGATATTACGGGGGAAGACGTTTCCCCTCGGGGAGAGGATCTCTCGCGGATGAATCGGCTCGATAAGAGCGCGACGATAGGTTAAGAATCGGGAACGGAAACGCGCTACTGTATACACAATATATACTCGCACACTTACAGGAAAGCAGAAGATCGTGAAAGTCGACGCACACATCGCACATGGTGGTTCTTTCAGCCTAGCGGGAGGCTCTCGGTCACGTCAAGTTCATCACTCGGGCTCGTCGCCGACGCACGTTTCGCCACAACGGCGACGGTATTGTTAAACATCCCCCGTGTGCGCTCGAATGTCCCCGACGAGCACCACCATATTGCTTTTGTGCGGCAAGGCTGCGCGTTCCGCTCGCCGCTCACTTCACACTTTAGGCGCCGCCGTCGTATACATTCACGGTCAGAGTCGGCGTCTTCGTGGGTCCGAGGGGGGAAGGAGGAAGAAAATCGGACGCGATCGTCGATCGCGCGAAACGTCCGACTCGAGGAAGGAACGGCGGACGATCGGCCGTAACGCGCCGCACTCGATCTAGGCTAATTAATCCGACGTACCGTCCAGGCGATTGTCATTGTGACAGAACACAGCTGATCGCCGCCATGTTGAATATCGCGGTGCGCGTCGCGATTTAAAAATCCGTTTATAGTATACACTTTCCCGGAAGCGGATCGCGATATTTGCATCGCGGAATCGAACGAGAAATGCAGCTGTATATCGTATCGTTCTTGGCAATACAATATTTTATCTGCATATGTCAATTGTAAATTACATTGTATACGCTATAGGCATTTTTGTTTACAAATTCGATACGATAATGAATAAGTCCGTTATGTTTAAAAAAAATCGTCAATTTATTTCTCTCCGCGAAATCTTTTTATATATTTGTATATAAAAATAACCTCACATCTCCGCGGATCGAGCTAGATGAACGCGAGAAAGATTCACGTTCCTATATTAGAGCATCTCTTGACAGATGTCCGCGACAGCTGATTCCTTCTCCGATCCCTTTCTCGAGCTGCTTTCGGATCAACTTTCAGCCGTCAGGGCTGCACATACGTTCGATTTCGCTCGACGCCGTTCGACTTCCGTTCCTTCCGCACCGTAATAATACGACGATTGTGGAATATTAGAGGAAAGCCGGGTGAATTCGAGGATACCGAGTATCCCGGCGAAAACGAGGTGACAAAATAACAATAACGACAGCACTAATAATAATAACAAGAATAACAGTAATATAATCAATCCTCGTCGAGGGGGCGACGAGGTGCACTCAATAGGTGCGCTCCTGAACCTGGACGTCGCTCGGAGCGCGCTCGGTGTGTCTGTGACGGAGTCTGCGATAAACAAACTCGGGGAGAGATCTCGGACAGGAGAGGAAAGCGCGAATACGCAAGTATATCTCTTTTGGATATATATACACGTTCGCTCTCACGCGGCTAGACGCGATCTGTCAACTCCGATACCTGGGGGACGGACGCGAGGCGCTGTGCGTGCGTGGGTGCGCGCAGGCCGAGACCTGGGGCAGCGAGAGAGATGGGCAGCACGGACAAGGCCGTGATCACGGGGTTCATATGCAGGCTCTGCAGCAAGATGAACCGCTTCGTGATACACATCTACGGGGAGGAGGGCGAGAGGATGAAGCTCGCGGAGAAGATCAACACTTACCTGCCGATCACGGTAATTTATTCACTCGAATTCATTCGATGGAAATCGATTTCCATCTCTCGCGCGATTCTTCTCCGCCGATGGGGATGACTTCTTGCACACTTCTGCAGGAAGGGTCTTTCGTTTCCTCTCTGACACACTTACTCCTATCTGTTTTCTTGCGAAACATATTTCACATGTTTCTAGAAGGAAGGAGAGAAGCATTGACCGTCTATTTTCTAAAATAATGCATCGCATCATCTTTCCCATGTTTGCAAATTATTGTATTGGTTTATTTTTCATTTACGTGACTCGACACCTGAGAGAACGCATTACAATAAAGCACTTTTCTTTTTGCATGCACATTTTGCAGGTTAATATGAATGATCCGCTGCCAAAGACTGCGTGTTTACATTGCATCGAACGATTAGAGGCTCATCACGAATTAATGGAACAGATCATGTTTACCAGACAGAAATTAGACCCTGACAATAAAGCGGCAGCAGTAGCATCTTCCTCTGCGACAACCGTAGATGCAGCACCGACGTCTAGCCCACCTCCTTGTTGACATGTGCAATGGAAAATAGTATGCCCTATCGCTCAATGCGCCATTCGCCAAGATTAAATGATTCCTGTATAATTTCTCATTTCATTTAAGCTAATAGTTCAATGACTGACAATGAAATGTGTAAAGAAAAGGACACTGACGGTGAGGTAAAAATTAATGTCAAATTATTACACTTCCTACATAATATAATATTTTGTATACTTACTTCGGCAGCGAGTATTCTTTCATGAGTATTAAAAAGGTTTGAAAAATTGTTTAACGCCAATGTCCATTTTTGTCTTGTGATGGAATGAGATATCACAAATATCGAGAAATCTTCAATGGGTGACATGCACAAAAAGTATATATGCTCCTTTACATAGTATTCTATAAACAGAGCATTCATTTAAGTAAGAGACAAGTTCTCACAGTGCAAAGTCTCGCATTGAATCTTTTCTCATTAATCTATGGTCAATAATGGGCAAACTAATTTGTAAGAAAGTGATACTTTAAATGCGAAATATATTCTGGGCGAGCGCAATAATATTGAAATAATCGAATATGTATATATTTATATTAGAGATGTATTGAATATCTCCCAAGTATCTCTCAGTAGCTGGAAGTTTTATACAGATTTTGCACAGGAATATATATGTATATATTTCTTGCGAGCAGGGACAAATAACAATCAAGACGTATTAAATAAAACATAATTAGCTTTTACTTTTTAATTATTAAAAAAAAATTCCCAACTTTTAAGATTGAAGGATATGATGCTATGTGTTGATAAAAGAACTAGATGTAAAATTCAAGTTATAAAGTAGCAAAGGACAGAAACAGTGTTTATAAAAACTTATGAACAAGAGAAGTAAAGCTATAAATACGCAAGTTAAAATTGAATTAAATTCTTATAACAATATGTAAAAAATTAATTTAAATTTTATATTTGTGATTATGTACTTTAGTCTTTCTTTATTTTCAGAATATTGTATATACTTTTCAATGTGTGGAATAATATGTCACTTTACTTACATATGGAATCATGATTTATTTGGGCACTCTTTCTTGTGCTACTGTAGATACTCAATATCCAGTATCATGATTTATTTGGGCACTCTTTCTTGTGCTACTGTAGATACTCAATATCCAGTACATCTCTTAGGGCCACTTTGACCAAATTCTGATTAATTTAATTGTTGATTAACTTATAAAATAAACAATAGCAAAATTTCTATTGTAAAATTTCTATTGTATAATTATATTAGAAATTTTGATGTTGGTTATCCTACTATTAATTAACAATTAAATTGGAGTTTTGTCACAAATAGTCCCAAGTCATATATATACATATATATATTATTTTATAAAAAAATCTTACAATATATACTTTCTTTAGAAAATATTTTATATTCTTTAATTTTTTTAAAAGATATTATCGTATTTTCAACGCATCAATTCTACTGTGGTGTACAAAAAAAAGATTGATATATGTATATATATATATATATATATATATATATATATAACAATCTCTATATATCTCGGCGATATTATATATTGTATAATGTAGAAATTTCTTATATAGCCGTAGAACATTAGAGCGTAAAATTAAAATATGAAAATTAACTTATAATGCATATATTTTTAGTTATTGATTTGTATTAATGAAATTTTCTGTTACTCGCTAATGTTGACACAGAACAAGTGATAGAAAAGATATTGTATATTATGTATGTGCGTGTCATTGATGGTGCATTATGTTGTATAATCGAAAAAACAGTCTTACATTATTTTCTAATACAAATAAGTGCAAAGTACAATAATCTGAATATTTGTATATTATATTGAAAGAAAGTAGGTTTTGCATAAGTTTTACACAGATTTTAATTATCTATCCATCTTTGTTTGTAAGCCACACTGTAATAAATATGTATATCAGATTTTAAGTACAAAATTTGTGCAAAATTATTTTTTTTTTTTTTCTTATTCTATCTTTTAATATGTTTTAATATATTCACAGAACTTATATATAAATAAGAATGCAGGAGCAATACAACTAATGCAATATAAGCATTATTTCTTAAGATAAGATTTATTTCTTAATGATACTCACTGACACAGTTAAATGTTATGTGAAACAATAATTATTTACTGCTTGGCGAGAGAGAGAGAGATAAAATTCCCGCATTGTGCTTACTATATGTACTATTTCACATGTAACGTCGTATGATTTACAGGGAGAATAATTGTTTTCAGAAGATGAGGATGCATTTATGACTGTGTATCTTTATACATAATGCGCAAACATACATAATATATACTTTGAGTTAAATAAACTTATTTTAAATTCTAATTATTCGTGGGTTTATCCCTTCAAGTGATAATTTAGATTGTCAAAATTACATTGAATTGTCACAATTTGGTATTAAAATATTATATATTCTAAACCAAAATTGACCCCAATAACACAACAGATGACTGTTATCACTTTATATTCTAATTCTTCTATATTTTTATTATATATATTTATCAATTTCTAATTTGTTAACGATAAAAACCTTTTATAGACTAGAATTTATACAATATAAATAACAAAACAAATAATTTAATTTTACACTTGACTTTATACAACTGAAAATTTTAAATATAAATTTCATAACTGTATTGTTTGAAATCGTAACTGAATAATAATGTAATTTTGAATGAAAAGAATATAAACTAAATAACATTTCCTTTTTTGTCTCATTATTTTTTTTTTAATAATAATGCATAATTAGTTGTATTTTAATATTAGAGATTTGTATAAAATATTGTATATTTAAACTTGCAGTAAAATAAAAACTGCTTTAATGTATCATTCACACACATACAAACACACACTCCTATATAGTACAAATTGTTGAAAGATTTTAATGTCAAAATGCATCCTCTGGTCTTCTCAAAAACAAGTACGCATGTATGTGCTACTGCAATATTTTTTTTCTGAAACTATTATACATCAAATTGCGCAGCTATATCAGAATGTGCAATAAACTATCAAAGTCGGACTTGTGTCTGTACCACACGCAATGTAAAATTATATACAATGTCGCGGAATCCTTCACAACTTTCTTCATTTTCTTCAGATTCATGTAATCGCGTTCTTACACCATAAAGCACATTCACATATTAATTTTTTTATAAAAAATATATGATATAAAGATATACATATATATGTGTGTATTTGTCCGTGTGTGTACGTGTGTGTATCTATATAAAATTTTATTCTTCTTTCAGACAGCTTTTGTGTATTTTCTTATAAATTTTTTCACCTAACATTTGATTCACATCTTCGCGATGTGTTTCTTAAAATTAAGTTTCTTCTTTTTTGCATCATTCTATCTAATTTTTTAATACTTGTTTTTTCAAGCACTCTTCGTGTATATTTTATATATATAATTTTTGACGTCATTTATTCAATATGATTGGAGTGACAGATTAAGAACCTTAAAGATAAAGTTCGCAGAGAAGATGCGTGTGTATAGACATGCTGATCGACTGTTAAAATAAAAAATTCTGCATAAATATCAATGCTTTAGTTGTGGCGTTCTCTTGATTTTATGTATCGCCCCAAATCCAGGGAAACAGGCATTAGATAAAATCGCGATAAGCAAATGTCTCCTTGATGCATTTCGATATATACGTAATATATCGAAATATAAATGCATTTCTGATAAATCCAAACGTGAAATAGAATATCGATGAGTAAATAATAGCTCTTAACGATAAAGAAACGCAATTAAATGTTACATATCAGTATCTATTTAATATCGTTGAGCTGCATTCACTATAACCTGTTACAAAACCGATCATGAAGAGCATGCAAGAAAAAAAAAAAAAAACAATACAGTAATTCCATGTTATTCCTTTATCAAGAGCATCGATATCCATTTACATGTGTCAATATACAAATTGTTTTCTCTCTCGTACAAGTATAAGTAATACCATCTTCACGCTGTTATTATACATAAATTAAAATACAATAATACAAACACTTCGTTTATCTCACGCTTATACATGAAGCCATTGCTCGTAATTTCCAGAATCACAAAATGAAAAATTGCAACATATTTATATTATTTAAATGAAAATTCTCTATGTATAACGTACATTACGTGTGACATAATCTCGCCAATGTGTTATTTCACAATATTTCGTGAATAATTTTACTCTAATCTCTAATATTTACATACTTCTTTCCTAGAGTATTAGAACGCGCAACATTCGTACTCGTGTCACTGGTATTTTTCTTATATACCTTGTCTTTTTCAACGTCTTGTGAAAACAGCTCAACCGCAACCGGTGTGGTCGTGCTCGAGAAACGGAAATGATAGCCAGCTTAGATTAATTACTTGTTCCCAAGATGTCTTTATCAATAACATATGTAACTATTAATAACACTCTCCTTTGTTTTTTATAACGAAAAAAAATGAATAATACTTGAAAAATGATCATCAGTGATTCATAATTTGTACTTTGTATCTGAGCAGGTGACAAAGGATTAAAATTTTTTAATCATTTAATGACGAAACTTGACGAAAAACAATGTACAATATATATCGTATATGAGTGTATCGTTTTGACAAACGCACTCTCATCGCTCTTACGACTATATCTACAATTCATTAATATTAATACAAAGAAAGTGTGCAAGGGCAAATATATTAACAAAATGAGATGTACGTAAGAGTTGTCATGATTGCATGATGCCCGTGTTGACGATTGCTACTTTTGGCTAAAAGTTTCATTTACTATTCGAGAAAAGAATGATTTCTTTTTTTCAAACTCTGCTTATCACGAACAAGCTTGCTGCATTTCTGCTTTAGCTGCTTTCATCGCTGAAACGAAACGTTTTATTTATAATGCGAAAAGAAAAAAAAATCATAGGATTAAATTTTCTAAATATTTTTCGTGTCTATGTGTGATCATTTATTGGCAAATTTCAGCGGTTTTTGAAGGAAACAAAACGAAAACTGTAGAGTTAGTGACAAGTGAATGATGTAGCGAAATATTTACCCTCTCGTTCCCGCCTTCGTAATTTCTTTCGACGTCTTTCTATACCGGCAAGTTCGACCTTCACGGCATTATAAGTTTTCCTCAAATCGGTTAATTTCTGCTGTAGTACAGCTATCCTTTGACTACCGTCCAATTCAGGATCTGCGAAAATTTAATATAACTATATATATATGTCAAATTATATGTCAAAATTAATCTATATACACATCATTGTATTAATACAGATTAATTTTGAGAAAAAATGCTTCTTTGATTAAACTAATCAGACGTTTTTTAACGTGTAATCAAATTAACATAAAATATGTTTTGTACCAACGTACCTAATTCGACATAAAAGTTATACTTTGTTGGCCTTGGTGATCTCGACGAGTAGGTACTAAGATCGGGGACGGTGGTGATGGTGTTGGCGTGACTCGTCGTGTTGTTGATCCCGCAAAGATTAGATCCTTCGCTGGTGTCGTCGCTGTCGCTCCCAGCTCCGTATCTACCGTGCCTACCGTTCTGCCTACCGGGTTTCTTCGGTATGGCAGCAGCGGCGGCGACGCCGCCGGAGCCGCACTCCGAGTGCTTGCGATTCCTCTTACGTTTCTTAGGCGACTGCATGTCGTCGCTCGAGCGTTTAGCGGGCGGCTTGAGCATTCTGTCCGCGCAGTTGACCTCGGAATTCGGCAGGGTGTCGTCCTCGCTGAAGCCCGGGTTCTTACCGGCGCTGTCGTTGTCCGCCTCGAAGCTGTCGCGATTGAGCTTGATGTTGTCTTCGGAAGTCGGCGACGAGCCGCCGGTTCTTTCTTCCCTAGGCGAGCCCGAGATGTTGGATATACTCGAATCGGGGGTAGTTGGCGGCGTGTTGTCCATCACCGGCGCGGCTTCGTTGCTCTCTCGTCGCTGCGGTGGCATCAGAACCGGTACGTGTTGCTGCTGCTGCTGATGTTGTTGTTGATGCTGTTGCTGCTGAGGCTGTGGCTGCCGCATGCTTAAGGATGCGTTCTGTTGCATGGGCAAAGAAACCGGTATCGACGCCTCGACGGTCTTTGGCAATGCCATGCTGAGAGTGGCGACGGTGCTGCTGTTGCTCGTCGTACTTTGGCCCGAGGTTGGTGCGCTCGCGAAAGGCATCTCCATCAGCACTATACTGCTTTCGGTGACCTCGCTCTTGGGCGGGCTGCAGGATGGACCGACACTGACTTGTTCGATGCTCTCGGAGGGCGGAGCCGGGGAACCGGGTATCTCCTCTTCGCACAGCAGCGAATTCATCGTCTCGCCCTCTTCGTCCGTCTTTGAAATCGGTGTTACTTCGGCCTTGAATTCTGCACACTCTTGCTGTTGTTGTTGCTGCTGTTGATGTTGAATATTTTGCGAAGCTTTCAATGGTTGTGTCCTTACATATCTATCTTGCGTATTCTGTATACGATCCAATTCCGCTTGTAGCTTCACGTCAAAGGTGGACGTCGATACTTTAACGTCTTGCGACTCCTCGTTGTCGATCACGAGCCTCTGCTCCGAATCGCTGCTGTCCGTGGAGTCTATAATGTGATCCTGATTGATCTGTTTCTTACGATTTTCAATTCTGTCTTTTTCCTTTTGATCGGTCACTTTATTATACTCCTCTTCAGACTGTTTACCGCCCTCGTTTACCTTCTCGACGCTTTTCCAGCTTTCGTCCCTCGCGACTTCCTGCAACTTGGTCTTGTGCTCAGCGACGATCTTTGCCTCCTCCTTGAATTTCTTCAGTTCTGCTTCTTTCTTTGGCTTCAATTGTTGCATCTCTTCCTCTTTCTTAATCGCCATACGCATAATCTCTCTGCACGGGTCCTTCACGTTAATCTCTTCCTGCTCGCGTTTCTTGTCGTCCACCTCGACCACAGTAATACCGCGATCCGCGTCTTTGTTTCTTTGTAAAACGTCTAATTTCTTTGACGAGTCTTTAATTATCTTGCGAGGGAGATCGGATGTGTCCTCGTCAGAGATCTTTTTGGTGTCCTTAGTTTTTCGGAACGCCATAGCGGCGGCCGATAATTTCTCCTCTATCGTGGACGTCGCCGGCAGTCGCGCGCTTATGGGAGCCGGAGGTGTCAAGATCGGCGACGGAACCGCGGCGATATCGAGCAGCTTCGTATCCAGTATCCTCATGCATTCCGACTGAGATTGTCCAGGCAACGACTTGATATGATTCTGTTTCTGGTCCAAGGAATTAACAGGTTTGCTAGTATTACTCATGTTGACTACTAGGGGGTGGGCTTCTTCCCTCGAGCATTCAGTTGCGGTGCTCGTCTCATTTTTCTTAGACTCCGTCGTGTCCGTCAATTCGCCGCCGGTGTGAAATTGGCTCTCCTGTTGATACGTCGTAAACACGTTGTCCTGGTCCGCCTCCGACACCTCGGTCTCCGATATTATCAGACGGTCTTCCGAATCATCGCGCGTGCCCTCATCATCCACCGGCAAATCGTGGAACAAAACATTTGTGCCAGACACCTTGCTCTGGGAAGGAAGTTCTTCCGGAATAGTTAATGATTTCATTTGATTGTATGACGACGTTAAAATGTTAAAAACATCCTCGCTCGCAATAAACAGAGAAGATTTATTGCTAGGAGCAACCGATTCGTTCGCATCGTCGGATCTCTTACCGAATAATTTCCTCGGTTTCTTTCGAGAATCGTTATCCGATGGCTCCGATGCTTTCGCCGTCTCTTTCAATACTGGCATCACGGTCGACGCTTTCTGCTTCTTCTTCGGACTCTTAGGCTCATCCTCAAATATCCTCTTCTTCAATTTATCCTTCTCACCGCTCGTGTCCCTCTTGTTCCTCACCTCGAACTCGAACGGTTCCGGTTCTTTAAACTCGTATATATCTTCCGTGCTTTCCACCTTCGTCTCGACAATTTCCACTTTCGGAGTCTCGACGGTTTTTTCCAACTTGGGTGACGCCGTGACCGCGACTACGCTCTCTTTTTCATCCAGCTTGACTTCGTCCTCGGGCTCCATCCTGATCAGATCTAACTTAACCGCTTTGTCGAAACCTTTTAATTCAGATCGTATCTGATTGAGATCGAAATCGCGACCTTTCGGTTGTTCGTCCTGGTCGCTATCAGGCTCCGATTTAATACCTTGTATTTTACCGGGTGGTCTTCTCAAACGTCTACCTTTACGCGGTTCATCCAGATTATCCTTGTCATCTTCACCGTCACTCACGTCTTCCGCTTTAATTCTCTCTTCCGCTCTGCTGCGCGTCTCCTTCCGTTTTCTTTCTTCCGTACCTCTTGATCTAGTCTTGGTCGGCTCAGTCTCGGTGGTGTCGGATTCGTAAGCTTCGCTGTCCTCGGTTTCCGACGCGACAGATATATCTGTGTGTCCCGAGGTTCTCCTAGTCCGCCTCCGATGCTCCATGCCCGACAGTTCTGCATTTCTGGTTGTCCTGGTTTGTCTGTTAGCAGGTGTGGCAGGACTCTTAGTTCTGGAACTAGAGCTGGCAATGGAGAGCGGTGTAGTGGATCTGGTTGGTTGCATCGTTTCCTTGTCCTTATCCTTTTCCTCCTTTTTAACTTCCTTCGCGGACGTCGGAATTGACTGACAAGTGTTACTGGAAGTAGGAGCGACGCTTTGTGCTCGGCGACGACTCTGCGATGCGTTAGCGCCCGAATTGCAAGTGCCTTTCAACTTATTGCTGATGTTGTTGGACGAATTCGTGCTGGGGGTTTGAGGCCTAGGAGTAGCCTTGATACGTTTCACCCTACCTTGAGCTTGCGTAAAATTCTGTGCGATTCTGAATGCTTTAATCCACTCGTCGTATCTCGTATTCCAACCTGTATAGTGTACAAGGTACATCGGTTCTGGACCGTCCTTCTCAATTTCGATGACTTTCGCTTCGTAAGTAACTTTGGATTCGTGTGTTGGACCGTAATATACCTTCAATTTATCGCCACATTCCACGGGACCCTTGTAACTCGGGGCAGTCTCCGTAAGTTGTTCATCCGCACGCGATTTCTCCGCTTCATGCTCTTTGCGTTTTCTTCCTCGTTTCTTTAATTCTTCGTCCGTTAAGCGTCGCTGCTTAGACACTGTTTTCTTTTCTCCTTCTCTGGACGGTGTTCGAGTCTCTCTTCCTTCGGAAGCACTTTTATTCTTTACAGTATCATCCTTCGCTTTGGATCTCGTTTTAGTAGCTTCTTCTTCCTTGAGTTTATCATCTTTCTTCTCTTGCTTTTTAGTTTCCGTCTTCTTCTTTTCGACCGTCTTTTTCTTGGTGTCTTCTTTACTCTTTGATTTGGCTCGACTGGACGATGCGGTTGTAGGGCTATTAGAAATAAGAGATGACGTAGAAGCTTGCGGCGCGGTTGGTTTTTGCGATTTTTCATTATTAGATGACGATTCAACATCTCCTTCTACATTCACATCACTCTCCAGATCACTATCGTTCCCTTCGGATTCTTCTTTCTTCTTTATTTTTACAATCTCTTCTTCTTTCACTTGTTCTTTCTTAATTTCCTTCTTCTCCTTCTTCTCGTTCTTCTCGTTTTTCTCGTTCTTCTCGTTCTTCTCGTTCTTCTCGTTCTTCTCGTTCTTCTCGTCTTCCGCAGCTTTCTTCTCGTCCTCATCCTTATCACTTTTTACTTGCGCCGGTGGTTGCGGCGGTATAGGAGTATTTCTATCTTTATCGCGGATAAGACTTCTTCCAGAACGTTGTTTACGTGTGCTACTTCGCGGATGATTTACCATGGTACAGCCTAATTTTTTATAAAAATCTTCAAAGTGATGCAAGTATTTCTTATAAGACTGTTTCACAAGATTGTATAAGGACCCCGAATTTTGCATCATTAAACCAAGTCGTCGTGTTACGATTTTCCATTGATTCTGATTCGTAACACGATTATAGCCACCTAATTTATGAACCGCCCGGAAAAGCCTATACAAGTCTATGTCTTCGGATCCGATCATTGGGCAAACATTCATAGGCGTTCCACGATCATCCATAAATTTATATAGCTGAGCCACAAAATGATCTTTCTCTTCACGCGGTTCGTCGTCCGAACTCTTAAAAAAAAAGTCACATTTTTCATAACCATCGTATAAAAGAAAAAAAAAAGTGTAAAAAATAAGCGAGAAATCTTACATCAGAGTCGAGTTCCCCATCATAATCACTATTTCCACTGGAAACAGAATGTCCAAATAGAGAATCCTTATCCCAGTGAGGTGGTAATTCGTTTTTCTCTAAGAATAGAAGCGCCTTCTCTACTGCAACCTTCAGTGTACTGTTTTCAACTTTATTAACCAATTCTTTTGTGAATTCTGTGGCTTCCTTCTTGGGTACTGTATAACTTAAAGAAAGATATTTATAAATATTTATAAAATATGTTTATAGAATATAATACAATAGCAATCGACTTTAAAACAAAGATTGTTCACTTACTATCTCGCATCTTTAAACGAACGCACCAAGTAGTCGTCCCTCACTCGTATTCTTACTGTATCTTGAGCAGTAGGTGCAACTACTAAACCTGGAAACCAATTATCTTTCTTCTTTTTGTCACCAAGTTCCACGCAAATCACTTTGCCGATTTCTGGTTCAGTTTCCATTCCCTCCTTTGCACCACCACTGGAGGAGGAATCGTGAGTGCCTCGCGGTGGACTGTCCTCATCTTCACTGCTTTCGTCCCTATTTTATGAAAATTTTAGGATTAGATAATGATTAGAATTCTTAAAAACAGACTTCTCTCCACCACTTACTGCGCTTGCCTTGATCGTCTACCTCTTCTACCCCCGATTACAGGATTTCCAAAGTGCTCTGGATGAGTCAACGGGAGTTGGTCCAACGTTTCACTCTCCGCAAAATGCCGTCCACTTTTCAGACAAAGAGCAGTTCTCCTTAACGTAGTAATATCCCCATCATCGAAAACTACAGTGTACTGACTGCAGTCTTGGATTTTGGTAATTGTAGCTTCAACAAATTCTTTCCGATCTGCATGTTTAGCTTCAACAGAGGCACCTACTCTTAAAGTCCCCTTGATTTGATCGTCGGCAACAGTTGCGGTTCCTAAACCTTGCGGTTTATAAGTTACGCGACACTTTACTAATCGCACCACCTTACGAATCTTTGCTTCGCAGAAGGCACCCTTATACTTAGCGCTGACTTCCGTACCCACCGATAGGGACGGTGGATCGTCTCCCTGTAATAAATTTAATATTCTATACTAATGTATTATGTCAATATAATAATAATAATTTCATAACAAAACTTGTAATGCAAGTTTAAAAAGTAACAAGCATTAACAAGTAATTGTGGAGAGAAGTATAGAAATATTTATTCATATATATATTGTATTATGCAAGTCTGCTCCCTTTAATTTTAATCAATGTTTGTCATTGTGCCTTGTATATACACTAGATTTTAACTTAAATTTTAAGGCACATAATAGCGATAATAGAAATTCCTTCTTTTTTTCCCCAGAATAAAACTTTACATACTCTTTATTCTTTTAATATTATTGTAATAGTTTATATTTCATGTTCATCTACAAAAGCACTAATTTGTTTAGTGTTGTAAGAATGCAAGACAATACTAATTTCTTATTCTTTTTTGGAGCTAAATAAATCACACATATTTTTTTTTTAACATTGATCATCGTAATAGCATGAAATATTTAATGAATAAAGTTCAACAATATGTATGCATGTATATCTGTAGGTAATATAATATTTTCTAATAAATTATACATGTTAGATCTATTTTAAGCCATATTTCTAATTCTAACTAATGTTTTTTTTCTTATTTAAAATAAAGCAAGTACAAATCTGTTATTGATTTCCCAAATCAAAAAAATACAACACAATCACATTGTAATATACAGTTGTACATTTGTCAATTCTTGAATACTGATTCTGTTTGTGTAGTCTCTTCTTTTTATCTTGCAGAGAGTAATAAGCTAATGATAGTACATATATAGAGCAAAATATTTCATATATATTTTGTTCTATATACATATATATATATACACACACACTTATGTATCATATGTGTAAATAGAGAGATAACTAAAAAAGGCATAATTATTTATGTGCTTGCACGCGAGAAGAAAGAATAAAAATCTAAAAAAATGTGGAAAATTGTAAAATAAACAGAATCAACGATAATACACTGACTATGTGTGTTTTGATAACCACGGTCATTTCAATGACGCTTCCAGGCATACTCCGTCGCGCCTTTCACGCCTTAGAAAGTATCTGCCTGTCAAAACTTCCGCGACGAGAAAGAACGCAAAAGAGAAGAAAAAATTTCTCCGATTTTTCGAGATACGTCTCGTATATCTACCCGAGCGTTTTGCCCGGCAAGAGATCCGCCAACATTCGACTCGTCACAACTAGCAGACAGAGAGAGAGAGGAGTGAGGAAGGGAAAAAGAGAAGAAAGGATGGAGCGAGCAAGCGAACGAACGAGCGAGAGAGACGGATAGATGGAGAAAGAGCGGGAGGGAGAGAGAGAGAGAAAAAGCGCGGATGCGATAGCGCGCGACGCACAACGCGTATGTCATAACGGATTCCACACAAAAATACAGAATATAAAGGATAAAAGCACGTACACACACGTACATATATACACAACGCGCGCGCCATTGAAACGAAGGAAAGCGTTAGCCGCTGCGATTACTCCGTTGTTGCTCTACGTCGTGCTACATTTTCTCCCGCCTGTTTACTCACCAGCATCTTCCTCTAGAGCTCCACGACGCGAACGTCTACTGGTATGGATGAAACGCACCAACGAGACATCGAAACGAACGCGTCCTCACATCGTCCCGCACTGTCGCGATGAAGCGGGACGAGTTTCGTGGACAGAGCAGCAGTAAACGCAGACTGACCCGCTTCGAGATGAGAAGGCAGACCTTAGCAGACACTCCTCTCCGCTCGGCAACACGATGAATGTGACGAATAGAGAGAGAGTGCGCGAGTGCGCACAAGATTTTCCATTGTTGCCAGGCGAACTTCCCTCTCGCGCATGCGCGTCAAACGTGGTGTCAACGAAGTAGCTAATTTTGATAAAATGGGGTTCTGTAGGGCCCCCTGTTTGATCGTGCCAGGAGATTGAGCGATCAACTGTCTCTCTCTGTATACGAGTACAATTATATAGGATGGTTCAAGTAATGTATGTAATTTAATACAATTTAAAAGATGTAATTCGCGAGATATAATTTAACACAAATTGAACGCAATGAAATTCTGGCGCCCATTATGTATGTACAACACTGTATCTCCTGCCGCTACATCGCGCATGCGCGCAAAAAGAAGCATCCGAGCAACATCGCATGAGATTCTCCTTGCTCCCTCCCACATTTTCATCAGTATAGAAAGTTCGGGGAAGATATTCTCACGGACAATACTTGTCATGCGTGTACGTGAGCTACGTCACTGCCTACGTGACTGATCTTTTATAGCAGCATGTGCTCGAGTACAACTTATGCTTCTTGAAGCCTGTATAAATTTTTCAGTCTGTTAATATTTACACTAATAATATAAGATATATTAAATATATGACGTATTAAAAATTATCAATCTTATATATAATAAATGTTCTAAAAATAATTAAATTTTAAAAGTTAACCTTTTGTATATACATATATTGATTAAATATATCATATAAGAAATGCTTCCTGAGATTTACTTGTTTAGCTTTTTCCAGTATTTCCTTGACTTTTTTTTCTACATCGCATTAAGCCCCTTGCACAATGCCAGGCAACAGGCAATAGGAACATGAAATAAAAAATATCCACCAATAAGAGCAGGGAATAGATATTATTCCCTGCTTTTATTGGTGGATATTTTCTATTTCCTGTTCCTATTGCCTGTTGCCTGGCATTGTGCAAGGGGCTTTAGGTGCGAATTGAAGGCTTCGATGGAGATTAGACCATTTCGAAAACCTTATGAAGTATTTACATTGCGACTGCTGTTTGATTAGAAATTCTCTATTCGATAGCCAATCATTTCGACAAACTCGTTATATTATTTTTACATTATATTTAATTTTTTTTATTATATTTTATTTTATTTAGATTCATTCGCTTACAATGAACTGTCAGAGATGTAAAAAAATATATCATATAACTGTTAAATATGTAACATTTGGGGGGCAACCCGATGACAGCGACGGTCCTGAGACGTGTCCAGTCGTCTGCTGTGACGCAGACAAGATGGCGACGAGTAATGAAGTGCCGGTAGAAATCAACCAAACCCGCGTGTATAACACGGAGAATTCGGTGAGTTTTTGCGAAACGGATAATCGGCGAGATGATGGAGGGCCCGAACTTTGCGGTCGCGTCGTCGACGCGCCGACACGTATCGCGGATATAGAACGCGCGACGAGGCGAAGAACGGGCTAGGAACGTCGTGTTTGTCGCGAGGTTTCGAGTCCCGCATCGTCCTCTCGCGTGGGGACTCGCGTGCAAAGCGTGGTCATAGGCGGGATAGGAGACACGCTCTTTTCATGTACCGCCGTATTCCGCGAACGAGACTCGGCGATCTTCTTCGAACGATAATGACGATGTTCGCGGATTATCGAGGCGTGAAATAATTCGCGCAGTTAGTAGCCGACGTTCTATATAGACAAACGGTAGCGATATAATACGGAGAGTATAGCGATTATAATATATATGCATATCGAGCGGTTGTTCGATCTCACAAAGAGGGGGGACGCCATTCGTTTTGGCGGCCACGTGCTTCTTTTCGTTGCCGGTTGGATCTTTCGTGTGCATGCGAATTCGTTGGATTTCGAGTAACCTTCGCCGTTTACACTCATGAACAGTAACAATATTGTAAATTTTCTTCCATCACTTTACGATATCGTATTAATTTTTTATAAAAATTGCTTCCCAGTCTTCGCGTGCCTCGTAAATGCGTTTGTAAATTAGAAACCTTTGTCCTTTGTGCGGCTTATATATATATATATATTTTTTCTTTTTAATTATAATAGTAGACCAAATATAAATGTTGCTTTATATATTAACTGATTTGATGTGCACGTGCGTCATTTTATGAATTAAAACTTTCCTAATTGTTACAATTTGATTCTGAATATCTTTAATTAGTTTTTTTTTTATCATTTTGATGCTGCAATTTTACAGTTGAAGCTTATTTATAAATCAAAGAGATATATATTATTATTAAATAGCCTCTTTGAAATGCTAATTAGTCTCTGTCAATATAAATGTTACAGACATCAAAAATGGAATCTATGGATATAACAGCAGAGCCTCCTATCCTGAATAAAGATATCAATGCATCATCCTGTAAGGGATCTGTATCCGTTGATGATATGACTTCGAGAGACTATTATTTTGATTCCTACGCTCACTATGGAATACACGAAGAAATGCTAAAGGATGAAGTACGCACCGTAACTTATCGTAATTCAATGTATCATAACAAGCATCTCTTCAAAGGGAAAATTGTTCTTGATATTGGCTGTGGCACCGGCATTCTCTCCATGTTTGCAGCTAAGGCTGGTGCAGCTAAAGTCATTGGTATCGAGTGCTCTAATATCGTCGAGTATGCAGAGAAGATTGTAGAAGCAAATAATCTGTCCAATATTATAACGATACTTAAAGGAAAGGTCGAGGAAGTCTCATTGCCCGATGGAATAGAGAAGGTCGATATAATAATATCCGAATGGATGGGCTATTGTTTGTTCTACGAATCCATGTTAGACACAGTGCTCTTTGCCAGGGATAAGTGGCTTCGCGAAGATGGTATGCTTTTTCCTGACAAGGCGACCTTATTCATCTGTGGAATCGAAGACAGGCAATACAAGGACGAGAAGATTAATTGGTGGGATGATGTGTATGGATTCGATATGAGTAGCATAAGGAAAGTGGCGATTAGCGAGCCACTAGTGGATGTTGTTGATCCCAAACAAGTCGTTACAAATGCATGCCTAATCAAAGAAGTTGATCTTTACACAGTGACGAAGGCAGATCTCGAGTTTTCATCGCCGTTTACCCTGCAAGTTCGTAGAAACGACTATGTTCAAGCCCTAGTTACATTCTTCAACATCGAATTCACCAAGTGCCACAAACGTATTGGCTTTAGTACCGCACCGGAAGTGCCATATACGCATTGGAAGCAAACGGTCTTCTATTTCGACGAATACATGACGGTGAAGAAAGGAGAGGAAATTTACGGCGTATTTTCGATGAGGCCCAATGCTAGAAATTATAGAGATCTTGATTTCAGTATCGAGTTGGACTTTAAAGGGGAGTTGTGTCAAGTACATGAAACTAATAACTACCGTATGCGCTGATATTCAGTCGATTGTGTGTCCGCCTCCCCTTTTTTTTTCATAGCTCATGAGAAATCATTTAATCAAACCGATTGAGTCGATTCTCTACTAATTATGCAATTATAAACGATGATCGCAATTATAAACGATGATCGCAATTATAAACGATATCGATGCATGCGTCGATAATAATGATACATGAGCTGTCAGTCTTTAATTTTAAAGAGTACGAGATGATGCTTCCCGATTAGACGTTTAATGTAATGACTTTTATAGACATTCTATTCTATAAACGTGCAAATCTGGATAATCTAATCATATTTATAACATTAAATTCGAACAAACGACGAGATATTGTAGTAAGAAAATAAATGAATTTTCGCGCACAACTGAAATCTACCAGTTTGACACTTAAGAAAAAAAAAAAAAAAAAAAAAAAAAAATTTTAATCTTAAACATGAGTGTGTCTTGACGATATCTCATCGTAATGTTAAAAAAAAAGCTACTTCGTGTGTGTATAATTAATATGTCTGACATGTAATAAAATATAATTGTGCGCCAAAATTCTTTGTCTTCAAAATTATTTATTTTTATATATATTACAGAACTTTGTGTGCTTAAATGTACATGATAATGCTATCAAAAATTATGAAATGCTTGACAGAATATTTTGCAGAAATTTTAATCTGATTAAGATCCTTACACAAATCTTTTATTATTGCATATTTTTAATCGACATTTATTTGAGATTTATTAAAAAGTAAATAGAATGGATATATTTGAAGAGTGGACTATTTTTTTGCGAACGCCCTTTTGTATGTACGTGACAATGTGAACGAGCCTAATGGCGAAAGTCCTCGAAAAGTATTTTAACATATAAATACAATTATATAATTTTCAGTGATTGCTTTTATGTATTTGGTAGCAACTATATATATTTATATACATCAATCATTATAGAAAGGATTAGGCTGAAAACAAAGTATTTTTTCTTATGTAAGTAGACTATGTCATCATGTTGCCAAGCCTTTTAAACAATTGGCTAACTTTTGTGTCTTGTAATCAGTTCTTAATTGAATAAAGTTAAGTAGAACGGTGCGATCAAGTGTCATCTGCAATCACAAGGAAAATATATGTATTTATAAAAATATATCCCTTAAAAATAATAATTCGTGTAACATACCAGTTGTTCTCCTGTGCAAACTTGTTTCAGATTTTCTGGCTTGACCAATAGCAAATTACACAAGGCATGTAGAGTGTCAAAGAGATTTGTAACAAATTCAACATCAAGTTCCTTAATGCACTTGCGATATTCGTTCATGTCGCATATCGCGCACATAGCACCAGCAGAATTAAATTGAAATTGTTGCAAATTATCATAAATAACTTTGTGGAATCTGATCCCTAGTTCCTTGAGAGCGGTGTCCAAGTGTCTGCCGTCCAAAGTGTTTCGTATCAGTCGTATCATTCCGCTTACGTATTGAACCACTACTAAACAGGCGGGAGTATTCACAGTATCCACATCAGTGTCCGGTTTGAAATCTGTCTTTTTCTGTTCGTTTTGTAGATATATCTTCACCCAACCTACAATAGCGTTTATGCTTCTGTCCAAGCCAGTGTCCAACTTGACATCAATTTGCTCCAAAATTGCTTTTTTCTTTAGCAAACACTCGGCGTGTTTGGGTGTCGATCTAGAGAAAAATCATAGTCTAGTATTACCGACTCGCATTACATGATGTAAAAACGCGAATTGGCCCATAGTGCAATTAGGTGAATGAAGAAAAATACATACAAGACAAGAGGCAATACACTGTCGTTGAACTGTTCCTCCAAGAGCCGAACGATCGCATTGCACTGATGCACCACATTGAAGAAATAAATCTCTGATTGCGTCCTGCTCTCCGGTATAGGAACGCTTTGTAAACCTAATTCCAGTGCATAGTCTACGTGCTCGCTTATTAAATATTGTAGTAATATCTCCAAGATTTGGAGTGCATTTCCGGGTATATCATTAGACTGCGAAAGTAATTGGCATCTTTGAAATGCGAGCTTGCTTCTTTGTAATATTGCAATTGCTAACTCTTCTGATAGAAACGTCTCGCCTCCATAGTCCTCTATTTGAGCAATATTTATATTCGTTCTTGCACCTAATACAGCTTGCAAGTCTCTACGCAATTCTTGAAATCCACCTGTCTGCAATTGTTTTTTCTGATGATTCTTAGATTCGTAATATTCGATAAGCAGCGCCGCTGACTTTTCGCGAAACGCTTTTATTTCAATACTAAAATGATAAATGACAGATAATTATTAGCTTATTATATTTAAAACATTATTATCTTTGAAATCGCAAACTTACGTAATATAAGTATCCAAATATTTCTGGAAGATATTTCTGGTGAGTTTAGCAAGGTAAGTATCATCGGTGCCCATATTGAAGACTTTGAGATCGTTGGACAGCTTAACTGTTCTTGTATACAGATCAAACAAGTTTCTAAGATATTTTTCAGAGTCATTTTTGTCAGCTAATTTGGCCACCGCGTACTTTTGAAGGCGCAGATGATATATATTCAAGACAAATTTGGCCATCACTTGCTCAGGATTGGAAAATACTTGTTGCATAAGTTTTTGGTATTTTGTACACATAGGTATAACATCTTGAAAGACGTCTTTTCCACCAAAGGAACCCATCTGACTTTGTTCTATAAACGCGTCGATGCACTGAGAATAACCTTTGAAATTAGCCAGAGTACTTGCTAGTTCCTTCATACGTGGCGCATCTTCTCTGCTATGCGCTCTCGCAAACTCCTCAATCAAATTCCGTTCTATCTCGTCGTATTTAACGTTAATCTTTTTTTTAGCGTGTTCGAATTTTTCAGAGGGTAATTCTTGAGCTGTGAGATAAAGTTTCTGTATCACATCTGCGGCTTCATTCAACTGCAATAAACAATACTGATTAAACTTTGATTATTTTGTTATTATATATTATTTAACAATTGTTTATATATTTTTACCGAAGATTTATCAGTGAAAATTGGATCCGTCAATGGGCCTGGACTTAAAAATTCCGAAAAGTGTCTCATTAATTTTTGAGCCTCCACTGCTCGCGCTCTTGGTGTATTGACACTTTCTAACTGATCTCCCAAGTGTAGGACTTTAGTAGCCACAAAGTTTATTCTCTCGTCTAATTGATGAAACAACTCGATAGAATGTCTATTTCTCTCTTGCAATCCTAATATCTCAACCGCATGCCGGGCTTCCTCTTCTTTCAATGCAATCTCCAGTTTATCGCATTTCTTTTGCTGACGTTCCTGTAATACCTGCAAGTCCTTGATCGCTTGCAAAAAGGTCTCATGAACGATAACCGGATCGAAGAATGTCTTTCCTCCATCTTTCGTATTATCATTGACAGTCCTCCAAGCCAAACGTTCGACAAACTCTTCAGGGTCAAATGGATC
Source organism: Prenolepis imparis (assembly GCF_030444845.1). Taxonomy (NCBI): domain Eukaryota; kingdom Metazoa; phylum Arthropoda; class Insecta; order Hymenoptera; family Formicidae; genus Prenolepis; species Prenolepis imparis. The sequence goes on along the minus strand of NW_028141168.1, from coordinate 12,995,022 downwards.
CTGCGATATAGTTGTAACTCGTTAATATTTGACCTCTTAATTAGCGTAATTACATCAGTAATACATTACAAAGAAGTTTTCTGAACATTGTGATAAAATAAAACTTTATTTTTAAAAAACAATTAGTTTTTACTAATAGGGCGACTACTGTTATACGTATAATATTGCATTATATACATAGATCATCTTATTATTAATTTATACATTAAAGATCGAAACATAAATAACCATTTGAGGAAAAAGAAAAAAAGAGATTGATATACCTGTTCCAATTCCTTCATATATTGTTGCATCATTTTGAAGCCGATTATGCTCGCCAAGGGTTATGATTATCACGATCAATCTCGAAGAGCACGCAGGATTTACAGAGCCGGACGACTGTTCGTTATTTATTCCATCATAAATTTACACACGTGCATTCGATTTGACGATTCCATCTCGCAATTTGCGGATCTTGACAGATCTGATCTATCCGCAATCATCTCACACCGATGACATTTAACAGGGAACTGTCATTTTCGTAGTAACGAATTCGGCCGCCAGATGGATATGTCAACCATCTGTCAACGTGACTCTTCACGATTGATTTTCCAGGAGTGCCTGGGATTACCAAACACGTGGCAAAAGCTACACATCACAAAAAAATCCGTGTATATATGAATGATAAATATATACACACACACACACACATATGTGTGTGTTTATACACGACATACAGCTCCAAAATAATTGATTAGGAAGAACCGATGACTCTTTTCCCCTCCCTTGCAAAATTTAAAGAATGACTTGTTTTACAGTCGTATTTTATTCTCTTTTTCGCATTTTATATATAATTACAGTTACTATATTTGTAATCGAGTGCCGTTATTTATCGTATACCCGTCACAATAGCTTTTCTCACGATACAAAGATACGGTTTGGATTAAATATGTAACTGCGTAACATCTTATCTCGTATAAAACATCCCTCGTTTTTCTACGCGATTCTGGAACTCTGTAATAAATTCTCTTATCGATTCTCGGATCGCATCTTGAATTGTGAAAAAAAAAAAAAAAGATAACGCAGGGGCAATCGAACGACAGAATTCAAGAGGACGCAAACAAAGATTCCGCATTCTATCGTTTGGCCTGATGCGCTCGTTTATAAACGCGGGCGATATCTCTCTCGAATACATATTGTACATATATGCATATATATTTGATATATATATATATAAGGTATGCTACGTATGCGTTCTGAGAGTTTTAGTGTTGAAATATTTATTAATATGTTATTATAAATTACACTAATGAGCTGTGTAAGAAGAAAAGGAAGGGCGGCGCATCATTCGCGAGGGAAATCTTACTAGGGGGAAAAAAATGATCTAAATATTTGCGCGCATCTCTGTGGGAGTAAACGGAGAAAACAAAACGAAAAATGGGAAAACGTTTTGGATTATAGTATAGAGGAATAGAAGCAGCTCCGTGCGGGCTAGACACTGGGCCAAAACATACACTCCATATTACAATTAGCTAAAAAATAAAATAAAATAAAAAAAAAAAAAAAACAATGTACTTATCTTTATATAACCACCATACACAATATTATTCAATTTACTTCTCAAAAGCTTCGAGTTGCCCTTATTACACGCACGCTTACACCCGCACGACATTATCAATGCTAATTCGACAAATTTATCTCGAGTCGAACTTGACGCTAGAAAAAATCGTCGAGTGACCACGTCCTTTCTTCTTTGGAAAGAAAGATATGTAACTACAAAAACGAAATTCAGGGCAGGCGGACAAAAGTTTTGTACAACTCTGAGGAAGAGTTGGTGGTCCATGAGTGAGTGTTAGATTATTTCTTTCTTTCTTTTTTGGTTGGCGTAAACTGAAACTTCTTCATGTTCTTATACTTCCAGTAATAAGTTTAATTTTGCAGTAACCGTACCGCAACCATTAGATGTTCTGTGAAAGAGATAACAATTGTTTTTCGTTTGATAATTGTTGAATTGATTAGGTCTCCCAACTCTTTCGTTTCACTCACTTTGGTTAAACGGGATATTAAATTATAATTCTCAGCAGCATCCAGATTTAGAAGATTCAATTGGACGTCCATGCTCTATTTTCACCTTGTTGGCTGGATCACTCGCTCCGCTCGAGGGTGGACCAACTCTGAGTTTTATTTCAGCGGCCATTGTCATAAAAGCTTGCTCTACATTCATCGCATTTTTCGCCGATGTTTCCAAAAATGGTATGCCCAGTTGATCCGCATATTCCTGTTTAAAATAAAACATAGAAACATAATGAGAAATTATAATCGACATAGATAAATCGTACAATGTACTTGAAAAAAGTATGCATCATTGTTTACCTTGGCTGTTGTGTAATCGACTACTTTTTTAGTGTGAAGATCACATTTATTGCCGACTAACAGCTTATTGACGTTATCACAAGCATAACGATCAATTTCCTCCAACCACTGTTTTACATTGTTAAAAGTCTCCTGGTCTGTGCAGTCATAAACAACAATAATACCATGCGCACCTCGATAATATGAACTTGTAATTGTCCTGAATCGTTCTTGACCTGCCGTATCCCAAATTTGCAGTTTTATCGTCTTTCCATCTAGATCGATGGTTCGAATCTTAAAATCTACACCAATGGTGCTGATGTAACTTTCTGTATACGTGTCATCGGCAAAACGCAGCAGGAGACACGACTTTCCAACACCAGAATCCCCGATTAGAAGCAATTTAAATAAGTAATCGCTGAAAACAGAAAATATTTCAGCTCGTGCATATCACAAATTTGTCATTAAACATTCTTATAAATAAAAGAGCAAAGCACGATTTTTATAGGCGAAATTACATGGATTTTGCAATCGAAACGAGTATGCAAAGTAGATGCACAGTTGGAAAAAACGTTCCACAAATTAGTTCTTTTTTTAAGTTTCAAGTAAACATTCTAGACTTATGAATCATTGACGCGCATCTATCGACGACTGAAGGATCAAGGTCGATATATACGCGTAGCGCTCGCGAAAGTGTAACGCAGCAAAATATTGAAATATGGACTATGGATAGAAGAGTGCCATGTTTTCAGGTAGTAGGGGAAGAAGACGGAAGGGATGGACGAATATCTGTCAGAAGATGAAGGTGAAGATTAGAGGATCCCTATCCTCCCCCGTCTTATCTCTCGCTCGTCCTTTTAAAAGGACCTACTATCTCGTATGAAGAAACGCGCGCGTTTCTCACGCTCGCTCATCGTCTCGCTCGATGCGATGACGCGTAGCGCGATAGATACGATGCACTTTACGCCTCTGCGCAAAAGGACGTTTACTCACTACTCGGGATTCATCGTGGACATGCTACGCCGAGAGCTAGCGTTCGGCTACTTGGAGTATCCCGGTCCGAAAGATACACGGCTTCGTGGTAAGGCGAACTCGGTAAACTCTATCGGGATCACCCAAGTTCCGTAAAATACGACGGAGTTGTAACAATGGCGGTCACACGGCAACTCCTCCCGAACCAACGAACGAGACCACCACCATTGACGTAATGCCAGAATGGCAGCGAGATGCTGCTCCACCGTCTTTCGCCGGTGACGTAATCGTTCGAGCACGCGACACGGCTTCTATTCTCCCGGATCTTTCCGCTTCTCTCTGCCGCTCCCTTTCGATTCGTCAGCAATGATGTGTCGGATGATTATAGCATAGTCGGGGAAAGAATATTATTCCTCACTGGCATCAGACCCGTATATTTTCGTTCGATGGAGAGCCTACGTAACCCTGTAGAGGATTCGTTTATTTACTGGACTGAAAATTCTTTTCTGTAAATATAAACTTTAGATAAATGTGTCTTTACGATAAATATATGCAACGATGAGAGTGGGAGAATGATAAAGAATTTTTCATTCGTGATTGTGAATATTCTTCTAGATTCACGTCTTAAGGTATGGTTTCTATCAGTGGAATTGATTATGAATTCTGTAATTTTTTACAGCAATAATTTATCAAACAATCCATTGAAACGATTCTTCTTTTATGTATATATTTTTTATATACTTAAAGAAAGAGAAATGCTTGCTAGGATCTCGTAATAATTTTATGCAACATCTCAGAAAATTTTCGTACATTCATAGAAAGCAGCTTTAAACTGTGACTATAGCGAGTGATAAATTCTTGTATTTATCTCGCACGGTCTCTTGAATATTTATATTGTATACAAAGCATATATATATATATATATATGCACGTGTAAATATTTTGTGAACTTAAATAAGATAAAAAAATCAGAGTGAATTGTGTAAATATGCTTATTTTATTTCAGAAAATGTGACTGCTTAATCTTATTGCATATCTATCTGTATGCATAATTACTATAGAGCTCACAATCAGAAGTTATATATGTGTTCGTTCAACTCTGCTATACGTATACAAGTTTTATATATTTTACACATAATGCGTGAATACTTCTTATTTTAATTGCTTGGTATATAAATATTGAAAAAAGTAACTGGTGAGTAGATTGAATTATTTAAAAATAGTTAAAGAGTGATGAAAATATAATAAATAAGTAAAGTTTACCTTCGTATATTACTACATCTTTCTTCTGTTTACCACTTTTAATTCACACAAGCATTTGTACACAGAATCTTCATTGATGTCGTCGAATTCTTTAACACAAGCACTTCCTAGTGAAGTATTCTTCAGAAATGCCAATGGGGAACGGCTAACACTGGAAGATAAAACAAGCTTGAATCTGTCGAGTACTGACAATATCATAAATTTTTCACTGCAAAGCGAAAAAAATTTTAATGTCAATTTGTATTTAGTATTATTCTGTGCAACTCTCTTTGTATTGATCATATCAGAAACTTTAATTCCTTTCATAATATCAGTGTGCATTTTGACATTGCAGTGTAAATCATTCATCGCTTCTGCAAAGCGAGGTAATTTTTTTTATAAAATAAAATTTTTAACAAATTTATTTCATAAAAAATAAAATTATTTATATATATGTATTATTTTGCAGATACATTGTTAGTTTTAGAATTAGTAGGTGTACATATTGAAAGTAAAAGAGGATTTGGCATTTTTACATCTATAGAATTCTTGCCATGGGACACAGTAGAAGATATATTTATCAATGAAGTCATAAAAGGAGTAAGTTTATTTATCTTTATTTCTACAAAATCAAAACAAAGCAATTTGGACTTACAAGTAAATTATTTCAGCAAAGAGTGCTCTATTATCTTACATTTATTGTAAAAGAATCAGTTGGTAGGCAGAATTCAAGAAGATTAGTTCCATTGTTTCAAGATTTATTACCTGAAAGAAAATGCCTGGAATATATGTACGGACGCTTAGCCAACTTAATTGGCTCAACCAAGAGGAAACTCTCTTAACCATCCCTGGTTCATATTGGCTATGTCATAAGAAGAACATATACAAGTTTATCTTTAGATATCATCGTACAGTGAAGTAAGATAACAGTGTTAGCATATATTCCTATATTTTAGAAATTTTATTTATACATGAGTTTTCCATTTTCAGGAATACTGTGCAATTTTCGTATGGCCGAGAATTATTAAAAATTGTTAGAAGAATTATAAAATGTCATCCAAATCAAGGTCAACAGTTTGGCACCCCACATCTTCTTGTCACTTACAGTATCCTTTTTGGTTATTATTCATATATATTTTTTTTTAGTAAGTAAGACTATAGTAGATATAGCAAAATTATTGAAGTGTATATTCCTTTACATCAAAATATAGATTGTACATCTTGGACCCGTCAAGATAAAATGTTTGCAATACTGAAATTCCAACAACGAACTAATGCTGCAACATTTTCACATGCATTTGTATTAACTATAAGGATCTATCCTTCGTCAGAACACTCGTTGTCTAGTTTAAAATATCCTATTGTCAAAGAAGCTGATGCCGGTACTACATTTAAAGATTTAAATGTTCCTTTGGATACCGAAAAGAAAATTACTAAAACTGCAATATATACTGACAAAGTATCTTCAAGAAAAGTTGCAATATCTCAAAAGGAAGATCAAATTTTAAAATATAATGAGGACACACTTAACAAAACGTCAGAAACAAAAGTATCCAATTTGCAAGATAATATGAAAAATCCAGAAGATTTTGAAAGTCTAAATGCAACAATTAAAAATGAAACGACTACAGACCAAGTGCATTTTATTAATACAGAATTTCAAGATAACTTAAACGAAAATAAGTCTACAAACTGTAATATTAAAAAATGTGCAAGAAGCATAGATCAACATCCTATTGGTCATGTACACGAACAATCCATAAGAGAAACAAAGAAGTTGGATAAAATTGCTATTAGAAAGAGAGACGGTATAAATCAAGAAACGAAATCAATAACAAAAAAATCAACTCAAGAGATGCAAAATATTCCGAAATACAATTTTTTTTCTTCACTGAAATCGTCTCTAACAGGAATGAACAGGATAAATGATGATGTTGATAAATGGACATTATCGAGTGGATTTGGTTTTTATGAAAATTCGATGGAGCAAAATATTTGTTCTTTAAATGATAAAGACCTTTTAGATGACAATGGAAAGACAATTGGTGAGATTATTGTAAACCCTGATAATAAACCAGATCAGTATAATAAATCTCACAAAGCTCGTAAACAAAAAAGCAGAGAATCCGAGAGAAAAACCGTATCCGACGATAAGATTTTGCGTTCATCTAATATTACCGATTTAGTAATGGAAGGATTAATGTTCACTATACGACAAGATCAGGATAGTGTAGCTGTAATCGAACAAAAAACCAAGCTGGAGATTGATGAAGTATTAGAGAATTCTGAGAAAGTCGAGACAAAAGCTGGAGAGAAGTGTTTATTAAATTCAAGCTTACTAAGACTCGAAAACTTGGTAACAATGATCGACTCACCGCGCGAACGTAAAGACCAGCAACATAAAACTACTTGCCATTCAACTTGCAATAACACGTGCTTACCGTCTTTTAACATTTTTCCTAGCAATGCTGTACATAATTTAGATGCTAATAATGTAAACGAAAAAATGGATAAATTAAATATTCCTACAAGTTATGACAAGCATAGTATTAATATACAATATTTATATCCGTGCAAGCGATGGCAGCACATTTCTTCTAGTATTAACAATAGCGATGATTGTTCGACAAAAGGAATGATAACAGAAAGAAGCGAGCAATCAATGAAAGAGCAAGATAATGATAATAAGCGCGATAGAAAGGATATTCCTGAAGTTTTTCAGTCTGTATTATTTTCTGAAAAAAAGAATGCAAGATTGCAAAATAGAGATTTACTGACGAACAATATAGATATTGAAGAGACGAGCAAGTATGAAATGTCTGTGAACAAATTTTACAAGTCAAATAATTCGCTAACATGCTCTTTATCAAATCCAAGAAAGATATTTACAAAGAAGGAAAATTTTATAATTTCTGAGGAGTCTGGTTCAACGAAATTGTCACGACTAGAGGCAACTAGTCCAAGAATAGTTTCAGATAAGACTGTTACCATCGAACAAATGCCACTGGCTCTACAGAAGGCTTTACATAGAACGCGTAAACTTTCTTCGACATCCAATAGTGAGACGTTACAATATGAACGAAAAACGCATGATACAATATTGACAGAGAAGGCAACTTCCGAGACAGCTATCTCATTTATGGACAACAATATAAATTCCAATATAACAAATAACACGTCTATCGAATTTACACTTGATTCTGAGGAAATGAAAAGCTACAACGATGAATCTTGTGGAATAATCGATAAGGATGCTTCAGAGATTAATAAAGACACGTGTGTGAGAAATATAAAAGAAGAAAATAACGAAAGTTATCGCATTTCACGAAGAAGTTCATCGTCGAAGAACGGTTCGCCAAGAAAATTGCAAGATATTACAGATGACTTTTACTATGACTTGTTGCATGCACGTAAAGATAATGCCATTCGACAAAGATGTCTCAAGAAACGACAAAGATCTTTGAATAATCCCAACAATATTAAAAACGGTAAAATGCGCATAGAAATGTTAAAATTTATTCAAGACATTACGGAAGGTGCTAGAGTAGTGGTGAGACGGCTGAATATAGACAATAAATCCAATTTGTTGGAAAAAAATTCTACTTTAGCAACGTGTACGCATTAGAAATTTGGTGTCGAAGTGGAAATTTATTAATATATAATTTTTATTGTACTCATATAAACGTACATTCTATTGTATATTCTCATAAATACTGCATATACTCCAAGTTATTATAAATTGTAAATAAGATAATTGTAACTTTTAATTCTCAACTTCTTATTCTTATCTTTTAATTCCAACTTATAAATAAATGTAATTGTTGCTGATATAAATTGTGCACATTATATAAATTCTTTTGTGATTAGATCTCGAAATTTAAATTAATAAAATTGTTTCTCTTTTCATGTGGCAATGTTTTATATAGAATATACATTATATCAAGAAAACACAACATGGATTTATATTTTTTATTTTATAGATTAGAGAATATTTCTTTTTCTTTTTTTTTTTTTTTAATTTTTATTTATTGGATAAAAATTGCGAGAAGTACCATTATGTGATTTGTATTATATAATTATAGTGTTATATTTGTGTAATCATCTATTCAAGAATATTTATTCTGAAGAATATAAAATTATATACTATACATATATGCAAATTCTATACAGAGAGGAGTAATTTTAATTAATTAAAAAAAAAGTTGTGAAAATTTCATAAATACAATTAGAAAAACAGGTGTAACCCTCTTGTCAATTTATAATCTATGACTCGAGCTAATACTTCAATCTTATTGGTTTCCATAAAATTTTATTTGCTCAATTTTTCGCGCATGCGCGTTTCAGGTTTACTGTGTATGCGCGAAAAACCAACACTGCTTTCATCTTTCATCGATCTTATTCTTTCTGTAGAACGTTCGGAACGTGAAAACATGGCTGAGGTAAATTTCCGAAATTTAATATTGAATCTAAGAAAATCTCGCACATCTATTACGTTAAACTAAATTGCATTAGTTGTACATTTTATTTAGTTGTTAATTTATGTTAGTAAAACAATATTAATGTACGATAAGATATTTATATATGTGGCAGGTATCTCGTCTCTGATATGTGAAAATATTTAATTTTTCGTTTCTTTTTACCTTTCACAGGCAGATGAAACTCAGAAGAAGAAGAGGACCTTCAGGAAGTTCACCTTCCGAGGGGTGGACCTCGATCAACTGCTGGATATGCCAAAGTAAGCTGCACTGAAGATTGTTTCTTTAAACATAACCTCAATCAATTCATCTTCAATTAATTTAACTTTACATAATATTACAATCTATATATTTTACATGTTTCTTTCCTATGAAAATTGAAATTAAATAAGATTTATTTAATTTACTATATCTCTGTGACTTACATTTTGAAAATAAAATCTGTAAATCATAGAAAAAGAAATGATTAAATGTAGCTTAAGGAAAAGATAATTTTTTACCAATGAATAATTGTTTTTCAGTGAGCAGTTGATGGATTTGATGCATGCAAGAGCACGTAGACGCTTCTCTCATGGTTTGAAGAGGAAATCTATGGCACTTGTCAAAAAGCTGCGCAAGGCGAAGAAAGAAACACCACCTAACGAGAAACCTGAAATTGTCAAGACTCATTTGCGTAATATGATCATCGTTCCAGAAATGGTCGGCTCGATTGTTGGTGTGTACAATGGCAAGACCTTCAATCAAGTTGAAATCAAACCAGAAATGATCGGTCATTATCTTGGAGAATTCTCCGTTACATACAAACCTGTTAAACATGGTAGGCCTGGTATTGGTGCTACGCATTCTTCACGATTTATTCCACTCAAATAAATTGTACTTTTTGTATCAATAAAAAATGTAACAAGTTAATTTTGTTTTTATGAATATTATTTGCAAAAATTTACTCATAACTTTATAACAAAAACAATATTCTTGTAAAGGAAATATAAAAATATGTAACCAAGAGATTTTTTTCATGATTTAATCACTTTATAAACAAATTTGAGAAAAATACAAAAATAAATAACGAATAGATATCAAAATTTAATGTGTAAAATACACAAAAAATGATAGTTTGTGGCTTTTATGATTCATTAAATCATCTAGACTATCTCAATGTATTTCATTATATTTCATTCATGTATGTGTATATAGCTTATATAGTATATACGAAGATTTTACATGTGATACAAGAAGATTTATTAAATTAATAGGAAATACACTTTACTATAGAGAAGAGTTCAACACTGTGTGCCAAAATGTAAGCAGCATGCTGCTCGTATATCTATCCATCGTTGCTATTACTCTGTTTCATAGCAAAGTAGGCACTTTGTAGCTCTCGAAGATTGCTTTCTAGTGTCGCGACCTCATCATACTTACAATCGGCGCGAGCTTGTTTGATATATGCACGAAGATTGCTCATTTGTTCAATTATTGGATCCATGGAGGAAGACATAATGGATGTGACATTGGACGGACCCCAGCCTTGAGACTGATTGTGAGTCACAATCGTCGGTGCCTAAAAAAATTTGTTAAATGTCAGTATGAAATTTTTAAATCGGTAATATCATCAATCAGTCAATTTGAATTTCAAATCATGTAAATTCAATATTCTTTTTTTTTCCAGAAATAATTCAAAAAATATACATCTGTATCTTGAAAAATATTAATTATAATACATATATGTGATATGTTATAATATACATAAGTTTAAAGCACAAAATATATAAAAAAACAAATCGGATATTAAATGTTGCGACTTGGCATGATTTAAAATTCAATTATTAATATTTTGTTAGTAAATTGTATTATATACCTGGCTGATTTTCACAGAAGGGTTGCTATCTAAATTCCGCGTATCTTTCTTGCGCTGTTCTTTCAACTTCTCTCGTTGCTCTTCTTCCAATTGTCGCTCGTACGCTATTCGGGCTTCTATTCTTTTTTGACGTTCCTCTTGTAAAATTGCATATTCTTCTACCGAGGCCAAAGGTTGCAGAGTTAATAACTCTTCCTTTAAGAATATCATTGCCGATGTTCTAACCATTTGATATAGACGCAATTCTTGTCCCTGTATCGCTTGCGGATCTTCCGTATTTTTCTTCATGTCGAGGATAAGAATTCTTTTGCTGGTTGCATCTATATTTTCTCCCAACTTTGCCAATTTGACTCGCAATGATTGAGCGTCCTCCAAATCATACGTAGTCTCTCCTTCTCTAAAATAATTTTATGAATTCAATGAATTTCTAGTATATTAAGATTCCTACATGTGTGTGTGATACAAGTTTTATATAATTGATAATTTGCACATTAATTAAATCATTTTTTTAAGTATTATATTTCTTATGCAATATCTCGTGCATTTATTATATTAATGTTTAACACAATAGAGAAATTCACATACTGTAACGATTCCCACATTTTGTTGTACATTGCTAAATGCTGCGAGGCTTCGCTCATGTATCCCCGCATTTTCTCATAAAATTCACAAACGATCGGTTTGTCAAACTGTTTGGCCTTTTGCATTTCTCTAGCATCGAGTAAATTTATACAGTGAGTACAAACTCTAAAGTGCTGCTCATTGGCCGGATCATTGATTAATGATAAAACACTGTTCAAGCTACCATTGGAAGGTGAGCGTACCAACTTTGTAAGACCAATACGTGAACGTACTATTCTTTCAGAGAATGCTCGTTGCGACGTAGAAGATAGAGCAGAATCGTCTTGTACAGACACAGGACTAGTCATTCTTCCTGTAAAAAATAAAAAGAACCATTTTCATCAGATGTAACTTCAGAAATTTGTCTATATCATTAAATATTATATGTTTTACATACGTGCGTCATTTAAGGAAAGAAATACTGTACAATTATGGCACATGACTGCCCCACACAATCTGCAATGATGTTTTCGCCTCGCCAAATGAAAACTTTTTGCACAATTAGGGCATAATTTCACATCTTTTTCATCAATCCATGGCACAATAGTACGTTCATGAACTGTTACAAATTTTATATTATGTTTCTATTACGACATACGATTACATAAGATAAAATGTGGATATATTGTTAAATGAACAATTATTTTCTTTTATATACTTTCTCACCTTTTCTATCGACAGGATCTGATGGTAAATGATTTAATAATTTATCTAGCCTTATAAGAAGTTTATTTGTTTCATAAGCATATCTCTCTAGTCGAGCGTTTCTTATGTCTTTAAAGTATTTTGTGTGAGTAGTAATTGCACCTGAAACAGTTTTTAAAAATTAGTCACGTGATATCCAATACAAGAGTCAATGTTTATTGCTATTGTAGGCAATGCTTTGCATGCTGATTTTAATTGAGAAATTAAAAAGCTGATTGTATTAATACTAATAAAGCTAACAAAGGCGTATTAATACTAATAACAAAGACGACTGTGTAAAAGGATTTTGTTTGTTCACGTTTACAGATAATAAAATTTAAAAATATATATTTGTACCTATTTCTTGTGGTCCCCAGTTAATTTCAGGACTTCTTCTCTTGTCCTGTGGAATTGCGCTTTGAAACGTTTCTGGTATATCATCCTGTTTCAAAATCTTTTTCTTGGCTTTGCCAAATAAATCTACAACACGCAAGCTCTGTATTCATCTTGTATACATTTTATAGGCTTTTGCGCACAGTGACAGAGGATTCTGAAACTCTGAGCAGTCTTCTTTTACAAAATAATAAAAAAAAAAAAAAAAAAGAAACGAGCCATGTACCTTTCAACGATTTTAAAATTTCAGGATCGTCATTGTGGACTTCCTCGAAATGCTTGGTCAAGTGATTGGGTGCCTTGAAATCGGTCATGCATATGGGGCATATAAATCCCTCCAGCACTTCACCGTTGTCGGCCATTGCGAGGCTAAAATATATTCTCGCGATTTACAACTTAGAATCCTTCGATCACGTTCACCGGCTTCACATTATGTTCTAACGTAGACGTTTCTCCAATAATTCGGTAGAAAACGTGTCTCGCAGGCGGCCATATTGAATGTGACAGCTGATAGAAATGTCAAACTTCGTGCAATCGAGAACACGCGTATCTGGGTTGTGGCCCAATTTTTATCAAATATAAAATATTTATCTATATCGAACGATATTATATGATGTAATTCTGTTAGAGCAGTATTTTGAAATTTTTAATTATTTCTATTACAATTTTTATTATCGGATATTTCAATTCTCCAGTCCTTACTAAAGGAAAACTTGACATTTCTGTATTAATATTGATCGTATATTTAAATTGACCTTTATCCAAATTAAAGATAAGATTAATGCAAAAAGTATCAAGTATGTTATAAAAGATTAGATATGTTCACAAGAATGCTCTATTCGAATCACACAAATTGCTGAAAATTAATTAAATCGTTTTATTTCAAAATCAGGACATCCGTCACATAATTTTCGAGCTTTAAGTTAAAAAAAATAAATTATTTATTTAAATAATATATATCTAATTTTTAATTATTTATCTATTTCGCGTATATCTTATGAAAGAAACTTAAAATATTAATTGTACATTATATATATATCATTATATAAATCAATATTTTTTAAAGTGCAAAAAGGAAGCTGTATAAATTATATTTTTAAATGTTTATTTGTCTTATACATATATATCCCAGGACATTTACATAAATTAATATATATATTCAATAACACAAGTATAATAGGGATCTCATACAAATGTTAAAATTAGGGTGTTATATACGTGCTTGATCTATAATAGCATTGAATTCAGACAAACTTTACAGGCCATCCTTTTTGATTTCTTTAAAAATCCTTTTTCACATATTATAAAACCGAACACATCTTTTAGTAAAAAGAGCAGCTGTATAAAAATTATATTAAATCAGTGCTTTATACAATATTATATATATACCATATCCAAACTAATAACTTTATATGACCTGTTAAATATCTGGTAGGAGATAAACCCTAAATTTACATTATATTTGTATATACGAGATCAATTAAGTTAATTTTATAAAATAAAAAAAAATGCGTTAGTGCAATAGATATTCCGTTAAAGTGAATATATCCATTGTACAAGATCATTTTGTAATAAAATTATGTGCGATATAAAATTATATATAGAATATAAATTAAACACAAGATAAATCCAAACAATAGAGAAATTGTGCATTATTTTAAATCAACCATGTTTTAAGGTTGCAGTCCATTTCATCTTACGTTTTATACACATTATACTAATATGTACATAATCATTTTGTGTATGTATTAAATACAGTAACAATTATTGACTTAATGTATATATACCAATGTGTGATGTTTAATTTACAGTATATATTGTCAATGATGATTGCTGTTACTGTTACTAATTTAATACTTAAATGTATATTATGTGTGTAAATTACAAGCGCGTCAAATCAAGGCATAATAATTGAAGTTTGCTTCAACGTGTGCAAATTTGCCCAAAATATATGTATATAAAGTATAGAGTTAATAACTATATTTGCTTTTATAATAATATATAAATGTAAGTTAAAAAGAAATATACATATTTTATATAGTAAGTTCAATGTGTGCTTCGATATAAAAATTATCTTTAAAGTCTCACGAAAAACATTCATAATGCAACAGTTTCACAATACAATCCGTGTATCGCGTACTTTTTTTTCTATCTGGATCCAATGCTCACTTAACGTATCAATGATGGTAGTGGACGGAGTGGAGGAATGTGTAAGCAAAAAACAGAGGATTAAGTACCAAATATACTCTAAATATACTATAAATGAGATCTTTTAAAACGCGCGCATGTGCCTATTCAAAGAATTTCTACGCTACCGAATGTAAATAAAGTTCAGGCAAATTAAAAAAGACGAAGAAATATTTCTCTTTCAAATGGCATAAAATTATGAAATCACAAGATCGGTGTCGGCGACTCGAAAAGACATCTGAGAGAGAGAGAGAGAGAGAGAGAGAGAGAGAGAGAGAGAGAGAGAGAGAGAGAGAGAGAGAGAGAGAGAGAGAGAGAGAGAGAGAGAGAGAGAGAGAGAGAGACGACACCCGGTGGTAAATCAAACAAGGCGATTTGCAAAATCGCTATAGTTCTAATAAACTCATTCGGGAACGCGATTAGATTTATACAATCGAAGAGAAAAACCGATCGCTCTCTACTCAACCTTGAATCTGATTAGCGATGGTGCTAGATCCAACGGATACGGACGGCGGACTCGCCGAATCCTGCATTAGCGTGTGCGTTTCCTCCTCTTGATCGGAAAGCGGCACGGACGGTGCGTCGTGCGAGCTGGCTTGCTTCATCTTCATCTGACTCGGCACCTCTGTGAGTACTGGCCCGTACTGCGAAGTGGAACCCACCAGCAAGTCAGTCGATGGATTCAAACCGCCCAACATCTTTCCTCATAGCAACGCGTACATAAGATAACGTACAAAGAAACGAGTCGTACAAAACCGAAGAACGGATGGTTTCCGGTAAAATAAAAATTATAGGCGTACATAAAGATATGCGGAACTGAACTTTGTTCGCTTACCTGACCGCTGCTGCCCGTCATGCCGTTCCTCGGCGATTTGCTACGGCGGAAGAAAGTGAGCCATACCCAAATTAAACCGAGTAGTACGCCGACCAACATCATTCCAGCGCCCAATGCTATGGAACCATTTCCCGCATCCTCCATTTGTTGCTGTACATTTGTAGCCATCGTTGTATGTCCTCCTGACTTTACCTGTAAAATATTTATTTATATCACCATTTATATTCAAATACATACACAAATCTATTAATGTAGACAATTTATGTACAAGATAAATGATCTGTTCTCTTCAGCTGAACTTTCCTTCCAATTTGGGTAAAAAAGAATCAACTCTGAACCTGCGCAGGCAGTTCAGCTGAAAAGAATAGACCTAATAAATTCCAATGAATCACAAAATGAAGTAACAAAATGATATCGCCCGATGATGAGGTGAGAGTCGCTACTTTACCTCCTGTGCGGTACTCGTCTGCGACGAGCCGTCCGCGGCGACGAGACTGACGAGCATCGTCGTGAGGCCGGCGACGAAGAAGCACAGCGCGACCGAGAGCAGCATCCACTCGAGCCACTTTCTAGAGCTGAGCTTGTGCCTGGACATGATGCGCCAGAAGCCGTGTCTCAGCCCGCCGCCCCCGCCACCCCCGGTGCCGTCGCCGCCGCTGTCATACGTGTAGCCGACCGTCGTCGGCTGGTAGACGGCCCCGCTGTCCGGCATATCCTCCCGCGAGATGTACGCAATTTTTCCCGCTTGGCGTTCTCGACTGGGAAGGCCACGCTCGCTCGCGAAGAGCGGTGCCCCTCGGCTTCGGCGTTATCTATCAGTCGAACGGAGACCGAAAACCTCCTCCTCGCAACCGTGTTCTGTATCGCTCCTCTCGAGCAACGACTTGGCGTAGACAAGACCTCTTCCTTTCCAGCGAACACGCTTTTTGTACACTTACTTTCTCTCTCTTCTCTCCTCCCCTCCCTCTCTCCTTCGTGGCGCAGTGCAATGTGGCTGCTCCCTGCACCCGCGTGTTCGTATGATACGCACTACTGCGAGCGAAGGATGCGTGTACACGCGCGCGCACCTATGCATCGAATGCGTATGACTTGCGCAATACGCGTCAGACATGTAGAATCTCTTTTGGAGTACAAAATTTATATAAGTCATTCTTTCTCCTTGCTAGGTTTCCTTTTTTTTAAATCTACTATATTTGATTTATCTATTTGCTTTCCTTCTCTCTCTATCTTCAATTAATTTTTATTTTCTTCTCCTTCTATCTTCATTTTAAAGATGAATAAAAAACGCATGAAATTATATTTTTTTAAAGAAAAATAATTTTTCTGCATTTTTCACAAAAGTTGATTTTAAAAATTTATGTTGAATATATTATACATATCTAAGTTTAAATATAAGGGTGCCGTCACATGGGGCGTAACTTGCGTAAGCGTAATCAGCGGATCGCCAATCACCGAGTTATTCCGATAGAGCCCTTCGTCGAGTTCTATCGGAATAACTCGGTGATTGGCGATCCGCTGGTTACGCTTACGCAAGTTACGCCCCATGTGACGGCACCCTTACTTGTTGCAAAATACGAGGGTTGTCTGAAAAGTTTCCGACCTCAACATGAAGATGGCAGCACTCGTAAACAAAAGTTGGGGAATGTGTTTGCGCATGCTTTGAAAGGTACTCACCAAAATTTCAGCCATTTTGGACGCGCAGTTGTTTGACAATCATTTGAGTGAGTCGATGTGAGTGTTTTTATGAAAATGGAAAAAATCGAGTATCGAGCTGTCATTAAATATTTGTTTTTGAAAGGCAGTACGCCTACGCAAATCAAAGACGAGTTGGGCGCTGTATACGGGGACTCTGCACCATCATTTACCACCGTGAAATTTTGGGCTGCTGAATTTAAACGTGGCCGTACCAGCTTGGGTGACGATGAACGTTCGGGACGTCCAAAAACTGCAACCACTGACGATAATATCGCTCAAGTTCACCAAATGGTGCTAGATAACCGTCGAATTAAAGTTAGAGAGATAGCAGAGGCTATGCAAATGTCCAAAGAACGTGTTTGTCACATATTGAATCAAGATTTAGGCATGAGAAAGCTGTCCGCGTGTTGGGTGCCGCGTTTGCTCACTTTGGACCAAAAACGTGTTCGAATGAACATTTCCAACGCTCTGTTGGCGCAGTTTAGGCGCAATAAATCAGAGTTTTGGCGCCGATTAATTACTGTAGATGAAACTTGGATACACCATTATACTCCAGAAACAAAAACACAGTCAAAACAGTGGACTGCGAAGGGGGAATCGGCTCCAAAAAAAGCAAAGGTTGTTCCTTCGGCTGGGAAAGTGATGGCAACTGTTTTCTGGGATAGTCATGGAGTTATTTTAATCAATTATCTTCAAAAAAGAAAAACCATTACAGGAGCATACTACGCATCAGTACTTGACAAGCTGAAGGCAGAAATTGCGGAAAAACGGCCACATTTGCAGAAAAAAAAAATTTTGTTTCACCAAGACAATGCGCCGTCTCACACCTCAGCGGTTGCCATGGCGAAAATCCACGAATTACGGTTTGAACTGCTTGACCACCCTCCTTACTCACCAGATCTAGCCCCAAGCGACTTTTTTTTGTTCCCTAAGCTAAAAGTTGCGCTCGGAGGACAGAGATTTTCGTCGAATGAGGAGGCCATCACCTTCGTAAACAACTATTTTGCAGAGAAAGACGCCGAGTACTATTTGGACGGGTTGAAGAGATGGGAGCATCGCTGGGAGAAGTGTATAGACTTACAAGGAGACTATGTAGAAAAATAAAAATTAATTTGAAGAAAAAATGTCTTGTATCTTTGTTAGGTCGGAAACTTTTCAGACAACCCTCGTATATATAATAAACATGTATAATGGCATGAAATTTTGAAAAATTGTTTCATTATGTTATCAAATAAATAACAATGAAAATAAGAAATATAAGAATGTGAACAATTTATCTCTTTTGTTGGGATGAATTATTAAGTTGTTTGTTTGCTTTATGTTATGCTCATCTTTATGCATTAGTGATAAAATATAAGCGTTAATATCGATGTAATAGAATTTTTTAAAACATCATATATAACAACTATATGTACATACTTAATATTAATTAACTTTAACTTGCCTACATTTTTAGTATTAACTTTCACTTTCTGAATAGTTTGAGCTATCTTCAATACTTATTGTACATGGAATATATTCCTGCCCAGATTCCTGAAAAGAATAAAATAAATTATAGCAATAAAAATGAAAATTTACTATTTTAATTTGCAAAAATCATCATTAATGTAAACAATATTTTACATACTGCATTTACAATGATTTGTCTTCCTTCTTGAAAATTCAATTCCTCCATTTCCTCTGTTGTTAAAATTATTATAGAATCTTCAGGTATACTATTCTCATCTATAGTTACAGGTATTTCTGAAGAAACCTATTCATATAATATGTATTCCATTAACAATCAAAGCATCATCAATTTTAGTTTAATAGATTTTGTAATTTGTGATAAGTTACCTCGCAAAAGCTAAAACTGGAGCCTTCCTGTACTTTTATTTCATTATCGTGCTGTGGCATACTGATCAGATGTTGTTGTCGTTTTTTTATATTCGATAGTTTTCCCACTTTTTTTCCTTCTTGTTGAAGCCTTCGCCATATCGTAGTTTTCGGAATTCGATATGTCATAGACGCTGCAGCTTGCGACATTTTGCCACCCTTGCAAGCAGCCACAGCCTCTTCTAATCGCGATTTTTTCAATTCCTCATTTTCTGTTTTGCGTTTCTTCCAAAATGACAAAGGCAATTTACCTTGATCCACTAGTCGTGCTTTGTCTCTAAACAATGTAGTTTTTGGTATCTGTTAAATTAAATTTGATTAATTATTATTAGAGATTAAGTATCAATAAAAGAAAAAAAAAATTCTACAATAAAAAAAAGACAATAATTGAAACAAAATTTACTTTAAATTCTAATGCAACTTTTGTCAGATTCTCTCCTCTTTCCAAAGCTTTAACAGCAGCCTCTCGCGTATCTAAAGCATACGATCTTTTTGTTTCAGGACGTAAGATCTGATAACCCTCTTTTTGTATACGTCTCCATAACACAGTTTTAGGAATTCTAAACATTTCTGATGCGTGTTGTAAGCTTGCACCGCCTGTGATAACAAAAGATAATTGATTTATTAATTAATGACATGTACACATATGTGAATGTATGTAATATATCTAATATAAAAATAGAAATTTAAAATAAAAGACACTAACTGATTACAGAAGTTATTGCTGCATTCATACATTCTGCAGGATATCCGTTTCTTGATGCATTTAAATGTATGCCTAATGCTTTTGCCCGCATATACAGCGTCGAGCGTGGTATATTGTGCTTGGTAGCAGCTTCTATTAAAGTCTGTCCTAATTTTAAATCATTAATTGCGGAGGCCAACATGTCATCGCTGTAATCTCTCTTTGCGGACTCGCGGCGACGTTTCTTCTTTTTATTCGAGATACAATTTTCAATGGCACTTTGTGCATGCGAATCATTCTCTAAAGATTCAACTATATTTTCTTCAATTTGATCTATTTCTGTTGCAGTTTCTTCTGTAGAATCTTTTATACTTTTAATAGATTTTTCTTCAAATCCATTTATCTGTTGAAAATATTATGCAACAATCATATATATTTTTATAAATTTCTGATAATATTATGCATACTATATGCATACTGTACGCTTTATAAAATAGTTTGCAGGATACAGTTAGTAGTAAATAATTTTATACTAACATCGACAAGGCCGCTTATCTTTAAGGACTGTGCAGCCTCGAGCAAGCTATTAATATTATCTACAGGAATTCGAACCTCGCCGTGATAAATGAATTCAATAATTGATTTTATATCTTGAGGAGATATATCGCTCAGAATAATCGTTGGGCAATCTTCTGTCACTTCACTAAGAACTTCCTGTAAATTATGCAATGCTTGAGATATTACAATAATTACTGTACATATTAATATTGTTTGCAATATACTGTCATATAATCACTTGTACATATTAATATTGTACACAGTGTTGTACAACATAATATATAGACATATAATATATGGAGGAGCAATGTAAGAAATTTGAGGGAAAATTATAATTTTTGCATAATTGAAACGAAGCATTTCTTAAAAGTAAAACACGGAATTATCATGTGTAATTAATTCTACGAGGCAGACACAGTTTGTTTACTTGAAACAAAGTGCTGCATGCGCATAATACGATGCGATGCGCATGTATACGTTGACCAGCTGCGGACAGGGTGACGTCTATCATGCAATCCTCCTCCAGGAGCTGCCGCACGACATCGGACAGGTGATTCTGATAATCGTTCCATTTAAAACGATAACTCTGATTGACTTTACCCTGGTCAGCGTCGTCAGTCATGCCGTTTCAGTTTCGTTTCCAATTTTTCGTCACAGCTTACCCGAGACGAATGGAATTCGGATTCGGAATGAGACTGTGGTGTATATAAGATGGGCAACTCTTTCTGTGAATTATTACAGACATCGATAACGAGAGACTTGAAAATTCCCTATCGAACGACCAATGAGGGGTGGGAATTTCTTACTAGACAACTCTATTGTTACTATGCAAATATTATTGATACACTTTCCCTTCTCGTTTCTGTTCCATGAAAAAAAGTGACAGTTCTCATCATGTATTCTGTCATTATTTTCCGTGGCTCCGATTTTTATTAGAATAGTTATGTGTCGCTCCATTAATTTATATGAAAATGCGAAAATGAGTGTAAAATAATATGTGCCTTTCAAGCGCATTAATAGAAATATTGTCGGTTCTACGCGTGTAATATTTTAAAACGTGTAATATTAAACGACAGAACTGAAAGAAAAATGATGTTACATTCGTTTGCATTTTACGTACTCATGACAGATGAGAAATCTCGATATTATTAAAATAACGAGAAATTTTATCGATTAGTATGTGAATTAAGTAATGGCACCTGTAAAAGATAAATGGATTAGACGTTTTATAATTACTGAAACAAGGCGGCATAAAAAGGGCTTCACAATTTACAAAGTTACTTCTATGGTATACGACAAATGTTTTAGAATACTATATATTATAAGTTTCGTCTTCCCTACTCTTGATAATATCAAGTTTTTCGTATTTTACAGATATTTCTGAAATCCTCTCACGAGGAGCTGTCAAAGATACCTGTATGGAAACGTTACAATGACTTCAAAAAGCTTCACTTGGAGCTCAGCAGTTTGCACAAGCGTTTAGGAATAAAAGAGGCTTTTCCAACTCTTCCCAAGTCCAAATATTTCGGCAGATTTGAGGCCGAAGTTGTAGAGGAAAGGAAAAAATACGCCCTAAAGTTTTTGGAATTTGTAGGACGATATTCGTACTTATATTCAAGCGATACTTTTATAACATTCTTTGAAACTAGTCATGCGGATAATTACACTAGTTATTGCGCACATTCCTTATGCTCCGATACATCGGAGGATGATCTCATCGCCCCTTTGAATGATTCTGCATTTGCAAATGATACTGCGGCACAAAATACTCTTCAAGGGAAATCGAAAACATCTCACAATGTTTCGACAAATCCGTGTTCCACAAATATTATTCATACAAACAAGAACGAATTCACATCATCTCGGAGAAAGAACGAATCTCGCAGCGCTAGCAATTTACAGATTGCAAATGTTAAAAAGAAAGAAGAGCAAAGTTATAAGACTGAAAAGTCGCATGCGCAAAGTACCAATGCCAAAGATTGCGATGTAGATATTAGGAATAAAAACTTTGACAAAAACAATATAGCAGCATTAAGCAATGCGTCAGAATTCGATAATGTCAACAATAATAATAAGGATCTTTTGAATTGTAATACGCGTTCGGTAATATTACAGGAGAAAGCGAATACTTCATATCAGACACAGGCGGATTTTACGCAATATCTTTTAGTAGCCGCGGCTCATATGAGCGCCGCCTTCAAGCACGAATCCATAGCCGAGTACGAGGAAGCTTTCACGCAGTACAAACTTGGAATATCATGTCTAATTAATGGCGTGCAGTTTGATTCAGATAGTGCAAGGGTATTGAGTATAAAGGATAAAATATCAAAGTATTTAGCACGAGCTGAACAATTATATAACAGACATTTAAATTGTAATATCTCAATAGTAAGCAAACCGATATCAGAGCTTCAATATTATAAAGTACTTAAAGTAATGAAGTCGGTGATGCTCGTGATGGATATCCGTGCGAATTGTAACAGGATAATAAAAGTAAGATATCTTACCGGATATATATTTGTTTTAATTTTAATAGAAATAAAAATCATTTTTCAGTAATATTAAATATGATTGTAGTAGATAGTATCTGAAAACTTGTAATTCTATAGAGTAATTTGAGATAATTTTTTTAGACTATAGAAAGATCTTCTGTTCACGAGGATAATATAAGTAATTATGTATTACGTGGACAGATACCATGTATGGTACATTTATATGCATGCATTGAAACTGAGACAACTGTATTTCTGATTCTGCAATACGCAAGGTATAAATTTCATTTATAATATTTCGTACAATATTATTTACTAATGTATGCTTTCTGTGTTACAGTTGTGGAAAATTATGGGATTTTATAAGACTACATTACGAAGCATCTGACCATTTGCATACTGATGTAATTTCAAATCACATAGGTACAAATGAACATATTAATCAGAATCTCGATAGCAATGAAAATATTAACGAACCGAATAAAACAGAAGAATTTGTAGAAAATAATAAACGGAAAAAGGATCATCAATATTCTGTAGATGCCCAAAATGCGATCTATATGGAGGTGCCTACTGTACAATTGCTGGAAAAGTCGCAAAAGTTGTTACAGTCTGTTAATGCGACGTTGAGGAAAAGCAATTCCATCGCAAATCGGTTAAATGAATCAAAGGAATTGAAACATTCGAAAGATGCACTATCAACAAACACAAAAGCTCGAATATTCCAAGAATCAGACTGTACATTATCCGATATTTATTGCAATAAGTCAAATAGTATTAAGATCGATGACATTATTATCGCAGAGAAAAGTTTCATGAAAGACAAAGGTTCGAAAGGCACGAATTCTTTATCGATAAGCAACAGCGAGAATTTGAATATATCGGAAAACATTTGCGAGTCCGTATCAAATGAAGATTGCACAATTCGTAATTCACTCGAAAATAAAGTCAATGATCCATTCTACAACTCTACTTTAAAGACTGTTTCGATGCAGAACGTCAATACGATAAATATCTCTAAGAATAATATTAAAGATACGATCGATCGGACAAACGTTAACTACAGTATTGATGAAATACAATATTCGCATTCGTATAAAGAAAATACTATGGATGAAGAAAAGATACTTTGGCAAATACCTGAAGCTATAATTCGATCGTGGGCGGCTGAAATACTTTTATCGTTGGAGGCACTTCATCAACAGAACGTCTTGATTCTAGATTTCAAACCCGATAATATTCTTCTCGATGACGCTGGTCACGTGCAGCTCACTTATATTATACCGCAACGTAATGTGGAACTGTCGAAGCTAACTTATCCGTATTCGTCGCCCGAATCGATCATGTACTCTCCAACTATTCTCGTTACGTCCGCTACAGATGTTTGGAGCTTCGGAGTTATTTTGTATGAATTACTTACTGGCATTGTATGTAAAATTGAGCATTTTTAATTATAAGAGATTCTTTTTAATACTAAAGTTTAACATTCTTTTTTTTTTTAACAGACGTTTATCATAAAACATCCAGGATTATTTCACTCACATTCCACAATTAACATTCCTAGTAATCTATCAGAAAATGCAAGATCTTTATTATGTGGCGTAAGTTTATTTATAAAATATATATATATATATATATATATATATAAAAAGCGACAAATTATAACTTTCTATAATGTTATCTTTCTATAATTAAATGTTACCTATGATGTTATGATTGCAGATACTGAAATATTATCCAGATGAACGATTGACAATAGATGAAATAAAGCGTCATCCGTTTTTCACAGGAATTGATTGGTCCAGTATGGTCAATTCTCTAACGTAATGCTTATATCATTACAGTTAATTAATTTCGCATAATTGTTAATAGAATGTTGAACGTGTATTTATTATATAGAAATATAAATTGATTTATACATAAAAATTATATTTTAATGTACAATTAATTAAAATAGTTTTAAATTAACGTAGAATTAACATAGAAATAATTAAAAAATTGATTTAGACAAAGAAATAAAAATGTATCATTATTTGGATCTTTTCTCAGTTCTGGTTATTGCAGACATACCATCAATGAATCTAGTTGTAAATAAGACATTGGCATTGTTGAACATACCAGGCTTCAATGACACAATGATAAATTGCGAATGTTTAAAATGTCTCTTTAACATTGTGCCTATATTTTCTGTATGTGAAAGATCCAAGGCAGCATCTATTTCATCCAGGATATAAAGCGGTGCAGGTTTATAGAGAAGCATAGCTAAGACTAATGACAAAGCAACCAAGGATCTTTGACCACCGGATAATTCCCCTAACGATTCTTTCCAGACACCCGAAAATCCAATTTTCACTTCTAAGCCATCTATTATTGTCTCATTTTTTGGTGGTTCTAATTTAGCCTGGGCTCCTGGTAATAAAGTACTGAATATTGAACCAAAATCCTTGTTCACCTGAAAAAAATTTAATTGATCAATATAACCCGAAAATTGTGCACTTATATAATATTCATACATAATCTAATTAGAAATAAAATTGTTTATAACATATTTAGATTTAAACTCATGTATATACAGTGATGTACATCATATACATATATAAAAATGTAGCATGCTTAAGAAAGATAGTTTTTATTATATATGAATGTATATAGCTATATCTGATTTTATATTTTAAAACAAATTTGCCTCAATGAAAAAATTATACCTGCTCCCAAGCTTTAATCAAAGTTTGCTTCTTCTTTTCATCTAAATGTTGGATTGTCTCAAGAATCTTTTTCTTGTCATTTTCAACTATTCTCTTCCTTTTTAATGTGTCATTATACTCTTCTTCTTCTTTATCAAGAAGATTGATTGCTCGCGTATTTATATTGCGACGTAACTTTTCGCGCATTCCTTCTAAATGTTGTACTTTCTGTTCCATTTCATCTGGTTTATTGACTTTAAAATCGTATATTCCACCTGACAAAAGAAATATATATGTATATAACAAATACATAATATTCAATAGTTTTTTATAATCATCTAATAAAGTAATATGTTTATTCACAAATACCTTCCTTTCCGAAGTAAGCTTTCTCTTGTTCAATCCATTCATATTTTCTTGTGAGTTCCAAAATCTTATGTTTACAATCAGCCGCACACTTTTTGATGTCATTAATTTCATGATTTAATTTTTTGATGTCCAATTCCAATTCTTTATTCTGTTTATTAATATCCTCTTTTCTTGTTATTAATCCTTGCATTTCTTTGTTTTGCTGATTAATAATGTTCTTCTGCTCTTTAACACTATTTTGCAATTCTTTAACTTTGTCCTTTGTTTCTTCCAATTCTTGCTGAAGAGTTTCTCCCTTTTGTTCAAACAAATTGCTTTTTTCTTCTGCTTGAAGTAATTGTTCATTACCGCTTTCAATAGTTTTTTTCAACTCTTTTATTTCTAATTCAAGCGTTTCCGATTCTTGCTCTCTATTTTGCCAATCTTTGCGACTTTTTTCCGCTTTTTTCTTTAAAATGTTTAATTGGTTTCCAGCTTCTTTTAATTGTTTTTCACGAATGTTTACTACATCTTTTAATTGAGTTTCCAAGTCTTTTGCGCGTTTTGTGCTATCCTTCTCTAAAGTTTTTGCTGTGATTGTCCGTTGTGTAAGCTCTTTAATAGTTGCATTTAAAGAATCCACCTATAAAAACGTCAACATAGGAATTCAAGCTATAAAATATACACACACATTCAAATTACTATAAATTTAAATTTTAAACACATACCTCTTCCTTAATTTTATGGTGACTTGTTTGTTGCAATCGCTGTCGTATCATATCAATTTCATAAGTCAACAGATCAAATTTTTGTTTTAACGTCGCATGTTTTTCTGCAGTTTGTGCAACATTTGATAAAGCAGTTTCTACATTTCTCAAAAGATTCTCTTTGTTATTGAGCTCATTCTGAATTTCTTTCAATTCTTCTAATCTTAATATAATTGATCCAGATTTCGCTGGAGCACCGCCGGTTAATGTACCAGCTGGATCGAAGAGATCACCTTCTAATGTAACGCATTTTTTCATGATTCTTTCATGGAATGCTATTTTCTTGGCAGTTTCCATATCTTTGCACACAAATATTTGGCCAAAAATCCAGGTTATTGCTGGCCTAATCTCGTCCGGGAAATCTAAGAGAGTCAAAGCAGGTTGAACATTCTCTTTTCCGACCAATCTTTCCGCCAAAGCGACCGTTTGTTGATCAATAAATCTACCAGCAACTCGATTGAGTGGTATAATGGTGACTCGTTGTTGTAATTGTCCATTTTGAAGGAGCTTTTTACTTGTAATTTCTGTATCGACTATTACATTATAAAGCTGAAACAAAATTATACTCTTATGAAATAAATTCTCATTAAAAAATTATTATTTTTAATTATTATTATTAAAATCGATCAAAGAATATTACCTTTCCCCCAGCAGCTACTTCTAAGGCGTATGCAGCTCTTTTATCTTTTACACTAATTAATTTGCACACAACCCCTTTTACTGATTTCGTATTAAAATTAGATTCAGGCTTCCGATATTCAAATCTTGTTTGAGGATATCGTGACTCAAACTGATCCACTTTCTCGCGCAACTGTCTTATGTCTGCCATCAAGGTATTCCTTTGGTTTTTCAAATCCTCTGAATAACCATCCTCATAGTTTAATTTTTGCAATTCATTTTCCAAATTTTTTAATTCTTTTTCTTTCTTCTCCAAATCCAAATTATATTTCTTATATTCATTTTCAGTACTATGCATATCTTTTTGCTTCTTATTTAACTGTTGCGTGTTGTGATTTAGCATCATCTCACATTGTTTAAGCTCAGTTTGCGCTTCTGCGATGCTTTGTTTGACATTTATTAACTGTTGCTCTAATGTTGCATTTTCACCATCTTCACTCTCCAATAGACCGGCACTGATCTTCTGGTATTTTTCTTGTGCTTTCAGTAATGCTTCAGTATCCTTCTGATCCATTTCCTTTAGTGTCTGGAAAAGTCCACCAACTTTCTCCAATTCTTTTTCTTTTAAGACGAGTGCATTTTTATCATCCGCTATGTTAATCTTTATTTGATCCATTGTTGTCTTTGTTACTTTAATATTTTCTTTATTGCTGTTTATTTCGGCTGATAATTTGTATTGCTTCTTTTCATATTCTTGTAACTCTTGCTCTAAGGATTCCAACATACCACTTTTATCCTGTTAAAAAGATTACTCGATAACAATATTTATTTTATACTGTGCATTTAAAGTAATATGATAAATTCAATATTATTACTTAGAAAAACTATATCATTATTATTAGCTTATGTGCATAACAAGAAAGCACTGTTATAAAGATTTTTCAATAAGAAAGTAGCATATTAAAATATTAAATATTAATAACTTAAAAAACAAATGCAAGTTTAAAATATGTTTTAGTCTCTCTTTCAAAATTGTTTATATCTTATTATGGGCGAGTTTTTTAATTCATCGATTGATCAATTGATGAATTAAAAAACTCGCTCTATTTTATATGATATTCTATATGATACATAAATTTACAAATAAACATTTCATGAAAAAAAAAAAAAACAAGATCTCATACCGTTTCCCTTTTCTTCAATAATTCAGTATATTTTTCTTCTATGTTTTTGATTTCTTCTTCACCAGTGGTTATATTCTCTAAATTTGAATCTATTTTGTTTTGCACACTCTTGACATTCTCTTCTGTTTTCTGGCTATTACTTAGAGCAGTAACGTACTTCCATGCAAGATAAATTCTCTTGCTATGTTCAAGTTCTCTCTCTATCCGTTGGAATTCTACATATTGTGTTCTTTCTTCCTTCAATTTGTTCAATCTTGGTCCTATTTCTTCTTTCAAAATCTAAAACACAGATACAACAATATTATTAACATACATAGATATAAAAATGCTATCGTCAAAAATATATCTATGTCAAACTGTATTGACAACATACATCATTAATCTCTTTCAATTTGCTATCCTTCTTTTCTATAGTGATAAGTGCCGACTGTTTTTTAGTCTCATACATTTTGGTTCCAGCTGCTTCTTCAAGCATAGATAAAATTTCCACTGGTTTCATATTCAATACTTTTGTTATTCTACCTTGCATAATTAAAAAATGTGGATTATTCACATTCAACTGAACTGAACAAAATAAGTCCTGTACACGTTTATTTGGTACATTTGTGCCATTGATCATGTATTTATTTTTGCCACCAATTATTACTTGTCTTGTAATTATAATTTCTTCGTAATGTTCATAACCCATAGGAGATGACTCTCTGTCACAATTATCAAATGTTATTGTAACACTAGCTTTTTTCACACCAGCTTGTCCTGATTTATAAACTAAATCTTGTAAAGAAGTAGCGCGTACCTGTAGTTTAAGCAAAAATCTTGTTAATTACATATCTTAATAGATTATAATAAATAATTTGCAATAATATACTAAATATACTAAACAATTTTATGTAGTATAATTTTTAATGTATATAACTAATATTAGTAATTAATGTGAAAACATTTATTATTATACATTATAACACAATTATCTAAAAATTAATACTGTTGTTATATGAGACAACTATACGCAAGAATAAGGCTATGTTAGAATATTGTGCAATATTCTAAAAAAAAATTTATAGAACAAAATATTTGAAACTTACTTGACCGAGATTTGTAATGCCTAAAACGAAACATATTGCATCCAAAATGTTTGATTTTCCAGTACCATTAAATCCTGTGATTGCATTGAATTCCTTATCAAAAGCGTTTATTTCGATTCTCTTGCCATAGGATTTGAATCCTTCCAGTATCATTGATTTAACATACATTGTTAAAAATTAATAGCAGGATGTTATATATAATGTTATTATATATATATTAAAATTATGATGTACTCTACGTGATGTCAACAATAAACTTGCTCTCACAAAATTCGAATGTTCAAACTGACAACTTGCAGGAAACCAACCGATGTATATATCTAGGCCAGATGAATACAAAACTCTCCGATTGGTCAATCATGCTAGTTACCCTAGACATCGATTGATATGAGTGGCTGTGTTCAATCGCATCATCACATTAGAAACTTGCAGCAATATATTTATTTCATTTATTTTTAACAAATGCAAGTTTAAAATATGTTTTAAGGGGATCCTAGTCGGATGGTCGAACTCCGACAGGTTAGCACCACACATATCCAAACATATACACGTATACACATATACACACGATAGGTTAGCACCACACATATCCAACATATGCACGTATGCACACATATGTGTGAAAATGTTTTTAATATTTAACTTTTTTATTAGACTTGCAATCTCACTTTTTATTGTTTACTAATATTTCTTCATGTTAACCCTATCGCGTATACTATATTTTATGCACAGATAAACTGCAGAACTATTTTTATTAAATAAGTATTGTTACGAGCTGACATGAAAGAAGCCGATAACAAAACTGTAATTTTTGATTTTTATATGATTTATATATGGAATTATAGCTAACGCGGTCCGTTTTTATAAGTACTTTAATCGTGGAAAAGGATTTATTGATCTGTATAGTCAATAAAAAGATATCCCAAAATAATAAAGTTGGTTCTGCCGTACCGACAGAACTAACTTTAGGATCCGACTAGGATCCCCTTAAAGCGCTCATCACATACATACATACACATACGTTGCCAATTCCAATCGTGCAACACGGAGCGAAAGAGAGCGCGTGTCGATGTGCGCGGCGCGTTTGACTTTTGTTCGTCCGCGAAACGCGATCGCGCGGCGTCGGAATTCGATGCGCGGAGTGGGGGTAGCGTGGTGGGGGGTGCGCGCGCCGACGCGCCGCTCCCCCCCCAACTATCGTCTCCCATCGGAATTTGGTACGCGGAGTGGGGGTAGCGTGGTGGGGGACGATAGTTGGGGGGGAGCGGCGCGTCGGCGCGCGCACCCCCCACCACGCTACCCCCACTCCGCGTACCACATTCCGATTTCCGATGCGCGATTGAAAGTCAAAGTCGAACGCGCCTCGCACATTGACACGCGCTCTCTCTCTCGCAGCTCTCGCTCCGTGTTGCGCGCTTAGAATTGGCAACGCGTGTATGTGCGCTTGTAAAAATTAGGTCATGTGTTGTAAATATTTATTATATGTGTATATATACGTGCATTATACTTGCAGTACAGTCGTTTGAAATTCCTTGTTGGTACATATCATTTAAAATGTCCGAAGAAATCATTGCCAAGAGAAATACTCTACGCTTTATTAAAGAATTTATAAAATCAGTCATGCGTTGCATGAAAGATCTAAGAACTGGAGATACGACAAAAACTGTCACATTCTCGAGTAATAAACAAATAGCATTTATCGTACATACTGTGCGTTATGCATTAGAGATAAAAAAGAATGAAAAAAAGACTGAATATAATACTGATGATGAGACTTATGATGAGATTTATTATGAGATTGATGATGAGACTGATGATGAGACTGATGATGAGAATGTCGATGATTTTAAATTTCAGAGAAGTATCATTGAACAAGGAAACCCTCCTTTCAGAAAATACAAACTTTCCGAAAGTTAATTTACCCCAGCGAGACAAAGAGAAAAAGTAGGTTGTTTTGGAACTTGGTGTAATGTGAAAAATATATCGTTCTATTCCATAATTATTTTGTATTAATAATTCCATATTTAGATCTCAGAATGAATCTCAGCCTGCCGTCATTAATTTTGGTCCTTTTTTATCTGGCACTACATTAAAAGCTGTCGAAACCAAAACGGAGAACTCTCTGAATGCATTGCAAAGCGAAAAAAGGTAACATACAATTTAGAATTATTATTTCTTCAATTTTTCATTATTATTTAAAGTTTAATTATAATATATATAGCTTTCAAATTAACTGATTATTTAATTATCTAGTTCATTATCACTATATAATTTTACATATCATTTATTTGTAGTTTATTTCACGAAATCCTGCAATCTGCGTCAATGTTGGCAGATCTGACACTTTCGTTTATATAAGGAAGATAAAAAAATAAACAGTAATATCCAAGAAAACATTTCCAAGACTTCATTAAATGAGAACTTTCTGTATTCTGCATTGGAGGACATACAAAAGTCTATGGTAGACATCACCCAAAAAGTATTTCAATTCTACATGAACAAGATTCATATTCAAGAAATCGTAGATCAATTACAACTTTCTCTGGATCTTCATCAGTATCCTCTAAACTGCACGCAATGGGAGAAATGGGTATTTTAGCGGACAGACATAAAAGTACTAGCGCATTATCGTGTGGTATCACTCCTAGAAGATCAGAATCCCCAAAAATGGATAATTCGAGGTCAAATTTAACTTAATCAGTATCGTGTAGCAAGTTGTCTCTGGCTTGGACCCGAAACTTCCGAAAAATCCAAAATACGCCCATGTGAAAAACATTATACCAAAGTTTGTCTCCTTAAATAAAGAAAGGGCGCAATCATTATAATAAAATCGCAGGATAATAAATATATGTCCTGAATAATAAAGGTTTTTATTTAAAAAATTTATAATGAAAAATTTCAGTTTAATGCATGTGGTTAGCACATTTGTTTCTATCAATTAATATATCTTTATTCAACGATTTTAACAAAGAATCAAAGATAAATTAAATTAAGATAATTAAAGATATCTACAATTATCTATAATTTTATAGTTTTGTATAATTTTGACTTGTTTGAAAAATGAGGAATGATATATACATCACATGTATACATGAAAAAGTTTTTTAGTGATATTATCAAGTCTAATTAAATACATATATTTGGCAGAAATAGTAAAAAATTTTAATTCATTAATGTACAATTAATAGAGCATGTACTCTAAGTAGGCGAGTACATACAATAAATACATTATGTAGATAACATTTTATTATTGTAAAAATCAAATTTCCAAAATTGACCCGGTACATTAGCGCAGTTAATCGCTCGTACGTTCTCATCGCTATGTAGTCCAGTACCATCGAGACAGAGACCACTTTCTACATGTATTATTCTGCCATCCTATAATCAAAGCATATTATTCAATCATTTTCTCGATATACATACGCGCACATAATAATCTTTATTATTATAAAAAATCGATACAGTACATTTGTTAATATCCAGTCTTTTCCATCGATTTCATTATTGCACTCGGTCATTTGAATTTGGGCATATGGCTTTCGAGTGTCGTCAACAATTATCCCACAACTCTCTTCTTTCCGTAATTCGCCAGAATTGCTCAATGAGAAAAACTAAATTTACACAAATACAATGAAAAACTTTAGCGAAATTTGTCTTTAAATCAATATTAATTCAATCGACATTAATTTACAAACCTGACTTGGATATAATTTAGTATGACAACTGTATAAACCAAGATTGTATGGTTTATCTTCGTCATGTTGTAGATTATCTAAGCACAGTTGTTTACCGCGCATTCTGACACGGCCATATGCCACCGCATTTTCATCAGGGATAAACTTTTCTGGATAAATATTATCAAGATACCATTTGAAACTTTTGCATTTGAGCTTTTTACGCAACTCCAAACGTTTGCTTATATCTCCAAAGAGTTTTGGATTATCCTGCGAATTTTATTTACCTATGTGAGACAGAACATGTAACTCGAATATATAATTACTTGAATAATTTCTAATCTTACCTTGAATTCACTTCGATGGAGGAAAAATAATCTCTTGTATCCATCCATCCACACAAATGCTAAACGGGCAGTATTTATTCCATGAGTATCTTTATCATTTGGAAATTTATATGGATGAAAGTTGCGGAATATATGACCGACTCGAGAACAAGGAATGATTTCCAATGTACCACCACACTGCCAGATCTATTAAAAAGTATCAATTTATAAAAAAAAAATCTTATTAGGCTAATATTAAATTTTTGATGCGTGTAATTGCAATACATTACAAGTTTAATAGAGATACTTGGAAGTCTTACTTACTCTGAAGGACATCTCCAGATTTTCACCTCCCCAACCATCCATTTTATCATCATAACTACCAATTTGCCAAAAATACTTTCTGTTAATAGCAAACAAACCACCTGCCATAGTAGGAGACCTAGTTGGTGATATAGGAGAGGAACGCGATTTGATCTCGTGTTTTTGAATATTTATCCATGTGAAATGACCCGACCATGTAAATCCACCAACTTGAAAGAAGGACGATTCATTATCGTGAAAATATTCTAGTGTCTCCTCGGAAATATTATCAATTATTGGCATTAATACAGCGTTTTTATTATCCTTTACTCGCTGTAGCAATGGTTGTAACCTGTATTAAAATATTAAAATGTATACATAATAATGCTCTTTTAAGTTATTGTTATATTTAATGTATATAAAAATCAGATAAATATAACAGAGGAAGTATGTTTTCTAGTTAAATTAATACCAGTTCAAATTGATACCAGTCTTTGATAACTTCGCAATGTGCATCCAGGAAAACAAGAACATCGCCCTTAGCATTCCTAGCTCCGTGAAGACGAGCACGTATCAGTCCCTGTCTGTACGATAATCTCAATAACTTTACTTTTGCAGGTAAACGTGTTGTAAGATAATAATTCAGTTGTCCCTGAAGTTCTTCTATAAATTAACAAAACAAAAAATATATTTTTTGACACATTATCACTAATTTATATATTGATATTAATTTCTATACCTTCCTCACTGTGATCGTCGACCAAAATAATTTCTTTCAACAGATGTGATGGAGAATCCTTCAAAACACTGTGTACCGTACGTAACAGAACACTCCATGGTTCGTTATAAAAAATAATTATTACACTAGCGCTTGGTAATAATCTGTCATATGTAAGATTTGCACATCTATAATGTTTAAAAATCCATATACACATTTATAAAAACAATAGAGTAAAAATATTGTTACATGTATATGTTTAAAAAAGATCTCTCTTTAAATGCTGCAGCACAGATTAAATTCTTACAGTGGATTGCGTATATCTGGTAAATTTCTAGTTAATGACATCTTATTTGATAGAACAACATTCAAAGCTTTCTTCTTCAAGGCCGCTTCACCTCGAAATTTGTCCTTTCCATATAGATAAGCGGGTTTTCCATTTTCTCCAAGTCCAGGTACAACATTAGATTCTAATTTTAATATCTGTTCCTCGTACCTAAAATATTTTTTTCAATCGTAAGAGAAAGTGTGTGAAATAACTGAATAAAATTTAACATAATTGCTAGATATTAAACATAACGCAGAATCTACAAAATCAAGATAAATTTTACCTTTCCTTCTGTAACCTTTGTAACGCGATATCCACATCTTTTTGTCTTTGGGAATTATTGTCATCTCTTGGAAATGGCAGCTGATCCTTGTAACTCTTGGGATTGTCATCGGCACGAAATATTTGCCGGGCGATAACGAAAATACCGATTATGTACAACGTGCAAAATGACAATTTCAACACAAGAGTTTTGCGGTAAACCGACATCGTTCTTCGGGAATAAAATTCATGGCCCCATATAACCGATATATCCAATAATAATCAGTAATATGCTAATTACTGTAATTATTACTGATGTGAAAAAATGTTGGTTATGATAAAACAACACTTGTCAGCTTGCATATGTATGTTATTCTTTTCGACTACATATGTATTCCTTCACGGTCGTATATATATATATATGTACATCTGCAACAGGTGAAGAACAAATTGTCGGTACGGACTTTGAAAAATATCATATTAACATGACAAAAACTATACACATATGGTTCGATATTTACGATATGTTAACCGGATGCACTTACTACAAGCATAAAAAGAGAAAGAGAGAGGGAAAAAGAGGTTAAAAATCAAACATGTATTAGTGCCCATAATTGTATGCGTGTGTACAACATTTAACACATGTATATTTTTATCGCAAATTCTCTTTATCTCGGTTATATAATAATAATCCGTAGCAAAATAAAATTGCTTTATTCTCTTGTTATATCATAAATAAAAAAATTAATTTTGAAAAATTCGAATGTAAAACTAGCACTTTTTAAAGTGAAAGCTTTTAGAAATACATTATTTTTAAATATATATATATAAGTTGTACTTGTGTTTAATTCTAGGGTGAGGTGAATGTTGGGGAGTGAAAATAATATAATATTATACAAAATCCAAGATACTTATCTACAAAAAAGCACAATTATATATACATTATTTTAAACACATAACTATTCTACCAATCACATGTATATTATCACCATAACTTCATCACTTTTAGACCTTTCTCCAATTTATTGTTAAGATTTATTGTCTGAGAATTTATTATAGATATTACATTCCTTTTTGTACTGGATTAAGTAAACAGTATCTTATCAATCACCTATTAATATCATGCAAAATATGCAAATAAAAATAAAAGCAAGAAACTTTAGGAAGTTCTAGGAACAGCATCGTGTGTTTCTCTTTCTCTTGTAGACGAGAAACATTTTTCAATATCGGAAAAAGATTTACCCAAAGTTTCTGGCAAAAAAAAATACACAAAAGCTGTACCTATTAAGGACATAAAGCTAAAAGAGAAAAAGATACTTTCGATGCTCATGCATTTTGAAATATAAGGATAGTTCTTTACAACAGCAAACATCATTATATAAGCAAGAGAAACCATGAGACCCCCACCGATACCACGCATGGATACAGGCAACAATTCTCCAATCAACGTCCATGGTATATTTATAAATCCAAATGTACTGGTGCAGATGTAAGATAATACAAAGAATAATAATAACCATTTTTGATCTGGCATGGTTTCCTCTATATTACCATTTGCATCATATGACACTGTGAAATATATATACATTCCAGAAAGAAACATAGAGATAGTCATTCCAATTCCGCTAAAGATGCAGAGAACTCTTCTGCCATATTTTTTACTATAAAACACTGTAAGTATACTAACAACAAATCGAATAATGCCTAACATAACAAAGGCATTGTTCTCATCAAATCCCTTGCCAAATGTGCCACCCATTTCACGAAAGACGTCAAAAGCATAAAATATGATCACATAGCAACCAGAAAGTTGTTGCAACAAAAAAAGAAAGAAGAGTATCATTATAGGCTTATAGAAGCTCGGAGACGTAAATTTTTGATAATAATTTTTTACAGATGATATTATATTTTTTGACTCCTCATTGTTTGCTTGGTTTTCACACGTCTCCATGATTCGTGAGAATTCTTGATCGTAAATCTAGAAAACGTTTATCTGTTGAAGATATTCTAGCATGTAGAAAATATTGTGAAACTACTGTTGTACTCACTGTTTGTCGTCTGTTAAGTCGTTTTAAACTGCGTTTCATTTTGCAAATTCGTTTCTCGTCAAACATGCCGTTTGTAAAACACACAAGCCAGTAAGGGCTTTCAGGTACAAAATAAAGTGCAAAGAAAATGCAACATTCTAATGTGAGGAAAATTATAGCCATCTTGTGCCAGTTTACCAGTAAAGTCAGACAGCAGGTAATTAATATACCCAATGAAACAAATACCGAATTGAGGCACAGAAGCATTGGTCTGACTTGCGGATGTGCGAGTTCTGATATAAAAACCAATCCAACAGTCGTTAATCCCGCAGCAATTCCCGCTACAACTCGAGCCGCATAGAGGGTAATTAAGGATTTAGCGAATATCAATAAAACCCATGATATTATCGCGGGAAAACAAGATAACAGGCAAACCGTTTTGCGTCCAAATTTGTCCATTAGAGGGCCGACAATGATAGATCCTATCGGCAATGTTATTGTAACTAGGCTTGCTACAGAACAAAAAGTGCAAAATAACATATAGCATTACTAATAATTGCTATCAAATAAATTGCTAAATAAAACTACACATTCTGTTGTGCACAACTTTAGCTTAAAAATACCCAAATCTTGTTTTAAAACTGACCTATCCAAGACTCTTCTTTCTCGGTTATTTTCAGATCAGCACTGTCCGATTTTAATGCATTGGATAAAACTGCACTGTATGCCATATTTATACCAGCTTTTATAACCATGCAATGAATTATACAGCTTGCAATAATCTGAAAAAAATAATCATGTTTACTTGTAATCATTTTTTTGTAAATATCAAAATTTATAATGTTTATAAAAACATGAATATATATTATTAAAATCTTACTTGTGGTATTATATCTGTCATTGTTATTTTCTCCTCTACGGGGCTTGTGATAGAAACTTGTTGAAGAAAATTACTGCAAAAAATTAAAAATATTCTGTAGATTTTTAATGAATACAAAGAAAAACAATAACAGTAAAAATACATTCAAATTGATATACATATAAAATTCTTTTTCAAATATTCTTTACACACCATCTTATACATTAATTTATACTCTGTGCAAAAATCTATATATTTTACCTGGTTTCATTGTTAAATTTCTTGTCATTTTCTATTGTTGCATATGTCCTTCCATCAGCAACTTCTTGCATTTTATCCATTTCAGAAAATATCAAAATTTGCTAAAATATATATTTCTAAAATATATAGAGACATACGATAAATAATAAATATATAGCACACATGTAGCAATTATATTTTAATAAAAATAATAATTGGCATATTAAGATGTAGAAACCATAAAAATATGAAGATTAAACTAATTAATCTAATCTCTCAGATGTACATCGGAAATTATTTTTAGAAATTACTGTCATTCTTTAAAACTTTTCCTGTCATTCTCTATCGTTTGTATAATAGAATTTACTAATTGTAATCATGTATAGATACATATCAGATATATTTTTTTAGAAATTACTGTAATTTTTTAAAACTATTTCTATCATTCTCTATCGTTTATATAATAAAACTTACTAATCATAGTCACGTATAGAGATTGTAGTCATCCTCGAAAGTGCACTTGTGTAATTGACTCCAATTGATTTCAATCATTTCGTGTTATCGCACCGTGTAATCGTCCGTGAAAAAACTCGAGCTTATCTATGTAAATATTTGATATTTTGAAAATAAAAGTACAAGAAATGTGTCTCGCGAGTATAAAAATGTCAACACAACGGCATCTCTATATTATAACCCATCCATGCACGAAATGACCAATCACGCGTTCTTGCACGCAAACGCAGCGATATGATTGGATATGATTTTCACAAATCGGATTCGTGATTGGTCGACTCTTCTGACGTCAGGGGCTCGATTCTTGAATTCATTCGCAAGAGAAACGTATACGCAAATTCGGCTCTTACAGAAAAGTTGCAAGTTGATTGGTTATCGCATGGCTTTTAGCCAATCAACTTGCAACTTTTCTGTAACGCTGGGTCCACAATAGGTGATTTAAGCCCTAAGCCTTAAGAAATTGACCAATCACAGTCGAGTTTTCTCCTCATACTTGACTGCGATTGATCAATTTTTTAAGGCTTAGGGCTTAAATCACCTATTGTGGACCCAGCGTAAAGCCTAGTCTACAATAGAGTCGTAAGGTCGTAAACGTAAGAAATTGACCAATCACAGTTGAATTCGAGGAGAATAATCGACGATCTTACGACTCTATTGTAGACTAGGCTTAATCCAGCCTTGAGCCTGATTTCATGGTAGTCTCCTCTTTGTTTAACGACGCGTGGTGGGGGAACGAAGCCTTCGTTGATTCGTAGAATAAAAAAGTAGCGGGAATGAAAAGGTATTGATAGGTTTTGATAGACGGAGAAAGATGCACCACGAAAGCATGTTGTCTCTTTCTAAAGTTTTAACAGCTTTTTAACCAAACTGCGCAGTCTATATTTAATATGTCTATGCTTGGAACTAGACCGAAACGAGGCGCGCTGCGCAATGTTTTCGGAAATCATCGCACGCATGATTGTTTATCCGCCATTTTGTCCTGCTGCCGTACGCGCAGTTTTCAGAGAAAGTGCTGATCTATTTTAAGATGGATATAAGCGATTGAGGTGAATTTCGTTCGATCGAAACGGCGTCGTCGCTACGCGGCATTCTACGCGCGCTTACCGAAGGTATCGTCACGGGGGGATAATGTGAAAATCGTCTCCGCGGAGGGACAAGTATTGTGTGTGTATGATGGCAACCCGTGACAAGTTACATCTGACCCAACTTTCCTGACTTTTGAGGCCAAATGGCGATTACTAAATAAAACGGACGATTCTCGCTTCGTTCGTCACGTAAGTATCATCCGTAGCCGTGAATATCCCGCCGAGGAGTGCCAAGTATAATTCGTACTTACGCTTAACGCTTATGAAACGCCGTAAATATCTCGGACCGACGTATTATTCGTAGCCCTCAATGTTTTCTCAATTTGCACCGTTATCCGATATATCGGTTTCCCTCCCTCTTGAAAACATCACGAAAAAGAAATTATGTCATACGCAAGCAAATCTGATCTTTTATACATATAATATATATATATATATATATACATCTATACATATCTATTTATCCATATATATATATATATATATATATATATATATACACATTATACAAATCTATTTATCCATATATATATATCTATTTTATTTTATATATATATATATATATATGGATAAAATGGTTACATATATATATATATATATATATATGTATATATATATATATATATCTAACTGCTTTATGTTTTCTCTGATCTAGTTGTGCTACTTATTTTAGGCAGCTGTCACACCGTTTTTTAATTTACTTGTATCAAGATCTTGTATGCCACTTGTATCGCAGAGAGACATGATTATGTCTCGTGCCATCAGAGAGACAGATTACTCATGCACTGTTATATTTTTTATAATTAATTATGATATTGACTCAGTCCTAATTTAATAATGAGCTTTAAAGTATTCATTTGATAATGAATTATTTAATAGATATAGCTAGATTATACAGATAATATAGATTATATAGATTTTTGTATATGCACAGAATATAAATATATATTTTTTTGCTCTTAGTATACAGATTGTTGAAAAGATACTATTAAAACTTTATTAGCTTATGACAATGGTTGGAAATCATCATTTTACACTGCATTCCTTTGGTTATATTTGAATAAGTTACACATAATACATATTGGATAAATATTGTATATTATGTAATTAAATTGTATCATTTACAGTATATTATAATATGTTATATTATTACAGTATGTGAATTATATGTAACTTGTTAAATTACCATAAAGATAGGATATGTATATATATTTTGTATTGTCTTGTAGAATGTCAGGGCAAAGTGGTGGACATCGAGTGCAGTTGGCCAAGCTTAATGAGCAATTGACATGCAAATTGTGTGGTGGATATTTTATCGATGCCACCACCATTATAGAATGTTTACACTCATGTACAGTATCCCTCTATAATATTATATATGACATTGCATATGTTAATTTATACAACAGCTAATAGCTTAACGCAACATTATTTTAAGATATCAAATATTTTTTTTACAGTTTGCCGAAGTTGCATTGTTAAATATTTGGAGAATAACAAATATTGCCCAATCTGCGAAGTACAGGTTCACAAAAGTAGGCCATTGTTAAATATTCGTCCTGATCATACATTGCAAGATATTGTATATAAACTGGTACCTGGATGTTACCAAAGTATGTTTCTTCCTTAAAGAAGGAGAAATCTACTTCTTTATCACATATTATGATGTGCATTAACGATTAACATATAAACTTCTTTTTTCTTTCAGGTGAAATGCGATGTCGGAGAGAATTTTACGCGAAGCATCCAGAAGTGTGTGATCAAGCGATGTCTTCAGAAGCTCGTGGAGAACCTACAGAATCGCATATATATTCCGCAGATGAATCTCTTAGCTTATCCTTGGAATACTTTGATCCTCATACAAAGGATTTAAGTGAAGTAAATGATATTAAGGATGGCACGCAAAAACCCATTTTAAGGCGATACTTTCGATGTCCTGCAGCGGTTACAGTATTCCATTTACAAAAGTTAATAAGAGCCAAATATGGACTTAGTGATGCAAATAGAGTTGATATTATGTACAAAGAGGAACCGTTATGCAGTAGTTATACATTAATGGATATTATGTATATCTATCACTGGAGGCGGGTAAGTATTTAATTGATTTAATATTTAATTCAATGTACACATATAAATACCTTTGCACATAGTAATAGCATATCTCTGTTGTATTACAGAAAGTTCCACTACACTTGAGCTACAGGATATTTGAATCATCTTTAAAACGTATAAAATTGTCAGAAGACAATGCTAGCTATAATAAATCTTTAAAAGATGCTGGCATTGATTCTATTGAAATAAAAGATGAGAAATCATTGAAACGCGAGTGGAAAGAGGTGCAATTAAAAATATCAGAAACAGGTGTGATGAGTATAACCGATATATCAAGTACAGTACACAAAAGAGATGGAGGGATCGAAAATTTGCAAGATGAAAAATCTTCAGAAGAAACTATCACTTCCATTATAGAAGTGAACAAGACAGATTCGTTGATAGAAAATTGCGATGAGTCAAAATCATCTACTGTGGAAATAATGCAATCTACCTTGGCCACCGACACGCAAATAACGAAAAATCCAATATTTCCCAACTCGAGTAACGCACTCGCTACGAGTGACGTTAAATCTACAACAGAAAATTCATCGATTAAAAATTGCACGTCGCCAATTACTCAGCATAATGGGAATACCACGAAACAGGGAAATGAAACGGGAAATCGTACAGTCCCAGCAAAGTTACAACAAGACGCGCGTGAAGTAAAGGGCCGCAATCAAACCGTTAATGTCGAGGATAAACCAGGGCAGAAAACTATTAATCAACCGGTA
This sequence comes from Prenolepis imparis, assembly GCF_030444845.1. Taxonomy (NCBI): domain Eukaryota; kingdom Metazoa; phylum Arthropoda; class Insecta; order Hymenoptera; family Formicidae; genus Prenolepis; species Prenolepis imparis. Next base: position 12,952,277 of record NW_028141168.1, on the reverse strand, counting down.
ACGCAATTGACGAAGGAGAGCGCAAATATTGTTACTGAAAATACAAATGAAGGGACGAAGAAGTTATCGATAAATAATAATAACAACAGTACGGATTTCAAGGCTGAAACTCAGAAGGAATGCGTAAAAAGTACAAGTGTAGAAGCGAAAACGGGGAATGCCGGATCGAAAATCGACGCGTTAAGCGCAAAACTGCAGTTTCAACCGAAAATGGGCCAAGTCAATAACACTTATTCCAAGAAAGCGCCAAAGGAAAAACGTGCGATTCTTCAGCAGAGTATGAAGAAATCCGACGTAAAATCATCGACCGAAGGTACAAAACTCCCTGATACAAAAACGCGAACGAATTGCGGGAATACAACGGCCAAGGTATCGGTCTCGTGTTCTACGGCAACCTCTTCGCAAAAATCAGTCGCGATAGCATCTCGAAACGCTTCCTCGGCAACGGATTCCGGTTCTGGTCAACAGGAAGCTGTCTACGAGAAGGATAATCCGAGTACGAGTATCGACGTGCAACAGGCGTTAAATCTACTGGAACAGAAAACGACGAACGTGCTCGTACAAACATCGACGGAATCTGTCCCAAAAACAAGTAGCAGCCACGCCACGAGTACGATAAATCAGAAATTACAGTGCACATCGAGTAACAACAACAACAATAATAATAATAATAATACAACCACGACAAATGAAGATATCACATCTACAATTGTATCGAATGCTTCTACGTCCACGATCAGTCAGACAACATCGTCGACAACGTTTCCTTATACGCTCCATGACATAGTAATTAACTCTCCCGCTATGAAACCGACGCTCAAGAACTCGAGCGCGACAGGCAGCTGTACGACGCTCCAAAAAGCATTGATGACATCACCTATTGTCGCTTGTTCAACGTCCAACAGTCAAGCGTCCCTTATACCTCAGTTCAACGTACAAACGCCCTCGATGAGCATATACTCGGTATCTATGTCTTTGAAGAATAACTGCGGTAACGCGAACCAAGGTGTAACCACCGTGACGGCATCGAAACCGACGTCCTTATGCTCGGTACCACCATGTCCGGACGCGATTCCTATATCCCTAATAAAGCAAGCGTCTATGCGCAAGCAGGAGGCGACTGCCAAGGGTACAAATCTAAATGAGATTTGTGCGAAAATTGGTTCCATCGGTACCGTCGGTTCCAAGATCAACGATATCTGCGCGAAGATAGGAGAAAACTCGAAGGAGAAGAACAGGGTGCAGGAACAGCAGGCGCGCGGTAAATCGGACGTACCGGATCTGCTTAAGATCAGCACGAAGAAGGGTCTCTCGTCGTCGCTGCCCAATTCGGACATGACGATTAAGCATATACCGAATATACCGAATGTACCGGTGTACAATCCGAGCAGCAACGCGACAACGATGGAGAGTAAGAGCGCCAAGCCCGGCTTGCCCGTGTCAGCCGGCGCTTTGTCGGTCTCATCGACGGTAACATCCTTGACACCGACGTCGTCGCCCCAGATGACCCAGAGAATGTCCTCCCTCAAGAAGCAGAGCCAACCGGTCGGATATAAAACGTTGCGCGACCCGCCCAAGTCCTGGAATCCGACGTTGTCGAAGAATAATTACGTGGCCGTGAAGAATCAAGCGAAGGAGATGCAGAATCAAACTCAGACCGCGTCCGCGTCCGAGGGCACGAGCAAGCAGATCCCGTCTAAACCGGCCAAGATCTTCAAGATGAGAAACGTGCCGCGATACCTGGGCAATCCGGCATCGGGCGTGAAGCCCATGTACGGAGTCACGAACGACTCGAAGGAGAAGGAACAATCGGTCGCTAATACGAAGAACAGCAGCGCCACCCTCAATATGATGAAGATCGATCCCAAGACCTTGTCGCCTATCGTTTCCACGGTCAATTCGCCGATCGTCTCGCCACCGCCTTATTCGCCGAACGCTCGAAGTTATCAGAATACGCCGTATCCGCGGGACATATGTCGTAGCACCGGTTCCCCGATATCGCCGAGGAACTCGCCGGTGAACATGCTGTCGACCAATCCGTTCATACCGTCTCCTACGCCTAACACGAATCCACGGCTCATATATTCTCACTTCCCACCTCCGTTTCCGGATGCCAGCCGATTCCCAAATCCCCTGATACGCTCGCCCATCGGTATCCCGCCTCCCAGTGCCTTCCACAGCAGTCTACCGCCGTCGATCAACAAGCTGTATCAACGATCAGCCAGCTACATACCGCAGACCACCGGTAGTTACTCGCCGGTATCCACCCAACCACCGGCGGTGCAGCGAATACCGCCCAGCACGCATTCGTCTTCGCCGAAATCGCCCAAGACCTCGTCACCGAGCTCGATCTCGTGCACGTCGTTCAACCTGGGGAAAGGGGAATCGCAGTCGCCGATCACGTCGACGTCGGTGGCCGACAGCGTCGCGCTACTTCTTTCCAAGAACGTGCCGGTACCGATACCGGTAGTCTCGCTGCAACGAGAGCTCAACGTGTTCAATCTCTCCAAGACCGGTGGCAGTTTAGGTCCGACCTCCAACGTCGTCGTCAAGACGTCGGACACGAGCAACGCCGACACGACCGAGCAGATCGTCAAGCAAAGTTCTCTCACAGCGAGCGCGGAGATCCCCGAGAATTCCAACTCGCCTAGCAGCACCGGCGAACGAAAGCAGTCCAAGGACGCGGATCCGGCGCAAAAGACGACGCAGGAGACGACAACGCGGAGTCCCAAAGAGGAAAGTCCTAAGGCGAAGCCTACGGAGGCGAGATGTAGCACCGAGAGCTCTCAGTCTCCCGACAAGAAGGAGAAGAATCAGGCGGCCAAGATCAACGGTGACGTTACAACGGAACAGTTTGCGAGTAAGAAGTCCAAGGAAGCGTCTAACAACGAAGCGACGAAACCAGCGGAGACGACTAGCGAACGAGACGGCAGCCAAGTGGAACGATCCTCGTCCAGAGAACGGTGTAGCATTCCGAGTAATAACGCTCAAGCTAATATCAGTGACTCCTCGCCAGCGAGCGAATCCAAAAACGACAAGAGTGGCGAGCAGATACAGGGTAAAAAGTCCGAAGTGCAAAGAAATAAAGCGGAGACGTGAGGATTAAATTGATTAGATTAATCGCGCGTCGAGATGACGGAACTGGGAATATCATAATAATTTAATCCTGTGTACAGGATTAAATTATTGATATTTACTGCCAGTTTTTAATTCTCTAACGCGCGATTGAGTATATCCCATATATACATATACTTGTGTGTAATGTTTAAAGATCCTTTTGCGCTCCCCTTTCGTCATCCGCGCGTAGCGAAAGAAATCACAAGAGATGTGCTGGTTAACGATGCTATATAGGCGAATGAATTTTTACAGTATGCATATTCCGTGTATATCCGGAACGAGAAGAGCCGGTTATGATCATTGTTGAAAATGCGTTCACGGCGTGTTAGGAATCTGTACATTTCTGTAAATAGCAATCGAAAGATCTAATATTATTTTCTATTATAAATGAGTTATTATATATAGATATATCATTACGTTGAGTACGTTATTTTATAAGCACACGTTAATTGCGAGGCCGTCTGAAATTTCTATGCGCGTATCTAATATCAATATTAATACCGTTAACGAATCACTTCCTCCCCCCTCCCGTTGTTATTATATACGCATACACATATGTGTATAAATGTATGACGTGTTCCACTTTTTATTATCATGTACCCCCTTCGATTATACATTTTTTTCCAAACTAATTTTTCTGCAGATTTTTTTAACGAAAATTTGATGGCCATTTACAATCATTTACAATATTTGAGCCTCTCAAAAGCGAGATTGATCAACTCCATCTTTTACAAATTTAATTTTAATACTAAAAAAATTAATTATATGCTTTGGGACGAAATAAAATTAAGAAATTTACAAAAAATGGAATTGATGATACATCATGCTATTAAAAAGTATAATAAGTTTTAAGTGGGACAGTGTCAAATATTTATCTTGTTTTGTTAGACATTAGCTCATGCGTTGCAATATTGAAACATACATATTTCGCGGATATCGATACAAATTGTGGAAACAGTGACCTTGGAAAAAAAAGATTACTCTATTAAAGTTACATATTTAAATCAACTACACACGATTTGTGTCTCAGTGCGTATATGTTTGCTGTTGATTTGTTAATGTCAGCGTTATGTCACACCTTAATAGTATATAATATCCGTTCTTGCATCTTGGATGCGAGAAATTTTTAAATGGGGATTCGAGTTATTCATTAGCATTAACTAGTAACTAAAAGTATCGCAGTCACTTTTTTTGTGTATAATTATGAAAAGACACAATGACTTGTAGTAGAAGAGATATTCACGATATAATGAGCACATACGTATGTTTATGAAAAAAAAAAAACATGTTAGGTATAGGTAGGTATAGGTGAACTAATTAAATCAATATAATGTTACCTAAACCTAAACTATACATTTTTATAACATAAGATTGATATGAAATTTATATAGTTTGCATCATTGAATATTTTTGAATAACCCTTTATTAAAGAGAATTGTATTTAAATTGTATTATATAGAGCAGTAATATTTTTGAGAAAGATAACTTTTTATTTCACGAAATTTCTATTTTTGCTCTCTATTATTTCTTTAATGATACTTTTTTTCACAAAATATATTTAACATTTGACACTATTCGTGTTATAATATGTAGAAATAAAAATATCAAATATTCGTATATCATAGTACTATAAAAATTTATAATATATATATAAAATTCTTATTTTGCAGCTTGAACCAAATTTCAAAAATAACTAACAATTTAAAAAGGTGTTGCTCTTTTTGTCAGACTCATTTTACAAGTATGTAGAATGAATGTACATGTATAAAAACTTTGATAAAAATGCAAATATCGATTATTATATTTGTAATTGCAACATTACATTTTATTTTATATGATTAAGTTTTAGTTTTTTTTTTTACTAATCCAACAAAAACAAGGTAACAAAAGTTAATTATTGGGGTGATTTTAAAAATATTCGAAGACTGCTGATGGTAGTGAAATGTCCGAGGCCTTATCGTATCATATATCGAGTAATTAATATGGAACAATAAAAATTATAAAATATATATATATGCTAATTATGTCAGAAAGAAACAAGAATATTAGTTAACGATTAAATACTGTGATCGTTACGTTACTTCGTCTTATATAAAAAACATATTTTAATGAAACAAAATTGCGCTTTTATAAAATGATCGTAAATTGTAATATTTTTTTCTATTCCGCTCTGCTTTTCAAGTTTTATTTCTCTTTCAATTTTTTTCTACCTAATCCAAATATCTTCATTTCTAATAATATATATGTATGTGCATTTTGTTGTCCATTTACATGATTGTGAATATTGATGAAAAAGTAAAGGAGCATAAATTGGAAAAAGTATGAACAAAAGAAGGCGAAAAACTTTGCTAAGAGACTTTAATGTTTGTATAGACAGTTTCTCTTGATATAAGATATGCTAAGCTTTATTTGTACATAGTGTATTATGGTTATATAAAAAAATTGCGTAATAATGGAGAAAAAGAATTATTAATATAATTCTATATATTTAATATTAGTAAGAATATATATACTATATATATATATATATATATAACTACATAGTATTTTTTTTGTCTAACAAAAATAGAAATTTTTAAATATATCGGGCTGCAAAACGAGGAGGATTACTGTATTTTTAATCATTTTTTGTATATGTGTATATGGTAAACATATACATGTATAAACGTATAAAAGTAATACAATAGTAATTCTATATACATGGATTAGGAGATATTCTTTTCATTAATGCAAAAATATAACTGACTGCACCTACATAAAAACTGTTTATTATTCAATATGAAACATCCTTCATATGTACACATTGTTGTACCGAAGCAACTGAAGAATGTATTTCCAAATTATAAGTTAGTAATTAGAGATTTATATATTAGAGATTTTTTCGATGTGCCTTACAGCATCCTTCAACTTGTACACCAACTCTTGTAGCTGTTGCACAGTGCATGTAAATGTTACATATTTCATTTCATTACATTTTCTTGTACTCATTCGAATATTATAAGTTGGCATGTCGGTAGAACAACAAGTGCTAATCTGTATTCAAAAACACATAGAATACACTTTATTTAATGTAACTTCTTATGCAGATATATATTGTTAGAACTGTGCTATGTAAAGTAATACACTCGTCAAAGTTATTAAAAAACTCACCTTAACACAATGATGTAAACGCCAATCTACATCTACTATGTGTGGTACACTGTCTCCTGTCAACTCCAACTGGGTCTGAATATCTTGTTTCTTGTTTATGTAAGTACTACACAATTTTTCAATCCTTTGTCCATTAATATGTTCGTTATGTAGAAAGATTTTTAAGCTCTCTTCATCATAATCGTATCTAGCAGCCTCTATAAAAAGGCAAGATATACTGGCAACGGCAGCCTTCACCAGATCTGATTTCGATGGATATATACTAGCGATGCCTAAGGATAAAAGGTAATTATGAACGTAGTATCTTGAGTATTTTTATATTATTCTTGAAACACAAATCGAGTTAAATTTATATTTACCTTTTCCATCGTTGACATTCTTACAGATGTAAGATACTATAACGTCTAATAATTGTAGAAATGCTTCTTCGGGTAAAACATTGCTGTTTTGAATGTTGGCTAGGCCATCGATTACTTCCCTTGCCAATTCCATTTTGGCATAATATAGCATTAGTTACATTCAACGATGAATAAGAACAGCTATATTGCTAGTAATTATTGCCTTAGCATCATCAGCAAAAAACAATGAACTAGTTTATATACTTGTGCTTCGGTAATAACTTGGATCAAGTTTTGGTGAAATTGCATTGATTTTGTGAAACTATATCGCCGGATTAGTTATATGTTGTTTCGTTCTGGTTTTTGCCTAAAACAGACAAAAGAAGCGATAAGAGGGAGAATTTTAAAGAATCTTTTCTCTTTTAATTCAACAATAAAAGTTATGAGGGTTAGGTTAAATTCTAATGTATATCAATTAACTTTTTATGAGAATACATAATATGTCATTTTACGAACCATGTTTCATCTCTCTTTGTTTTAAATATCAAAAAAGATTTACGAAATTTCTTGCCTATCGATAAATAATACAACAATAGTAACTGCTCTGCCAAACTGTCAAAATTAGTATAATAATTGACATCTCGCGCATGCGTAAAGGTGCCTTTTCATGCTGACGCTCGACGCTCATTTTTAGCGTCAAAAGACGTCACGTGACCAAAAATGAGCGTCGAGCGTCAGCATGAAAAGGCACCTTAATAAAACGTCGACGTAATATAAAACAGCATAGAATTATTAAAAAAAAAAAAAAAAAAAAAAAAATATTACGTGTTTATTATATGTAATATTTGACAATTTATTCGTTTTATCAACCAAATTTATTTCTAACAAAGCCACGTGTTAACCTTAAAAATAATCACATGTTTTTTCTTTCCTTCTCGTTTTCGTTAGTTTCGCTACAGTTCGGTGCTCTGATACTTTATGCAACTGTACGAATCGATCTGGATAATCTTTCGAAGGACAAAGATTTGCGATTTCTTGCTTGGAAATTTGAGACAGGACGGACAATTTTTTTTTTCGACGCTATTTCGAAGGGGGGACCAATCAGAACCTCGAGTGATATACCGTGGCTATCAAAGGATTATATATCTCTCATCACACCCCTGCCAAGTATAAACAAAGATATTGTACATATTTCAACTTGGTAATCTAATTGATTTTCCAACAATGTGTAATCACGATTAAATAAATTGTATTGTGAAACTGCGACGTTTTATCAGATTCGCAATTTGTCAGGGGAACAGTCGTAATTTCGGCGCAAAAATTATTTAACCTCACAAACATGGTAAGCAGGTGATATCACTCGAATATTTTTATAAAAAGGAAGAGAGAGATATAAAAAAAATATCACTCTAGTATTCTCCCTCTTTCCTTTTTTTTTTTTATTTACATTTTAATTAATTTGGATTATGCATGCTTGCATCCGCAAATGAATTATAAATTATAGCATTAATATTTCGGGATAACGTTGTCAGATTTCTAAATCACACAATAGAAAATAATCCTCAATACAAATTGTTTATATCTAGACGTTATATACATTTATATATTTTTTCCTTATATTTTATAGGATGACGATGATCATTATCAAAGCGGTTACGATGATCATTATCAAAGTGGTTCTTTTCCCAAAGATTTTGGATATGCACCATTCGATGGAGAAACCGAAGGGTCTATGGATCCACTAGCGGGAGAACAAAAGCCTAGAATACTTTTGATGGGTCTCAGACGGTAAGCTTATATTCTTTGTGACACAAATCAGTATTTCGGTAAATTTATCAAATGATTTATCTTTTGATTTATTTTTCTTTCTTTTTTTCTTTTTTTAGTAGTGGCAAGTCGTCGATACAAAAGGTGGTTTTCCACAAGATGTCACCGAACGAGACGTTATTCTTAGAAAGTACAAATAAAATAATTAAAGACGACATAAGTAACTCAAGCTTCGTACAATTTCAAATATGGGATTTTCCTGGACAAATTGATTTCTTTGACCCTACTTTCGACAGTGATATGATATTTGGTGGTTGCGGAGCATTAGTGTTTGTAATTGATGCACAGGATGATTACATGGAGGCACTTAATAAGCTTCATATAACAGTTACAAAAGCATACAAGGTTAATCAAGCGATCAAGTTTGAAGTTTTTATCCATAAGGTGGATGGATTATCAGATGACTGTAAAATGGAAACACAAAGAGATATACACACTAGAGCCAATGATGATTTAGCAGATGCTGGTAAATGAAAGATTTTATTTATATAGAAATTTTAAAGAAATAAATATTGCTCGTATTTATTTTATGTAATCCTTTTTAGGATGTGATCAGATACACTTGAGTTTTCATTTGACTTCAATATATGATCATAGTATATTTGAAGCATTCAGCAAAGTTGTTCAAAAGTTAATACCACAGCTGCCTACCTTAGAAAATTTACTCAATATACTTATATCGGTATGAGAATTTTTTAAATATTATTATTTATCTTTTTAAGGAATATAATATAGGATATTTTATAATAAAATTTGTTTTTAAAATGTAATTGCAGAATTCTGCAATTGAGAAAGCATTTCTATTTGATGTTGTCTCAAAAATATATATTGCAACAGACAGTTCACCTGTTGATATGCAAAGTTATGAACTATGTTGTGATATGATTGATGTTGTTATTGATGTTTCTTGCATATATGGGTAAACACAATTTTATTTAATTTTCATATACATATATTCATATCTATTTAACATTTTCTCTTTATATTTATGTTTTATGTCTCAGATTAAGAGAGGATTTAGAAGCTGCTGCATTCGACAACCAAAGTTCCAGTTTAATCAAATTAAATAATGGTACAATCTTGTACTTGCGTGAAGTGAATAAATTTTTAGCTTTGGTCTGCATCTTGCGAGAGGATAATTTTGATAGACAAGGTGAAAATAATTATTGTAATATTTGTGCATAAGAAAACGAATTTTTTTGCACATGATAATAATATAATAATTTTGTGTTATTATTTTTATTCTTTTATTTCACAGGTGTGATCGATTACAACTTCCTTTGTTTTCGCAAGGCGATACAACAAGTATTCGAATTACGAAACAAAGCGTTAGCTGCGACAAACATAAACAATCACTCCTCCTCTCCTGTTAGTGTGAATGAAACGTCAAATGTTCCCACAGTGTCCCAAACTGGAACTATTGGACAAAACGGTACTGTCGTAATTGCCCAGAGTTAATTCTCATGTGCAATATGTATAGAATGTTACACAAAAATGTAATATAATAGATATTAATATTAATTTTATTATTGCTTATCTAAACATTTTCTCTTTGCAAATATGTTCTATAAATATCACAAAACTATCTTTTTTTTTCTCTAATATGCTTTTTATAATATATTGTTAAATGTGAAATATTTTTTATACAGAAAATTAAAACTTATATAGCCTTATAAGTTATTATAATCGTATTATTTTTAAGATGTAACCAATCCTAATTTACCGATTATAGAGAAATTTTTATAATCAATATTTAAGTAGAAAATTGAATGCATATATGTGTTATTAATTATTGATTTTCTTGTATATATCTCAAAGGAATACAATATATGATAATATATGTTTTAAAAAATCTGTATGTCTATACTTTTTATATATTTTTTAAATTTTATGTGCCACTTTCCGAATACATACACATACTTTAGAATTATATACAGTTTATAATTTCTAAATCTTTCTAAATGTTATATAGTTGTATAAATCTTTTATTAGAACATTATAGAAACTAATAAATGAATAAAGCATTTTGTGTGTTTGTACATATGTGGCTTAAAATTATTAAATACATTTTTTTATCTACATCTATTTTTAGAGTCTTCCTTCCTGTAATGTTACGAATTGGCAACGATATTTTTTATCTCGTCGTGTAAGGCGTAGGACGAGTTTAGAATAACGAATTGTTCCTCGTATTGATACCAGCGCATATAAGAAAAGGTTTGTTCATATTCATTCAAGGACACTTCAACAGGTAACAATGATTCTGAACTAAAACTTCAAAAAATCAATGATATCGCATGCTTTTATTTATAAGATATAAAGTATTCATATCAATAACTTTGTTTTTACCTCATTTGCCAAGCTTTTCCATAAATTAACTTTGGAATTGGCAGGGGAATACCCGACGGTGGTAAACTCTGGTGCGCAATTTCCGTCAATAAGGTTCGACTAAGGTCAGTGAGAAGTTTAGTGAATCTATCGCTATTCTCAAAAGGTTTATTATCAGTACAGACTGTAGATGTTGGCATCAACTTATCTGGAAAGGATTGGGTGGGAAAACAGGATATTTTTCGTGGAAGTTGAAATACATTGGATACTAATTAATATCAATAATTATGCATATACATTTAGGAGAGTGTGCCAGAGACAATTTTTTATTAAAAAATGCGATTTTTATTAAAAAAAATAAATTAACATTTTTTTCTTGGATACATACAAAAACAATTTTATCTTAAATATATTATATGTATAATTGCTGTATTAAAAGTATAATAAAAATCTTTGCGCGCAACAAATTTATATCTAAAGTAACTAGTATAATTAATATTATTTAAAAAAATTTAATATTTATATGTAAGATGTGAAATATATCTGATCTAAGGGAACAACAATCTAGCTAAATATTACATGTACAATCACATGTATTATTAAGTTGTATAAGACAATAATTGATGTATATGAAATGAAATTAATATCATTGTTAATCCCAAACTCGAAAAATCACACTGGTAATGTTGGTTAAATCGGTATGAGAATCGATATTCTATTAATGCAAGATTAAGCACATGGCATACTGCAATTAAAAGCTGAACTTAAGCCAGTCACTGTAAATAAAGCAGGAAGAAAATATTAAGTTAAAAATGATGTTAATTATCATGCAACAATGATTGTTCTTTAACATCCTCTTAATTAGTATGCTATTAGTGTATGCTATTTCTTTAAGTATATGATAAAAATATTCGAGATTTGATACATTCAAGTACACATATTTATAATTATAATATCATTAACATATCTCAGTCATTGATAAATTGTTTAAAATAAGCAAGTATCACATTTCTTATCACCAACTTTAATCATCGACCTTTTACGATTTGTTTCAAGAGAATATTTGTAACCAATTAATTGAATTGCGGGCAATTATGTTGAAATACGTCAAGTATCGCTAATAAATTCTGAAACTTACAATAATCTGCATCCTTATGTTGTACTGCATTGTGCAAAGCTAATGCAAGATACGTATGGTACTTTATGTAACTCTGTTCCATCACATCCAATTCTGCAGCAGCTAACAATAATTTTTTGCGTGACCATCTATCTCGTATGTGAATACACATTTCAATCATCTGAAAGAAAATAATTTACTAATGAATAAATTCAAAATAAATACATAGAAAGATAATTTAATATTATATTATGTATTATATATTTATATAATTGTATGATATATATACATACATTATTTATGGTTGTCATTAAATCTTCAAACTCCTCTGTTAATAAGCAATGCTCGTGAACTTTGTTCAAATATTCGTTGTGCACTGCAAAATAGTTGCTTATGTTTGTCAAAATGTTTGTTAAACTATTTAATTTAAAAAAAACATGTATTTCTTGGGCAAACTTGGTATTTTGCATAATTACATAATAAGATATTAAATTGAAAAGATTTTTCTTTCTTATTGTGATAATTGTGTAATCATGTTACCTGATATAATAGTATCAAGACTATCTGTCTGAACAAGAACCTTCTCCAATATAAGACCTAGACTCTGTAATACTTGACCAGATAAATATGTATGTATAGATCCTATTGCATGTAGTAACCAAAATTTCAAACTTTCCAGACGTCTTATGTGAAATTGTTCCAATTTATCCTTTATGCATGGCGACCTAGAATCCTCTAAGTCTGAAAAAATGCAATAAAACGATGTAAACGCTTCGCAGAAGTATTGTACTTTTTATACAAATTGAATTTATTTACCGCAAAATCTCAAATTATTTAACGCCCATAGAGCCCATTTCAATTTTAGTTGAAATCTAAATATTTCATTATATTTTTCCAAGATTTTCTTGGTCAGCACTATACTTATGGGCCACTCTACTGTGTAATGTAGTATTATGCCATTTACAGCCTGTAATACTTGACGAGTATTGATATTGCTTTGAACTGTGATGGACCAACGCGAGCTTGTATCTGGCCAATACTGAGAAAATATTTCTTCAAGAATACATGATAAAAAATATGAATTAGCCCACATTTGATTATTTTCGATCTGTAGAATAAATATTTGTGTTATGTAACAGTCGAGCATTTATTACTATGTGTACTATTATTATATATTTTTCTCTTTTTTTACTTTACCTCGTAAAATAAGACTTGATAGAATTTATTCATAACGTGTCCAGCTTCCATCATATAAACGAATCTCAATAACTTCAAATGCGCTTGTAGTTTATATTCTTCAACCATGATATTTCTTACTAATTTGCTAGCACTATTATAATGTAAGATTAAAATCTCAGACAATGTATTCTCCAAAATATTTTTCAATGGTAAGATATATTTGATCTTTCGTAGCCTATATGAGAAAACACATATTATTTATTATCCCAAACACGTAAATTATCGATATATATATTCATGAATAACTTTATGTATATAAATATACTTTTTATATAAATCATATATTTGTTCTTGATTTGCTTTGGGGACGCGGGTATCATGGATATAAGCATCCACTGTATCATTTTTGTATAATTCACATGGCATATAGTCTTCCATAGCTTTCATGAAAAATGGATTGTGTAAGATTGATAACTGTTCCATTATATTTCTTTCAATCTTGGTATCATATTCTTGCAATGATATTTCATCAATTTGTAGTACACTTGCATCCGTCTCTTCGATTGCCGGGCTGTATTTAGAAATTTCTGATAATAATCTATTTTGCAGTTCAATATTTAATGAAATTCTTGCATCTGCAATAAATTGCAATAAGATATAAGTTTACAATATAAAAAAATGATATTAAAAGAAGATATCATACAGACCATTATTTTCATTGTCCAGCTTCCATATATCAGTAATTCGATCTAAAGAGACAAGTAACTCAATACTGTGACCCATATGTTGCACCTTTTGCAATAAAAATTGCATAATTGGATCTGTCCAACAAATGTCAGACAATCGAACTGTAAATTTTTCATTTTGTTCAGCATTTTCCATTAATGTCGTTTCTGGAATTCTGATATATATAACAATATATTAGCTGTCATATAAGTAAAAAATTATATGTATGATAAATCATTATCAAAACTTGAGTTTTAATTATCTAGCCTCTCACAATTTACCTTACAATTATAAATTCATCTCTCCAGTCTTCTAATCGTCCCTCGCTTAACCAAGTATCAATTATATTAAGATAAACTGTAAGACTACATAGGTATAAATTTGTACAAATATCTGTCCTTTCACGACTATGAGAATTTTGCATTTCATAATATAGAGACGATAATAATCGGGACGCACATTTCCAATTAGGATTAATTTTCCAATCAGTTATAACTCTATGATGTACATCATGAAGTATCTTTATAGTATTGAAATATTTTCTCAAACTAGCCGATAAAGATAAAAACGTATTACAATTTTCTAAAATATAAATAAATGTTTAATAATGAGCTTATACAAGCAAACGAATTAATCATGTAAAACTTACCTTGCTTTAAAACATCTTTTTCTACATTAATTAGTTTACTCTTAAATTCATACAAGTGTCGTCCAAGTGCAGCATTATATGCTTCATAAGTCAAAGGAGGACTCCAAAGTTCAGATTCTTGATTATAAGTTGGTTGCAAGTCAGCTCCAAATCTTTCAATATCATGTATCATTGAAAAGCATTCACAGAATGGTGATAGAATACTCTTAAAAGTAGTCTAGAAATAACATTCAAGTAATATAGTAGGCTATCTGCATATGCATGATTTTCTACATAAAAGATAATACAAAAAGAATGATAAAATATCTTAGGAAAAAAATATACACATACAGTTGTTAAACTTGGTATTGATATGTCAGAACGTATCGAGAATTTTGATTCACTTTCCTGTTGAAATACTACCATCGACGTTTGAACATAAAACATCCATAATAATTCTCTGCATACTTGATATTCACTGAGAGTAGTTATTTTGTATAAAGCTGATAAGCTTGTTTCATGCCTATAAAATACACACATACATATATATATATATCACAAAAATATATATATATATATATCACAATATATATATATATATATATATATATTCGAGATTAAGAGACAGATATTTACCAAATATCACATATATTAGCATCACAAGATCGTTTAACAACAGGATACTTTTGGCATTGTAAATTATTCCACCAATCAGTCTGAACATTTGATGAGAGCCATTTTCTAGATTCAAGATTTTGCACTAATGCTAAGGAGAATTTATCTGCTGCATCAGGAATTTCTGAAGACCGTGCAACATCCAATTGTACATTGGATATTTGTGTAGGCAAAGAAATATCATTTTCATCAGTCCCTTCTTCTTCCGTTAAATCAGACCAATCCTGTGTAAATGTACATATTACACAAATGTTCACATTAGTTTTAAAATATGTTCTTTGTATACAAATACTTACACTTTCGCTATCATCGCTCTTATAATCACAAAAGAAATTATCTTGGCCTTCTTTTAAATACTGTACCCAATCTATTTCTTCTGTAATACTATCTTCCTTTCCAGGAGCTGCATTAAAATTGTACTCACCACGTGTGAGTTTTAAGCTATCTAAATTAGACTTGTGAGTTTCAGTGGATAAATCCAACAAGAATGTTAACAAATACCACTGTAGATCGTACTGCGGATGCTGCTCAAAATCAAAACTTGATAAAAAGGAATCGATTAGTTCTTGAAATTTTTTAGCAACTTCAAATTTTCCATGGATTGAAAATTTAGTGGCTACTGCATTTATAGCTTCTTTAGTCGCGTGACCATTGATGGACAGGAAGCGATGATGTTTAATATTTGACAAACAAAATCGTTCACATATCCGAAATCCTTCTTCATCTTCCTAAATGCAGAAAAGTACAAATTTTATAGATTATATTTTGAATTCACATTATACATGATTAATCCAAGTATAGATATGTACCTCAAATGATGTGAGCGCTGTTATAAGCTGTTTTAAGTCGTTATGAATATCATTCAGTATTCGAGTACTCATCTCTACTTCGCACCAAAGTCCTCAAGCAGGTACAAATATAAATCAACGTGTACTAAAAGAGAAAATAAATCAATTTTAACACGTACAATATTATATACTGAAATAATACGCTTATAATAAAAAATATTTCATATTTTTTCAAATATTTAATTTGTATTTCCAATTCCTTACAAGGTAAATGACGTGTTTTCTTCAGAAATCCAAGCGTGATAAAGAAACGCATGGTATTAGTGTTTTAAAATTTAACATTTAATTTGTATTTAAAAAAGAATTATTATTGAATTATTATTATTATTATTATTATTATTGAATTGTCAAAATGTTTGTCGACATTTGAATCGTTTCAAGAACGTAGGGTTATGGTGGCGTTCGATGTTTCATGTTTACCAATTTGTTGATCGAATAACCAATAGAAGAATTCACTTTCTAGGGATTTTTTTTCATCTTTTTCTGTCGACTCTATGTAAACGGAACTTTAAGTACTTGATAATTCCATGCACAAGCATATCTACATGATTCTAGATAGTCTATGATTGTAATGATTCTACTCCGATATATGTACATATATCTGATGGGTTTTTCTCCATGGAGATGAAATAATTGCAGATAAATTGACAAGGAAGAATTCGCGTATGCGCAAAGTATAAATATATAAACAATATATTCCACTTTAAAGAATCCGATAAGATAGCGAGTAAAACGATAAAAATGGATGAAGCTAAATTTCTAAAAAGGTGAGGTATCACCGGTTTTTGCATCTGTCAAATATACATATGATTTTGCGTATGCGCTGTGATACGTTTAAAATGTTTAGTTTATGAGTTTTATAGAAATCTCATGTCTTACGAATACAAAAATATAAATGTAGTACATTTATATATTTCTTATATTTATATTTAGAAAAGTAAGATCTGGAACATTAGATGTCCACCCAACAGAAAAAGCTTTGGTAGTAAATTATGACGTTGAGGCACTGATATTAGGAGAACTGGGAGATCCCATGCTTGGCGATCGCAAGGTATGATTCTCCTTTATATAAAAGAAAGAAAATAATTGTTACAATGTTTTGTATAGCTATTGTAGCATAGACATAAGATGTAAGCTATTGTAGCATCATTTTCATGTATAGGAATGCCAAAAGATAATCAGACTAAAAAGCTTGAACGCAGACACAAATGTCTCCCTCCTGGCCAAAGAAGTAATGGAAAAGTGTTCATTGATTCACGAATCCAAACTACGCGAGGTTGAACAATTAATTTATTATTTACAAAATCGTCGGACCAACGATACCACTACAAGTAATATAACATAATCTTTATGCTTATATAGTATTGTAAAAATTGATTTAATTTTTAAAACTTCTATAGGTAGTGACAATAATTCTCACCCACCAAGGCCAGCATCAACAAATTCAATGATTACAGAAAATAGTGAAGTTGAACGTGCAGTTATTAGTAATGTTGACAGTTATATTGAATTATTATATGAGGAAATACCTGGCAAGATTAAAGGTTCATCATTAATTTTACAATTAGCACGGATTCCTGATAATCTTTTGGAATTGACAAAAAATGGTAAAATTTTTGTATATATTATATATATATTTTTTTTATAAATAATTTTATGAATTATAGACACAATATGCAAAATTGTGATAAATAGTATATATTGCCATGAAAAATGTTTCATTAATTGTGTCAATAATTGTAATGGGATGTTTTTTTTCTTTGATATAGAATCATTATTAAGTGCATTAGCTCGAGTTCTAAGAGAAGATTGGCGGCGCAGCATAGAACTATCTACAAATATCATCTATATTTTCTTTTGCTTTTCAACATACAGCCAATTTCATAATATTGTGCTCGAATACAGAGTAAGAATACACTTGAAATATATTAGAAAATCTAATATTTTAATGTAAACACACATTTCTTTTTTTGTAGATTGGTTCTCTTTGTATGGATATAATTGACTTTGAATTACATCGCTACGATCAGTGGAAGGAGGATATGGAAAAACGTCGGAAGCAGTTTGAAAACACTACTGGTTTAACATTTTTCCCAATGGGAAATAATGACAACTGTGATAGGAAGATTAGGATCATCGACGATATTTGGAATATGGAGGGTCCATTAGATTATGAAGTCAAAAGACGATCTGCGGATGTATCCATAACTGTATCTGAGAGCGACATTAAAAAGTTAAAAGAAGAACTTGAAAAAAGTCGCAAAAAATTTAAGAGTTTAACTAAGAAACAAGAACAACTGCTGCGAGTTGGATTTTATCTACTTTTAAACATTGCTGAGAATGCTATGGAAGTTGAAAGAAAGATGCGTAAAAAGAATGTTATCGGAATGTTGATTAAAACATTAGACAGAACTAATACTGATTTACTGATATTGGTTGTCACATTTTTGAAGAAATTATCTATCTTTCGCGAAAACAAAGATCTTATGGTACTTGAAACTTTACTTAAAACTTTATACTTAAAACTTTAAATATTTCATATAAATATAGCGTTCATAATTTGTAATATATGTAAATAATATATAGATATACATATATAGATATACATATTTATATATATTTACAGGCAGAAGAAAATATTATAGACAAATTACCAAGACTTTTACAAAATAATAATCCTGATCTTGTATTGAGCACTTTAAAACTATTATTTAATCTTTCTTTCGACATTAAACTGAGAGCGAGAATGATTAGAGTTGGTATGTTACCAAAATGGATAAAATTGCTTAGTCAAGGTAGGAATTGTGTTTATAAAAATTCGAAAATAATTATTCTTTACATAAAAATTCTAAATTTTTTATATATAAAATTTTACACAATAATATTGTTATGCTTATAGCTGATGTAAAAAGTAAGAGCACAATTCTGGGACTGCTCTATCATGCCAGTATGGATGACAAAGTAAAATCAATGTTTACAAATACGGATTGCATTCCTATGGTATATATGCAATAAATCTATAAAATTTATATATATATATAAATTTAAGAAACTCTTAAAAAGGGTTTCCCTATCATTTTATATATAACATATATATATATATATATAATTTGTTTAGATAATAAATATGATATTAAATTGCGACGACGAACACATAAGATCTGAAATAATAGCACTGGGTATAAATTTAGCTATTAACAATAAGAATGCGCAACTGATGGTGGAAAATAACCGTTTGCAAGGTCTTATAAAAATTGCATTCAGAAATCAAGATTCTCATGTAATGAAGATGATTAGAAATATTTCTCAACATGATTCGACAAAAGAAAATTTTGTCGTGAGTTGAAGCTTTAACATTAAGATTATATAATACAACAGTATCATGTTTTAATTCGATATTTATTCATATCTATTTAGGAATTTGTGGGTGATTTTGCTATGGCTTTAACTCAGTCTGATTCTCAAGATTTTGTATTAGAAGTAATTGGTGTATTAGGCAATTTAGAATTGCCTGATTTGGATTATTCTCAAGTCATTCAACGTTGTAATCTTATACCATGGATTCGCAATAATTTAGTCCCAGGTATAACTTTTCTCCCTTTCTCTCTTTTTGTCTCATCTCATTAGATTTTTTCGTGCTTGATATCAAAATAGAATTGAAATGCATTGAAACATATTTCAGTTTATTTTATTTATATTTGCAGGTAAGACACAAGACGATTTAGTTCTCGAGGTTGTCATATTTTTGGGTACTGCGGCTTGTGATGAAGATTGTGCTCGTTTGTTGTGTAAGGCTGATATACTTCTCTCTCTCATCGAGCTTTTGAAAGGTATGTATTCAAGTGGATGCATACATATAAAGATATATGTGAATTTATACAAAGATATATATGAATTCAATATACAAATATTTATTTAAAAAAAGAAAGGCACTATATCTTTGTCATATAAAATTACAGCTAAGCAAGAAGACGATGAAATGGTTTTGCAAATCATTTATGTTTTTTATCAAATTGCAAAACACGATTCAACACGAGATTATTTGATTCGCGAGACTGGTAATGGTAATAATCAATTTCCTTAATTATTGAGCCTTGTTAAAGATCTGAAGAGTAAAACAATATCTTGTTAATATTTTTAAACAATCTCTGTATGAATATAAAAGATTGTGATTGCATTTGCAGAAGCTCCTGGATATTTAATCGATTTAATGCATGATAAAAATCCTGCAATCAGAAAAGTCTGTGATACATGTTTAGATATCATTGCTGTAAGTAACTTAGAGAGAAATATCTTTTATGCAATTTTCTTTCCTTATTTTTATAAATTTGTAAACAGCATCTTAAATAATAAATGTCAATTTTTTTAATTCTAGATGTGCGACAAGAATTGGGCGGCGCGCATAAAAGTGGAAAAGTTTCGGTCGCACAATCAGCAATGGCTGGAAATGGTTGAATCAATAGGATCAGATTCGACCAATCATTTGTTACCAGATGACGATGATAGTCTATCTTCGTTTATCAGTGGTGACCTATTAAAACATACTATACTATTTCCCTCTGGTAATACCTATTTTCTTTCTTTTCATGAAATTATATCATTGTTTATCACATATTCTTACAATAGACTGCCGTGTTTGTATAGGTAATGCAGCATCATTTAATACGGATGATGGATTTTCAATTATGAAAAATTCATCGGAATCGTCTGAAAATCCTAGTCGGCCTGTCAGTAGGTATGCGAATATATTTGATATCTTGGTGCAACCATTAATTCAGATGTAATTGTAACACTGCATGATGGAAATTAATTATATTAATTATATTATAGGTATCGAGATCTCGATGACATTGGCGAACTCGTGGCTCGTTCTAAATCTCGCATGTCCATTGGTTCAGGTATAGAAGATTTATATTACAATTCTAGAATGAAATTCAATGATACAGATAGTTCTCACGTATTAATATAAACATTAATCCCAATGTTCTGATGTAGATATATGACTTAACTTTTCAAAGATACTTAGGACATTTTACATTATCTGAACATCACATATGTTTGATGTAAAAAGACAAAAAAAAAAAGAAAAAGAAATGTTTGCTATACTATTTACAAAAATATGCCTGCTCGAACCAAAGATTTTATTATATACATATATGATAGACTGCTTTGATCTCATAGTCAAATATTTTTTTTTTTTTTAGTATTTTTTATTTATTTTGTTTTATATATATTTATTTATAAGCGTCGAAGCGCTTTATATTAATGCATAGTATACTATTATGTTGCAATAATTAATAGTATGTTAAGTCTATATATTCGGATGTCTTTTATCTTGTGATAGGATCTTAAACAGTCGGAATAGTATAATATATGTGATTAAATGTAAAATTAGCATTTACAATCATTTTAATCTCGTGTAGTATTTATATATTGTTAATATAAAGACAAGTGGTGTATGAAAATATCGAATGTTTTAGAGTAAAATAATGGGATTATTTCATTTTTATTTATTCATTACATATGATAAATTATGCAATAATTTTTATATAGATACATATATAATTTCATATATATATAATCAGATAAATACTGATTATGTTTGTCTTTTGTCATTTTTCATTACACCTCTTGTCTCTTTGTGTTATTAATTTATCGTATTTATTAATATATAAAATAGTATTTTATTATATATTATAATAAAAATGCATGACTTGTAGCTATTAATTCTATCTTCTTCGTGATAAAATAAATTACGATACGAATTTCAGAGTTTGTCAGTTAGCAATTTATTTTAAAAAATAATCTCCTTTTAATCCACATAATGTTCTCTTCTCTTATTAAAATTATCAAATATAAATTATTCATTTCATTTAAAATTTTCCAAATTTACTGACATGTTCTGAGTTTATTATTAGAGCTGAGACTTTTCCGTATAATGGATTCACCTGTAGGTCGAAATATGATAGTATAACTGTTGTCTCCATCAGTGAAAAACGCATGTTCTTTTAAATCCCAACTGGTAGGGCTGTCTGCAAATCCTTGTACATCTAAACTAACCCATGGTAAAGTCTTTCGTGATAACATATATTCTTTCAATGCATTATACATCTCGTGCATCTTTTTTCGTGTAAAGAATCCAGTCCATTGTAAATACTGCACTTGTCCAATATCTATAGAAGGTGAAGGAC
Source organism: Prenolepis imparis (assembly GCF_030444845.1). Classification (NCBI taxonomy): domain Eukaryota; kingdom Metazoa; phylum Arthropoda; class Insecta; order Hymenoptera; family Formicidae; genus Prenolepis; species Prenolepis imparis. The sequence continues at coordinate 12,930,156 of NW_028141168.1, read as the reverse complement.
ATTCATATGTGTTTACATAACTATCCATTTCTCCATTAGAGCTAAAAATATAGTAGCTTTTATTATTATATTTCTTTAACATTCTCCTATTAATCATGGATGAAGAAGTATTATTTTAAAGTACAAATTAACATACAAATCACCACCAATGCTAAAGACTCCAAGCCATTCAAAAAATTTATCCAAATTATATCCTTCTTGAAGAGTGGGTATTGTTATTGAATATTTAGTCTTTTGAAAAAATGTTTGACGACAGAGATAAACATTATAATTGCGTGTGTAGAACCATTTTGCTATCGATGATGGACATAAATCAGTTCCTGAAATATTTAAATAATAAAGTTAGAAAAGATATATGTATGAAATATTATAAGAGGAAGGACGAAAATATACATACTTGGTGGATCCCATGATACTATAACTTCAAAACTCTGTTTGAGTCGTTCTAATGCTATTCGAGTTCTTTCGTAGTTCTTCTTACCAGGAACAAAATTTTCATCTTTCAGATTAATTTTTACCACTGATAATGCATATGTATTTTCGCCGAGAAAAAAAATGTTCAAATATATAAAACATGTACATAAAATGTATGTAGATTACAGAATAGAATGCCATGTAATTTTAAGATTTAATTCATTGCTATTTTTCTCTTACACTTACCATAACGTGTATGAGGTTTACGATCAAAGAAAGATGCTTTTCCTTCTAAACCAAGTGCTTGATAATCTTCAGTTATCAAAGAAAGTAACAAGTATCCAGTTGGAGTTACACAAATAGAATTTTGCAAATCTATTTTATTTTCTATTGTCAGAAGGCTGACCTCTCCTGAAATATGAAATGTAGATATCAGTAAAAGTATAAATCTAGAATTAAAGAAATAATTTTTTAATTCAATGTCAAAAGAAGAAAAAATTATTATTCTTTAAAAATGAGTATGTGCTTTATTTCAAAATATCACAACAATATTATATTTGTAATTATAAAACGCAATTGTAATAAAAAGAGAAAATCAATAACAGATATATGTGCTCACCTTTCTTAACAAAAGCTTCAATAAATTCTCCATTTATGAGATCACAGACACGCAGCCCATTTATCCGATAATAATCCGTGTCCTCCGACAGACAATTCCTTAGAGTGTCAGGAACAGTGACGGTGTCAGGAAGTACCACAGATATCTAAACAATATAGAAAACATGAATCAACCTTAATTGAAACTTAAAAGTTGCATTTTATAAAACAAAGATTTACAAGCTTACCGAATGATTGAAATAATGAGTGTTCATCACTGCAGGTATGTCTGCTTTTGTAAAATTTTTCCTATCCACGGATATATAATGTCGCGGTGGTTTAAAATCCCATGTCTCTGGGCACAACATGTTGACACAATGCTAATATTATTATAACGTGATTTTTCTTCTTTTAGCAAAAAGAAAATCCCATAGATCTAGATTCTTCTGGGTATTCCAAGTTGGACACATGGTGTATAGACATTTTAATCGGTTCATCTAACCTTACCCGATTTAACCTGTTTTGCTACTTCTAGTAGTCTACTAATATTCGCAAACTTACATTAAGTGGCACAAGAGCCTCGGTAGCGCAGTAGGCAGCGCGTAAGTCTCATAATCTTAAGGTCGTGAGTTCGATCCTCACCCGGGGCATATTTTTTTTAAATTTTTGTACCATTTGTGAAAAAACAAATAAGAACTGCTAACAATAAATATATATCATAGTATCTATATTTGCATATGTTGTATATTGTATATAATATAAATTATATGCAATTGATATTAACTATATTTTATATATTACGAACACAGAGCTGGAAATGAGAAAAGAGATTTATAAATAAAAAAAAATTTATTTTTCTCTCTTATAGTAAAGTATCTAAATAAAGTAGTGAAATTAATTTAATAATTAATCATTTTTATTTTCGCCTCTTCCTGGACTCATTAGGATTTCTTTTCATCCAGTATTTAACAGCACCGTCCGGTCTTATGCCCAACATAGCCGACTTGGAATTTATATCACGCATGACGAATGGAGAATATCCAGCTATGTAATCATCATCGAGTGGATTGTTTTTGATGCGCGCCAATCGTGACGTATGTTGCTGTGGCATTGGTTGATCCTCGCACAAAATGGGATTGTTTGCATGTTTTCCACCTTTTGGCATTGGTAATGGGAACTAAAAAAATTTCGTCAATTTTAGTTTTTATTGTGTGTAATTAAATCGTAAGGATTAGTTAGGAATTGATACAACATACCCTCTTTCCTTTTGCTGAGAGAGGTTTCCGAAAATTTATATGCATTTGTTGTTTTCCGTTCTCATCTAACGTGACTTCTACCTTCTTCAGTGTCTTATTACCACAATATGGACAGAAGATTTTTGTCATGATGCTAGTGGTCTTAAAACAGGCATAACATCTAAATATGAATGTTCGCATCTGTTTGATCACTCTGCCATCTAATGCAACTACATTCAGTCCCATTTGCATAAGTACATTCTGCATTGCAAAATCCATTGTTAAGCACGCGACAGTAGCACTCTTCTCCTCGAGAATCTCCGAAACCATTTTCTTTTTTACGTCGGCAATGTTTCCTTGTGAAAAAAATTAATTTTTAATTATTAATATTCACAAATATATAAGAGATTTTTACACTTATATATTCTGATCAGATTTAATTGATTTAATTTTAGGTTTACCTGGTGTGATCCAACCACTGTCATCATCATCGTCATCGTCATCCTCGATTGATTCTACATCACTGTCTTCATCTTCGGATATTGTGTTAACTGGAGCAAGAATTTCATCGACAGCGTGTTCACCCTCACCATCAACTTCTAAATCTGTCGGATTGCATTTCAATTCAGCAAATTTCTCAGTTAAGTCTTCTGTTTTATTATCTTCAATATCTGATTCTGCGGTTTCATAATCTGATTCTAATTCATCTGATGATCCATCAGATGCACACAGAACAGATGATTGCTCTTGCTTTTCTATATCATTCACTGTGTCATTTACTGCTGATTTTTCTGTGATCTCTATGTGTGTGGAGTTTTCTTTTGTTTCATCTGTTCTTTCCACATTATTTAAGGAAGTCTCTTTATTATCTGCATTATTATCCGCATCTAATTCTGTTTCTTCCTAAATAAAAAAAATATATATTAATAGAGAAAATTGTCACATTATATATATGTGTTGTGTGTGTGTGTATACATGAATTTATGTATGTATAGAAAATATCTTACTGTTTTCTTTGGCATATAAAAACCAATTGGTAGTTTAAGATCATCTCCACATGGTTTATCTTCCGTAGACGCAATGGTCCTTATTGTTGGAGCATCTTTCAAATGTGCTGTCCCAACTTTTTCTTTTTCTAACTGATAAGTAAGGGCAATTACTTTGATGTCTGTAGCAGACAAACTGGTATAATCACCACTTTTCTTAGAAAATTCAGTCACTGCAAATATATTAAAAATATGTTAATGTCAGAGTGACCATATAGAAATATAGCTATATATATATTAGTATAAATATGATACAATACAAAACATTATCAAATTTGCTGTTACATGTATCATTAGTGAAACATACTAATTTTATTTCTCATGCCAGCAGTAAGTTTTTAAATTTGAAAGAATATTCAAAACGAAAAAAATAATTGAATACAGTATATTCTTAACACAGTACACATGATGAATGCCATTAATAAACTTTAATTACCAAATTTAATGTTTTCATTGAAAGCCTCTTGAACTTTCAAGTCGTACGGTAATACAACCAGTCTTCGTAATTGCCTTTTGCTCGTGATTTCAACGACGACTGCTTGTTCCGTTAAAATATTGACTCCGATGTCCTAAAATAATATTTTTGAGTATTTTTAATATTTCTGTTAATCCTGTTAAAATCGCTATAAGGTTAGAACATATTTTCATATATTAAATAAAAACTATAATTTAAATAAAATTACATCGATTTAATATATATTTTATATACATAACCTCACAATTAAAATAATGTTCGCATTCATTTAGATTTACACATATATATATATATATATATGTTTATTTTATTTAATAAATACCTGCAAAGCAGCATTCCTTATAAAGGCACTTGTATCAACAATTAAATATTGTATTTTATTTTTATTATCCATGATAGATCTTTCAGCACGCGTTCTTCTGATTCAAAGTGGGAAAAAGTGACTATTTAAAGATCTGCTCTTTTCAGCCGAACTGGCTGCACTAATTCAGAGTTTATCTCTTTCCTTCTAATGTGGAGTGAAAAAGATAAACTCTGAATTGGTGCAACCAGTTCAGTTGAAAAGAACAAACCTCAGGTTTGTTCTTTATTGCTGAACTTTCTGCACTAGTGTACACTAGTTCATGCTAACGTCACGTGACCAAAAATAAAGATACCAATTCGTCAATTTTGGTCACGTGACGTCTTTTGACGCTAAAAATGAGCGTCGAGCGTCAGCATGAAAAGGCACCTTTAATGTTGGCAACATTCAACATGCGACCAATGAATTGTCAACAGTTGTCAAATAAGCTGTAAAATGTGATATAATATTTATACATATATATAAAATAATGTTTATAAAAGTTTTAGAATGAAAAAGACATATTAAATGTAAGTATTTAGATGACATTAGTGCATTTACATTACACTCGAAGATATCTTTTCCATTTAAAGATGCTCTTTTAGGTTACAATCTCCTGTTTATGGACATATATATGTCCATGTATTACTTGCGTAAGCACATACACGGGTATTCCCGTATCAATCTGGATGAAGAGTTTGATTTTTTACGTCGTAAAGGATTTTCCTATCTGATGGCATGATGATGCTCGAGAGATACAGTCTACTTCGTCAAGAGTTTCTCAATATAGCTAAGTCATTTATTGACAGCAATGTCTTGGACGAACTGAAACAAAATTTCGCACGCGATATCGATTCGAAACGTAAATTAAGCAAGGTAACGGATCTGCAAACATTAATAAGACTGCTAGAGAAACGGAATATTATTAGTTATGACAAAATAGAACCATTGCAATACATATCAAAGAAATTTGTTGGCGATTCAAGATTGGAAAATAGTCTGCATGATTATGAAAATTGGTTGGAGACTGTGCCGCAGTTACATTTGTATAATATGTATCAAAGTGATGAAGGTGAATGTTTTTTTAATGATATTTATGTGCTCATGATTCATTTTATTAGACATATGTATAGCATGACAAAGCAGTTTTAGTGCATTGTATAATGTTGCAAAATTAATTTGTTTAAAAATCCCTTAATTATAATTTGTTAGGAGAATGTCTAATATAGAACAAAAATTTGAGGATTGTTTTAAAAGTAGTATGTTGTATCGGGTGATATAAGTTTTTACTTATTTTAAATAAATTACATGATATGATGTTAAGTTAACAATTTTTATTCTGTTACAGTTTCAATATCATCAACAATCTCAGAGTCCACATCTAATTCTAACTTATCTCAATATTTATCAGCAATAGAAAGATCAGCTGAGTCACTCAGTCAAATTACACAACCATTACATTGTTGTCTTGAGCAGGAAGAAAGAAACAATAATAAAAGAAAATTGCTACAACAAACAGGTTTGAACATCTTGTTTTCTTTTTTTTTGCATGTACACATATATATATATATATATATATATATATATATATAAAATATATAATATATATATTTCTTCTTTTTCAAGTGATATTGCAACTCAAAGACAGACTGGGTCGATCCTGGAGAGATGTAGCTAGACATTTAGATATTAGAGAATGTGAAATTGATGCTGTACAAAGCAAATATCCTTACGATTTGAAGGAACAAAGTTATCAAGTAAGATTATGTATATATTTATATCAATATATACATGTATAACTACATGTTTAAAACAAAAACAAATTACATTTGAAATTATGATATTAAAATATGATTTTTGTTCCAAGATTTTGCAAATTTATATATCGCAATTCGACACCGAGCGATGGGCGATAAATTTAATACGTGCTTTGGAAAAAGGAAGACGTAGAGATCTTATGGAACTTGTAGAAGAATTAGTATTGAAAAATACGAATATATGATGTATAGAAAATTTTTTCATACATTTCTGTGTCCATAGAGTTTGCTTTTTTCCCTGACTTTATGTCTTAATCTACTAAACTTAATATATTTTCATAGATACATAGCATACGTGTAAAATAAAGAATTCAATTTAATCATAAAGAAGTTTTTTAGATGATACAAATATGTATATATTTATATAATTAATGAAAAAATGTTAACTGACATAGTATGTAACTTATTATTTTAAGATATTTCTGGACATTGTATTTAATGTTTTAGTGTATAAAGAAAGGAGAGACGTATTTAATATATGTACACAGTTTGTGTGATGTATAGATCTTGCCTTACTGAATATCAACTTCAAGTATTGTTTCAAATAATCAAGGAAAAAAAAAAAGATAAAATAATGATTTTGATATTTTACTAGAGATAGATTTGAATAAATCAGATATCCGCCAGGCGAGAGTTAATAAAATGTATATCAGAAAAATATTACAAATTACAAGAATTTATTTGCTGAAAGATAAAGTTGCGTGAATCACATCTAAGCATATAATTTTATTATGACCACATACATTATCGGTCATGAAAAAATACAGCAGCCTGCGCGTATCTCCTTAAACTAAATCTAAATTACACACACTGTGTACATCTTTATAAAACTAAATGTATATTATTTTCTCTATCTTCAATTCAATTTCAATTTACTTTAGTTACTTGAATCCAAAATATATTTATTAATTTTCACTTAATCTTTGTCATTATATGGAAACATGGCTACAACAATGATATAACATGCTTTTAATAACAAAGTTTAATGTTTTGTAGTATAATGCAAAGAGATATTTCCACTCATAATTATATTATTAATATTTCATCCAGCAATTCTTGAAACAATTATATTAATTAATAATAATTCATCTAGCAATTTTGGAAATTAATATCTTAATGAACAACTTAAGGGTGATATAATAAATTTGGCAATATTTTAAAGTGTATATGTATTTTTTGTTTGACTGCCAGCTTTGATCATAGTATCTTTATGCACTTGATATCCCATAGTCGTTTTAGATGTAATCCTCAATCTTTCCTTCAGTTTGCGACTGAAATAAAAATAATATACAAGATAATACATTGACAAGATCTTAATAATTCGTTAATAGTTACATAAAAAATATCAATTTAAACATGTACCCAATTTCCATAACACTATCCGCGCAATCTGCATTTGATGTCCAGATACCAAGTTTGTCTCCCTTTGGCCTCACATTTACTACAGCTCCGCATACATCATCAGAGTATTCGTTGAAGGCTTCCCCAATCATACAAAGCAAAATTTCTAACCAAAAATTATCTAGATCTGTGGTTCTTTGTTTCTTATCTAGATTTATTAACCACCGTCCGCCACATTTATTCTGATCGTCTTCCCACATAGGCCGAATTCCTTGCTTAAACATACTATAGTCACAGCCCTGTCTTAATTCAGAGGCTGTCTTTATGTGGTTGTACAAGCTGCGCATGAAAAGAAATTTGCCTTTGTTGATTCACAATACATATATAATATACTGACATATCTTTTATATGCGACAAAAGAGAAAGAGAGATGCACCTCCAAAAATCCTCCGCTGTATCAAAACTAGTTATCTCTCGTTGACTCTCTTCCCATGTCTTATTCCTGTCGGGCTCGTAATACCATAGGGTCCAAGTGTTTTGCAACGGATGCTTGATCAAGTATTCGGGCGGGAACTCACCGGTATTTGTTACTTCGGTGTTTTGCTTGCGATCGATTTCCTAGAAGAGAACAAAAAAAATGTTTTAGAAAATATTATAATATTATTATTATATCGAGAGATCGTAGAGATTCGCGTTTATGTCGACCTTATGACCTGTACGTTAATCTATACAATCGCTATTACCGTGCGCATTTCTTTTCCTCTTTCTCTCCCTCTTTCGTTCTCTCTCAATTCTCGCATAGATTTCCGGCAATTACGCGATTATTTATAGAATATAAAACCGCTGAGGGGCGAACACTTTTACGAAGCGTTACAGCTTTTGCGGCTCTAGGATACTTATTTCTACATAAGGAATATTCGGTAACGTGGGAAAGAGGGGAGAAGGACGCGGAGGGAAGAAGGATATGGAAAGCTCCGGAAGAGAGAGAGTATCCTGCTCGTCTTGTGTGCGCGAAATCGGAGGATCGTTCTCTCGTCGATAAATCTACGAATTATCCGGACCCCTCGATCCTTACGTTCGCGCTGTAAATACCTCGATTTCCTCGGAAATACTCGTAGCCATGTCACTCCAATATGCACGCACGCTCTGTGAAAGCCGCGAACCGCCAGCAGGCGCATCTGTGTGTGATTTCGCAATATTCTCTCTCTCTCGCTCCTCTGCGGTCTATTCGATGCCCGACTCTGTTCGCACCGTCCCTTCAGCGGAAGAAAAAGGACAGCTGTTCCACTTTCTCCGCGATGCGGACGAGCCTTTAGGACTATCGCAAGTCTGTCGAACGTCGATTGGCTGTCGCCTAGGGAATTCCTAGGGTTTCTTGCGATATCAGCCAATCATATTCGACGAGGCTTGTCACGTGACGAATGTAGTGGCATCGGTGTGTTCTTTGAAATGCGATACGGCTGTGTAACTTCAATATTTCATTTCGGATGTTGCAAAGGAAGAAAGACGAAAGAGGAAAAATTCGAGCAAAGCACAATAGGTGTAATTATAAAACAAAGGTTCAAGATTAAAAACAATTTCTCATCTAATCAGTCTTGAAGTTCGAAGAAGAAAAACGCACAGAAAATGCACAGAAAATTTTCTCTCATTTGGGATGTATTCAATATTTGTTCATCGTGTTTTAATATTTGCGTATCGTAAGTAATGGTTAAAAAAATCGTCGATTAATTTAATATTTTGCATACAAAAGCATGTTATTGTGAATCTTTAATCTTTCACACATGAAAAAAAAAACACATTTATTTCGAATCATCATTACTGCCAAACAACGCAGTTCCTGAATAATCGAACGACGATTATAATACGGTGATTAATGACTACATATACATGTATGTATATACAAATAACACGTGTTTTTGCAGTCCAGTTCCACGCTTTTTATCGCCGTCACGTGTACGCATTCGCGAGAGAGTCGCGCGATGGAGATTCAAGCTATTGATCGGCAATGGCGGATCGTGCACGTGAGAACGCGTACGCAAGTGTATCGTGATCGAGAAGTGGGAATTTGAATCCGACGATCGATCGCGCGCGCAAGCGAGGCCCGCACGACGGCGTAGGTGCACCTTCGCGGAGTCGCGAAGATCGTGGTCGCGTGTGGTCAGCCAGCGCAACGAGGGACGGCGCAAATTTCGCGATGTGATAAGATGATGATGAAGAGAATGATAATGAAGAGAGTACGTATGTTTTTTTTTTTCTTTTTTTTTCTTTTTTTCTCTGCGCGTCCCCGATGCGGGGCGAAACCAAGCGTATAAATCGTCGTCGTCGTCTGTCATCACCCAGCGTTTACCATTATGTCCGCGTCCGCGTGTGCACTTAATGTCATCGGTCGTCGCGTTGTCGCGCATTTTGTCGCGGATCGATATATAGCTTGAGAGGGGAAAAGAAAGCGGGGGAAGGAGATCCGGGACGCGGGGGAGATAGATGCGGGTGGATACGCGTATATATAATAATGAATTGCATAATCTTGTAATTTCGCGTCAGGGTCGGGTCAGGGTCGTTCTTGTTTATTTATTTCTTATAAAAATCGTCGCGCGGTGGTTGGCACGCCTGGGCCTCCATCGCTCTTTTTCCCGTGAATATGTTTGTTGTTATACACTGGTGTTTACATTGTAACTCGAGAGATATTGTCACCTTATAAGGACGAATCGAATCGAATCGAGTATATCGTGCAGTGATGTATGAAGCGTTGAGACGCTCGGTAATATTTGTTCTCTCCGTAATGCTTTGGAATTTTTTTTTTCTTTTTAATTTTGCAACGTTGTTCTTTTAGGTTAGCTTGTCAATGTTGATATTTACAATATTTACATACATACTCCATACTTGCTCCGATATCATTCACGCGATAAAACGATCGAACTGTTTTAACGAGATGCTTCTCGATTGTATATATATATGTATATTTGTATATCTCGCAAATGTTTCTTTGTTTTAATTCATAATTTCTTAAACTTTCAGGTATCGGAAAAAGACACTGAAGCCAAACATACCTTTGTTAAGCAAGAGTCTATAAATTTTGGATACGATGCTGCCTCGTATGTCAATTATTCTTCATCGTCCTCTCCTTCCACTGTCACTCAACCTTTACCTGGACAACCACCCTTGCCACCTATGCCACCGCCACCAAGCGGAGTTCCACCTCCGCCTCATGTATTTGGACCAGTGCCTTCCCAAGTCGCTCCCATTCAAGCATGGGCACATCCGCATGCTCCATGGCAATGGATAACACAGCAAACCTCCCCTATACCACCACCAACTCCGCGTGAAATTACTAATACTTTTCAAAGAGAAATGCCTTTAAGGGGTAACTATGTACGTCGCGAACGATTTAGTCACAACAATAGAAGCAATATGTATGTTCAGAGGAATAATTTTCATCGTAAAAATAGAAGGTTGGCGCGATTCGGGCAGTCGCAGGGTCAATTTGATCAGGCCACATACTTTGCAAACGCAGCACTGACGGGTAGTCTCGGTTTAGAATGGCAGAGAAATAATTATACCGCGACAGCGAATGATGCTATAATAAACCACATGACCGTACCTTTACCTAATCATCCTATACCTCCCATTCCACCAGGAATCGTGACTAGCAGGCATAGCGAAGAAACAGAAAATCGAGATGTGAAAACTGTACTGATTATTATACTTCAAGTACTGCATAAATTTTGAAGGTAAATAATGTGATGACATTTTTCAGAAGGAAGTTATAGTAAAGAAGAATAAACCAAGGAAACCAATGTCCCAAAGTTATCCCAGTAGACCGTGGAATAGAGAGGACGCGGAGAGAGCGTTGAAGACTGAAAACGAATATAACAAGAAAAATAAGATTAATGCGCAAAGCTTAATAATTAAATTTCCCGATCCAGATCTAAATAAAGACATTGTTAGATTATTTCACCCTGGTATACAAAACATACATTTTCAAAGTCCAAGCGGGCCGAGATACTGCTTCATCCAAATGGCAGAGAATGTGAATATCGACGAAGCTATAAAAGATTTGGAGAAAATTCAGTTTGGTGTAGGAAATCTGAAAGTCGAGAGAAAGTCGTTGAGAGACGAGGATAATCCCATGCCCGAAGAGATAGATCCTTATACTTTATACATAGGAAATTTGCCCGAATCTGTTAATGTAAACGAGGTGAAAAGTAAATTTCCGACAGCACGAGTAGATGTAGGATACGCGCAAAAGATGAGAAATACCCGGTTAGTTGTGAGATTTATATATTATATATAAATATGCATATGATTTTTTACGATTATATTATACTTATGGATATTTTTGTATTTTGTTATAGATATGCTTTTATAAGATACAATAGTGTAGATGAAGCGATATCGGCTTATAAACAAGCGCATGATTTGATGTGGGACACGAGGAGTATCATTGTTAGATTTAGACGGCAGCGAGGTAATGCTTGTCTTCCTGGAGAACCTAAGCCTAATGTTAAGAAAGTTAAAGAAGAGTCGAGTAATGCTGCGCAAGTGAAAAAGGAACAGAATCACATTGACTTTAAGCCTAACGTTAAGAAGATGAAGGAAGAAGGAAATAATGCCAATCAAACGAAGAAAGATGACAAGATTAATCACGCGGATAAATCGTTGACGAATCAACAAGATGCAAATAGCGTTGAAGCGCGACTGCAAGATAATTCTAATAAGGCACAAAATAAATCAACCTCGCAAGTTCAGGAACAAAACGCAAACTCTCATCCCTCTGTGTTACCGACTTCGATTACATCAGCTAAAACAGCACAAGAGCAACAACAGCAACCCTGGGTAATATATATGAAATCAATGTTATTAAATTGTGATATACTTTGCAATTATATATGAAATTCATCAGTTTGTATACTATTTGTCATAAAAAACGATTCGATTAATAATTTTTTCTTGTATAGACGTCGCAACCTTCTCAGATACCTTCGGCATCGGAAGCTCCACCACCATGTCCAACGGAGGCAGAGGCTGTCAAAGAAACGATGATGCTTAGCGAGATCAAAGAGGAACCTCCAGATTATGTAGAAATGGATACGTCATGTATGCAATCGGACGACGACGACGACGACGACGACGATGACGACGACGACGATCACGATGATGACAACAATGAAGACGATGATGATGACAACGAGGAGCCGGATGACACTGATGATGAGGAGGATGACAACGAGGACGATTTTGACGAGGATATTGATAATGAGGGAACTATAATTTTCGAAAAGCCACCAGAAACACTACATGATAATGAAGATGAATCAACCGATGTAAGTTTATACCTTTATAGGTGATCAATTATTTCTATTAATTAGAAACTTATATCTTAAGATTGATATACTATATACTAGCTAATTAATATATAATTCTTTGCTCGAAGAATTTTGATACATGCCATATTATTTCAGCACCTCGATCAAATGTTCAGTGAATTGGAGAATATAACAGGTGATATCGGTTTTTTGAAGCATTGAATAATATATCGTTTTAATGCTCATTATCATGCTGACTCGATTTTTATGAAAATTAATTTCATATATAATATGTAAATATCACTAGTTACGTAATATAAACAAATGAGACTGCATGTATTTAAATACGATAGTGTAAGCGATTGCAGAGTCGTGTTAAAGCATTTTGTAATTATCATTTTTTTTTTTTTTTTTTTCAATGAATTTCAATGAATATACCCAAGCTTAAGTATGAAATTATGTAAGCTATTGTATTATTAAAATTATTATTTTGTGTATTCTCTCTGTAGTAATCAATCTATGCATCATTTTATTCAATAGCCCTTTTTACATAGTGAGTGATTATCAATAATATATAATTATTGCCGAATTGCAGAAATATAACGTTTAATATTCTACAAATAATGATTCTTTTTGTGTGTATATATAAAATTATATATATATATGTATATAAAATCATAATGTGAAAAACACGTCTCTTTTGTTGTATATATTTATATAATTGCCATCACACATCTTTGAATACCGGATGCCATCATTTTTGACAATTCAAGGTTGCCATCTACTTCCGTTTGAACTGGCGAGAAAAGGCGGGTAAATGTCTTGCGAAGGCGCGAGGATGCCTGTTGCTTTGTGTTGCTTAGGTTGATTTGCTTCCGCAAGCAGTGTACACGATTTTTCCGCGTTCCTTTCCGCTCAAAGTACTCGAGGATATCGGAATCTGTCAGGCAGAAAGAAACGGCACCATGTTCGAGGCACGTCTGACACAGAGCGCGATCCTGAAGAAGGTTTTGGACGCGGTGAAGGATCTCTTAACAGAGGCGACGTTCGAATGCTCGGACTCGGGGATGCAGGTCCAGGCGATGGACAACGCTCACGTTTCCCTGGTGTCGTTGAATCTCAGGAGCGATGGCTTCGACAAGTATCGCTGCGACCGGAACCTGTCGATGGGTATGAGCATCAGTTGGTGAGTGCAAGTTTGACAGTTTTAGAGGTTATGTAACCTGGGGAACCTTCTAGAAATAGAAATAGAGGCTCCTTTCTCCTTTGACTCTGGCTATATTTTAAGATAAATGATCGTCGAGCCGATTTTTCTCCATCACAATCACGCGAAAATGTTTTTCCAGCATGTCGAAGATCCTACGATGCGCTGGTGCGGAAGACACAGTGACCCTCAGGGCGTGGGATAATCCCGAGAATATCGTTTTTATATTCGAATCGCCGAACAAAGACAAGCTCGCCGAATACGAAATGAAGCTGATCAACATGGATCAGGAGCACCTTGGCATTCCTGTGAGATTCGCTTAGATATAAATAATGAGATATTTTTAAAAAATACATAATTGTATACTTTATTGTATATATTGTATGTATTGTATATTTATTGTTAATGTTTATTATATATTTTAATTGTTTTTATAGGAAACCTCTTACTCGTGTGTCGTGAAAATGCCGTCTTCAGAATTTACTCGCATATGCAGAGATCTGAGCCAGTTTGGAGAATCTATAACTTTTGCCTGTACCAAGGAAGGTATAAAATTTAGCGCAAATGGTGACTACGGCTCAGGTAAATATATTTTACATGTATATTTTAGAAATAGATGTGTGCTGTGGATATAATATATTGTATTTATAACTTGTGTTTTATGTATTTATTAAAGCAAGACGAGTAGAATATTATCAATATTTTCTATAATATTCCATGTCTATACAGTGACAGATTAAAATTGATTTCAATTTGAAACATTGTTAAATGAAAATGTATTTGAAATGTTTATCTTTCTATTTGTTTAAGAACAAAAATTATACTTGTCTACATTTTATTCTTGCCAGGAATATTTTTATTATAAATATTTGATTATCGAAACATTGTAAAGATATTGAATAATTAAATACAACTGTATAGAATAAGTTTTGCAGATACATTTATACAGAAAGATACCTGGACAAGAATTGTAAATTTTGTTGATGATTATAATTGTGATACAGAAGATGTTGCATCTTATAAATAGCTTTACTTCTTTTATACTTTAAACCAAATATGCAGAGATCATGATAAATAAAATTCAAATCTTTAATAGTTTGAATTAAACTTTATCGTGAATATAACTGATTTATAAAAACTATTGAGATCAAGAGAGGTACTGATTACTGATAAAAAAATAATACTGATTCTCTATTTTTGTGAATAGTTTTCTGTGAGTCACGCTCACAATAGAGTTAAATTTAAACGATTATTAAATTTAAATTTGATTTATTATGATCCAACTTATACATATTGCTCTTTTCTATTTATTTGCAGCCAATATCAAATTAGCACAGACTGCGGACGCTGATAATGAAGAGGAAGCAGTAATAGTTAACATGCAGGAACCAGTAAAGTTAACATTTTCTTGTCGTTATTTGAATTGTTTTGTAAAGGCTGGTCCTCTTTGCAATCAAGTTCAACTGTCCATGTCTGACGATGTGCCTTTAGTATGCGAATATAAGATTGGAGATATTGGACATATCAGGTATTACCTGGCGCCCAAGATCGACGATGAGGAGGAAAATTAAAATAAGAAATAAAATGTTCGTATACACTATAAATTGTAATTATCGGTATCATATTAAGTTACTTATTGCTTTGGAAAATGTTGTGTTCTAGTACTTTTTTTTACATATTTATCATATTTATTTCAATAGAAAAAGATGAATCGGCTTGACACGTTAATTCTAATAAGGGGACAATACCATACATGTATTTTTTAATGGAGAGAAAATTAAATATTCCGTATTCAATATTGAGGTACAAGTAACGCAAAGTTAGGTGTACTTTTAAGGTAATATATTATTTGAATTTTACATTTAAAAGTTATTTGGCTTGTCACAGTGCTAGCGTAATGCAGAATTGACACTAAAATTTATAGTAGAGTGACACAATGATTAATATAGCAAAATAGTGTCATCCACTTAATCAATATTCACATTGTTACTGTTCCAGAGACTGTGACAGTATTTTGATAATATCGCATTGTGTTTTTTTTTCTTTTTATATGTAAGAAGAACTCAATATATCTCCAAAAAATTTGATAAATTTTTAAATATTATATATTATATTCTTATATCCTAGCCTAGATCAAAGTTCCAAGTTTTGCTTAATCTTATCTCTTATACATTTTTGTGTATAAGCTATTTTAATATAAAAATACATAATTAACTTACGAGCTGAGGGAATAAAAGGGCTATCATGGATGGAATAGCCTAGAAGTATACAGTTAAATCTTACATAATTTGGATTTCTCGTATAATTACTCTAAATAATTAAGTTAATAATTAATCGTTAAATATCGATTTATACTATAGAATTATTTTACACGCAAGCACTCCTCGATCGGCAGATCTTTATAAGTAATAAAATCATTCAGCATTTATTCTTTTTGTACTTGAACAAAGAAAAAAAAATTTTTTTTTTAAAAGTAACTTTTTTATGCGTGCACTACATTCGAGGGAAAGAGAAACAGTTTAAAACAACAAAATGAGAGCGTTTTGGCAATATTAATCAGCCTCTTTGGTATTAAAGCCCTGATATTGCTTTCTTGTTTAACTCAATCAAAAGTTATTTAACGAGAGAGAGGAGTTCTATTATATATTTTATACACGATTGAAAAGAAGATTATTATATATATATATATATATATATAAAGAACGCGATAATTCTACCCTTTAGAAAAAATAGTTTGTATAGATTTCTCTCCAATATGCATTGGGAATTTTTAAAATGCGCTCAGTTATGTTTCAGTGGAGATTACAACACAGATCTCGATTCTGCTAGTTCCTCGTCACGTCACGTTCCGATTTGGCATCCTTTTATACGTTATATAGATACGCGTTCAGTCTAAATAGACATAATATTGAACATGGATAAGATGCTGTATAGTCTCTCCACGACTGAGACGCCATGCAAAACAGAAATATATGTATACGTTTCGGAAAGGAATGTGAAGAGCCTTTTTAAGCGTTCGTGTTACCATTACTCCCGTATAAGCTGGGATGCACATATTTGTCATGCAGTGTTCTTAAATGCCTCAATAGATTGCTCTTTACGTTGAAGCCTTTTTTGCAATAGGAACAGAGGAAAGGCTTCTCGCCCGTATGCGTTCTCTGGTGGATGACCATCGAGGCGTGGCTCGGGAATTCCTTTTGACATATGTTACATAACTTTTGGTGATTGTGTACCCTCTTGGGCTTAGGGGGCGCCGAATTGTTCATCAAGGCCAGTTGTTCCTCCGTGTGCTCCGTTTGTATGTGACGTACCCACTCCTGCGGCGTGGTGTACATGTTGCCGCATAGATCGCATTTCAGAGGCGGGAAGTCCTTGCTGTCGTCGTTCACGTCGTCCTGAAATCATCGCGTTTCCTCGTTTCACGAAATTTCTGTGATGTTATAGTATCAATCGTAGAATTATATCGCGTAAGAAAATACCTTTCGTTTCTTTCTTCGATTTTCAGTCATGTCAGCGTGCGTGAATTCTATATGTCTCACCCAATCTGATGGCCTGTTAAACGTTTGACTGCACATGTCGCACGTCAATGGTGTATATTCCTCTTCTTCCATATCTCCATCCTCGTCCGCGCTGTGCACAATTTCCTGCGAAGGAAATAATAGCAATTGTTATTGCCTCTCGTCTCTTCGATATATAAAAAGATTGTAAGAATAGTTTTATTTTAACGCACTGGTTTGATATCGATCTCGTGGTCTATCGTAAGCGATTCCGACGGATCGATCGTCTCTTCCCAATCGATCGGCTCATCCTTCACTAACAATTCCAGATTTAGTTCCGTCTAAAGAAAAGAAAACACGAGAAGAATGTTAGATTTTCTCTAGGACGCTTCTCTCTTTTTTTTTATCGCATTACTACAACTAAATCTACAAAAAAATGATGCCTTACGTTATCGCCACCTTCGCTCTTCGATTTGTTCGATTCGACGTCACTGCTAACAGATTTTTTCTTCTTGCCGTTCGTCTCGAGATTTTCTTTGTTTTTATTTTGTTCATTATTTTTGTTCTCCTCCAAGATTTTTTTGCCGTCGGATTCGTTGGTCTTCTCTTCGATAATCTTCTCGATGCTCTTCCTCTCGACCGGCTTCGAGGGTTGTACATTATTTTGGCATGCCGTGGCTGCCTGTTGCGCGTTCTCGACCAACTTTTCGGCGGTCGGTTGTACCAGTTTGATCTTCTGTATCTGCCCGGTTAGCTGCGACGGTTCCCGCTTGTCGCGTTCAATCTTCTGATTGTTCGACTGTATATTTTCCTTCTTACTGCTACCGGTGTTCGATCTCCACAATCCACGTACACGCAATATATCACCGGCTTTCAAGACACCCTCCAGCTGATCATTCGTCACGGTGGCTTCGCCGCTGTACATGTACTGTATCAGGATTTTTAGCGTACGATATCCAATCTCTGTAGGCAGTACCTGGAAAGCACGAAATAACATCATCGAATCGTCTGTATATATATATGTTTTACTTTTAGGTTTTTGAACTGACAATTAAGAGTAAGAAAAAAATATTTGATTATACCAACCACGATTATCGGAGCGTTGGTGTTCGCGCCAAAGTGGCACGTCTGGAAAATGTGACTTAGGTACGACGAGCAAGCCGCGAGGACGAACCGATGAGCGGCCACGTGTCGGCCGCAGGACGTAGCCAGCAAAACATCCGCGAAGGACTCCGAATGAAGCAGCGTCGCGACGGAGCTATGCAGATGCGCTCCGTAGCTGTGCCACTTGAGCTGATAATTTTCCGAAGCAGCGATTGCCATCTTTTCTACATTAGACAAAAGCGATGATGGATTAGACAAGCGTGAAAACATACAAAGAGATAACATTATTATTTAGCGCTATATATATATATATATATATATATATATATATATATAAACGCATATTTCTCAAATTAATTTGTTTAATCGATACAACTGATGTAGAATGAAAATCAAAAAGAGATAATGTATATAATGTTTGTAGAGAGTTTTAATGTACGCCTGTACATTAATTTATCTTAATTAATTTATCTAATCGATACAAGAGTGATGTAGAATAAAAACCAAAGAGAGATCATATATATGTATATATATAATGTTTGTAGAAAATTTTAATGTATTTTTATACGCGATGAGCCTGTTGCTTGACGATATATATAATCTCTCATTGATAAACCGATTAAATTATATAATTTAGCATTGAATTTGTTTTTCGTCAGCATCTCGCGTATTTTTATCTGTATCGATCTATCGTCGTGATTAAGCGATTTCTCCGAAGCGATTATATCTTGCAAGGGTGGTCTAGAGAGAGAAAGGCTACACGTCGCCATGATCGCTCACGTCCGATCTCGAAAAGCGTCGCGATGATCTAGCGAACGATCCGCGTGATCCACGAATTCCTCCTGTCGCCTATTTTAACTTTATCTCTCCACCGCGATTGTATCGCGATAATCGCGTATATATAAACTTGGCATATCAACACACTCCAAAATTGTACAAATCGTTTGAAAAATCGATACAAAAAGGAGAGATGCGACAGAGATGGAATTCTTTCGCAAGAACGATTACAATATATTATTCGAGCTTGCGAGATCGCGGTTTCAATCCTTCACTCACGACTCGAGAACGGAGCTGTGTCTCTCCTCGGTCACGTCGTCGTCGTCGTCGTCGCCGCCCGTATACAGATCAATGCAGGCCGATAAGTCGCGCAACGTGATAAACTCACGCCGCCGCGAGATTATTCCCCGATCTCCATACCTCGCCGCACATTAATCGAATTTGCAAACTCAATCAGGATGCGCAGGCATCCGGGGTTGACCGCCCCGTCCTTTACCGCCGAATTCGCCGATCCGACACGACACCCTTATTCATTCGCACCCTCTCGATGTACGGAGATCGGGGGTCGCGTGTACTATTACGTCGCGAATATATATATATGTATATACACACGTATATGCGAATTACACCGGAAACACTTGGTCGCGCCGTCTCGACACCGACGAGGAAGAGATCCGCGCTTGATATTATCGTTCGCTCGCTCGGGAAAATCGCTCGTGAATCATCCACGGGGAGAAGAAGAGACGCGAAAGAGAGAGAGAATGCGTCGCGACGAACCCTCGATCGCTCTCCCCCCCTCTCTTTCTCCCTCTCTTTTCTCGGTCTGGCCAGACGTCTCCTCGTTTTTGCTCGTTGTCGCGGATTTACCTGAAAACATCGGCGCACACTCTGACAACGATTAGCAGGATTCACTCCGACGATCTCTCTACTTTTGGACGCGCGCGACGATAAATGAATCCGCGGGCGAGACTTTAGGAGACAGAACGTTGACGGGGACGAGCACACTGCGTGCACGAGAGCACGGCGTATCTCGCGCGCGTCGTCGGTGTTTTGAAAGGCGCTTGGCGCGGACAGGACGCACGGGGCACGGGGTAGATACGAGCATCGAACGAACCGCCGCGTAGGGGCCTAAAAATCGATATTTCGGTCTTTGCTCCATCCTCTCCGCGCGCCGTACGGCGCGGCGCGGCTCGCCGGCTTTCGCCGGCTAGAAGAGAGGTAGAGAGGAGGGTAGGATATGCCCCCCTGTGTTCATCATCGATTTTCCCGGCTACCAATCGCACGCATCCATTTATCGCATCGATCGCCCGAGCTGATTTCAGCGTTTGCGTCCGTCCGTCCATCCGCGCCCGCTCTTTCTCTCTCCACGACGATTCATGCACCCTATACCCTATACGATTCCCTCTCTCCCTCCCGAACCCGAGCTCTCTACCTCTCTTCCTATCCTCCCCACACGCTCGCACCAGTATATACCCTTCCCGTCGACCCTACCCCTTCGTTCGAGGCGACCCTCGCCGCCGCCGCCGTCGTCGTTCGCTTCGGTTCTGTATCTTCGATCGTAGATACGACTCTGAGAGAGAGAGAGAGAGAGAGAGCCTCGTCGAGGGTCGCGTCGAGAGGGAGGTCGACCTCGCGGACGCTGCGATCCGCCGACTTCTTCATGTGCCTGTTGATATCGCCGACCAGCGGTTATCCTTTATTCGAAGGCTCTTCTCCTGTAGAAGGGGTACAGGAGTCTCGAAGCGACGAGAATTGTCGCAGGATGTATCGATTACCTGCCGCTCGATGATCCATCCCGTCCAGATGTAGGATCGCGCCTTCTTTCTCCCGTTTGTGAGCTGCTTCGCAGTTTGTCCCAGGGATGTCTAGAAGATTTCATGAAAAAATTAGTAGTCATTCGATGATTATGCGTATATTTATGTATACATTCGCCGCGTCTCTCATTTGATTGATTTCGAATGGTTCTGTTTATGTCTTTTTTTTTGTAATAAGCTCTAATGCAAAATTTATCCGCGCACTGATATACATGTGCGGTAAAAAAAGCGATAAATTACAAAATTGATCACGTTGCAACACGATTTAATGATCGATAACTCGTTGAATAATGATGCAGTCATATATATATTTTACATACGTATATAATAAATGTACCTCGATATATACTTACCTATATTTGTTTGGTGGAATCAGGTGTTTACATTCTTATGCCGCGCGACAACGGCGCCGAGGAATCTATATAGATCGTGGACGATCTATTGTATATTAAATCGCTTTGTCATTTTCACATTTGACAATATAACCTGGAAATTAAACGCGATCGAAGACGCTAGTCGAGCTCGCGAAGATGACGTCGATAGAGCGAGATCGTTCGATTTTCAGGATTCCCTCGGTCACATGCCACGTAGCGTACGATGCTATGTGTGTGTATACGTATACACGTGTGTATGTGTGTGTGTGCGTGCCGTGCGCGGCGACGTCCGCATTGCGTCGACGACCCATTTTGCAACGGGGGCGATAAGTCGCGCTCGCGCGACCCTCCCTGCCGTTTAAATAATCAATCTCGCGGCGCCCGCTAATCGAGAGAACGCCTTTTTTACCTGCCGGTGCGCCTGCAACGAGGAGACGGTTGTTATTGATGGACGTTGATGCGGGACGCGCCGCGTCCTTGATCGTCATCATCGTCGCGCTCTCGCGCTGCATCCCCGCGATTTTCCCCTCGCGATTATTAGCGTCGTCTCTCCTCGTCCTCGGGCTCGAAATCGTGCGGAGCATCGTCGCGAAGAGGAAAATAAAGGCCGCGTGGTACCTGGATCCGAAAATGACGGAGAACGGGTCGGCCGACGACGATCGACGATCGATGGATAACCGCGTGAAGCTGTGCGCGTATTCGAATATCGCGACCGCTCGAGGCCTCGAGTCACGTGACTCACGTGGGGCCGAGTCACGTGGCGTTTTCGCGTGAGTCGCGCGAGGGCGCCTCGCGAGCGAACACGTCGCGGCCGACACACAACATTCCTGCGCGTTCGTGTGTGTCTGTCTGTACTCGCGTTCCGTAAATATGCGCGTTTATTGTCATCATCGGCCGGAGGTTGTATACGTCGCGACGACGACGACGACGAGGTGGGTCTGAGAAGAGGATGAGACGGTTCTCGGGAACGTGTTGCTGCTTACTCGAAGGGCCGGCGGTGCTCGCGGCCGACTCGTGAGTGCTGGGCCTCGTTGACCCAATTTTCGCGAATAAACGAAGGTCCTTCCTCTTGGGTGCAAACACGCTCTGCTCCTCGGAGTCGGTGGTTTCCGCGAGGCGGACGATGACGGACGGTGAGTTTGATTAGAAGAAAAAATTGTCCACTGCGAGTGCTCCGGTTTCTAGTCTCGCGAAGATACTCGATACCCTGGGATATTCCTCTTTTCTTTTTACCTTTGAGTACGGGTAAGATTAAGGTTAAGTCGGGTTCTTATCGCGCGCGAGTCCTCGTGGCTCTGAATCTTGGAGCGTCATCGTGGACAGTAGTAGCTCAACAGGCGGCTTCCCCGCGTAAAGTGATGAATAGATACATGGATGTTGCTGTTGGCTTCCGCGGTGCGTCTCGACTCGGGGACTCGGGGACGGAGCGGGCAAGATGAGACATTTCTGTCCGAATGTTATTCGTGCGGGAACGTCAAACAGACACGATCGTACGATTTTGATCAATCGCCGTTCTACGTTCATTTATGGCAATACGTGAGAGGAACTTTAGCCACGAGCAAGATGCCTCACATCACGCGAAAATGGGAGCTATTCCCGGGCAGGAATCGCTTTTGCTGCGATGGCAGAGTGATGATGGCACCGCAAACCGGAGTATTCTACGTCACAGTGTGCCTCATCGTCGGGACAACTGGATTGTTCTTCGGTTTTGAGTAAGCGCATCATAAATTTATATAATATGTACTTTTTTTTAATTTATATTTCTTCTCATAAGTAGAGAATCTTGATAAGATGATAATTTGAAGATAAAGTGTTACACAACATCTTGCATACTTTAATCTTCTTTGAGACATGCAAAACAAGAGTAGCATGTCTTGAGACATTTTGTGAGATTGAATCTATATTAGCAACGAGATGAATGCTTTTGTACGCATTAGCAAAATAAAGTTCTTCTCTTCTTTTTCAGTTGTCCATATTTGACACTACACGTAACACCAGCAATACCAGTAATAGGAGCTTTGTTATTCATATTTGTAATGTCTGCTTTGTTCCGAACAAGCTTCAGTGATCCTGGAGTAATTCCAAGAGCAACGCCTGACGAAGCAGCTTATATTGAAAAGCAAATCGGTATAAATACAATTGTGATATATATATATATATATATTTATAGACAGATCATCTCACTTGGCTATTTTATAATGCCATTATTTAACTATAGAAATAATGAAAAAAATCTTTCATTTATTATAAATCTATTGAATGTTAAATTAAAATATTTTTTTTTGCTGCATTTTCTGGGCTTTAGAAGTACCAAACAATGGCAACTCTAAAACATACAGACCTCCTCCTAGAACAAAAGAAGTCTTAATTAGAGGACAACCAGTAAAACTAAAATATTGCTTCACGTGTAAAATATTTAGGCCACCAAGGGCCTCTCATTGCAGTTTATGCGACAATTGTGTAGGTATGTATATCTGTTATTTTATTAAGAAGCAGATTATTTATCAAAATTAGATTATTTGCTTAAAGATATCTGCAATACTTTGTTTCTCTTTTCTATTATCAGATTTATATCAGGATTAATATTATATAGCGATCTCACTGATAATTAATCACAAATATTACACGTGATTTTAAAGATAACTATTTTTGCAGAGAGATTTGATCATCATTGTCCATGGGTTGGTAATTGCGTGGGCAGAAGAAATTATAGATATTTCTATGCTTTTATAGTGTCCCTAGCATTTCTTTGTGTCTTTATATTTATATGCGCAGTCACTCATCTAATTATGCGTAAGTTGCTTTAATTCCTGAATCACTAAATAAATATATTTTAGGAAAATTAAAAAGCAATATTTTATATTCATTTATCTTATTTTTATATCGTGATTGTAGTTACAAAGGATAATAAGCCGTTCTTAGAAGCTGTCAAATTATCTCCGAGCAGCGTTATTGTGGGAGTCGTATGTTTCTTCTCCGTTTGGAGCATTTTAGGCCTTGCTGGCTTTCATACATATTTAACTAGCAGTAATCAAACAACTAACGAAGATGTAAGTAGGCTTGATAAAATTATGTCAAAGTTATGTAAATAATTTATTTTAATTGCCTTTTTTTGCTGCTATTTTAAAATAGATTAAAGGATCATTCACGAATAGGAGAGGTCAGGACAATTTTAATCCATATAGTCAAGGAAATATTTGTGGAAATTTTTTTTATGTTCTATGTGGACCAGCTCCACCTAGCTTAATCGGTAAGATTCCTTCTCAAATACTAATATATTTGTAAATATGTACAACTTATGGAATTAAAAGAAATAATGCAGCTATCATTCTTTTATTCTCTTATTTTATATTGGATTTATATTCATTCTCGATCATATCTTTTCAGATCGAAGAGGAATAGTCACACCCGAATATCGCGCAGAACACGAATCAATTGGCGATGATAATATGATCACTAATAATAAGACATATGGTACTGCCAAGATTGTGCAGCCTCAGGTAATTATGAATTATAGTGCATTTATTAGTCTATTTTGTATGCCAAAATAAATAGATTAAGTGCAATAGATGTTGTTTAGAATATAAGATATATGATATTGCAATTTTTAATCTTTTTATTTTTTCTCATTCATTACAACAGTCAAATGGTACGACGGTTCAAACAAGTCCTACCACGGATCTCACGGGCTCGATGAACAATTTAATCAGCGGTCAACATTCTCCGAGAATAGAGTCAATAAACGGTGAGTTGACGCTTTTAAGACATCCTACGCGTTGCCCCGAGGATCTACCAAAATATCCGCGCCAATATATAAATGATACGTATGTGCCGCCATATCCGACGCAACATTGCTCTCAGGATTCTGTGAAACATATTAAATATAACACTGAGATAGACCGATTAAATCCAGAATTTCAAAAGTATCCGTGCAGATGCGAAGAGGGTTTGCAAAAGTATCCTCACAGATGTAGAGAGGAATATCACAGATGCTCCGACAACAATCTCATATACGATCAGTGCATAGGGGATCAGAAATACGACATTGATCTTCAAAAGTATCCTCAGAGATACTCCGAGGATCCTTTACGTTACCAGATAAGCGAGAAAAATGGTTATACCGATCTGCAAAAATTTCCACAATGTTACTCTGAGGATCCGTTGCGCTTCGCGCAATCCCCGCATATGCTTAAATATAATAATTTGCGGTGTAACGAGCACAGTTTAAAGTATCCGATAACGAAGAATATTCTGCCGGCGCGTATATTAGGTACGGGTGGCATTCCGATTATCGGGCAGACCGCGATCGGTCTCGTCGTCAATAGATTCGGCTCTGGACCACTGACAAATTTAACAAACGATTTATCGTATGCCGAGAATTCGTTATGTCCGAGCGATAGTACGGAAGAAGATCTCTTGAATCGACGTTTCATTATGAGTTCGCTGAGTGATAACGAGGATATTTAACGTTTGTTATACATAAACTAACAATAACGCATTTTTTTAAATATACGATTTGGTCATAGAGAAGTGGAAAAAAAAACGATACAAATAATGTAATTATTACATTCTCTTACCAAAGAAATTGTAGATTTGTAATATTAGAAAGCTTTAATATGATTCGTCCTATTCTCAAAATCTTTCGCACTAAAAGGGTGCTCTAATTTGTATATATAAATGGTTATATATACAGTTGTTCTTGATATTTTTAATTGGGAATTGAAAAAAAAAATTATATATACATTTGACATTTGTCAAACAGTTGAAATTAATTGTTGCAAAAAGAGATCTATTTATTTTTTGAAAGTATCGTTTTGTATTATGTATAGATTTTTATTTTAAAATATCTATATTATGGTTATATAATGATATATAAGTAAAGTTAAGAGATATAAGGCATATAGCAATCGTATTTATTTAAGACGTAACTTTTCTCTTTTTTTATACTTAATACTTTTTTTTTAAGTTATACTTTATATATTTTAGGAAAAATAAGTTCTGTTGAGGTTTTAAATCTATTATATTGCATTATTCTGTACTCAATATTCTCGGTTCAATGTTTTTTTCTCTCCTAAATTAATTAATTGCATAGCTTTCATTAAGACAGGTAAAACTGTAATATATATATGCAAAGACATATATTCTTAGCATTAATTTTTCTCAATATTAAATTTGTATCGCAAAATCAAGTTTTTTTCTTTAGGTATAAATATATTTTTATGTATATACATATATATATACCTATGGTAATAGGTCTTTAATAGGTAGTAAAATTTGGACATAATTCAATAAATTGTATTTCTTTGTTGTTTAAAATTACGTCCTGTTATCGAGGGCTCAGAGCGTACTACTTGGTAAGTTGATTTCATACATTTTGATCATCATTGTGAATGTTTTAATATATAAATGATTTGATTTATCTTCACTACCATTAATAAATCACACGTGACGTTTTATAAATTTTTATGAGACTAATTTTAGAAGTGTATTAATTACAGGGTTTATGGTTTGTGACTAATTGATTGATTCTATAATTTGGGATTTGATATTATGTATAGGAAAGACATATTTATAAAATGTTATATATATATAATTTGTAAATAAGTTTTAATGGACATACGCAGAAAAATGTATCGAGTGCATGAAAAGTGTTTTTTTATTAAAAAAGAAGTCTAAGATTTGTGATATATTTCTAGTATTGCAATGTTTTCTTTAGAAATTTACAGAAATTTAGAATTCAGTAAAAATTGTAAACTATTTCAAAATTTGTGATTGCATTTATGTATGATAGAAACAAAAAGAAATATATTAAAAGATAAAAAGTCAAAATTAAAGAATAAAAAGGATAAAAGTTAATCTATTTGTTTTATCAAGGATAAATAAACACAATGTTTGCAAGGAAAATTTTTCCCAATGATATATCTAATATAGACTGTGTTAATCTTACGGAATGCACTGAGAACGAGTTAAATAATTGAAATTATAACGAGAGGTTGCATTGGTATTGCTGACACTTTGCGTGTAAAAAACACACGGCCAACGCTGCACTTTCTTGATAATAATTGTACAATATGATTTTTCTTCTTTTTTCGTCCTCTAGAGAAGTTTCATATAACAGCTTGTCCCTCACGATTTAATAGCAATGATTTATTTTTTTCTTAATGCTGTATATGTGCACTTTTGTACAATGTGTCCAAAAAAATGTAACAAAACCGCAAACAATCGAATTACTTATTTGCCATTGTGAATTTTGCTTTTAGGTAGTACGACGAACAGCATAAGTCAACTTGTTAGCAACGAAATACCGTTAGCGTCTCTCAATATAGCACCAATTGATATCGACGAAATCGCTCCGCTGCCTCCTCGTCAAAGTGTCGCTGTTTCCTCCACTCTGGACACATCTTCCATACCTGCAGTAACGACTCCGTTGTCCGCGTCTAGACTTAGACTGTTACAAGATACGACTATGATAGAGTCTGCCTTGGACTTGGATTCGTTGGAAGATGCGAGTGTCGGTAGAGGAAGCCAGTCAGGGCTTATAAAAATGGGTGTAGTATAAAATTCAGCTATCCATAAATCCGGTAGAATTTAAGAATTCTGTCGCTTTCTATCTGATATGGATAGTACAGTTTTAACATATTGAATTACAAAGCATGAAATGCAATTTGTTACAATCTTCGTTGTGAATAATTCGCGCATGAAATGATAATCACGAAATGATACACGCAGATGTAATTATTAGTATCATTATTAATTACAATAAGTAGATAATTATCGTGTTATGCTTTTTCTTGGGAGAAAAAGTAATTTCGAGGATGATTTTCAAGAAAAACTAGGAAAATTCGATTATATATTTAATAAAACGGCCGAACTTATGCTATTATTAAAGTACAAATATGATTATTTACATAATTAAATTTATATAATTGCATCAAAAATTTAAATTGTAACATTGTATGATTAGATTATTTTCCACAACTGCATTATTTATTATATCGTATTTATGTGCAGCTCTAATAATTACGTATACGTCAGAAAAGAGGAGCCAAAATGATATATTTTTTCTATTCTCTAAAGCATCTGTATTATTAAATGTAGCATCCTCTATGGGCTATAATGGAGTTTTTAAAAGAACTTTGAAAAGTATTATTTTAATATGTTGATTAATTTATTGTTTATATTATATATATAGCTTATTCGCAATTCTATTAAAACAATGCTTAATTGAAAGAAGATATAATGATATGATGAGAAAAAATCTTATACTACTTAATTTTTTATTGATCCACACACAAATTTCTGTTCTTTATTATATATATAAGAAAATTTATATTTTTTTTACTTTCTGGCCTATTCATCTAATCATTAAAAATGTATTATTTTATATGTATACGTATGATATTATTGAAATTGATTTTACTATAATAAATATAACAAATCTATAGCATTATATTTGTACAAACTATATATATATATTTCTAACACTTGTTTGTGTTTGAACTAAAAGGAAAGATCAAAGTATGCTATGTTATATAGGAAACTAAGTAAACATATTTGAATTTGAATAAAAAGAAAAAAATTTGAAAGAGAAAGAGAGAGGAATAGCTTTCAATAATGAACAACAATATTTTATTGCAGAAAAATGCAGAAACTATGATATTTCTTATGTTATTTTCCTAATATTCTTAGAGATATTGTCTTTTTGAAAGAATTTGTCATGTGTACAGTGTAAAAAATTTTGTAAATAAAATTTTCATACATGTTAGCATAGTTTTACAGATATTTACAAAAATTAAAGCAATGCCGCTAATAGCAAGCATTTAAATATTAGGATTATCACTGCCTGATTTATTGATGAAATTTTGTATTAAAATTACTTGTTATTACCTAATTTGACATTATCATGCAATTATGCATTATTCATGTGAATAATATTGAAGAATATATTAATAAAATAGCTGTTGTCATATTAATGATATAAGGATTGCCATTATAAAGACAAGAATGCTATTCTTTTGTATATAAGATATATGTATGATACTCTGTATATGTATATATTATGTAGATGTATAATGAAATCCGCATATATATAATATATAACGCAAGTTGAAAACATTTCGTAGCATTTTATTGTATTTCCTCTCAAAATATATATTAAACATGAACAATTTCTTGTAAACTATACCATTTTTATAAATGGCCGAAATTGTAATTTTTTTTTGTTTTTCACAAAGTTTTATCACTATAAAAATACTTATGTATATAAATGTGTGCGAGAATATCATCTCGCAAATAAAAATATCGCGCTTTAACAGTATTTATAAAAAAAAGAAACAATAAGTATTGTATATTAGTTTTTGTGTAGTGTGTAGCAAATAAGTTAATATTTTTACATTAAAATTTACATATAGACATGTTTCAAAAAATGTATTATATTTTAAAATAGACATATATATTGTGTAAAACAACACAGTGTGTGTGCCTGTATCTCTCTCAAGTACATTATTAATAAAATACAAATGTAGAATATATATTAAATCGTAAGTAATTGATGCACAAGGACAGCTATTATCAATATAATAAGCGCAATACTTAATCCAGTAAGACAAACAGTTATTTGATAAACGTTTACTTGACGATTACTTCTGGTTGTATCAGTATTACTGTCCAACGGTTTGTTATTGACATCGCTTTGGCAGTAAAATTCTGTTGGATCTGTGTCACCACATTTAAATAATGATATATGTGCGACTCTTCAAGTTATTATAATGAAACTTTCACATTTCTACTTACCAGCTTGTAGCTCGACTTCTTTTTGTACTTTACTTTCTTGCACTTTGAGATCTAGAAGTTCTTGCAGCGACAATAATGCCTCCTGCGGCCCTTCACCAGGAAATAGATAATCCGATAGTGTGACTTTATTTTCCGGTAACGCTATCAGTACCCTCCGCGGTGGTTCATGCAATGTGATATTCTCTGAAAGTAAATTGCAAGAATATAAATGTATCGAAATTTACATTATACTATGAGAAAGATATCTCTTAAAAAGATATTCACAATTTACCTTCGGGAGAACCATTTTCTTCTTCTATTAAACTGTCCCAATGCATTTCCAATCTGCTTGCCAGAGATCTCACTATATCTTGTTTCACAGCCATATTGGCTTCTGCAATACTGGCTTTTTGATGTAGGAATGTCCTACTAACTAATTGTCCAATTAGTCGTATCGATGCGCTACATGATGTTACTTTTATACATGAATTAGTATTGTTTTGCTCCTAATAAGATAAAATAAATTTCATTTAATAAATTAATTTTCTAACTATAATTGTAATACATATTTAAATAAATCTGTTTCTACTTACGCAAGGAATGTATAGACTAATTTGAAGCGAGTTATTGTTATTGCTTTTTTTACTTTTACATTCTTTGCTACTCTTCTTTCTTTTGCCAATCGTTTCTAAGGCGTCGTCCGGAGCTCCCACTTCTCCCTCGATAACGACGAGTGAAGAATCGATTAAATCTGCTACGCTTGTCAAGATATTCTGTGATGTTTATGCTTTTAGTTTATATAGTATTGTTACGATAATAAATTATTTATTTGTTAATACCTGTAGCTGTTTCTTGAAAGTCTCAGGATTCTTATCTACAGCAATAAGAAATAATCTATCAAAGTCTATTAGTGCTTCAAGTTGATGCCATTTAGTTGCTCTTTCTTGGAATTTCCAGTCAGCTGGTCTTAATATATTGTCTTTAGTAATGTCTATGGTCTTGCAAATACATCTTAAAATATAAAAAATTACTAAATTATTTCAGAAATATTATATTTTTGAAGAGTTCAAGTTTATTTAAATCATCAAAAGTAGCGTACTTTTGTGTGATGCTGTTAAAATTCAATATAATCTTTTCATCCTGATTATTTCCACAGAGGTGCTTATTACTCCATGACAGAGTTTTGTAAATTGCATTAAGAACTGATTTAAGCTTCTGTACATTATTAGTATTATCTAAAATATCCTCAGGTCCAACAAGAAATACACCAAGTACCCACATTCCACCAGGCAGCATTTTTGTAACCTGTAAATGAAATAAAACAAGATACTGTTATGATTATCTCTATGCAATACATATATAAACATGCATCACACACACACATACATATATAGTGTGCTTTTTCAATATATATGAAAAAGATGAGAATTTAGTAAAATAGTTTATAAAAATATGGAACACAAGTCTTGTATATCTCACTCTGCAATTATGTCAAGATAATAAAACATACATGTTTAGCGTGATCAGCGACCCAACTGATGGGTATATCCTTAACAGATTTAATATATGTATTTGCTGTATCCTGCTCTTCAAGTGTGGTAGAGCCAATTGATGTTTCTTCTACGACATTTTTAGTGAGGGGAGGTGGTGTCTTTGCTAAATGCACTATGTAGTCTTTTTGTCCAGAGCTCTGCAATATCAAATAGAAAAAGTTAATACGAATATATTATGTATGATTTACTATTAAATCTGATATTTAAAATTCGAGCTTCTTTGAACGATTGCTTTCAAACTAATTGAAAAAAAAGGCAACATGATTCGAACAATATGTACATTTAAATTTTAATAATTTGACGAGTAACTTGAAATAAATTTGCACTGCATGTTTTTCATATGTAAAGCATGCGGCACACGATGCTATTTTATCTGCTGGATTGGCTTCAGACGATGCCTACTTTCGTGCTGGTTTTAGGAGGATCATTTCAGTAAACCAAAAAAATTTCAAGTGACGATAACCCTATCATCGTTATATGCAATATCATTGTTTATATGATCGTGGTTATATGTCACTGTGAATGTTTTTTGACATGTATTTTGCAATCTTATAATCCAAATTTGAGACTGACAATTTGTCAATCTGTCAGCATCTTGATTGACAGCGCAGGATTATAGCAAGAAAAATAGCAAATCCAGCAAATCAGTCAGCAGCGTGACCAGCAGGCACACAATTTCCAGCCTAGCAAAGAGCAAGATTGCCAGCACAAGCGCACGCAAGTAATCCAGCAGATAAAATAGCATCGTGTGCCGCATGCTTTAAAAACGAAGGAACAGTGATATGACGAAAATTGAAAAAAAGGAAAAAGAACAATCGCACCTGTCCTAAAATTAATCCTATTATGTATCCGTCTGGTTTCGCTAGAGACGTTAAATATGCGCGAAGATGTTCCTCGGCGTAAATTGTTCGTCCCATTTTTTTTCTTCTATATTTTTCTATATTATTCGTCGCAACAAATCCTCTGCATGCGACAGTTGACAATTCGATACAGCTGTCTCTGCGCGTTTGCGAAATTCGTATGTGAGAAAATATCATCCTCGAGGACAGCGTCATATTTATATCCACTTTCAGAAATTGGAAACACATGGCACAATCCCTGCCTTGATAAGTCCAATGCTTACCTTAACAAGATAACGCAGTTCCCTCTGTATTCCATGTATCTTGACAGCAGACTCGAGACAGAAAACTCACGAGCAGGTTCGAATGACAGATGACAGCTGACAGTCTGTGTGTATGTACATGAGTAGAAAAATGGGCAAGTATAGAGTCGTGTTATAGAATTGTCCGAGTCCGACAATGTCGATTACTGTTTACTAGCACTCTAGCACGGTTCGCTCCTATCGACCGAATAGAGAGAATGTGATAAAGGTCATGATAAAGGTGATAAATGTAACGTGAGCGTGTAATGCGCCGCAATACGGTCCCTCTTACGACATGCTGTGTGCGCATGCTGTCGCGAGCGCGAAAAAAATCGACATTATTTAAAACATCGGAGCGCAGATTGGCGAGGAAATAATGCTGCTTCCTGCATAATTACGACACGATATCTTCACGTCTCGCGTATTAAGATGATAAATATTGTTCGTAAGACAAAAGTAGTAAGACAATGTACATGAACAGTGGACGATGTATCGCTCTTTTCTTATTTATCCTCGTACAGACAGAGGGACTTATCTTGGGCCATGCGAGATGTCATGTAAGTGTTATGTGACAAACTTATTTATCTCGAAAGTAATGCGTAATGCTGTGATATTTAATATGATTTTGAGATTTGTTTATGAGCGATAATAATAAATATGCTCTTTATATATAAATGAAATATGATGATCTGTATATATGTGTGTGTTTTATATATTTATATATTATTATATGTCTATTTTAATTTGTTTTTCAGTATAAAATTAAGCACAAATGCCATAGAGATGTAATTAATTATAATATAATTGACTACAATCGTTCAGTTATTAATTATTGTACTGCTGAAGATATTCCTCATGATATCGACATACACTACGAAGTAAAGAACTTGACTGGTATGTCATTCCGATATTGAATAATTGATTCACAAAACAATGGTAATATATAACTGATTATATACATTAATCAAGTTTTTCTTCTTTTTTTTTCTAAGGTTCTTTAAAATTTAAGTTCGCACCTCCCAAAAGAGAATGTGGATTAGGAGTAGCCTTATTAGTTAATCCTTTGATTAAGGATGAAAGAGAATGTAAAGAGTATAATTTTGAAAATGACATTTATACAAAAATACATACTATAGAGAGGAGTCTTTGTATTCTTAGGGATACTAATCAACTTGTAAGATATAATGAAAATTCAACATCTGTATGCGAGGTAATAAATTAATTAAGATATATGTGTTTGTATGTAAATATATGTATAATTAGTGCCTAGTATTAAATTTTGCAAAATAATTTTGTAAATATATAAGAATACTGTATTAAAAATAATCTTGTAAATGTATAAGAGTACTATTAGGTTGTTCGGAAAGTCATTTCGTTTTTTTGCATGAAAATTGTATGTGAAAAAAACGAAATGACTTTCCGAACAACCCAATATATGTAAATATTTGAAAAGAGATTAATCTTTTTTGTACATATAATACATACATATACATACACATACACACCCACATATACACATATTCATACAAGAACAAATCTATTTAAAAACTTATAAATAATTTATAAATATTAGTTAATATTAATTAATATTTCAGGACAATATTGGATTGTGGTTTCATCATATCTTTACAGGATGCTACGCACTTCGATTTCGTATAGATAGACAGATATATGTAATAAGGGACCGTAACTTCTTTTATACTACTTATCAACGTACAGAAGTGACAGAACCACAGTTTATTTGCCAATATGACACATATTCTATTGTTGATCAAAGGTATAGTAATAATAGTTATGTATAAATCAATGTATATTTAATCACAAGATTTCGGACAATAATTTATTTTCTATTGCATGCATGTATATGCATAAAGTAAATGTCATTATAAAAAAATGCTTGAAAATTGTTTATTATGAAAAA
This sequence comes from Prenolepis imparis, assembly GCF_030444845.1. Lineage (NCBI taxonomy): Eukaryota > Metazoa > Arthropoda > Insecta > Hymenoptera > Formicidae > Prenolepis > Prenolepis imparis. The sequence goes on along the minus strand of NW_028141168.1, from coordinate 12,895,431 downwards.
AACAATATGTAATAGAATATATATGTTATATATATTACAGTTATACAACAAATTTTACATTAGACACGTCACTACCAATAAATGCAGGAAATTCACTTGAACTTATGTTGATATCACCGCAAAATAAAAATCAAGCAAGAGAATGTGTCTGGCGTAGCGAACCGTTTATAGGCAGATGGCTCGTTCATCTGGTAATATTTAGTTATTAAGAAAGTTATATGCATTTTATTTTTTTGCAGTTGATATCCAGATTTGATTTTTTATCTTTACAGCAAGTTAGGTTGATGGAAGTACTAGATGATCGTTGTAATATAAAATCGGTAAATATTATTTCTTTTAATCTTAATTTTATCTTAGAATTGCGATAAATTATTTTAATCGAAATCTAAATTCTCTATCTATTTTTTTCATGATAATATATCTGTGTAAATGTGATTTTTTGTTGTATAATATTATATACAAAAATTTTGATGAAATAGATGCAGACAGTGAGTGGAGAATATATAAAGACTGTACAGTGTAATTTTCAAGTACAAACTGGACAAAATGCCGATTATTGTTTCATATTTCATGTGGTTGATAATCGGTGCCATAAAAATACTATCTGGAACCCACAGGAGCATACACATCCAAAGTACGTGCCATGTACATGGGTAAAACGTAAGTGCAAATCAAAGATAAAAAAGTAATATTATAGAAAGAAAATATTACACAAAGAAATTAGAATTAATTAAAGGAATTATATCTTTTGTTCGTATTATATATATATATATATATATATATATATTTTGCTCTTTTTAATATATTAGATATTTTGAATTTTTTATAGAATTTTTTATAGAACTAATTAATTACAGGGATTATTTTATTTTTATAAACTCACTATGTTGGAAATTACTATGTTTGCAGGTTGCACAAATACTTCACTACATATCGATCATAGGATTGAGACGATAAACTCAGAAGCTAAATTGCTAAGCGCAAATATGTTGTTGCCGATCATCGCCTCCACATTGATCGTATTAGTGATCGGAATATTAGGTTTCTGGTATTTATGTATTCGGAAGAAGAAAATCACCTTGTATGTTAATCCGCAGCACGATGATTTTCTGAATTCTGCTTGTTTCGAATCCACTGATCTTAGTGTTGTTGATAACAACGACAGTGAAAAGGAAATCGATCAGGATAATCTTCCGTGCAACGATATTATTCTTCTTTATACTAAAAATTCGATGTCCTTTATGACATTGATGAAAGATTTTCGTGAAACACTTGCCAAAATGTGCTCCTGTTCTGTAAGTTCTTCATCGAATAGATTGTCGATAATGTTTTCTATATGACATTTATCACATATATCAATCAAAATTTTTACGATTTGAAAAAGTATCTTGATTAAAATTTTCTCATTTATATAATGCAAAGTATAACACGATCTATCAAGTATGCTTCTTATGAACTGTTGCTTTTAAAGGTATATGACTGGTATGAGGAAGCTGAATGGAATGACGTAGCTAAAGTTGGTCCTGTTTCATGGTTTACCAAATTACTTGATGGCAAATGTCGTGTCGTTTGGATAGATACACCAATAACAAGATCCATCGTTATATCAAGGGATGATTCAAGGTTGAATAAACTTGATAAATATAATGTAATAGGTGATTTTCGCGACACGGCATTTCCCGTTGTACTTGAATTAGCAAAACATAATATAAATGACACCGTGCACCAATATCGCAGACATTTCGTCGTCAGGTGAGGCTCATAATAAATAATTATTTTCGTTAATATAAATATTTTTTACTTGGGTTATACCGTAATTCGTGTAGATTTGAAGGATTGGAAAACACGGCAGATGGGAATGATCCGTTTATGGATCTCTCTCCTCATGCACGATATCGCATGCCACAGCATCTTGAGCAGTTGTGTTTAGACTTGTAAGTGTATCATAATATTTGAAATGTTTCCTAAGATAATTCAGATACTTTTAGGTCGATTGATAAATCAATTATCCCTAAATATCAGATGAAGGCAGAAGAGAATCTTTTAGAGCGACGCCTAAAACTCGTTAAGATGGAGTCAATAATGTGAAAAAGGTCAATTAATACTAGTTAATATATACAGGATCTCAGCATTATATCGTACTTCACGGCTGTCCAACATAATGATATTTCATTCGTGTTTCCAACGCGATCGCAATAGTATAAATTTGTTGTTAATCAAAGATGCTACCTCAATATTTTGATTGCAACAGCATACATTTGTTGGTAATCAAAGATGCTACCTCAATTAAAAATAGGGCGATATTTATAGATGCCGTCTCAATTTTAAGATAATTGGTGATATTTGTATGTGCAAGTTATTTGATATTCTTCGGCAATATTGAAGTTAAGACAATCGTTGTGTCCTGTACTTTTAGAATTTGTTAATTATAAATCGCTCATTGAACTCGATTTCGTATAATATCATTAGATTTCAAATATTATCATAAGATTTAAGTTTTAGCTTTATATATTTATCATGTTGATACAGATATATTATATATATATTATATATATATATCATTGTTCATATATAAAAATATATACACATGTATATATATTTGTAATAAACATGTTGAGAAATTATATACTTAAAATTATACATATAATCTGATAATTATATATATAATCCATATATTCAATAAAGTATTCTCATTCTTTGTTTCCTATTCACATGTTATTTGTGTACATTTTATATACAGTTCAAATATATTTGCAAAAATTTCTGTAATCGATAATCTATAAGAAAGTATAACATTATTCTGTAATAATGTTATGCATCAGTATGCAATCTTACATCGATTCAATAAATTTTTGAGGTTTACTTTTTATTGCTGCTTTAATTTATATTTTATTTTCTTGGCTATATCCCATATCCTTGAGCACGCTTAATAATAGAAATAGTTGTAGGCAAAATACGCTTCATAAAAATGTGAGTAAATCGTGCTGTAAAAAAATATCGCGTGACCTTTCTAGCTCTATGATATATAACGGACATTTTGTTGGCTTTCAAGTTGAAAATGCTAACAAATGTCATCATAATTAAGTCAACTCGAAATACTGTTAGGGTGCAATGATATCATTATCGTTCTACTTTCCAATGAAAGTCATCATGTTTTAAAAAAAAAAGTGAAAAATTATTAGTTTATAAGTATAGTTAGCTAACAAACGAGACAAAATAAAACTTTGAAAAAAGTAAATAAAGTATATGTATGAGAGATATATAAAAATTGAGAGATTTAATATTCTTTTTCAGTATGAATATATATATATATATATATATATATATATATATATATATATATATTGACAATAGCAAAATAAATATATAATTTCAGCATATCCTTATCTTTCCATCTTGTTCATTTTTTTTCCAATCAAGATGAAAATACAAAATTAATTTGTGCTGCTAAAATGTTATAATAATTTAATTATATATTATTTGACAATATAAATTGATTTTTTTATGTATTAATAACAGCCCTAACAGAACACATGTCCAAAAGATGACCATAGGACATTTAGAGAATGTAATTACATCCTCTGAATGTCCTGTACATCTTTTAAACATGTGTTCTCTCTGTTAGGACACGCAAGTGCAGCTATATTAAAAAAAATTATTTTAATACGTTATAATACATTTTAATCTTTCAATATATATATAATATGATAGAACAAAAATGCGCTGTAATTGAGCGTCAGTATTAAAAGAAAATAAGGTGATATATATACATATATGATTTGAATTTCTACAATACAATTCTTTCAGTATCCTTCTTAACATTGTTATGATAATGATAAATTAAAATAATAATGTTGTTCTTTATATTGACACCTTAATTGTAAAATTAGACATATATATATATAATCATAATATATTTTATTTATTTTTAATACGAAAAATTTCGACGAAATATATTTTAATTATTGAAAATATATTTCGTCAAAATGTTTTCCTGATTTCAATTATTACGTTAATTTAAGAATTGATAAAAATTGATTTTTCGATTTAAAGATGTATAGAAAATATATAAAAGAAAACTTGCATGTGTGTGTCTTAAAGATTTTACGATCTTAGTATAGAGATCATTTTCAGACAATTTTCAAATTTTTATTCGCAATACATTATTTAACGCGATTGCTCGATATCTGTACTCGGAAAATTTTGAATAGTTTTATCACATACATAATATAAAATTTGTTGTATTAATTAATTGACAATTTTTTGACACGAAACTCACAATTTATATATTTTAACATTGAAAATTTAATATTTAAGCGTGATTAAATAGCAACAACTTTGATTATATGTATATATAATATTCTCAATGTGTGTGTGATATTCTATTTTTATCTACGAAGTTTGTATCTTCACAAAACAAAGAATAGTAACCCTCGTAAATGAGATATAATATTTGAGAAAATATTATATACTGACCGCACATATATATATTATATATACACACACAATCAATTATTTGCTCGTTCTTCATTTAATGGATTCTAACGAACGTACATTTATTGTTCTACATCGTTAGCTTCTACACATGGGGCTCTTCAGATAAAGAGATATTTAATTTGAAAATGCGCGTAGCGGAAGATTTATGTGAATATTTCGTACGATCTCTGTTATACAAGGAGGATAGTTTGCATAAGTCTGAGAAAGAAAAATAATTATTTTGAATAAGAACACGCACACGCAAAAGTGGGGAATTTTAAAATACTCTAAATACTATTACGTATTTTATTACGAGTAAGCAATCCAATTCATTCATTGCCGTCGAGTGTGATCTAACATCTCGTGAACATTTTTACGAGAGATTCAGCGTAATTTTGAGGTAACAACCTCAAAACCGCTGACGAAATTCAAATTTGATGGCACAGCTGTTTTAATGCGGACACACACTTTTCTTGGAGCTTCTTCTTCATGATTGACCGCATATTTCGAATTGCATTCGGATCGGATTCGCGGATAAGATAAATTCGAAAACGACGAAATATTATTGCGATTAATATATAATGGGGGATACAATTAATTGATCTAATCATAATAAAAATAATAAATATATGGAATTTATGTTGACTTTTATTATATTACATTCAATTGAAATTTTCGATATTTCGCGTTAATTAATCCAGTGAGAATCTTTCTTAGAGAGTTGAAATGATGTCATATTTTATCTCGAAGGTGAGAAGGTCTTCTCTCTCAAATAATTAAAATTAGCTCGCGTGGATCAAAGCTTGTCAAACTTCGTTGACTGCTCTTAAAGAAAAAAAAAGAAAAAAAGAAAAAAAGAAAAAAAAGAAAAAAAACGAAGAGCTATGAAATATAGGAGATATGTATAAAAATATTTCTATACACGATATTGAGACCTAGCAGATAATTGGAGTCATCTTCTGATACACGATCGCTTTCAATAAAAGTAATTATCGTGTCGTTCTTTTGAGATATAAAAATCGATGGACCGTAGATGAGGGTGGAAACAAATTGGGGAGATATCTATTACGCGGGTACAAACGACCCGTGCAGATAATGAATTCGATTGTTTGCCGGTGGTATTATCGCCCTACTCCCGATAATAACGGCCAATCGGGAAAAGGGAAGGGCGCCCGCTGTTATATTCGAAATATATAAATGGACCAATAACTGTTATACCGTCGTTCAGTCGGGCTCCTCGATTCGCCGGTGATAAACTGCGGGAGCTTGTCCTCTTTTTTCCCTTTTTTTGTCGAATCTGCCTTGGAACGGTCAGAGTTATTCGGAAAATCGCAGCGTTGGTTGCACGCACGGTAAGTCACGCACAGTTTCGACATTCCACTTCAATCCAGAGAGAGAGAGAGAGAGAAAGAGAGAGAGAGAGAGAGAGAGAGAGAGAGAGAGAGAGAGAGAGAGAGAGAGAGAGAGAGAGAGAGAGAGAGAGAGAGAGAGAGAGAGTGAAAGAGAGAGAGTGAAAGAGCGAGAACGAGAACGAGAGCGAGAGCGAGAGCGAGAGAGAGAAAAGGAAGGATCCGCCGCGAATATCTAACAAAAAATATTTTTTTATAAATACGCGCGTAAATTTGTTATGCGGAATGTAACTGTACGTGTTTTTTAGTACATCGCTCGAAATAATCAAATATTTTCTCTAATATTCGTAATTAAAATAACTTTTTTATGAATAATTCATTAAATCCAATATCTCTCTAGTTAATAATCGTCGTGTCTAATAAATATACTTTTATATAAACGAAAAATATTTATATAAATTTCTTCTTAACAAGTTTAATTATCTTAACATTTAAAGGTCCAGTTAAGTCTCGAGAAGATTACATTTTTTTCTGATTGTTCTCCGAGCGGTGTACATCCGGGCGAAACTTACGAATTTCACGAATAAAACTGCGCGAGAGTCTCGACAAAAAAATTGAAGAAATTGTGAAGCGTGCCTTTCGCGCACGTGTCGTCCGGTTCGTTTTCCCTCTCCAACTCGAGAGGCGGCTAAGGCAAACCAATCCGAGCCAAAACGGCTGATGCAATAAGGCAAAATAGCGCATCCACCGCATCTGACGTGCTCTCGTTCACGTACTTTTTTTTCAACCGCTGTGGGTGGCACACGAGACATTAAAACGGCTCCCTAATCAATATAAATTAATCGCTACGTGTTTGCATCATACATATATACAGAGTGTTCCCCGTCGCTCAGCGCACTTTTCAATCAATTTTTTTTCTTTATCAAAAAACGCGTCAATGTCTTATAATAATCTTGAATTTACGAAAGATCGAAAATTAAAGCTACACGTACGGAAAAAATAGATCGAATAATATTTTTCACTTTGCGCGCGATAGAATTTTTTAATTTAAAGTTGTAATACAAAGATACACTAAATGTTGAGAATTGAAAAGTTAAATATTAATATTTAATATTTTTACTGGAAAAGAGAACTGATTCAAAATTTTGGCCAAGGAAACTAGACCCAAAGTTCAAAGGAAGTTAACGACGAAGGTACACACTACATATATATATATATATATATATACAATTATACATAATATATCGTCATGCATGAAAATACTAAACGATTATAATAGATACATTGCACGTGTATGAATGTTCGTTTAACACAAAATTCTTCAATTTTTTTCTATCGCCTACTTTTACTCGGTAAAATTTCACTAATTCAGCGCGCACGCATATTGCCACCGCCATGAAAAAAGATACGACATTAATTCTTATTATACGTAAAAATCACGCAAATATAATCGCTTGTTTTCCGTCTACATCTTCGGGATAATATCTCGTCGTACTTTCTTGGCGGGAATCCTGAATGCTGAAATCATCCACACGTTGATAATCTTTTTCCAGATGCAACTGTATCTCTTGAAGAACTTTGTGCACCTCCTGGTGATCCTCGCTGTGTCCGACGTAACTCTTGGTGGTAGTCCTTTGAGATTCTTACTGCTGACAAATACATCGTACACGCGGGGAAATGTTGACCAGTCCAGTGCGACGAATAGACTGAAAAATGATATTAAGCCGGCCGCCGAGAAAAAGGTGTATATCGTCGATGAGTATCTAAAAATATTTCAAGTATTTAATTAGTTAAAGTATTTTAATGCGTTTATACATTTTTTTTGCTCCGTTTACTATTTTGCTAATTTGCTACAGAATTTATCAGCTATTTGAAATGCATGAGATCCAGTCGGATACTCTCTTTGTGCTCCTATCCTGTCTACAATAGTCGTCTTCGTTCTAGACCGGCTTTACGTCGACTTGGACCAGGATTTTGCAGAATCCGCCGGATTCCTTGGAAGTCGCCGTCGGGTGAATATATATACATTTTGATATATAAAGTAATGATTAATACGGAAATAACATAATCGCGCATATTATGCATTGAACTCATTCATTTTAGGAGTCGCGTCGAATTGCAATGCGAGGTAGCTGGAAATCCGCCGCCGCAAATCTACTGGATAACCGGAAATGAACCGGAAAGGCAGGTCGGTCTCTCGTCATTGATATTTATCTCGCTCGATAAATCTTGTTACACAACGGCATTTCTTACATTTCTTTTATTGTGTTCCGGCAGATTCAGGAATTGACCACTCGGGCCCAAGAAGCGAGCAATGTCGTATCCACAGAATGGGAGGGAGTCAGTCACGTACTGTCCACGTACGTGATCGATTGCGTCAGACCTGAAGATCAAGGTTTAAAATATTGTGTATCCGTGTCTAAAAATATAGTGGCCCAATCGACAGCGACGGTACTCTTAGTTAATAGTAAGTAAAAACAGGCGGGATATTTCGCGCCCTCCTACGTCTACATAATAGATGCATCGATGTATCATCGATAAAAGAATAATTCTAATATCATTTTACCTTTCACCAGCAACTAAAACAACCGCATGCAGCAGCGAAAGCCAACCCACCATCACCTTGCACTCTTCCTGGAGATTCGCTCTTCAAGAGAACACGGTGATTCTTCCTTGCAGAGCCGCCGGTCAACCGACACCTTATCTATTTTGGATAGATAACTTGGGCAAGACGATAAGTCCCGGCACACACGCAAGACACACCGTTCTAGCTAATGGCGATCTGGAGATATCGGATCTTGAATGGGCCGACATGGGTGAATACACTTGCAAGGTGCAATCGGGATATACGGAGAAGAGTGTATCCACATTTCTGTACCCCGTACGTTCCGTACGTATATAATTAACTTTTGTGAATTTTTAATTGCGTGCATCTAATATATTCAAAGAAATCATCATTAATAAATTAAGGAAGTCGTTGATGTTCACACAATTCTCCTCTTAAATATGTTCAATAATTTGTTATATATAATCTTTCTTTTTACCACAACACAATATGATTGCGTTTACTGTATGAGCCTTTCTATTTTTCCTCCAGAAATCAGAAATAAGACAAACGGAAAATCCCGCATAAAAGAGGCTCGACACAATTTCTGCATTTCCAATGCCTTTTGCTACAACCGCGTGTATAAGTGTGAATAACATCTGTTGCACTTATCAGTTTATACATTGTCTAAAAAGAGAATGTAATTTAATTATATAGAAGTATTATGTATTTATAAGAAGTACTTATTATTATATTATTTTTTACATTTACGATACCAGTGTCGGCTTTTCCTCAGAAGATCAATATTTGTACGATAAATTAGCTTTCCATGTTAGGTCGACGTACATAAAAAAAAAAAAAAAAAAAAAAGAATTTTCCTTGAATTCCCATCGAAGAAAGTTTTTAGATGAATTCAAAGTTTTAATAAACGCGACCTATGCGATCTGCATTTTTGTAAGAATTTTTATTCCTACCGCTTGTCCGAAAAACCTTGAAATATAGATTTTTAGAACCAGGTATTTTTTTACAACTTATTGACATGTATATGTAAAACGTATTTAACTAAAATGTATTAAACTAATTAATTTTTTTTACATATATGTTATTTAATCATATTTTGTATGAGGTTTAGAAATTTAGAACAAAATTCACAAGAGAGAGTTAATTCATTATGTTGCAAATTTTATATATATTATTTACTATTTATATGCAGCTGTCTATTAATCTAAATAAGAATTGCACACAATCATTCGTTAGAATAAAATACTTTTTTCTTGTGGCTTTCTCTGTTTCCCCTCTCTCTTCCCTCTCTTCTTACTTTTAAGTGTTATATGTGACGTAAACGTAGACAAGCTTAATTTATTTAATCGGTTTATTAAGCAAAAAACAGTATCTCTAATTCTCAAAGTTATGTCACTGCTTGTCAAAATAATAATAATAAAAAAATGATATATTCTAGGTGGAATCACAAGTTGTATATATTGCATTTGTTTCAAAAGGCCATCAATAAATACTATTGGTCTATTTATAAATGTATTTATGACGATACAGAGTAAAGTCTAAAAATTATATGGGAAAAATAGTATGTGAAACACACACACAATAGTATCACGCATCCTAATGTCGGATAAAGTCGTGTAACATCCGGAACATTGAAATTGCGTTCGCGGAGATACACGGAGAGGGAACGAGAGGGGAAGGTAGACGAAGGAGCGTTACGCTTACGGCCGGGGTGAAGGGGAAAAGGCCGAGGAAGTTTAGAATCACATCTCCGTATTACGGCGGTTCTCTAATAGCGCGATAGCGAGAATAGTGTAAACTTAATTACACACGCGCGTATATATACGTTCATTCATTTACCTTTAGTGGCTCGTATCGCCTTGCATATTTCGATCCACGGATGCCCGTAGGAACTGCAAACGTCGCACACGTTGTTGGTCGAGCTCGAGGATGGTTTTTGTTGACTAGCTTGATGCCCGGGTGTATTTGGCGACGAGGAGCCCTCTCCTTTTGATTTGCACGTGATCGATGAGAAACGACGAGTGAAATCGATCGTGGTAGGCGACGGGGGAGAGGCCGGCGCACGAATCTTGCGTAACGACGGCAACGTTGCTGAATTATACGACAGATTTGACGACGGTAGACCGGCAGAGGACGATCGTTCCGACGACGGCGACGATTTGGCCGTCGATCGGATTGTGCGGCAGGAGGGCGAAGACAGGCGCATACACCGCAGAAGGTTGAGTCAATCGTTGACCAGCCCTTGGGAGACGCTCATCAGCTGCTCCTTCAAGACGCGGAAGGACGGCCGCACTTCCGGACAGTGTGCCCAACATTTGCGCATCACCTGATATTCGTTGAATACGTGAATTTAGATTGATTCGGAATAAAAATGGGATTAGAAATGCGGAGAAATAATATGATGACTTACCTCGTATACTTCCTTAAAACATGCCTTAGGTCGTTCCAGAATAATTCCACGCTGTACTCGTTCAACGACCTCTGTATTCTTTAGGCGACCGTAAGGCATCTTTCCGCACGTGAATACTTCCCACATGAGTACTCCGTATGCCCACACGTCCGATTTCGAACTGAAGCGCGTGTAATTCAACACTTCCGGCGGCGCCCATTTAATGGGAAACTTTGTGCCACCGCTACTAGTATACTGATCATCGAGTACGTACCTAAAAGATTTTATCAGCTAAACTTCATAATATCACTTATATATATCTTTTAAGTTAAAACTTTTTTTTTAATTTCCTGAAATATAAAGATGCGGACAAAATAATGCTTACCTAGCTAAACCGAAATCTGCAACTTTTACTACGTTTTCTGATCCCACTAGACAATTACGTGCAGCAAGATCTCTGTGTATGTAGTTATGCCTCTCTAAATATGCCATTCCTTTGCAAACCTGTAATGCAGGTATAAAAAAAACTCGATTATTGTGTAATCTCAGAATTATGTCGACGTATTCTATTATCTACTGGGCAGAACTTGCATTACCTGTATGCACATGTCTAATAAAAGACCAACATTTGCACCTAATGAGGTTTCGTGACGGCGGAGGTAGTTGAGGAGAGATCCATGTCGCATGTATTCCGTGACAATGTATATTGGTCTATCTTTACTACAAACGCCATACAGCTGGACTAGGTTTTGATGTTGCAGTTTTCTAGATACAAGAAATAAATATGAAACTCATCATAATATTAATTTAAATACGCGCGATATTTTATATTAAATTTTTAGGAAATAAAGTTATAATAAAATAAATTTATAGAGAGATTAGATTTCAAGAATGTCCATCAAAAGTTTCAGTGCAACGTAAATAAAGAAAAGTGGATTGAAACTTACGTCATTACTTTAGCTTCCTCTATAAAATCGTCCTCGGACATGGTTCCCTCTTTCATCATCTTCACGGCAACGTCGATGGAGCCGCGCCACTTACCTCTCCGCACGACTCCAAATTGGCCGGATCCGAGTTCCTCCAGCAAATGCAATTCCGCCGGGTCGATCTCCCATTTGTCTGCGAAAAAGCCGCCGTTAAGTGGCACCGAGTAGCCGAGAGAGAAGTTTTATTTTATTTCTTTCTTTCTTTTTTTACACATCTCGTGTTTCTCTTTATACCGTTTCGGAGAAGAGATTAAAGAAAATAATTTTACGAACCGTGACTAAGGCCAGCGGTCGGTGGTACGGGACGATCACAGGGGCTGGTTTTCAGCCGACTGGCCAGACCGCCACTATTGTGTCTATGGTAATTCACCAGGTCGGGAATGGAGCCGCAACAGTGCTTTTCCGACAGATAAAATTCACCACGGGTATTCTGTTTGATGTGGTAATGCTTCACGTGGGGATGTGGCCTGCGGCAATGCGGAAAACGGAAAATCTTAGATTATCGGAAAGAGTTACCTAGAAGAAGGTAAGAAAAAACGCGAAATGCGATTTAAAGTTGAAAGTCATTCAGCGATCAATCTGATCCACTTTTAATCGATCGGTAATTACTTAAGTGCGGTACTGTTGACTTACACTTTCGTGTAAAGGGAGAGAGTGTACAGCCCTTTGGTCGAGGAATTACGAACGACGAAACAACCCTCCTTATCTTCCTGTTTCAGCAGCGACTCGGCGCGTTGTCTTGACATATCACCTACGTACCATCTACGACAGCGCAAGCGAAACGGTCATTTTTTTATTTTTTTACTTTTATCATATATACGGACACAACTTGTGATTTATGTGAAACTTGTATGGAAAAGCATTTGGGAAGGAAACTTGGCCGCTCGATAACTTGGGCAAAAATGGGAATAGCAACAGAGCCTTATCGAACTCGACAGACTATCGAATTCAACAATTTGCAGAAAAATATTATGTATTAGACTCACTCGTATTTTTGCAATCCCAGTAGTTCCTTCTCTTTGACGTAGTTGCTAGGGATATAGCCGATCGATCTGCAATTAAATGACTTTGTGCAAACCATTCCCCCTCGCATTTTACGCGCGTACTTTACTGCAGCAAGTAAACAATCCGGCTATCGTGAATAATTATCGCTGATTACACGAAAGAATAGCGCTAAGATTACTGTTTGCGAGAACTGTACGCTGTAACTAATTATTTTTCACGATTGTTGCCATCGCGAAAATATATGTATGAGATAAAAACGTGCGTAAGTTGTGTCGTAAGTTAAGTCGTCGGTCGTTAAAAAAAAAGTTCGTAAAACAATGTTTGTGTAGTTGTTTAGAACAACAAAATATATACCCATTCTCGTCCTTAACTTTCCACCAGTGCTCCTGGGAATCGTCCAAAACTTCGTACTCTGCACCCTGTATTATATGTGCAAAAATATAGATCGTTAGTAAATATTCTATTTAATGGTCTACTTATATTTTTTAAATATTTAAATAAATAACGAAATATTTTTATTTTTTACCTTTTCGAGAGATAAATCGCCGCCTTCGATGGCTCGAAAAGGATACAAAGCCACCACAACTTTCGCTCGCAGCATTATCTTTTCCTGTAAAAGAAAAAATTAATAAATTTTTAAAAAATTCTAGATAAAAAATATCAAGAATATTGAACAATATTTTAATATTTATCTCAACAAAACGTGGACCTACCTTTGCTTTAGAGGATGGCGTACCGGGTGTACCGCCTGGCATTATCGGAGTCGAGGGTGTTCCTATAAAAAAAAAAGAGCAAACGGGGAAAAGTTGAATACCTTTTGATATCTATGTATGTCCAATTAGTTTTCGAATAATTTGGTAATAATAATCACGTCATATTTGCACACATTCGGAATTATTAAAATAAGGCAAGAATTTCGAATAATTTTACGCATTAACAAGAGCACGCACACGTGACGATTTAATAATTACTTTCTTTTGTTGTCTTAAGCGCGTTGCTTAATTTCTATCGAACGGAGGACCCGACAGCGATGTTTCTTCCTCGCGCTGCGACGATCGGCGAGAACTAAACAGAGCATCCCGACTGACAAGTGTACGCCGGGACGACCAAGGCATACCGAACCGTGGACGCGAAGAACGACACCACGAGAGAACAGTCTCCACCCTGTCTAGACAAAATCAATGCGACCTCAAACCTCCTACATCCCCTCTCCCCAGCATCTCTTCAACACCGTTCGCACGTGCACGCTCGTCGCGTGCACCCCGTACTCTGCGTGCATTGCGTCTGCTTCTACCTCATTTGCAGGGAAATTGCGCGTGCGAGCAGGCGCATGTATGCGCACCAAAATCTGGAATCTGGTAGGACGTGGAAAAACGCGGAAATAATGTTTTCCACTTTTAATTCATAAAATTCGTGGACGGATATTTTGTGGATGCACGATCTCCCTAAGGCTCTTATACAGTTTTACATTGTCGTCTAAATGCAACAGCGAATCTCTTTCTCGTCGCGCAACATTTCGTATTTTATTTTATTTACTTTTTTTTTTCTTTATAATGTCCGTTCCTTCAGTATCTCTTTCTTTCTTTCTTTCCTTCCTTCCTTCCTTCCTTCCTTCCTTCCTTCCTCGTCGAGTTTCATTACTAGAGGCAATCCTGGTAACGCGGTAAAGAGATTTTTCGCCTGAAAGTTTTTTTGCGAAAAATATCCGCGGAGTATCTTCGCCATGCCCGAGTAGTTTTCCGCCCTTTGGGAAAAATTTCCCGACAAACGAAAAGCTATATGACCAGACGTGAAATTAAAAAAAAAAAGGAGAGATAAACTTACCGCGAGAAAAACTCACGCGCTACTCTCGATATAATATGCAGGTTGGTAGATTTAATATTTTAATTTTTTCTCCAGAGATTTTCTTCTTCAAATTACATTCTCGGATTGTTATAGACGAGAAAATAAAAGCTGTAAGATTGATTGAACAATCGATATTTTTCGTTTAAGGCATTGTCAATTTTCGCACAATAATCTTTCATCAGAATCAGAATTTCTACGAGCACAATTTTTCAATGTAAGGCAAACGTAAGGCGTCGCGCGCCGGCATTCATAGAAATGCTTTTCCAAGGGACGTCAGGAGAATCTCAAGAAGGATATCTCGGTAATGAAAGTCTCGCCGGGACACAAGGCCCGCGATGTGAAAAGAGCGTAACAAAATCCGCCGGAGGCGACAGAGTCTCTTCTTTCGGTGCATCTCCGAAAATATTCCGAGTCTCACGGAAATTCAATAAGTAGAAAAGAACTTTAAGAAAAGGAGAGACGTATAAGGTAAATCTCGACTGTCTGAAAGTAGCGACATCGCGATATTGAATCTTAGCATTGAGTCAAATATATGACGCGATATATATATAAAATATATATTGTTAGGTGAGGAGATGTGTCTAGGTACAATGCACAACATACAATTTCGTTTCTTTTTTCCTCTTGTACGTTTCCAATAAGAGACGCTTCGAAATATTTTACGAAAAAAAAGTCATCATTCTCGCTTACTCGATCTATTGTACAATTGACCTGAATTTTATTAACCTTGATTTATTTTTTCGATATAACAAAAAGATATAAAATTCGCGTATTAGTGTGCCGTATGTACGACACGAGATTACGAATCATAAAAACAAAACGAGGATTTATTTCCTTTTTCAATGTCGCTAAGCTCTAAAGCTCCAAGATGATAGTAACCTCAGATGGAAGTCCGCTGATCTTCTTATCGATTTCGGTGACGTTGTTGCTGCCGAAGTAGAGATTCCGCAATTCGACGATATCAGCGAAAGCGCCATTATCCACCGTGTGGATGTTATTATCGGACAGATTGAGATCTTCCAACTTGAAGAGACCTGTAAAAGTACCGGCTGCAATGCGAGACAGTTTGTTTCCATCCAATCGCAGTTGCTCCAGCTGTGACAGCCCCTGAAACGCTCCCGGCTCGAGAGTGCTGATCTCGTTCCGTTGAAGATAGAGTCTCTTCAGAGCGACTAGGTCACGGAGAAGTGCTTCGGAGACGCTTGTTATCTGATTGTTATTTAGGTAGAGATCTTCCAACTTGTTCAATCCTCGAAAGGCACCGTTCGGTAAGCTCTCCAGTTGATTATAGTCCAAATGGAGGCGATTCAATTCGGTTAACCCGGCGAAGGAACCCGGGGCCACACGGGCGATCTTATTGTTGTTGAGCCACAGGTAAAGTAAGCCGGGATTCAAATTCGAGAAGGATTCTGCCTCGATCGCCGGGATGTCATTGTGACCCAGGTACAACCACATTAAGCTCGACAGACCGGCAAACGAGTCCCTCGGTATCGAATTGATCCTATTGAAGACCAACGACAGCGACTGCAAGTGTCCCAATTCCGCGAACAAGTGCTCCGACAACGACACCACATTGTCGTCTAAATGGAGACGTTCCAAGTTGGGCAGGCCGCGAAAGGATCCTCTCTTTAGCACGGATATTCGATTGTTCTGATTTAGATATAAGTGTGTCGCTGTCACGTTCTTGAAGGCATCCTCGCGAATCGCCAGCAGGTCCAAGTCGCTGATGTACAATCGATCATCGAAACGACGCTGCGTAACCTCGACGAGCACTCCTTTGTAATAACAAACGTTGTAAGCGTCTATGTTTTTACAGGTCGGTTCCTTCTTCTCCGACGAAACTCTCGTCAAGAGTATCAGGCTAACTTGCGAGAAAAGCAGAAGAAATCGCGACATGATCGAGCAGATCTACTGTTTAGTGTAGGAATGTAGCAACTGCAAACAAAACCGCCGAGCTCTACGGTTTGTGTCCCGTCGCGGGAACGCGATTAGATAGTGAAATGCGACTTTTGACATTGCTATCACCGCTACAGAGGCGAGAAATAACCACGGTTGCATTCTTGGAAGGGATCCGGCTATGTCAGATGTTAAAGCTGTGACGATGGACACAAACACGCGACTTTAAATTCATGGAATACAATAACAGAGATACATTCCGCATACCGTCGACTTGCATTTCTCTCCTAAGAGAGCAAAAGAGAAAGAGATAAATAACGAGAATATTTTTATCTATGCTAGATTTTTTAAATATTTGTTTTTCAAAACGCCTGGAATCAAACGCTTTAATTAAAATTTGCGCGATTAAATATCTCGCATTAATTCGCGGCTCTTATAATTACAAATCCACTTTAACGAACCGCTTGCATTGCGGATGGCAGGTTGTTGTTCGCTACTGATTATCTGTAACGAGCAGTAGAAAGTATGTAATAGTCCAGTGAGCACCCGGGACAGTGAGGCGATCACGAAAAGTGGAGTGAAACGATAAAAAGAAAGAAAAAAAAAAAAAAAAAAAATCGTGCGAGTTGTATAAGAACGTCGAGCGTCTTCGGACAAATAATTCGAATAATTTTCCGAAAATAATCGTATTTTTTAAAAACACACGCGAAATGTTCTCATTGCATATTATCACACGGACTGTACGCTATTAATATTTATGAATGGAAATATATCCTTCTCCGGAGCGATATTTATTTTTCCCACGTGGGAAGAGAGGAGAGGAGAGCGAGGAGGCTCATATAAAATCCTACATGTCAATCTCAAGGGCTCGCTCGTACATTCGGGGAGGATTCGGAGATTTCGCGAAATTTCGCGTCGATTTCGGAGAAACTTTTCGCATTGCAAACTTTTCAGACACGTCAACGACGAAGAATCCCGAACGAAATGCATCCGGATGCTCCGTTCGATTGAGTTTGACAGATGAGAGACAAATATGTACCGCGGTGCGCGAGCGATTTTCAAGGCTACGCACGTCTTCTACGGCGAGCGGCTTGTCGAGAAACTTTCTAAGGTATTGGTGAAAACCTCAGAAGAGCGATTCGCCTCTCGCTCGCGAGGTCATCGAACGATGTACATCCCACTCACTCGGTTTCTCGATCCGCGGCCGTTCGGTCGGTCGGTTAGTGACAAACCGAACCGAGATTACTAATATCAATATACTGATGCTAACGACGAGGAAAGCCGATAAATTTAAGCCGAAACGGTAAAACACACGTGGAATCGGCACGGCCGAGAAATCACGCTTTTACATCCATTTCTTTCCTCGGGAATCAACCTTGGTTGGCATTTATTATCTCTAGAAGAAGACAATAATAGACTATAGTGACATTATCGCACAAACACGCTGAGAAGTGTAATTGCGATTAATTGCTTCTTTTCTTTATTCGCAATCGGCGCATCAATTAAAGAAGAAAAAAAACAACGTATAATCATACTAAAAAGATACACGTCGTTGATTTTTGCCTCATAATTCTTTGATTATATCCTGTTCTTTTTTAAAAATCATTGAGATTTGTCGTGTGTTCCCTTCGTTTGGAGAGAAACATTAATGTACCGGTGCACATTATACAGTGACTCGTTACCATCAGCACTTAACGCGTCGACGTCTATGCGGCCGGTGAATGTCACCTATAATGGCCACATTACGCCTCGCGCAAACGAATATGCGCGAGAGTAATTGGCATTTGTCTAACTACGCTCTTAATCGACTTTTGATACGTGGAAAATAATGAAAATTAATAAGACGCGATAAAAAAAACGAGTTTTGGACTCGATTTCGCACACGAATTAATTGTCGGATCTTTTTTTTTTTTAAATAGTTGATATTATTACGAACGATCGCTCGATTTAGAGAGAATAAAATAGAACCTTCTCTCTTTATAAATTGTCTATTTCGTAAGTTGTCACGTGATAATTTCTCAGGCGTAATTCCTTTTGCGAAGCTGAGGATCCCTGGAAAGCTAGTAATTTGCGGGCGCGGATTTTTTTTTGCATTTAATAAATGCAAGAGTATAATATTCTTCTGATGGTGCGGAATGATCTACATGTCGACTGACGTTACGATCTTGACATTAGGCGTGGCAGGAAAGTTACCGTAGCACCGTTCTTATGAAACCTATAGAGGTCGGTCGGGCGCGCGCCTCCGTGTAACCTTTTACATTTTGCGCAAGCGATATTTCTGCGCGAATACAAATGTGCATACAGCGCGCGGATGCTTTCCCCGGAGACTAAACAACAAAAAAAAATATAAAAAAAATAAGTAACTACGGTGAGAGAAAAAAGGGAGATTTAAAAGCAAGAGAGAGGAGAGAACGCGCTAAAATTGTTCCACTTGTATACAGCGTGGTTATTCTACATTACAAATGTAGAACGCAAGCTTTAATTGCTTTGAAGCGACGGTACATTTATCGCTGTGCAGATTTATCGTTACATCTCCTTAAACATATCTGTTGAATGTTCCGTATCGCTTATATACATATCGTGTGGCTTGTAATTTTAATATCTCGTTCTATTAAAACGAATCCGGTCGCTCTCTCTCTCGTTGCAAAAGGTATTCGGATAATTTCAGCTTATAGTAGAAATTAACGTTGAGAAATATCGTACTTTGGGAGGCCATTAGCCCCGTCCAAAGGCTAAACCGGAGGAGAGTTAATCGAAATTAATATCAACCATTTTCGTGGCGGTGAGTCGATGTCGAGATCCGATTGTCGAAGAGTTTGGATTCTAAAAATGAGAAGAAAAGGTCGAATCGACTCACCGGAATTGCTATGAGCGTGTCCGGTAACGTTGCCGGTGGCCGAGTGGACCGCATTGGTAGCGGCGTTCGCGACCTGTTTAAGGGCGCTGATCACCAGCATGGTTTCCCGTTAATTAATCCAAACGCGATCAGCATCTGTCGCGCACGACACGCACTTTCGTCGCACTTTTCCGACTTTGCCCAAGGACGACTTGACGATCGCAACTCTCCAAGCTGCTGGCTCGACGCGGACTGGATACTCGGCTCGAGACGGTCTTAAACGCTCGCTCGCGCGAACAGCAGCAGCACCAACGCGAAAGGGAGTCGGAATCGTCGTCGTCGTCGTCATCGTCTCGCTTGGTCCCCTTCTTCGGAGTTTCACCTTCACGGAAGTCTTCCCTCGCCCGCTGATTAAAGCACGCCGACCGCAGACTAATGTAAGACGGCTCTTCGACACGCACTGCGACGCGTGATGCGAACGTTACGTGAAATATTGTTCCTCTGTCAGGAAATTGATATGTGTAATCGCGTCCGGAAATTAATTTTATATATATTTTATTGTATATTAATTTTTTTTAATTTTTTCTGATTCTTAATATATCAATTGTGCTGGCAATAAAATGGTTTATTATTAGAGAATCCCTCTTTACATATGTAGGGAAAAATTCTACACATATTAATTTCCGGAGAGAGAAATTGTTTATTATTAGAATTTCTCTATATATAGAAAGAGATTCTGATAATAAACAATTTTATTGCGAGCACCATTGATATTAAGAATTAAAATAAAAAAGAATTATACAGTAGAAAAATAACGTATTTACGAAACGATAAATAAACATTTTTCTCATCTTTCTATTCTAACGAAAAAGATTGCCTCTCAATTAACAGAATGCAGGTAAAGATTTTTCACCGCAATGAAATATTCGCGCGGACGGAGATAGATTGACGAATATCGATATCGGTTCATCGGCGCGTCGATTTCGCTCAGGCACCGTGGTGAAGTGCATCGTGTAGAAGTTATACGACCCGGGAAAATAGCTTGTGACATTGTAGACCAGCTTACCGGCAAACTCAGCACTTTGCGACAAGCACCTATCTGTACCACTCTCCCTCAGCGATGTCCAATTAAGTGTGCGCTAAGATTATCACGGGAAGCAGGAGCTTGAAACAGCAGCGAACAGCGGGGCGAAGGAACGTATATATACACGCGTGGGTGACAAATAAACCGCGCGCTTTAGCGACGCGGATAAATAAACCGTCCGACTTTAATGAAGACAAAGATACGCAATAAAATGTTAGAAAAGTGTTAGAGAGAAGAAGAAAAAAGAAAAAAAAAAGATAAAAGGAAGAAGCGAGTGGCGCGCGAGATCGCGCGACAGCAAACGTGATATCGTTATCGAGACTCGCGCGCTAAATCGAATTTCGAGCCCGCTTCCTCGGCTTCCTCGTCGACGTGTACTTGAGAAATTCGATGATCTCCTCGAGTTTTCCGAGCACGAATGGCGAAATACCGTACGTCGGGATATGCGCGCCCAACCACTTTCGAGGAGAGGCGAGACGTTTTTCGGAGCATCCCGAATCCCGGTGCGCATCTTAAATCACTCGGCTCGGCTTCGCACGCGCGCGAAACGGATATATCTCGCGTCGGGAACGATTATTATCCGCGAATATAAAAGCGGAAGAGATCGCGCGGCGTAGTTTACAATCCGGGGAGATTTCGGTTCGTTAAGAGAGACCCGCGTCTTCTATATATATAATATCGCGAATTCAGAGTATACTTGGTCCCTCGAGGGATATCGATTTTGCCTCTGCAAATTCGCTGAAAATTCTCGTAGCTGCTATATACCAGCACGCTATTATATGCATTATTCGAGTTCTTCGCGCGGAGAGTAGACGATTTCGACCTCTCGCTGCTGCTGTTGTAACAAAAGCGAAGTGGCTGGAGTAATATGCCGACGACGACGATGACCCGAATATCGCGAAAATAGGGGAGTCAAACAAGAAGTGTGCCTGTTGTAGACAGAGCCGCTGCGTCGCGAGCGCATTTTCTAGGAAATCCGGTCCGTCAAAACGTGGGAGAGAAACTGGGAGGTGGGTTTCCTGATTCTCCGACCGACACTCTCGAGCCGAATGCATAACTGGGTTTCCAGGACGGACGTAATTCCGCCGCGAATGTGTAAGTGGAAGCTAATTTTAAATAATAATTTTCAATTCGCGCCCGCGTCGCGAATCTTTCGCGATTCTTAATATCGCGTGACAGATATAGATGGATATCTTCTCGCCGAAATAAGACGGATCGCGATTGATCGACCGTGAACGATCATATGCGATAACGCATCATTCGCCATCACTTTATGTATTAACGGAGGAATCGATTTCATTGAATCTCATCGAATCATCCCGGGATCCTAGCCGCGTGATATGCGGTCTTTGCTTGAATTTCGGTCGATCCTGTCTCTACATCCACGTTGCGTTTTGCACAAGCGGATTCCCGCAAAGCGGTTTAAGCCCCGACGCTTCCGCGGAAATGGGAGGGAAAACAAGCTTCTGGTATTATACCATTTCGGAATTAACGACATGGATATACTTATAAAAGAGTATTCCTAAAAATATAATTTTTAATTCACATTATAAATCCAATACTCGTATATTTATATTTACGATTATAAATATATTCATATATTTATAATCGTAAATATAAATATATGAATATAAAGAGATTAGCTAATAAATCTTTCTCTCTCTCTCTCTTTCTTTCTCTTTTCAACAATTTGACAAGTCTATCTTATAAAAGAATATAAAAACGTAACATTGCAGATTGTTTATTTCTCCTCCTATGACGAGAATCGCGCATTTTTTTTATCATTAGCATTATCAGATTTGCTAGACAATTCGATCGTCCGTTTGGTGCATTCTGTTACGTGTATAACATAGTTAGTCATCCTCTTCATAAAGATTGTAAAATCCGAGGTAAACCGTGTTTTATATTTTTCTCTTTAAATTTGAAATTGGAATTGATAATCGCTAAGTAATTTAAACGCATTCGTAATTATCATTGTTATCTAATTAATCCATTAATTAATACAAACAGACAATTATATAAATACATAATGCGTTAGTTAAAACGTGAAAGAATGTGCTCCATATATATGTGCGTGTGTGTGATATTTGATGAATCATTCTCTTTATCTCCTTCCTGAATACAAGTCCGATGAATCTTGTTTCAGGCGGGTCTATGAGGAGAAGAACACATGCGTGCCCAATCTGACAAATGTTCTCCAATTTCTCTTTATTATTTGATAATAATCGCTTGCGGATTAATGTTGATCGTATATGTAACAAAACATTTGCTGGACTACATTATTATCATATTAATTACCGGCTTCTTGTTTTATCAAAAAACTGGGTCATTTTATAGAATCATAATATAGAGACATTTTAATATTTTTTATATCTTTTAGAGACGCGAAAAATGTTCCTATATCCTTTTAAAAATTAAAAATTATTTATTCAAGTAATATAAAAAAAACTCGTCTAAAAAGGAGAATGAATTCACATGTATCTTGTGATCATTAATATGTTTTAATATTTCGAGATAAAAATATCTAATTATCAATATAAAATTCTCTAGTAACAATCATTTTAAAGCAATTGTTGGAAAAAAATTAAAAATAAAGAAAAATTAAAAATATAGAAAATAAAAATATATACCTATACAGGTCTTACGTCTTAACATGACTAATTAATTCAAGTTCTGTTACATTCGTGTATTTTGTGCAAGAAAAGAAACGGGAGTGGAACCGATATGTATCTCGAAGCTAATGGGACCGACTAAATTTCACACCTCTAACGAATTAACAAGAAAAGGAAGAGATAATACAGTAAATCCACCAATTGGTTTCGGTGAAATCCTCACGATAATCCTTGCGAAAATGCATAAGAAATTAGAGTAAACATTATTTCAACCGCTAGAAACTTCTATCGAGCAGCAACACGACGTTCAAGATGAAGGATCGTACTCGCCGATGCTGCCAATCAATACTTGGAGAGCAGCTAAACTCGAAGCGCTTTTTACGACCGTTTTCCATTTGCGGTTCTCGCGGTCGCCGATGAATCCCTATTGAGAGACACAATTGTCTGCGCCAAGAACATCCCTGACAGTTCAATATTTAAATATACATTTAGATTTATGCGCTATTCTCCCAGGTGTCTCTCTGTCGGACAGAGATCTTAGTATCTTAATAATTAACTCGTTAATTCTGCTAAATTAATGATGCAGTTTCGCTTTTTAATTATTCGTATTTATAACGCGCGTAATTAAAAGCAAATAGTTTCTTTTTAGCGAATTATAGCATAATTCTTTTTTTATACAACGCAATAAATACACGCACGAGCAGAATCAATTCTGTCTAGTCTCTTTTTTTCCGACCTCTCTCGTTTATATATCCCATGATCAAATACTTTTCTCGTACCGTCTCGCATAAAAACACAATATACACGATGTATCTGTCAGAGGCCATTAGATCGGCAGTTACGACTACATTCAATCTCTTTTTACCACACCTATCTCCCTTATTGAATCTACGTTTGCCGGTGTCGTCACGTACGAATCGGCCTTTTATTTATTATTACTATGATAGATGTTATGGAACGTTGTTTTTTGTGAAAAGGAAGAAGCTAGTCTTTGCAGAATATCCCGGGGATAAACGGATTGTTTCAATACGAAAATAAAATAGAGCGATTCGAAACACAGGAAATTCGATAATATCCCGTAACGTTTACGTCGAATAAAGCATCCGTATAAGATGAAAGTACACGGATTTATAACAGTTACACAAAACTAAATATATATATATATATATATATATATATATATATATATAAATTTCAATGGAGTAAACTTGGATTTTACAATTATCCGATTGACGCTCCTTCATTCCCATCGGTCTCTCCATACATCGAAACCGGAAGAGAACTCAATCGTCTTCATTCGCAAACTCGATTACTCGCTATTCGAGAGTCAACTGAATAGTATTCACGGCTATACAATATCGCGAGCGCGACACTTTTCGTCGGTCTTACTCTCGAGTAGTTCAAACTATAGGATACACACTCGCTCATCCAACTGTATATGCTATCATTGCACTCCAGACGCAAGTCGATCTTTCAATGGGATCCCTTAATATCAGTAGGAAATAACAGAGAACTGACAAGTGAAATTGCGGTTCGACGTCGCGTCGCGATTAATTTAATCCGTCCTCGCGTTTCCCACGCTTTGCGGAAGCGAGAGGGAAATCAAGTTTGCGACATCGTGTAAACACTTGAATATTAACGACATCGATATTCAAAAAGTAAAAGTGAATTTCTATAAAATATAGAATATCTATATTTAATATAAAATATTTTACAAAAATCCGGCCCTCGATTCAAAATTACAGAAACAGAAGACGGAAAAAATGGAGTTGCTCATTTATTTACACGTACTATTATAAATGTACACGTGCGATTATCTATTATACTAGTAGATCTCTCTAAAACAATTTTACAGAGGGATCTCGCAGAAGAAAGGAAGTGACAAATCACAATTGACATCGTCCATCCCGCCCTCCCTAACGAGAGCCGCGCAATTTTGATTACCGTCAAAGTTATCAGGTAGGTTCGGCCATTTAGTCGTCCATCTCGTGTACCCAGTATTTTCTAAGGTCTCACCCTTAACGGTAACCCAATTGCCCTCTTCAAAATAATCATGAACCCCGAGCCAAGCCGAGTCGATGTTTCCCTCTTGCAGCATATGCAAAAGAATCTTTTCCTCCGATTCCGAATTGATAATCGCCAAGTGACCTAATCGCGTATAAAGTACATGTAATAAAAAATATTCTGTTCGGGGCTATCGTTATCACGTCGGTTCTTTTATTACCTCCTTCCTGGATACAAGTCTGGCGAGCCTTGTTCCAGGTGAGCTTACGTGGATGAAGCTTGTGAGCACTTATGCCAGGTGTGACGATGTAACCCTCCAATCTTTCCTTACTACTCGGTAACAATCGTTTGAATTGTTGCTCGTTGTATATATAAAATACTTGCTGACCCACGTGATAGTTATTGTGTCCGTTCATAACAACCACGTGCTTCTTATTGAGCTCCTCTGATATAGAAGAAGATATTTTAATAGTCTCCGAAATGTATAAAAAATGTTCCGCGTTTTTTAAAGTCAAATATATTTCATCTAATGTATCGTTTAACTTTTCGATTTAAATATAATTATCTAAATATAATTTAGATTGAGAAAAATATTATTTACCTGCAACTTCACTGCAGTTGGGATTATTTGATTTTACCAATTCTAATGGAAGGATCTTAGTGTCACTTTGAGCGAATGTATATCCTTGGGTTTGACAGCAAAAAATAAAAACTAGAACTGGAAGATATTTGAACATTGTTAAATGTTGCTACTTGACGGTCTTGTAAAGCAATGCCACGGCTATTGCTAGTTAATGTCTGTCTTTTATTTGTTCGTTAAGATACCGATGACCCGAGTCGGGTCACGAACGAAGATTAAGATTGTAAATCATCTGCTGATCTCGGCAAAATGAGAAAAGCAATAAATTAATATGTCGTAATATATAATATCGTACGCTGAAAAGGTTTAACAATACGATTGCGCGTGGTCGCGCAACTGGGCGACAATTACGCAACGAAATTACCAGTAATTTCAGCGATTCAAATCACTTATTATCCCGTTGCTTTGTATATCCTATTACAAATGTAGATTATCTGCGGCAAACCCGATAAATCTATAATATTATACAGATAATCGTATTTTAATATGGAATTGTATTGTGTTTTTGATGCATATAAATATTTTTCATTCAATCTTTGATACATTTCTTTTTTAAATATGATATTTTTGATAATTTTCTATCATTTTTTAACGCTAGTATATGAACTAAATTATCGTCGGCATTATATTTTCATAATATTCTGAAAATTTAACAGTGCAACAGCGGTAGCAGAAACGTATTTTCCTGACAGAAACGCAATCTAAAAAAAATTTCCAAAAAGTAAATGAAACAAATGAGAAGACATATAGTTTTTTTTAGAAAAATATGCAAAAGATATAGTGTATAAAAAAGCCGTTTAGCGATGGCTAAATTACTGGCTAACGTGGTACGCCTCGCTGACTAAACGCTCAATTTAACAACGAGAGAGATCGCAGCTAAAGGCATTTTTGTGACAATACAATACCGGTGTAAAGTAGTGGTTAGAAACTAGAACCGGCTATCTCTGCGTTAAAACGTGCTATAATTCTATTTGCGAAACGCGAATAAAATTGGTAAAGACTCTAAACTATTCTATCTTTAAACGCGTTTAATGAAAAAAAATGACATTGCAATGATGCTTGTAAATGATATACGATCTGTATTTGCATAGTTGCATACGCGCGAATCAGCTGTACTCTTCGAATAATTTAACTTGTATCTGTATGTGATGTTTGCTACTTTATACATATATGTGTGCGAGAATGGAGAGGCAACAATTATGGAACAGAATTTCGTAATAGTCAAACTTGCAGCGAGATGATGTCAGAAACGATTTGTATCCTAATTAAAGCCAAACTTGTCAAAGTCGTTTAAGATCTTTTACATATTTTTTTTTCTTTGAAAGAGATGGTTTTTAGCAAAGGATTTTCCCACGCTTTATCGAATCCGAAATACATGTGAATGTTAATATTCTTCGCAAACGCGATATGACACTTGAAAAGAAATCTTTGCTCGTTTTTTGCAAGAAGGGTCATATCGAAAGATTCCAAAGTCACTCGTTCGCGATCATATTCGAGAATCCTTTGAAAGAATGCTCTCAATCAATTAGCATTTATACCGTCAGATCAGCCATCGCGACGTGTCTCTCTTTCTCTTTCTCTCGCGATTAAGCCGAAAATTTATTCGCCTTCGAGCGATATTCGCGTCTTCGAGAATTAAACTGGAAGCTCCTCTTGAAGATTCATTCAAGGCTGCGGATTTAATAGCCCCGAAGAGAAACGAGAGATTCGCGCAATAAGAAGGAAACGTCGCGACGCGCGCAGTTACACTGACTGAGAAGTTCGTTCGGGAGATAGCTTTGGGATTTTCTCGAGCAACGTTACGTTAGTTTCGTCGCCACACCAGGTTCCATCTCTCTATTCATTCATTTGCTTCTTTTTTTTTGTCTTTATTCCCTTACCGCAATTCCCTCCTCGCATTTTCCCGATTCGAGCCAACTCGGGAGGATGTCTCTCGCGAACCGGTTGCGCTCTATCGGTTATTTAATCAAATATCTCTCAC
This sequence comes from Prenolepis imparis, assembly GCF_030444845.1. Classification (NCBI taxonomy): domain Eukaryota; kingdom Metazoa; phylum Arthropoda; class Insecta; order Hymenoptera; family Formicidae; genus Prenolepis; species Prenolepis imparis. The sequence goes on along the minus strand of NW_028141168.1, from coordinate 12,867,762 downwards.
TACAATTTATTGATTATCCGCCGTACGGCGTAGTCCTCAGTGTGTGCTTTGCTCATCCGGCTTTTATTTCATGGCACGCTCCAGTGTGCAGATTGTCCGACAGACACATCTCCGTCTTCACGGATATATCCCGCACGGATAACGCGTCGCCGATGAAGAGCAATCGCTCGGAAAACGAAAACGGGAAACGAAAAGCGGCTGTGAATTGCTTTGATATAGAAGTAATCAATCGCGAGCATTGAATTGACTCGTTATAATCGATCGACATTCGATTCGACGAAGCGCGCAATTGGCCGCGACATTAACGACTCGGAATGTCTCGTAATAATACACGCCGAGAATCGCACTTCAGTGATGAAGCGAAAAATAAATATAAAAAAAAAAGAAAAAAATCACGTCGGACGAAAAAGAGAAATGCTCGGTGACGAGTCGAGGATGCTCGAGGGGGAAAAAAAAGGGACCGCTGCTGTGTTTCGCGATGCGTCGTGTATTCGGAGATAGTTAAGATTTAGCTCTCGGCTGCATTCATTTGCTTAACTGTAGCGCCTCCGTTCTCCGTAGTCAAGCGAACTTGTTAATTGCGTGCTCGACCTACTCGACGTTCATATAATGGAGTCGTGTCACGTCTGATATACCGCGGCGAGCGAGTTAAAGCGGCAGGACCCGGATGAAAGATGAAGATCCGTCGAGGGAGAAAAGCGCGAGGGACCGATACTCGTCAAAGCGTAAACGAGTAACGACCAAGTGTAATTTACATACAACTTGGAAACGTATTCACAGATTTACTATTCGTGCATTCAAAGCTTTCGTATGCGCGGTGTTGGAATTTCGCTTCACAAATTTCACGTAATTATCGCGAATTGTTTATCCTTAAATTCGCGAGATTCTCAACGAACATGACGCAATCTTACGCGGAACATACAATGTCATAAAGTCATAAATCAAGATAGGAGTCTTGAGTTAAATTACCTCAACCGCCCTCCTACCGCGCTCCGAGGCATCGAGGATCGAATATTGCATGCATAAATGCAAACCTATCTACCGCGAAAACAATGCACAGATTGGCATTACGTCGCGTATTATAAATTCAAGGGAAGTGCGAGATTTTGGTAAATCACATCGATTCGAAATCAATAGAGAATAATATCGTTACTTAAGCGGAAATGTTATAATATAGGAACTTTATTTCAGCCAGGGGTCTCCCTCTCTGTATAACGAGAAACGCCCTAAGCGATTACTTTGACCAAGTTGGGATAATTGCTAACCGGATAATGGTCGTTACCTAACACCGTCAAGTTTTAACAGAAACTATCGGAAAAGCTGAAAAACGATAATAACACGTCAAACAAATATTCGACGATAGACGTATAATAGGGGAAAGATGCTCTTCTTTAAGTAAATAAGTTAAATAATTAAATCGATTCTCGGCATCGCATCTGCCGCCTCGGTGCATCACCGATATGAATTCGATTAATTTCCAGAATCAAATTTGTATTTTTTATTTTGCCTCAGAAGCACATCGAACGCCAGTCTCAATACTTAAGATTTGCGATTAAAATATCTCAAATTCAATTTTGCCGTTAAGTAGGTCAGCTTCGTTCAAGGAACTCTTCGCGAAGACTATCGTAAGTTTCGTCTCGTGCGGTTTCGCCCCCGATATATTCCGCTTCAGACTTTTAACACAAATGGATGATAGACTGACACAGTCGAGAAAGATAAACTTCTGGTGCATGGAAAAAGTTACTGTCAAAAATATGATGAAAGGAATGATAATGCACGGGAGAAACCATCCCGGTTAAACTCAAACTCCGCCGTATTAATTTAACGCGGTTTATACATATAATACAGTGACGTGTTAAAACAAAAATATATGAGTGGGCACTTATTTTGCGCGATCGCTCGATGTTACACGTATCGATTTTTAATAAAAGGTTGTCTAATAATAAGATTTCCTTGGTAAAAACCGTCATCTGCGTCATACCGTTCCTGGATGGAATATCACGCTTTTGGATATTTGCGAATGAGGAGAGATAATATTTGCAGATAAGAGATACATCTCTGAAAGTACGACGCGTCGAGAATCGAGTTCTAGTGTATATCTTTTGCAGCGTTCCTCTTTGCGACTGTCGTATTACGTACTTTAGCCGGTGACAATTTCAATCTCCTTAAGTTCGTCTTTTGATCCGCTAAGTAATAAGCGCTTCGCGATAATCAGATGAATCCACAACGGGACGGGAGGATGGATTTTCGTCTATCATTTCCCGTTGGAATGGAAACGCGAAAATCGTATCCCGCGAAATCGCGATGATACGAAATTTCAATTACCGATTCGCGGTATCGGGGGCACCGTTTGGCAAAATCGAAAGGCCTGTCTTGCCCCGAGCGATAAAGGAACTGGGACACTCGGGTTATTGGGGAGGAATGACGCTTGACCGAGAGGATTTTTCGCGTCGATTCGAGTTTCGACGTTGCAGCTTCGAAGAGTCGGAACGTTTCAACGGTACACAAAAATGTCACGCTTCCTGTTGTCTAAGAGAAAAGTTTTCGTGGCAGACGCCAGAGACTTTGACATTACGCCAATTCGCGGATACTGCTCCTGTTCACGACAAAGCTCCGTTTCATCGTTTTACGGTTGTCTCGTTCATGACAAAGACATCAGAAACGGAAGCCCATATGTACACGTATATAGACGTCATGTTTGCGCGCGTAATTTATCAATCACGCTTATATTATCGATATTTGAATCGAATAACACAAGAAATTTCTCCCTGAAGCATATTACTCTAAATTTAGTTTCTTTATCTTCTTTCAAAGTGCAAATTTTGTGGAAGTTGTACAAAGATTCGCACGCGATATAGATTCTTGGATATCGTGAACTTTGAAACAATTCCAACTTTGAAGACGTATACATAAAACGCTTTTTCGAGTCACAAGAGATGCGATTCCGCGTCGTTAGACAAGATGTAAGAAATCCAGATTCGCAGAAAATCAGTTGCCCGGAGACAATCCTCTTCCGGCGCTCTCATATTAGCCCGATAATCGTACGAGAGAAACGAGATTTTCTCCAGAGCAGAGGAATTCACTGCTTATTCCGATAAATTCCGATAGATAATGTCGCTCCGCAATATAGACAAAAGCTAATGCAGTAAACAAAGTGTCGGTCGATTTTGAAACGAGATAGACTCGTTATTGCGCGCATCAATAAATATTCAACGAGATATAAAGCGGCAATCAGTTAATTACACGTTGCTGATCACGCGCATTACCGATTGCTCGTGCATTATTTCAATATGTTTGGATAATTTTTTTCCGCGATAACAAATATTCATATGTTGCATATAAGTATATTGCCATTTGTGATGTTTTATATATATATGTGAATCGTAAATTGTATCAATTGAATCGTACAATTAGCCTGTATTCGGCCGCATGAAATACGGCGCGACATTTCGACAAGCGTATCATTGTCTCGTAAAACTAGATGGTATATCGACATTAAAAAAGGCCAGTACAAATAACAATAAATAACGCTTTTCCGGAGATAGCGTTTGATTCTTTATATCGATTGCGTCAATTAACGAATCCTAGCTATTAAACGACACGATAACAGCGGAACTTTCACGCTGACATCGAAATGAGAAGCGTATATCGATTAGCCACTGGGCCAATTAAAATCTCAGTAGGCTTTGTCAAAAACAAAGGCCAAAGCGTATAATAAATAAAAGGTACGAACCGATCGTTGAGCGGGCCTGGGTCTGGATGATCGGATTATTATTCGCCTCGGCGTTCGTCAACTGTGCACGATGATCGGACGTGACGGTGGTCGTCGAGGTGGTGTTGTTAATGGTACTGCCGAGCACGGATGTCGATGTCGTCGAGACCGACGTTGTCGTTGAGGACGGATTCGTGACGTTCATAGCCGATTTCGTAGCGGACCAGGAGCTGCAAGTGTCGCAGCCTTCGGCGGAACGTGTCGATAATCGGCAGCAGGACCAACGTTTCCCGCTCCACAAACCCGCGTGGTAACGCCCGCTCAAGCCCGAATTCTCACTGCACACTGCAAACGACGAATATCGTTCGATTACATTTCTAAGAATGATATATTTAATAGATTCTTAATAGCTTCTATAATAGATTGTGACGAGATCGTATTTCTTTTTTATATAAACTCGCAGGATACTTCAATATTTATTCCTCGGAATATAATATTGGCCCAAAATATGTGTCACATCTATAAATTTATATTTGTATTTATAAAATATACGATATGAGATTTCTTCCCACCTGCAATAAAGCTTAGAGACCGAAAGGATTCAGATCAACGTTAATGCGTTCAACTCATATCATAAGTTATCGAAATAAATATTACAAGGGGATAATACGCATCTTGTCGTAAGAAGCTTCACGAGTGCAATATTTGCGCGAACCCGCATTGAATGTTAATGCGAGGGGAGAAGGGAGAGGGAAAGCGGAAAATGGAATGAGGAAATGAGTAAGACGGAAATAAGAAAAAAAAAAAAGGAAACTTACCAGCGCGTATGGCACGTATCCATTCGGCGCGATCCTGCTCGCGAGCGGCGAGTAGATAGAGCGTGTACTCTTGACCAGCTTCTCGATATCCGACCTGGAAGGGTAGTCCGGATGGAATTCCGCCGCCTCCGCTGCCCGCGTCGCCACCACCCGCCGCATCGCCGACACCGCCGCCTCCGCCGCTTCCGGTGCTACCACTTCCGAGACTGGCCGTCTCCACCACGTGGACGCTCTCCACGGCGATCCGTCCACGTTCCTTACGGCGCTGTAACCACAACCACGATTTCTATAATTAGAATTTAATAGTTAATACATTAAAAATCCATCATGCCGCGATCTCTCGGTCTGGATCTGCTACCAACAACTTTCACTATAAATGTAGCTGTAGTTGAAATATTACAAGATATACAGAAACATGTATTTTGAAAAATTTTGTTTTAAAAACAGTATAAATATTTGCATATTTGATTACTGTTACTAAATAAGTTTGGCCTATATTTCACAAATTTGATAAATAATAAAAGCGAGAGAAAGAGCAAGGGTTCGATAAAAATACAAAATGTTTTAGTCTATATTTTCATTAAATATAGCTGTTGAGATATTACAAAATGTTGAAAAATATATTTTTTATCTTAAAAGCAGTATAAATATTTACATATATATTTAATAAATGTTACTAAATAAATTGAGCTTATACACATTTCATAAATTTAATAATAAAAGCAAAAGAGATAATGCTCAATAAAAATACAAAATGCATTAATGTATTTTTATCGAGCACTCTTTTTTTCTCTTGCTTTTATTATCAAATTTGTCAAAAATAAAATAAAATAAAATAAAATATATTTTAAACTTTATAATTATTTTAATATAATAATTTTAAAATCAATTTTAGATATAAAATACAAAATATGAAAAATAGTTATATTAAAACTTTATGTTTAAAATTTTTTTATATTTATATAAAATACTATATATAGATTTATATAATAAATAATCCCGGAGTTAGATAAAAAATTAGAATATGTGCAGGTGAAGATGTCCGATCAATGTAGATCAATCCTCCGAATTTCAAGATATGATATACACTTCAGACGTGAAAAGTAATTTACGAGCGCGGATGGCATCGAGCGACTCTCCCCGGGGAGGATTCGTAGTGGAATTCATGATAAGCGGGTTCGCGAGCAACATGGATTTTCCATTCGACGACGTGGGGATCTAATCGAACAGAGACAAAAGAGAGGAACGGGAAGAAATATCCAAATTTGATGAAAATTTTCTTTACCTCCACTTTGTATGATGGATCTCGCGACGCGGTGAACAGAACGAGACCGACCAAGTCGATATATCGGGGAAATTCGCACGTGGAGCACGCTGTCGTCTCGGCCGAGATCGGTACGGGATGAAACGGACGGACCTTTTGGAAACGGACGATCTTCTCGAAACGAACGTTTAACTGATGAAAAAGATCGAGATTGATCTAATTCATCTAATTCACGATGTCCTACAGTGCCGAGAATCGATAGATATACTGTAGCTCAAAATCGCGGGTCAGATGGAATCTGGACCGTGGATCTGAAGGTCCCGTATCGGATCAGGATCCGACTAGAGAGCGACTGGTTACCGCCAAGGATCAAGGCGCGCGTCTCGTTCCTTCGCACCCTCGTCGTCGCCTTCGACGAGAGAGATTAAAACGTCATAGACTCGTCCAAGGAATCGTCAACTCGCGAAATGGTATCGGGGTACCAAACGGAACCGGAAGAATCAGCGTAGCCAAATTCGTTGCTCTTCGTCTAGACCGACCTCGAACGACGGCCACTGACTGAGCGAGCGAACGGTATCAGGAACCCAACGACGGAGTGGTAGAAAGGACGAAGAGTAGGAGGAGGAGGCAGGATAGAGAATTCGCACGGGGCGCCTGCGCCACTAATTTTACACACGGTATATCACGGGGTATGTTATCCGCCAACCCTCCATCGAAAGCAGCCCCCGGTCCACCTACCTAACAGCTCGCTTGGCTACGGAGGTAGCTATTGGTACTAGTTGCGACCGCACGCAGTTACCGAACCGATAGTTACCGATTCTCACCCTGCTCGTCGCTGGGAAGATTCAGGGGACCAGTGCAATAAAGGCGGGATTAAGCCTCGAACGCTATTCTCTGAAATCTACATTGGGATGGTGAACACACAATTGTCTAAATCATATATAATCATATATAATCATATAAATTGACACGTAATTAACGTAAACTTAAAACTACTATTAATTAGAAGGTTAATAATAAGATAGGTCTTTTTATCTCTTAATTTTCTAAATAATTTAAAACTAAACATTAAGAATTTAAAGGCTCCTTCTATATTAAATATAAATTAAGTATTACATAGGCTATAGGAGCACGTACGCGGATTTCGGTGCGTTGATTCCAACGAAAATTAAGTTTTCGTTGGAATCAAATAATTGTGCACGGGGCACGAATATTGCTTGGTACACTGCCAAGACTTTTTTCGGAATAATCTCTACTAGAGATTTTTAATTCCGATTATCCTCTCTGACCCCCCTACAGAAATATAGGCAAGAAAAATATTGGCGACTTTCGGACCAATATTTTTCTCCTACTTAATTTAAAACTATTTTTATAATTTAAAAGCGAAAATGATAATATTAAATTTTATGTAAAAGTAATCTAAAATGTATTGTAAAGAGGAAAATATTTCAAAATAGATGTTTCTGGTGTTTAATAAGGAAATAATTGTTTATATACATATTGTATATGATGTAATTATACATAAGTAAAAATGTTGCAATGTATTTCAACTAGTCTTTGCATTCAATATCTGTATAATTTACATATAATTATGATTTAATAAGATTTTTTTCAATATTCATAATTATTTGTTACAATTTCTCTTTATAATAGTAACAGCAATTCTTCAACATAAATTTCAAACAAGAATTTTATAAGAGTAATAAAATATTAATGAAAAAACAACTAGAATAAGTTAACTAAAATTGAATGAGCTATTGCTGCTATACGATTAGCATAATGTTAAAGAAGGACTAAATTGATCGTGGACTCATTACGGTTTACTCTTATTATTATAGTAAATTGAGATATTATAAATTTCAAAACTACTCACCTCGCTATCTCCATCGTAGTAAATAAGATGGTGTTTTGTCAGGATAAACCATCGTTGCTTATAATTGACTGGAGTGAAGCGCTTCTTGTTTTGGGAACGTTTTATCATAAATCCTTGACGAATAACATCTCCACCTTTTGGCTCTAGCTTCCCATCCTTCCCTGCCATCACAGGAGGGCCTCCCTAGCAACAGTAAAAAATATCATTTTTATGCACAATAACAGGACCTTCATTAGAAATTAAACATCTCATTGCGCATTCTGAGCCTAGAGTGAGAACTGATACTTGTTGCACATCACATCCTGAGATCCAACATTCCTACACTCCTATGAGTGGAACAAATAATTACATATTTCATTCAATTTCTCTGTATTTTGATTTTCATCTCGCGTATCCGGACCATATCGCCAAGTGACAAGGGACGCGGACGGAATTTCTAAATATAGCATACCGGAATTTTTTCCTCGTTCCACAACCCGCTTCCTGCCTCCAATAATGCAACTCACGTGTCGATTATTAACGAGCAATTATCGTTCACACATCGCGGAGGCGAAAGCGACCGGTGCAGCCTGTCACGAAGAGGTTGAAAAAAAAAATAAAAAAAAAAATAAAAAAAAAAAAAAGAAAAAAAACGAAGCGAGCCCGAGAAAACGCGTCGGCCGAAATCAGCAAAGTGTCAACGCACCGAAAATCCTGCGTGTAGGATACGTGTATATGCGCGGTTATATACTCCCCCAACTGTTTGATAATTCGAATTCTACACACGCGAGGCCCAGCGAGGGCCGACATTTTCGCAGGAAATCTCGGTCTTACCATGCAACAGATGTATGCGCTAGCACCACGCAATCCCGACACTTGTCAAAAGCATGACCGGCGCCCAAACAAAGAATTCACGTGGAACGTACGCATATACACACACCGACAATCTGTCAAACGAAGACGTCTCGCGGCGACGTCGGGAATTGGCGAGATACGAGGAAATGCCTCACTACGCTGGTCAAAATGGCGACCCGTAACCGCCCGCGAATGAAAAGAAACGGCAAACGTCAGATGGATCGACTCGCGATGGATCGAAGATCGTCTCGAATATCGATCGAAATGATTGACGTCATTTCTCGCGATTTTCCGCGATCGCGGAAAGGTCCAATCGAGACACGCGAGCCGCTCGTCGACTCGCGTTATCTGACGGCGGTGACAAAAATGGCGGACTAGCGGTCGTCTGTCGCTTTGTTTTTCTTGGAAGGCGTTTACGTTATTGTTATCGTATATACATGGTCTTTGAGAGCGTATATATAACACGAGGAGGAAACGGCTCTTGGACGTTCGTTCGGAGGATTCGGGAAGGAGACACCCGGGTTGCCCATCTCTTCTCGGTGACGAGAGAATACGATCTTAATTACGTGGAAACCGGCCTAACCTATTATCTACATACCTGTTTACGTTTTGAAATCTTCGTCTCTCGTCGATGAGTCGAGAATACCTTTCGTCATCGTGATCGGTTGGTGAGCCGAGACATGGCAGCTCCCGAAGCGATACAAGTCAGTTCCCTGCCGTTGCCGCCCGTTCAATACATCAATCAGTACACGGACGAAAATGTACGCCGTGGAAGAGCTCCGCGGCCACCGCCGATGATTCACGACAGCTACTCCATGTTCGGTAATGTGTTCAATACGGACGACACGATTATCAGACCGCTGGAGGCTCAAGGGATCAAAAGACTGTACCCGCAACACTTTGACCGTCGACGTGAATTAAAGAAGCTCAATCACTCTTTGCTCGTAAATTTCTTGGACTTGATAGATTTACTCGTTCAATGTCCCGACAGTCCCAGACGTGCGGAGAAGGTAATGTAATCTGTTATTCGAATAAGCTTTTGTTAGTTGACGCTATAATTTCTAACATCCATGTTGACGTTGATTCGAAAGATTTTCTTATATCATCCTCGCACAACAATAATTTATAACTTAATTTATACTTACAATAATTTATACTTTTATAGGTCGAAGACTTGAGTTTGTTATTTATCCATATCCATCATCTGCTGAATGAATTTAGACCGCATCAGGCCAGGGAAACGTTACGAGTTATGATGGAAATACAGCGTAGACAGCGTCTTGAAACAGCACTGCGTTTCCAGAAACACCTTGAAAAAGTAAATTTATTATTATTATTGGAATTTTTAATTTCTGTAATATTACACATGTTATACATTAATGATTTGTAATGGTATTATTTTCTCACTCTAGGTTCAAGAAATATTGCAGCATGCCTTACAGATGCTTCCAGATACTTCGGAACTGGATTCTAAACTTGCAATAAATACAGATATTATGGAATCGGTTGATAACATGGGTTTTAAACAACAAACTCAGGATCCTTGTAGTCCAAGCGATCGTATTATGTGTAAAGTGATAGACGATATGATTTCTTCAAATGGATTATTTTGAGCGCTAATTTATCAATAAATATGCTATAATATATACATATAAGTTACAATGATAATACAAGAATAAAATGTGATCTTTTTTCAGTATTATTTATTTAGAATTTTTTTAAATACTAGGATTAATTATTTAAGAATAATTTATTGAAGTATTGTTTAGAATTGCTACTTTCTTCTCAAGAGATAATTAATAGAAATATTGCTTGAAACACATTTTCTATCTTGTACTCCTGTGTTACTTTATTTATAAATATTCTTATAAACTTGTTTAAAAACATTTTATTATTCATTAATATAGAAGTTTGATCAATTTATATATATAAGACTCAAATATATCATTCATATTCTAATAAAATTGAAGTACACTTTTAATAATGTAAGGTTGAAATTATTACATGTAATTATATATGGAAATTCAATTACATTTAACACAAATAATATGTAATTATACACATAATTTTTATAAACATTGCAATATAAAACCTTACATGTGTAAGACAGATTAGATCTAATTGTAAATAACACAAAACACACACACACACATATATATATATATGTGTGTATATGGATGTTTACTTTTGATTCTTACAATTAGACTCAACTGTTTTCTAAATTTATTTTCTCATCTCTTATATTTACTAGATGAAAAAACACCATGTAGTATAATGTAGTTAAATTATGTTATTTATTGAAATAATTAGAAACATTAATGAGTTGCTGACAACACAAAATATTTTTACACAATGATTATGGAAAGAGGAAAGGAAAAGATGGAACAATATTTTTTTTTTAACTCACCTCACAAACAGCAATTATTACCAAGACGATATACATATATGATAATAAACATATAATATTAGTTGCTAAAAAAGAAAAGATATTAATTAGCTTAGCCTAGTGATCTCTGCCTCTGCATCTTTTTTCGAAGTCTCTGCAAAAAAAACAAGATATATATATATATATATATGTATAATTTTATACAGCTTTGATCCAATCCACGATTTCCAAACTTCTTGTTAGTATGTGCATTCCTGCAAAAGAAAAACAACATAATAATTGCTGCTTCAATTCCTCTTCATTTTATTTATCGAAGAAACATAGATTCAGGAAATCAATTTTTATAATTGAAAATATATTGATATATATATGAAAGAACTTTAGATTTTATAAAATAATTTTGAAAGAGTGATATAATTTACACATAAAAAATATACTTTAAAAAATATATATATGTATATATTTATTATATATATTACTATATATATATATGTATATATTACTATATATATATATATGTATATATATATTACTATATATATATATATATGTATATATTATATATATTACTATATATATATAAATATATGTATATATTATATATATTACTATATATATATATAATATATATTATATTTCATTAGATTTATAAATTCTGTTTGCTGAAAAAAATTAAATTTTTGTATTTTTGTATATTGTAATTTTATATATTTATGTTGTTTTTTTTATTAACAAAAAATAATATCTGATGTTTCTTCGATTATGTTGCTTTTATGCACGACTGCTTCTGGATCCTCTTTGTCACGCACTGATCCTGTTGACAAATATCAACAAATATAAGTTTGGAAGGATAGGGAAGTTAATTTAGGAATGGATATATAGATTAAATTTTTGCACTCTTGAAGTTTTTGATGAAGAAAGAACACCAGTCCATTTTCATATGCTTCTTTGTCCATAATTATAGATGATGTTTCACGATGTTACGATTATGTAGTTTGAATTTATGCATGTATCTTCATCAAGATTTGTTTTAATTTTCTCAAATACCATCTTGATGAATTTTGCATTCTGCGATCTCTTCTTTCTTCCTTTTCTGATATATCGTTCCACCAACATCTTCATCAAATCATATACTGTGTTCTCTCTTAATCCTGTTACATTTGTTTGCAGTGCGCATATTGTTTGCATATTTTCATCCTTTCGTAACTTTATATATGTCTTGGATTTTCATTGCAGAGTTAATATTATAAGAATTAAACAATAGATTTATATAACCATAATTGCATTCTCTTAAATTTGTTCTCAATGTTCAAAAAACATTAATAAAAATTTGGAAAGTTGGATTTTCCTCTTTTTGTTATCTGCAATTTGTCAAAGAGTTTAGATACTGATAAAATCATCTTGATTATACTTATAATCGTAGAGAAAAAGAGATTTTGTAATGTCATTTTGAAAGTACTTTCATGTTTATCTCAAGATAGATAAGCACTTATGTTGTCATTCCAATCTTAGTTGCTTTCAATTTCTTTTCTTTTTAGTGAATTTTAGTTTTATAGTTAATAAAAATTCTTTCGCCATGGACCACGGCCTCTTGGTCTGAATCCACCTCTTCCTCCTCTGTTACCTTTAAATCTACCGCGACCTAAAAATAAAAAAAAAATTAATAATTAATGTATAAATTAACATTTTATCTTTTTTAAACTTTAATATCATATATCTTCAACTACTTATATACCATAATTTGATATGTTTGAACTGTATTTGCCACTAGGAGGTGTATATATTTCTCTTTTGTTGCTTTTATCTTCCTTACTACGTTTATTCGAACCACTGTCGTTTCCAAATGTAATAGGTGTATGCCTTTTCTGAGTAGAATTCTTTTCATTCTAAAACATATAATAAAATTAAACCATTGTTGAAATAGATTTTTATGTAAATAGTGTATATGTGTACGTATGCACATACATGATTGATATATTTGAGCATTTCATACAATGTTTTTATTATGTTTTTATTTTGTTATATACATACACAAACACAAATTATTTAAAATACTTCTAACATAAATTAATTACCTTTTTATCATTGCAAGGCGTCTTCCATGAGAGATGTATTATGCTTTTAAAGCTAGGAGGTGAATGAAATAGATCTTTGATTAAGGTATTGATGTTATTAGTTGTTTTTAGTGCAACAACCTTTAATTGATTTTCCTCAGATTTCAATTCTTCTTCTGTCTTCCCACTAATAGCTTCACGTAATTTCTTTATATAACCTTGAATGCCTCTTGCAAAGTATTGTAATCTTAAACGAAATTCTTTAAGCTGCTCTGGATCTTTTATCAGAAATTCAGGAGTTTGCTTACACAATTTATGAAAAGCATACATCAAACATTCTACATGACTAAATTGTAACTTTGGTACATCAGTAATGTCTGCAGCTGGAGGAAGTGGCATATAAGTCTGAAAATATAAATTAATGAATAACAACAAATAATATATAAGTGTAATCAAAATGATTTTGTCTTTATCTAAATTCTTTGACAAATTGGAGATAACGAAAAGAGAAAAATCAACTTTCCTAATTTTGATAAATGAGGTAAAAACAGATATCACTAGGTAAACAGAATAAAAAGTACACATCAGATTTGTAATATTAAATATGAAAAAAAAAGACATATTACTCACAATGAGAGTGTTATAAAGTTGTTGAACTTTATCCTCTGGTTTTTCAATATTTCCGCAAAACACTGTTAATTCAGCGAGCAATTTTAATAGTTCCAATTGAATGTCTCTACCATCAGGAGACGTCATCAAAGAGAGATGTGGTAGTACTTGCATACAAATATATGAAACAAATTTTGACGAATCTATCTGCGACTGAAAAAATATATATTTAAATATAAAGCTTTAATTATACAAATATGTAAAGTATTAAATCTTATTCTAAGATATATTAAAATGTATTTTAACCATGTACATATACATACACTAAAGAATGGAAGAGCATGTTTAATACATTGAACCAATCTATTCCGCTGTTCAATATCAGTATGCTTGAAAGGTATGGCAAGTTCAGCTTGTTCTATAGTAATATCAACCAATTCTTGTTGACCAGTAACAGTAGATCCTAGTCTAGTCCAAGCAAGGATATCCATGATACTGTGAAATTCATCAGCAGTTACATCCTGTATGAAAAAATACATTAATTAAAAAAAAAAATAAATATATAATTGTTATAATATAAGAGAGATAATAAAAATGTACCTGCAATACTTTTTTACATTCTCCAATTAACAAATCTTCTGGTTCCTTTGTAATAACGTCGTGTCCTATTGCTTTCAGTTTGGTAGCTAAGAATTTTATGCAACGTTCTCTTGTCCCGTCATCACCATTAATGATTTGACTGAAAAATCCACTTAAAGTACCTGCAAACACAAAATTGTTTTATAATATGCCATTACCTAAATTCCAAGTTCTTATACGTATTTATGGCATTGAGCATACCTTTTGGATCACTCTTCATAAGTGACATAATACTGTTATGTACAACTGATAATTCTGAAGAATCCTCAGCTTGCAATAATTGCGCCAAGATGTCTGCAATTCTTGCTGTATGTTCTTTATTATCTTTACAAAGAGCCGGTAAATCTTTGATAGCTTGTTTTCGAATCTATAAAGAAAATAAAAATATATTATGTATATTGTGATTAATTATTTTGGTTAATTAATTGTTACAAGTTAAAGCCTTAAAACATTTTCGTTCAAAAACTATATATGAATAAGATGTCGATTCATATTTGAAAACTTACAGCCATGTCTTCATCTTCACATAAATCCAAATGAGCATCTATAGCTTGATCCGCTAGTTTTGGAAAATGCTTGAAAAACCTTGCAATGAATTGCGATGCTAGCCGTTTTTCTTTGGGTGATCCTTTAACTGCTGTCAAAATTTCCAAATACTCCTTTTCATGCTGCAATATAAATAATATTAAAATAGTTTACAAGTACAATAGCTTTTCTGGTTGTTATAAAGATATTTAATATAAATACAATTTTAATATTTCCTACAATTAATTGTATTCAAAATTAAAAGTCTTCCTTATATAAATGGAGCTGTTACTGAAAACTACAAATTAGACCATGTAAAAATTAAATAAAAAGCATAATCATAGTGTAGTGAAATGCTACTCTATTTCAAGAATATTATTTCTTAACATTATGAATCGATATATTTCTCTCTCTTTCTTTTACATTACATTGTGTATAAATTTATAAAATTATCGTAAGTAAATATAAGTAAATAAATCAGTTACAATGTATACTCGACAATTTCTAAGCTAGAAAGTTAGCGGCAGACTATAGTGATTCTTTGTACACAGAGAATATTATCAGTAAATCACTATAGTGGATAGGACTTTGCAACTTGTGAACATGCTCCAATATATGCGTAAATATATTAAGGCATTTCTGCCTCGTGTGTATGTTCATAGAAAAAACCGATATCTAATTGAGATTACAATGTGCAGGACACACCATGTTAAGACGCCACGCGCATCTTCGATTTTCCGAGATGCGTATTGACGTCTCGCGACGAGAATGATTGACAAACACGATACTTATCAATAAAGTTACGTTAAACGGGAGAGAAAACGTAACGAAAATGTGGAAATAGGAAAATATTTCTCTTCATAGCTATATTTAACCGACTGCGATTGTGCACGATATAACCAATGCGTCACGTACCTGCGCCAATTTATCCTTAGCATCCGCAAGGATGCCAAAGTTTTTGTACAATTTCTCGATACTGTCCGTACTCATCGTAAAGTTTACGCGTGACCTTCTACGATCGAGGATACAAGTTACACGCAGAAAACGCAATTGAAGGTCGAGAATATCAGTCGAACGCCGAAACCGCCGAATACACAAGAGCGCATAAACATGGCAGGATAGAAGACTCGCGTCTCTCCTTGCATATCCATCCTAGGCTGCGTTCGGAAACGTCAACCAAGTGCATTCCCTCTCTTTCTATATCACTGAGAGAGAAATGATATAGAAAGAGAGGGAATGCACTCGGGTGACGTTTCCGAACGCAGCCCTAGTGATCCTCCAGGGTGTGATCGGAATAATCGTCGCCATTTGTTTCAAAAGCGGAAGTGGTATGTTCAGCGGCAAAATTCAAACGTGTTTCAATGCAAATGTGTATATTTTATCTAATTGAGGCCCTGCGCACAATAAAGAAATGTTAGAAATAAATATATTAAATATTATAGGAATAGGAGTTATTTTAAAATAATACAATTGGAAAGACTGATATACAAATATAAATTCGCGTATATAAAGAGCTCTTATTAGTTAACTAAGGCTATATGATATCCCTTTGATAGCCCTTTATATCCGAATTTGTATTTGTATATCAGAGTCTTTCCGATTTTATCACTTTAAAATAATTACTATTCCTAATATTTAATATTCGATCATTCCCTAACATATTTCTCTATTGTGCGCAGGGCCTTATTCTTATAAAAATAAAATATTAAAAAATTATTTACAAACTTATTACAAATATTATCAAAAATATTATTAAATATTTTACTTTAATATTTTATATTTTATTTTGTGAGTTTACAAATACATTTCTTTTATTAATTTAAAACTTCTTAAAAGTCTTTGGTTAGATTATAATAAAAAATATGTAATATAAATATGTTATTACATAATATTATTACATAAAATTGTATAATATCAGAAGTTTATTTCAGTTAGGAATAATACAAAAGAAAAAATAAAAAGATAGTTTGTAAAGAGTAAGTTAAAGAATATAATAAAAAAAATTTGTTAAGATTAAAATTTCCTTTATTGATTATATAAAGTTGAATAGCCTCAAAAATATTAAAAATAAAAATAAATATTAAATATTAAATATTAAATATTATTATGACTTTAGTTAGCTTATTATATATATTCCTTTATATTTTCTCAATAAAGTATTAAGCTTCTTCAAATTCTTATTTTAATAATTACTTACCAATTTGTACAATTTATAATAAAATCAAATATATAATTTCTGTTGAAAGTATAACTTCTTCATGTTTTACACTCTCAGGGTGCCGTCACATGGGGCGTAACTTGCGTAAGCGTAACCAGCGGATCGCCAATCACCGAGTTATTCCGATAGAGCCCTTCGTCGAGCTCTATCGGAATAACTCGGTGATTGGCGATCCGCTGGTTACGCTTACGCAAGTTACGCCCCATGTGACGGCACCCTCACTCTATCCTCTATCTCTCTTACTCGTTCGCTCTTTCTCTCTCTGTTTCCGGTTTTGAAACAAATGGCCGCCGACCAATAGAAAACGATACCGCTTATTCCAGGCTGCTTTCGCGAGAAAATCAAAATGATCCAGATTAAAATGATCCTGTGCTGTGATTGGTCAAATCTGAAATTTCATTGAATTTCATTGAAATTAGACAGAATGAAATTCAGTGAAATTTCAGATTTGACCAATCACAGCACAGGATCATTTTAATCTGGATCATTTTAATTTTCTCGCGAAAGCAGCCCCGATCACTCCCTGGGCTACGTTCCAAAATTTACTTCTTGGAGTAGAGTAGGGGAGAGGCTCACTTGAGCACAGTACAATTGCACACGTTGCAATTGCACACCGTGCCAACCGTGCTATTAGACACATAAAGTTGCGCACAGTTCTTTTGCCCACTGTTCTTTTGCGCACTTTTGTGCTGGTAGGCACCCCTACCAGCCGGGAGGGTGCGGGAGGGGGGGGGCGAAGGCCCCCCTTGCACCCCCGTGTGTGTGTGTGTGTGTGTGTGTGTGTGTGTGTGTGTGTGTGTGTGTGTGTGTGTGTGTGTGTGTGCGCGCGCGTGTGTGAATAGAGCATGTGTCGCACATTTTCGTGTCCAATTGCACGGTGTGCAAACGAACGGTGCGCAAAAGAACTGTGCGCAACTTTGTGTCTAATAGCACGGTGTGCAATTGTACTGTGCGCAAATGAAGGCTTCTCGTAGAGTAGTCTTTGATTGACCAATTAGCTAAAAAAAAAACACAAATTTCTTTGTTCTGATTGGTCACAAATAAGCTACTCTACCCCAAGGAGTAAATTTTGGAACGTAACCCTGGAGGATCACTAATCCATCCGGAAGTAGCAAACTGCGAGTGACCAATCAGATTCAAATCTATGTGCGCGCGCGCTTATTTCGAACACACCTATGGAGATTTTTGAACCCGCCTAGGGACATTTCTATGCGAACGATTGGCTACGGATAGGGCGTTGACATCAGTCGAAGAGGCGATCGGCCAAGTGGTATGCGTGTGTGATATTTGCGTAGTTTTGCGGTATCGCACGAGATCGCCCTGCCCTGTTTATAAATTTATTACCTGAATTTGTTATGAATTAATTTAGCGAGAAACATGTCAATTGATCTGACGAGAAACAAAGATGCCTTGACGGCCGCTTGGCACAGCGTGGTCGACGATAAATCGTCTACTAACTGGTAGGCGCATATGTATATACTTAAGCCTCCAATGCGTTTTCTGTCAGACCAATATAGCAAGTAATATTTCACATTGTTGCGTATTTTTCTCCTGAATCGTAAAATTCGTGGGGATTCTTGGCAAACACTATCGTTTCGTGTAAACATCGGAGCCCCCTCGATGATAAGCACTTTCATTCTTATCGATTCCGACTGTTATACTTGCGATAACGATCCCATCGTATTCGTATTCTAGTAATGGAAATTGATAATACAATTATTTTTATTATTTCTTGCTTTGATATAATTGTGTTGTCAAATTGAAAAATTTATAAATTATTTTATACCTTAATGAGATATACAATTAAACTTGTAATCATTTTTATAAATAAAACATCAATTACCAATGATTGAATCTGATTATTTGGTTATTAAAAAATATATATAATTTATAACTGCATGATTTATATTTATGACAACATTACTTGTGAATATAATTCAACTCTTGTTCTGATTCTTATAAATTTGATGACAAGATAAATCTTGTATAATTGTTAATATATTGCATGGTTGATAATTAAAATGCATTTCTATTTTTGACAGGGCTCTGTTTGGTTATGAAGGGCAGACAAATGACTTAAAAGTAGTTGGAACAGGAAATGGTGGGTTGGAAGAAATGATTGATCGATTGAATAGTAGTCATATTATGTATGCATTTTGCAAAGTAATTGATACTAAAACAAGTCTACCAAAGTGTTTGCTCATTAATTGGGTAAGTGTAAAAAGAACTAATATATCATAATATAACAGATAAAATAATAGTATTCACTTTTAATTTTTTATAATAAAGAAAAAGGAGCAATAATACTTTGTCTATGTAAAAGCTTTCACTTTTATGATAAAATACGTTTTTTTACAGCAAGGAGAAGGTGCTCCAATTGTTAGGAAAGGAACATGTGCTAATCACATCAGAGATGTAGAGAAATTATTAAAGGGCGCACATATAACAATTACTGCTCGTTCTGAAGATGATGTAGAGGTAGATACAATTATGGGAAAACTTGCGCGAGCAACAGCCTCTGCGTATAAGTTTAATGAACCTCGTGGTGAAAATGAAGGACATACGGGTCCTATCGGAACAACATATCGCCGGTATATTTTTATCTCTCTTATAATATTTACATTTTAAGATACGAATCTCAGTTTTGAATAAATAGTATTATCGTTCACACAATGCAGTCTCTAACCAACATATGCTTTACAGAGTAATTCCTGAACAAGAGATAAATGCATCAGAAAGAGATCAGTTTTGGCAAAAGGAAGAAATGGAAGAGAAAAAGAGATTGGAACAAGAACGGCTACGTTGTGAACAAGAACGACAGAAGTTAGAAAAAGAAGTTAGAGCTCGAGAAGAAAAGGAAGCACAGCTGAGAGAGCAACAAGTATGTTATAATCTTATCTCATATTTTTTATTTATATATATCATATGTATCTTAGTTAGATATCATACCAGTACACAAATATAAAATCATGTAAAATTATTTCTACTAGGTAACCGCTAAAGAAAACTCGATTGCGCGGCAAAAGTTGGCTGAACAACGTGTCGAGGACACGAACAACTTACGCAATCAATTAGCTGCACAAAATTATAACAATGATATCGAGGATGATCATAAATTGCGAAGCGAAGAGCTACGAAGACAAAGAAGCAAAGAGACGCAACAGTTGATAGCTCAAAGAACAATAAACGCTAGAGCGGTATTCGAACAGAATTCGGCGGCCGGTCAAATGAAGACAAGTTCGGTTCAACAATTTTTACCCAAGAACAATCATGTGGAATCGATGAGGAAAGCATTAGAGGATGCTCAGATAAAGGACCAGCCTGATGTAATGCCTTCCTGCGAGGAAGAGAAAAAACCAGCCGAAGAGAAAAAACTTACAAATGCGGAGACAGTGACTTCATCATCTGCGGTGCCTCAATCTCAAAATACTAATCTGGAATCGAAAACAACCGCGAAGAATCCACAATCAGAATCTGAACAAACGGTAGAAACTAAGGAACAAGTGACTGAAAATGAATTGTATAATCAATTGGATGGTCCATACTTATATTTCGATCCGAATAACGAGGGAATGAAAGCCAGAGCTTTGTACGACTATCAAGCCGCTGACGATACGGAAATTACTTTTGATCCTGGAGATATAATTACGCATATAGACGCCATCGATGAAGGCTGGTGGCAAGGGCTTGGGCCTGACGGGACTTACGGACTCTTTCCTGCCAATTATGTTGAAGTTATTGACTATAATACAACATGATAGGGTGGTAATTTCCAAAAGAATGATTGAAAATATCCTTTTTCTTTTCTTCTCTTCATAATCACCCGCATACAATCGTTTGCGAAAATGAATACGCAATTTTATCCTTGATAATTCCAACTGTCTTTAGATGTAACTGAAACTGAACCACGTGATAAGATAATGACTAGAAGAACGTTTTGACTAGAAAACTTTTGTGACAGAAATGTGCTTAATATTTGATAGCAGCTGAAATGCACGTCTCCACAATGTTTTGCGCCTTCCATGTCATTGTTTAATCTTAAGACATTTATCGAAGAAGTGAGTATATACAGTTGATCTTTCAATTAAAACCTCATAATAAAAACCTCATAATTAATTAAAATGTTAATTATATCCGGTGAAGTATGTCTTCCCAGCAGATCATATAGGTTTTATCTGATATAATTAGTATTACATAAATATATATATCTTTTTATAACATCCTGTATCAGATGCCAATGTAGCAATTAACAACCTTACAATATCCACAGAACTGTGTCACACAAAACTGTAATAGCTACTTATTCATTTAAACATAATCATGTTTAGAATAATAAACATTTCAATTTGTTACAGTTTAATAAGAAAAAATTTTTAATATTAAGTACCCGCTTATATGAAAAAGCTGCTTTCTTTATTTTACTTTTAAATATTGGTGCTATTATTTATATTTAAAAAGAAAAGAAGCGTGAAAATATGGCGACTGTTGTCGGCGAAATAGCATAAGAGCGATGATATATCGACACGCGTTAGATATGAAATTATTTTATTGTATATGAGACACAAATTTTTATAGACAATTAATAATGAGATAAAGTAGTATCGCAATATTCATGTTACATAAATAAAACAAAGAAAATCACCTCCGATAATTCTGATTCTGACCGCCACTTCCACTACCCGCATGACTCAAAAACGCTAAATGTCCCTTCGGACATTTATTAGCATAATGACCTTTCTGTCCACACTTATAGCATGTCACTTCTTCGAGTGGTTTTTGCGGTCCTCGCGGTGGCGGCGGGCCATTATGCAGATTCATATGGTGATGCGGTGCATGAGAGTTATTATCAGCATCTTGTCTGACTTGAGCTTCCCGTACATCGGGTGGCATTTTATTGCAATAGATTGCTTTGTGACCGCCTTCTCCGCAAAAGTGACAAGTAATCATCACTTTTTTGCCTTCCTTTGGTTGCATGTCTTGTACCGCTGGTAATTCAAATCTTGGACTAAACATAAAAATTAAGATTCAGAAATCTTGAAAGATATTATGATATAATGGATAATTGCATTTTGTATACTTACTGCATGAATTTGCAATTTGCTCCTTCTGGACAAAAACCAGCCAAGTAAGCCATACAAAGAACACGTCTGACATGTCGATGCCTGCACAAAGGACCATGCCTACAAAAACCACGATCGTACCACGGACAATCTCTGACTTTTGTTTCGGGGTCAATGTGCAAAAATGGACATTCCTTATTGTGACATGCATCTATAATTAATTTCATTTGTTTAGATATAATTTAATTATGTCACATATAGTAAAATATATACTAAATATTATACATAGAAATCATTATATTGAATTCGCATAAAGTATTTACAAGGAAAGGAAACTTTTAGTTTTGAAAATAATAATAACAGATGCATAATATTTGTACTTGGGCTACTTACTGAATCTAGAATAAAAATAACACTCTGGCATTTTTGTCATGTCATATTCGTGCAAAAATTCACATTGATCACCTTTTTTACAAAGACCTCTTAACCAATGTTTACATACTATTGTGCGATCGCCACGAACGTGTCTGAATGGACATGATGCTCCTTTACTACAAGTGCCTCTTGGATAAAATTGACATACTGCAGCGATAGATTCTGCAAATTGAAGGAAAAAAATTATTTCTTAAGTTTTATATATTTTATATAAAATAAATCTACTCCTTATGAAAGCATTGTATATTTTTACTGCAGTAGTAAACATATAAAGCTATCAAATAAGTATAATTCATAGAAATAAAAAAAGAATAAAAATTATACAATTGTAAAAAATGTAACCAAAAGAATATATAGAATTCTACCATTGTTTAGTAGTACTAGATGCTTCAAAAAGTTTAGAGTTATCGGTTTATTCTAAGCAATTCTACCAAGAAAGAAGAAAAGATCGTTGTTCACTATTCAATATTTTATTCATTTCTAAAATCATATATTTCTATAACTATGTTTTAAAATTAAATTTGTATTATGTAATTAGTTGTTAAAATACTGAAATTAGTTATTGAATATAATATTACCTATTTTTTTTATATATCTAAAGCTTAAATCACTTCAACCGTTAAATATTCAAAGCTTCCACTGGACATTATTGTTGACAAAAAATTAAAAATAACATCATAAAAAAAAAAGTCTGCCACTGCATATTAATATTGTTCATTATTAGTACTGTATATTATATATTTTTATAAATTGAAATAAAAGATACAAAGATATGAATATGACAATATTATGCTGTGCTTAAACTTAACCTAACGCAGTTCACATGTATAAAAACAAACATATAAGAGGACGCACTGTCCATGCCGGTGAAGGGTAACGAAAGAGCTCCATACTGCTCGTCGAGAGCAATCTCAATGTCAAATTGCATGTGTTCGACGTTTGCTACTATACATTCCATTGTTACTGACTTTAATTGTTTAGATTACAAAATTCTAAATAACAAACACAAAACACTCTCATGCTCCGGCTGCTATCAAACTACCAGCTGAACCTGCCGGAGTCAGGTTTCAGGCAGCCAACATTATCGTACGATATATCCCTAGAAACGTCAAGTTGGTATTAGAGTCAGGGCTGATGATGAAAATTGCCCTAGCCTAATATCTTATTTATCGAAAGCTCATCCAAGTTCATTGTGGACTGAACCGTGGACTGGATATCATCTTCGCGTGCTTTTGGTATTTTATCACATTGATTAATTAAAGATCCATCTGCCTAAAATCTGACGAGCAAATATTCAACACTGCCATTTCAATATTCGCGATGCGTAAGTATATAAACAAAACGCTATAGCTATTGGAAAGCCAGAGAAAGATTTATCATACAAAAATCGCAAATATATATACGCATACAATAATAAAAGTGTTTTGGTACAATACACGGTAATTTGCCTTCGATATTGAAAATTATAATAAATAAATAATTATTTATATTAATTCGTGTTAATAATGTTGATGAATCGATGCATTGCATATTCTAATATGTCGTATATATAATAATATTTCGAAATTTATTGTTCGATAATCTAATGCCGACATTTTGGTCCGCCGTTGCCATCATTTCGATACTTCGAGAATCGCAATATCGCTCGGTTCGATCGCTCGATTCCGAGTGAAGTTGGTGATATGTGAAAGTGAACGTTGAGTCGCGCATTCGAGTCGCTCTCGCTATTTTTCGCGAATGTCTCCGATTATCGTTGTCTAAAAGAAACCTCGCGCCCAAAAATATCTTGGCGGAATGTCTCGTCTCGAGTGTCGAATGGACGTTTATCGCGATACGCTAAATATGGCGTGTAATCGCTATATTATCGCGACTTATTGGGCAATTCGCTCTTGTGCGCCGAGAAAAGTCAATCGCATCTCATCTCCACGCCGCGTATTTTACGTTGTCTTTTCGCCAAAGTGCACCGATCGTTATCAGGTACGTCGTCGTTCTCTGCGCCTTTTAGAATTAGCGATACTGATTGCCCTTTTTTTCCTGCGATATTTAAACAATATAATATTGCAAAATGGCTTCCGCCATTTTCGCGGCACTTTGCTGCGACGATGCAAATTTGATCATTGCGACCATGTCGCAACTCATTAATCTTTCTTCTTTGATCAGAATTATTTGACTCTATTATCAAAATAGAATAAATTTAATAGCGTGATTTTGCTGGATTAAATACAAAAGTTGATTTCGTTTAATAAATCTGAATTTATTAATTGTTAATTAAGAACAAGTCACAACTCTATATTGATGGAAAAAAATATTAATCATGTGCTTGCATGCATATTCTGTTATGGAAGATTCATTCGTTTCGCATAATCGATGTAATTTGTAATTAATATATATATATATTATATTGCAGAATAATAATCGTGAAAAATTGGCACCGGAGTCGCGAGGTGCCGCCATCTGCGACGATTGAAGGCTCGTAGTTGCGGTACCAGGCGGCAGAGGGCTCCGGAGTGGGAAAAGTGGGGGAGCGGCGCGAGGAAGAAAATGGCCGACGAGGCTACGGTAAAAGGGCAGGGACGTCGTGCGAGGTGCGCGAGGCGCGACACGAGTTTGCCAGTTTCGCGATAGACCGCGCGAAAAAGGGCCGTCGAACTTCCGCCGGGGAGGGCCCCACGACGTCGCTCGCGGAGAAAAGTGCCACCGCACAGACAGGATTTGTGGGATCCTCCGCCTCCATCGTCCGCCGTCGTCACCTGTCGTCGATCAGTATCGTCGGTGTTTCTCGACTCGGCGTTTTAAAAAAGCGCTCGCGCAGCCGAGTTTAGCCGACCGGGACGAGCTCCCCGAGAGGTAAACACGTTTTACTATGTCTCCGCCTGCCGTCTTATCGGCATCTCCATCCTGTTTCGTTCTCCCGCGTTGCTAAGCGTCGTCGTCGTCGTCGTCGTCGTCGGTCGTCGTCGTCGCGCGATCGTCGTCCGTCAGATTCTCCGCGTGCGACGACGATTGATCGATCAGCAGGTTGGTGGTTCTCTCTCGCGCACTTGTCAGGGCCACTTGTGGCCAGCGTAGGTAACGCACAGTGGTCGTTTTTTAAAGGGCGTGCTGCTGCTCGTCTCGTCGTTGCCGTCGCCGCCACCGCGGCGTTTCTCCTTCCCGATTCGCGTCGTCGTCCTGTGTGCGCGTCCGCGCATCTTTGTTCCGTCGTTCGTCGTACACGTTCCGGAGAAACGGGAGAACGAGCACGTTCGAGAGAGCTCCGGAGAGTGGCGGACGCGGCAAATTATTTATCGCGCGAGTCTCCTAGAGCTCTGTGTGTGTGTCGTGTGTGTGTATGGAGAGAGCCGAATCTCTCGCGATGAGGGCGCAATGAGATTTAAAGGGATCGATTTGTCAACAAGTCGATGAGAGAGAGTGCGCGCACAGTTCCGACCACATTACGACGGATTCTCGCTTCGCTCGTAGTAGTTTTATCAATTCCGTCGCGCGCGTCTCTCGCGAATGCTCCGATTTGCGTGCGGTTGTCATTTTATTACGGTACATACATTGTTTTTTTTATTTTTTTATTACAGATTGATCAAACGTAATACGTTCGTAATATCTTGAATATTTTGTCGACTGTGCCCGTTTTTGTGGAAATTATTTTTCGCGCGATAGAAAAGTCTATATATTGTAATAAAGAGACGCGATAACAGTTAATAGTTGATAAAATATTTGTGAAATTATAATATAAATGTTAATCACGTTTGCGGTTTTGATCGAACTGTTATTTGCATTGGAATTGTTTACAGATAAATCCAGCTCGCGAGTCGTATCGCAATTATTAAAATCCACAATGGCAGTTAGGTAGTTGTGGAAATTAACATTGAACATTCGTGAACTTCAAGTATATTTATTTATTTTGAAGATGTAAAGAAAACAATCATAATGAAGCCACAGAAGAAGGCTGCTGTTGCCAGAAAGGCAACTAAAATGCCAACAGTCGCCAAGAAACGTCGCACATTTATAGAGAAGACCATGTCCGATGTGAGAAAGGAGAAGAAATCAAAGAAAAATGACAAAATGGGAGATCCAAAGAAGAAAGTAGACAATGATAAGAAGAAATTGGAAAAGGTGGAAGACAGAAAAAAGTTTGATGACAAGAAGAAGATGGAGGAAAAACGAAAAGAGCGATCCGATAAACTAGATGAAAAGAAAAAACAATTAAGCAAAGATTACGAAAAGAAATCTGACAAAATTGATGAAAGAAAGATCGAAAAAGGAGATGATAAAACAAATAACGAAGACATAAATCAAGAGAATATGGATAAGAAGAAATTACCAAAATGTGAAGAGAAGGCGAAATTAGAGAAGCAATTTGTTGATAACAAAAAGAAAATTGAAAAAGCGGAGGAAAAAAAGAAGAACATTAAATTCGACGATAATACAGGTATGGAGGATAATGTAAAAGCTTTAAATACAGTGGAAAATAAGGATGCATTTGAAGATAAAATTCTAGATACTCTCTCTTTACTTCCTAAAAAAAGAAGCAAGGATGAAAAGAAGAAAGATGTCAAGCCTATTAAATCTGATGTCAAGATAATATCGAAAAATTCTACCGTGAAAGATAAAAAATCTGAACGAAAGAAAATTCCCGAAAAGGATGCGGCAAGCAATAAACTTTCTTCTGCTA
Organism: Prenolepis imparis; assembly: GCF_030444845.1. Taxonomy (NCBI): domain Eukaryota; kingdom Metazoa; phylum Arthropoda; class Insecta; order Hymenoptera; family Formicidae; genus Prenolepis; species Prenolepis imparis. Next base: position 12,840,666 of record NW_028141168.1, on the reverse strand, counting down.
AAACAAAGAAAGATTCGAAAGCGAAACAAGGCCAGAAGAAAAGTATTCCAAGAAAAACAGTTCTGACAAAGAAGCCTCATTTATCGGTAGTTAAAAGATTGGTGGATAAAAAAATCAAATTAGCCAAGCCAATTAAAAGCGAAGAAATGAGCGAAGATGAGGATGCAGTTAAAAAGACAAAAAAGAAAAATAGTAACATTGCCAAGAACAAAATTTTACAAGAAAAGAAACCGAAATTGGCGAAGCCAATGAAAGCCAAATTGCCTCAGAAACGTTCAAAGATCAGTGCTGTCTTAAAAAGAGAAGATAAATTGAAGGCTATAACGGAAAAGATTATGGCAAGAAAGAAAATTGAATTGAAAGAATCCGAGGAAACTGAACATAAAAAGATTGAGGCTTGTCAAGGACCAGAAGTGAGTAGCATTAAAAGTGAAATCGAAGAGGATTCGGATAAAAAGAAAGAAGAGAGTTTTCAACCAAAATTACAGGATAATAAGAAGGCTATCAAAAGTGGCAACAAAATTAGCAGCAAGGCTAAAAAAAAGGCAGGGAAAACAAGGGTACAAACGGAGAGCAATAATCAAACATCAGCTTTATCAGAAGATGCATCTTCCGAGGAATCTAACAAACAGACTAAAGTTTCCGAAGACGGCGCGAAGTCTGCGAAGCAAGAACAAATCGGCGCTGAGAACACGGTTGAATTAAATTTAAAGGTCGAAGCAATGAATGGAGAGAGTGCGAGTGGCGTTACATCTCAATCCGACTCGGACGACGATTTTGAGGAGGAATACAAGAAAGGTAAGCAAAAGGATGCCAAGAATAAAGATCGAGCTAACTCACCGTCGGACGAACGTGCGCGAGGAATGCTTCTTAGTTTCTGGAGTAAACCAAAACCACCCAGGGTCGCGTCATTGAATGCCTTGGCTAAAGTTCACTGCCTCTACGAAAATGAGACCGGCGGAGTCTACCTTGGAGGTTTTTGCAAGTCGAAACCCGAAAAGGAAAAGCCGAAGAAAATGAAGGAGGAGAAGGAGGAGCAGCCGCGTAAGGAGAAGGAGAAGAAGGTCGAATGCAAAACGGAGGACAACGTTTTGAAAAGAAAATTGAGGACTGTACCAGGATTACGTGGCAAGCACTGGGAGAGGAGCTCGTCATCTTCGTCTTCCTCCGATGAAGACTGCGAGAAGGAAAAGAATGCTGAACCAAACAAGAAGAAAATGACCAAGAGAAGAAAGAAAAACGAGGAAGTAATGGATCTGAAGGACATGGTTGTTTGCAAGAGGATGGCCAGTCTTAATGCCACTGCCATTTTGGCTGCTTCCTACTCCGACGAGAAACATCTTTGCGGTAGCAGCAGCAGCAGCAGCAGCAGCAGCAGCGATACCTCCAGTGACTCGGAAGTAGAGATAATTAAAAGACGTAGACAAAATGACTTGGACGTAGATAAGAAGAAATCCAGACAAGGCTCCGATCCGGATGAGATTATTAAGCCACCCAAGAAAGTTGTCATCGTTAATCAGGACACGGACGTCACTATCACTGGTAATTAATCATATGTGACTTAAACGCGAAAATTCTAATGATCTTCTTATACTACGATAACAAATTCTTTTCAAGGTGTTTACGTCAATCAAACTCGATCCACCCACCATGAAGGTTTTTGCAGTATTGCTGGTATGCAGTACAGAATCAGTTCTACCAGTCATACTCAAACTGCAGCTACCGCAGTGGCCACTGAGCTTCATGATCAGGTTTGTGTTTAATTCAAGATTATTTGCTTCTCATTTACTCAGATAAATATTCACTTTACATCCCTCATGCATTCAAAATAAAAGCTATAACTTATATGAATACATTCGTAGATAAATCGTTTTTGTAGACAAGATACAAATAGTATTTTTTTTTATTTTTAAATATAAAGTATTGCAAACAAAAATCAATATAGTAAAATATTATTTTTAATTGGAAAGTTTATTTTCAACAAAGTATTGTAGCACAAATCTTTGATATATATTTAAGAAAATTTAAAAAATTTCTGTTTTGTTTATTGTAATGTATTTTTTTTATAAGTTATATTACATGTTTCTTTTTACTTAACAAATTATTGAATTTTATAGATATGTATGATTGAGTATTATAGATATATTTTCTTTTAAATTCTCTTTTTAAGAGTATTTATTATATATTTAAAAAATTTGCAATATAAATATATATATATATATACATATTTTACATTGTATTTGAACATTAATGTTACATTAATGTTATATTAAACAACTCAGAAATTCTTCTTATAAATTAATCTCTTCATTCAAATTTTTATCTAAATTAAAAATTTTGTTAATTTTTCAAATTTAATGTTTACGTAATTATAAATATGTATAATTTGGATTATCTTTTTTTTATTTAGCAAAAGACGGAACAGCCTTGCAAATCCTACACACCACTGGGTGCATTATCTTCCATGCAGCCACCAGGTAGCCAGGGTAATCATCCTAACATGTCACCTCGCAGGCATTCGGCATTCTCAGCTCCTCAACACGGTGAGTCAAACGCATGCATGTTTCTTGCTTTATTTCTCAGCCGCAGCTTATACATCATGATCATCGAAATTTATCATAAACCGTCTTAATCTCCTAAAAGCTATTACATCGTTCTCGTATTCCATTTTCCGTTTATTATTCGACATGATTTAAATTTAGTTTTAACAGGATCGCGTTTCTCTCACGTAAATTTACACCGCTCGTTATAATTAATTTACTCACCTCTCGCGGATATGCTAACGTATATTCGTGAAACAATATCTAAACGAAAAATTACGCATCTGTTGGATAAACGGGTCAGAGCACAAATACTGAAATTTCGCGTAAATTACGATAAGTGAGCCGGGAGCGAGCGGGTTTTTTTTGCTAATGAAGAGAAGATGTGCCGCGAAAATTTTTTCCGTCTCTTTCCATACATACATATATATATATATACACGCTACACCGTATCGTCGTCGGTGTGCGTGTTATTATTACTGCTGCTCGGGCGATTTTCTCCTCTTCCAACTCGCGGCGAACGGTTGGCTTTTCTCTTTGTTCCATTGACGCTTTCTCACCCTCATTATCCCACTCGCGATTCACTCGCGAGACATACACACATTGCACGCCATCGTGTCCACGATGACAGCGTGCGAATACACGTGTACGCGCGTACGAGAAAGGCCGCGCCATTTGCTTGGCGATTCAGAATCGAGAAGGCATCGCCGTTCTGCGTGTACTTGTTATATTATTCCGTACATCTTGCGACTCGCGTAATTACTGGCTCTTCTTGATTCCATTCTTTCATTATTCTATGCAACTCTGATATATCTGAAGATATGTAAATACGCGTAAACGCGTAGGACTTGCAATAAGAAACCCTTTCTCGTACATACATAATATTTGGTTACGCTCCCCGAGTGTTTATCGCATTAAAATCTTCATTCCGTCAGTCGTAAAGAAGGAATCTTAATTACCTCAGAGATCTATTAAAATAAGTATACTATTATTAGTGATGATTTACGAGTCTTCTCGTTTTGAGAAGACTTGGAATGAAAATTTACTTTGGAGGAAAATATTATGTGAAGAATTTTCCGTGATTAATATGGTATCGTACAATCTTTGATACAATCTTTTTACAAAGCAATTGAGAGAAAGTAAGTTTTATTTGAAAGTAAAATTTTTAATAAATCAATCCTGCTTTATGTATTGTCGCACATACTTTAATTAGATGAAATTATCCGATTAAATTGAGATATATACCTTAATTTCTCTCAAGAAAATAAAGTATTTACAAGGGTAAGTACATACAATAATGGAGAGAAATATCGAACATTATGCATTATTATGTATTATCTACTTTAAAACAAATCAATCGATCAAGTGATTAATTTTTTTTAATCCTGCGAGTTTTTGACTTCGTGAGAATCTCTTGAAAAACTATATATATATCTGACACGATTTTTTTATCGACATACAATGTCGATTTACAGAATGTGTTATTTGATTTTATCTTATGACTTATCCAATTGTGTTGCACAATATAAAGTTATTATAATAAACCATATAATTGGAAGATAAGGATAACGATTGGATTAAGCATTGGAGAACGAAAGTATTAAATTTTCGTTGGTGAATGAGATGTACGTATATAAGACGATGTAATGTTCCTAAAATCGTGTCTTACTTTGAGAAAGAAAGAGAGACAAAGAACATACTAAATTAGAAAACTTCTTCATTCTAAAACAAAACTTTCAGGATTCGAGGAAATATACTTTTCTCCAGTATTCTAAAGATTAATTCAGGGCTCGATTTATATGTAAACTGAACAACACAGCTATAATACAGTGCTTAGAGTTTCACATTACGAGAGACTTCACGCGATGTTGAGAAAAATGCCTTATTCTTAATAGTTATTATCGTGTGGCGGAGGGAAAAGCGTCTTATAGTCATATGGTGTTAGCTTAAGACTACCTTAAATTTAATCCTTAGGTGAGCGAGATTATTCGCGGATCCCGAAATATCTACTTCATATCATTGAGAAGTAACATTAAATAATATCTAAGAAGTATGACGAGTTAAAGCTGGAATATGCATACGATCGAATAAACTTCTCCCTCTCCTTCCTTAATATTAATGTGAACGTTATTTATGTAAAAATGTTGAAATAACTATAGCTCGGGCGATGCACTTTGCTCGCCCGACCGCGTTACGAGAATAGATTGCTCGGATAAGGGTGAAATCTACCTAATATCCACCGGAATTAATGCGCGCAAACGTGCACTCTCTCGAGAAGAAGAGAATTATTTCTTTTTCCCCGCGTTATCTTAAATCGAATGCAACGATTTTCTTCCAAGAGAATGTTTCGATAAGAGCGAATGACACGTTCGCAAACGATATATACATATACATCCGTCTGTACAATTATCCCGCGTCGTTTTTCGAGAGCAAGGTCAGTGCGTGCTAGAATCTTACTGGCGCAACGTCGTGTGCCAATTATGAGTTGCCTCTGTTCATCGTGCGAAAATCGAGTAAAAATTTGAAACGTGCCATTTTTCAAAGAACAGTGTTTTCGCGTGCGTATATTTTTTTCCGCAATTACCGCTTTATGAAACGCGAGCCGAGTCTTCTTGTGTATAAATCATGCAAGACTGCAACTCTGAAAACAGACTGTGGCCTCTTAACGAAAGTTTGTGAAAAACTCGAATAGAAAAAAAATTATTTTGATAAACTTAAATTGAATATTAAAAATGTCTAAAAATATCGGGTTTTAACATTTCTTTAAAAATTATATCATCAATGAGAGCGTGAATTAAGAACCATCGAAGGTATAATTGAGGGAAATGTCATGAGGAAGAGAAAAAAGTAAATGGAATTTTACGAGAGAAACGAGAGAGATCCCTCTTTCTTACGCGTCGTAATAAATAAAGGTTCAAATATTTTTAAATACTATTTTTCAGCTTATAATTTAATGCTCGAAAATATTTGGTTTCTCTAAATTATTACTGAAATTATCAAAGAAATGATCAATGAAAGCATAAAGAACGATCGAAGATATAATCGAGGGAAATATTTTGAGAGAGAGAGAGAAAAAGAGAAAAGTAAATAAATAAAATTTCGCGAAAATAGAAAGAGAGATCCTTCTTTCTTACGGGTCGTAATAAATAAACATTTTAAATATTATATATACTATTTTTCAGCTTACAGTAACATCCGAAAATATCAGATTTTAACATTTTGCTAAAGATTATTAATGAGAGCGATCGAATGTATAATCAAGGAAAATATCTTGAGAGAGAGAGAAAAAAGTAAATAAATATTAGAATTTTGCGAAAAGAAAGAGATTCTTTTCTATTACGCATCGTAATAAATAAACATTAAAAACATATACTATTTTTTAGTTTATAGTAACGCCCGAAAATATCGGATTTCAACATTTTTTTAAAGATTATTAACGAGAGCGATCGAATGTATAATCAAGGAAAATATCTTGAGAGAGAGAGAAAAAAGTAAATAAATATTAGAATTTTGCGAAAAGAAAGAGATTCTTTTCTATTACGCGTCATAATAAATAAATATTTAAAACATATATTATTTTTTAGCTTATAGCAACGCCTGAAAATATCTGATTTTAACATTGTTTTAAAGATTATATTAACGAGAGCGATCAAATATATAATCGAGGGAAATATCTTGAGAAAAAAAAAGTAAGTAAATATTAAAATTTCACGAAAAGAGAAAGATTCTTTTCTATTACGCGTCGTAATAAATAAACATTTAAAATATGCACTATTTTTCAGCTTATATAGTAACGCCCGAAAAAGCCGAATCTAATATGTAATATTCCCCTTCTTATGTAAACCGTATGTCGTAGTCCGTAGTCGTATGTTTCCGACTGTGCGTTTGTCATGTGTGTATATGTTAACCGTTCGAAGAGATCGCACCCGCGGCTCGCTACATACTATACGCATTACGCACACATATGCGTACACAGCGGCGACGCGGCGCGGCGGCGCGGAGTGGGGGGGGGCGGAGTGGGGGAAAGTACGACGCGCGCGCGACGCGAGGTCGCGAGGACGCACACCTGACAGTGTTCTACGAGCGGTCGGGGAGGACGAACGTTTCCCGCAAGTGATCCGGCTTTGTTACGCGGTCGCGCATGCCGGCGAGCCGAAACCTCGGTAGTAGTGTTAGTAAGTAGTGATTTCGTCGTCGCCTCCCTCTCGTAGTGCGCGTCGCCGGTCGGGGTGCCGGACGCGAGTGCTCGCTAGTGTTGTCGTCGTTGTTGCCTGATAATGTCTCGGTATTCCTGTGAATATACAGCCGCGTCGTGTACGTCGTAGCCGGGAGTACGAACGAATGAAATGGAACCACGGCGCGAAAAGTAGGTAGGTGGGTAGATACGAGTCCCGATTGCACCGAACAATCTGCTCGTTCGAATCGTCTGGTTGTGCACAAAGTGCCGTAAAAACGCTCTTCCTTCTGTCTAAAGATTCTACGAGATATATTCGGAATCGATTTCACCTCGTCTTGAAGTATATCGTGACGTTAGCCGCGATTTCTCAATCGTAACGCGTACGTTTGAAAATGTAAGGTTATGTGCGACGAAGCTTCGTTTCCTCGATTTACTTGCAAGTCTTCTCCGGAAGTTCGATTTAAAGGTTAGGTCAAGGATATTTCACGTTGAATATTAAAACGCATAAAGAATTTAAGAAAAACTAATGTCCAAATAAATTTTGACGAAATCTTTGTCGATCGATCGATGTTTATGGACGGAGGGAAAGGTGATATAATTCGGTGACATTTTGCGTAATATATAGATAAGATTATAATCTGAAAAAATAGAGGTGAAATCGGGGGGGGGGGGGGGGGCTAAGCATATATATAAAATCGTGACGTGCAGATTGTCGGTGCAATTCGGCTTTACAGTCGCGGCAAATTCGACGAGTGACACGTGTGCGGAGCTCGTCGACGTTATTCATGCTCGTGATCGACATGGACGACGATGTCGTCGTGGTGTCACCTTTCGATCTGGCGGACGCTCGTTGACGAAGTGACGAACGCTTCGGTATATACTCAATAGACGGTATTGACGGCCGTTTTCGCCTCTCGCTTCGGTCGGCTCGATAGAGATGTAGATTACTGCGAATGTGCTCTTCCGCGTCTCACACGCGACAAACATTCGTCGGTGAAATGAACATTTCGAACGCGAGATACGAGGAATGTTATAATTTCAATATTATCGAGATGCATTTCTGATTTCGGACGATTTATTCTGGTATAAAATGATCTCTTCTGAGTAATTTTCGCAAGAGAAGTAATATATATTTTAATTATTTTTTAACCTTATTTTTTTAAAAGCCGATCCTTTTTTAGTGAAAATATTGATGTCATTTATTGATTTTTTTCGACAACTCTACTCTAACAATTTTTCAAATTGTTATATCTGTGTCTTAATGATTCGATGTTAAATAAAAAATTAAAAATTCTCATTTTATATTGGGAGAGCGATATATATATATGGTTTGTTTGTTTATATTTTTTTCGTTTTTATTTACGGCTCGGAAATTATTGAAACGCTCTCTTCCTATATTTGCACTTTACTAAAAATCAATTCTAAATTTTACAAGTAATAACGTTATGTGTTTATTGGCTCCAATCAATTTTAACACTCCTCGTATAACGTATAGATGTTGATAATGAATTTAAACTACCGATTATAACAGCCTCGATCATTTACACAGCGATTAAGCTTTTGAATGTACACGACGTACATTATTGATAATAATTATAATGTATAATTCATACAGCATATATGTTAACACATCATACTTTGATTTACTATCTATAAAGAATAGAAAATGTTACATGCTTTATTTTTATGTGTGAAATATTACTACGAAATAGATAACTTCAAATTATTATTTACTTAATACTTAATATTATATTTTTTATCAATACATCTGTTTCTTTGTTTTTTTCTGCGGGGGGAAAGAACATTGAAACTTTTACTCATGAATAGAACTCGATATAAAAAAGATTCCACGATAATTTGTGATAACGTATTGTCGAAAAAAATGTAGTCAAATGTAGCGCGATTATTTTGAAGATTGTTTTTAAATGACGCGCATCCATAAAATTCGCGTTTATTATTTTTACGTAATAAATTCATTCTGCAAGTATTACGTATATATTTTTTTCCGACCGCGTTTTCTTGTTATCACACATTTGATATATTTTTTCTTTTATCCGGAAATTCACGTAACGCTAAAAACAGCAATGAAACAAAGTCGCGCACGCGTCACAAGCCTTTTCCAGCGTCTTCTTCGTTCATCCCCTTTACAGTTTGATTACTATCTCGGAGCAGATCGGGGATATTTCGCGGCATGATGATATGGTAGATAGATTAGAACGATGACTGTCCTGTGTCGCGGATACAAGAGAAAATAAAAATATCGACGATATAGATACGTTATACTTCACGTAAATGTTAGTCTTACAGAAAAAAAATCTGTTTCCATAAAAAATATTTCGAGCGCCAATATTTAGCGATGCATAAAACATACGATCTAATAAAATGATTTAGACAGAAAGAACTTTTTGATAAATTTTGATACGGTACATTGTAATAATTTAAATTGTCGAATTTTGCAAAAGGTATTTTATTAAACGTAATTAAAAACCAAGTATACATTTTAACATTTAAAATTATAATTTTATTTGCACATTATTTAACTTTTATATATAATATGATACATAATAGTATTATTTCATGCTATCATAAAATCATTACATGTTTTCTCACATACTTACAAATAATGTGCAAAGCAAAATACAAAGTATTATATCTCTGCGTCATTGATATGAGATAGCCATTGCGTGTTTTAGTCTCATGAAATTAGATACTCGCCGGCATTTACGATTAAATATCCGTTATGTTTACGCTTCGAATGTTCAAAGTGTTACGTGCATCTCGGTGACATAAGCACAAATTACATGCGTCGAGCGAAATCATGGCGTATCGAAAATTCTTACATTCCTAGGTGAAGGGGAACAAGAACGCACATACGTTCACCAGTTCCGTCTGACATTCTTGTCCCCTCTTGTATTCGTCGGCGAGTCGCAATTAATGAATCGCCGCGCCGGGCCGAATCGCAAGATCGGATTTCGTGGTATATATTATAGCTGCAATAAGTAATACGCGTCGAAAATATACGAGGCGTCGCGATGCGCGCCGGCGCTCGGAACGTCTCGGCGCCGCTTATGTTAGACACGCGGTTATCACAGACGGCGGACGCGATGGTTTTACTCGGAATTTGAAAATAGAGAGACCCGCGACACCCGGGGACGGAACGCGGGCGCGAAACCTGGCCTCTCGCCAGCTTTTTTCCACGGGCGCGAAAACCGCGGATATGGACACCGGCAATTTCCACGGCTGAATACGCGGAAGAGATAACGAGGAGTCCGCGCATCAGGATTTTCCGCGAAACGAGAAGCATCCACCGCGAGAGGATATCTTTCGTCCGCGAAAATTCTCGTGTGAGCTCGAAGTTCTCCGAATATACATTACGCGGTTTTTTGTCGATGGAAATCCAAAGCGAAGCTACGATATCTCTTCATGTGTTAGAGAGCGTGTACTTAGAAATTGAATAGCAATCAAGATTGAGTAAACCTTGAATAAAAAAAATTTAATTTTTATTAGAATACTTGACATTAGTAATATATCAGTATGAATCGGAGAATCCTCTGTTATATTCCCAGCAGTTTTATATATCCTAGCAGTTACAAAAGAAAAATTCACGGATATTACTCGATTATCTCGGATATCTTATATAGAGTGACATTTAGGAAATGTGAAACGCGCAGATATGCTGTTTTTGCTAACTAGAGTAAAAAATTTATAAATATGCAATCTTGCAAATTTTAGCAGAGAGATTAATCGCATAATTCCGATGTATAATGATAATGTGACCAGTCTTTCTGACATTCGAAAACTTGTATTCTTTTGCAAAGTATTTACGAAATTTTTTGTTTAATCTGCTAGCAAAAAGAGCTCTTTCTCTCTTGCTTCATATTTATGATCTATGATTAAAAGTTTATCACTTCTGTTTGTATTATTTGAGTTGATTTTAAATTGGAAAATATGTTGAACTTTAAAACATAAAGAATATAATAATAATCGCGAAACAGTCTATATACATTTCGTCTAATAGTAAGAAATTAAGCTTTATATTAATGACATAATTCTGTTTTAAAAAACGACAAATAAATTCTAATAAATTATTTTCCAATATTGTCGCTCTATCACAGAGAAAAAAAAATGTAATCACTGTAGACGCACAAGTTGGAACTTCTTGGAGAATCGGTGGAAAATCCTTTTGCACGACGTGTAGTATTTCGTCCGTAATGCGATCAATTCCGATAACATGGTTAAAGCGGTGGCTTCATTTGATGCCACCATCCTGAGTTCAATGCTCCGAATACACGCGTGATTCGCAAACTCCGATACACCATTGTGGCGATTTCCGTTTCAGTGACATTAAGTATACGCACGCGGTCAGTCCGTTATAAATCCGGCGCATCTACTTTAATCCTTGATCGACGCCGCTCTAGAGTTTCGTTTATCGATCGCGAGATCGCACGAATCCTCTTACGTCGCGGTGAAAACAGTCCTTTGAAGTGCTTTAGGATAACGTCCCGGAGTTTGAAATTTACATTTTGACCCCTTTGCGGTTAAGATTAACTAAACATATTATACAGCTTCCTGATGGGTGGAAAACTACCGGTATGAAATATCGATTAGCTTACGATATATTAGTTTGCGATATATCGCGATTGTAGGTCGACACTTTAAGCCTGATAATGATACTACATTACAACGCGAAAGTGTATGTGTATATGTATGTGTATATAATACAGAAAAAAATTATATCAGGTCACTGTTCTATCAAAAGCTTAAAGAGTTTAAGAGTTCTTAAAACATGTTCAATTGGCCTAAATTTATAACATTTGCTATTTCCGACACGATAAAAGAAGATATGGAATATTAATAAGAAGAAGTTCGTTTATAAATGTAATCCTGGCTGTCATTCTTATGAATACTCAAAAAAATATAGATAAGAAATATAAAAATATAGATTCAAAATTGATTAAAAAATAGCTCTTTAAATACATAATCAATATTCTTGAAAATAAGCTCTTTATTCTTATCTGGAAAATAGTTTATGAAATATTTTCCCGAATGTTGAGCCACAGGAAATAAGTAAATTGTTTCTCACACGGGCTCTTTTTGAGTTTGACGGCGGCATCGTAAAATTTGGCGATATTATGTTCTCTGATTGAGAACGCCTGCTTCTCGCTTATACGCGCAAAATTTCGAGAGTAATGTAACCGTTCGAAGCTATTCATCGAAGTCGATGGAAGTCGAGCAACGGCCGGCCCGTTTAATGCCGCGTTTACGATCGAATAGGATGCGGAATCGTGCTCAGTTTTCTCGGTCGATGGCCGCGTAGTGCTTCCGAAAGGTTTTTCAATCATAACTTTTATTTACGCGAACGGGGTTTATCGCTTCGTTTTTATTACCACGCGCGTCTCTATCGGTCAGCAATGTGTGCTTACCTTGTTGACCGAATTATTCGCGTAATAGTTTCGAATGTATTGGAAAAACACGTGAGTAAAATCTTTTAAACGGATACACCGTTGAAGATAAAAAGTAATGAGGAGTTTTTGCAAATTTACCCTTATTTGTAGAGACATACACATATGTATATACACGATACATTAAAAATCGAACAGAGTTATAGTTATAGATAACATCGTGGAGAGAAATATTAAACTATAGTGGTGTCGTCACTTTGGGAGTAATCGCTGTTTGCTATTAACCAGGCACCCAGCTATGGTTCCGCGTTTAACGATTGTATATTAACGTGTCTTTATTTTTTATTATTATGGCGAACGCGCGTGGTGGAGCGTGTTAAAAGGGCGACTGAACTTTGCGAATAATTTATGGCTATCACGTACGGACACGACCATGCTTTTTTTTCTCTTTTTGCCGCCCACTTTTCGGCACGTGTCGGCATTTGCGAAATACTTGACGTTCGTTTACGCCATTAAGGCGTGCGATCATTATCTATCGCGTCATAATCACCACCATCTCTCGCGTTCACGTGCGTTCAAGTCGAATGCAATTGATGTGATATCATATCGTTGAATTTATAATGCGATGATCTCAAAATACGTCGCAAACGAGTATGTACGGGAAATCGCGTCTCTTTTTTTTTTTTACATTGCTGTCGCCACGTGACACCGTTAACGAACGCGTAACTTTCTTATTGCAAATATTTCGACGAATCGCGCATGAAAGAGAGAAAGGAATGAGATTCGGATAAATATTTACGCGGCCGAACCGAACGCGATTTCGACAAACAGAGAGAGATCGCGTCGTCCGTTCGCCATCGTCGACAATCGGGAGATCGAATCGGGCTTGAAATGGGCACAGAAATCTTTCGTCGAGATTCGCTTGCTCTTTTTTTCCTCTTTCCGTCGTTTCCAACCGAGAGAACGCGCGTATCGATGCGATAACAAGTCGGTGTAATAGCGAAATTGCGAATTATGCGCGCACAGCGCTGGGAACTAAATCTATTTGACATTTTATTTCTGCTAGGCGCGGAATATATATACATTACTACGATATTAATTTTTCAAATGCCAAGCAATTATTCGCGATGAAAACCGAGTCTATCGTTTATCGGAGATACAAATGTGCATTCGATAACTGAAATGTACTTTTACTGAATCTTGATGAGAATCTAATACATATTTCCAATGTAAAATTATACAATTAATGAAAGTTATATTATGGACGCTTTGTAGTACGTGAAGAGATAAATAATTTGTATAAACGTCAGAATGATTGAAGGAATACGCGTCTCGACTTGACGTATCATTTTTATTGGAGTAAAGATTGAACGGATTAAATATATAGAGATCGAACGAGATTCATGCTTGCGTAATTTATTAAACGAGATCTGTAAAGTATGTTATTATCGAATGTTGCGAGAATATCTGGAAATTGAGGCTAAAGTGTGATAGAAATCATCGAATGCATTCCCGGTCGTTCCAATTAGATTCGGGTTTATCGTTACGTTTATTAAAAATTGAGTTAATGAACGCGTTTTCAATTTTCCTTTAACGAATTAATAGTTTATTTAAAAAATTGAAAAATATAATAAATAACGAATTGCGTCAAGTAAACATCTGATATCTGCAATATTATATAATAATGTTAAATATGCATAGATTTATATCGATAAATATTGTCGTAATTTTACCATGATGATAAAATACATTATTTTTGTTATTTATCAAAATAGATAGAACCATTAAAAAACAAGATACACAATTTGAAATATTTGATTGGACATTGTTTCGCATGAATATTGGAGAGAGCTTTGTTGTCGATATGACTAGTAGCATCGCGCGGATAGCGTCCATTAATGTTTATAAACGAATCGATTAATTAACATTGGAACTTGCTCCAACTCGACTGTGACTCGGCGGAATGAATAAATGTTGCTCTCGGTTGCAATACCGGAGCAGTTGCGGTGTCATGTATCACGGGTATTAATTAAAAAGCGTCCATCGCGCGTTTATCAATTAAAAAGCACATCGTGTGTACCGTATCATCTTCGGAGCCGAAAATTCGCTACGAAAAGAGACACAAACGGAAAAAAATATTTCGATCTCGCAAACACATTCCACTTTAGGTGGAACATCCCATTGTAGGTGAAAATTACATAACTGATATTTAAGTGACCCCACGCAGCCGATACCGTAATTTCAAACTTCGTTAATGCCGCGTGCACGTACACATATACGTAGGTATATGTATACACATACACGACATACGCATAGAATTAATTTATACTAGGGAAATTTAAGTTTGAAGGGGATTTTCGCTCGGCGTTGTACGAACAATGTAAAACCGCGCGGCGCCGTTTCAAATTGGAAAATGTTGAGTTTGCGAACCATGCGAGTTGCTCCAGCATGTGCGAGAGAAATCACGCAAATGCGTGCAATGCGAGGAAATTTGCGCGGGAAATTTATACAAACGATCGAGCATCGCGTTCGCCGTTTTGGCTCTGTCGGAATTGCGAAATATACGCGAAGGAAAACTCCGAATTATATGTTTCGTATCCTTTCTACCTTTGTTCAATTTAATTTTGTATGAATTTTAATAATCTGATGCTATATTATAATGATGAAAAAAATTAAAACTTACATTACGTTGTGAGCAAATGATCGAGGCTGTGTCAAGTAATCGGGAAAGGAATTTATCGTCGAGATTTTTTCGTATAACGAGAGAGAGAGGAAGGAGATGCGAGCGAGAGAGAGACGGAGTGCGACGTACATAATTGTTAATTAATATCCCAAGTATCCGTTCCACGCATCGTTATCATTGTTAGCAAAAAGAGTCGCCATTGGAAATGATCATCGATTCGCGTCAAACGAAATCTCGCGGCTTACGAGCGATATCGGGGGCATAATCAAATTATTGTTACCTTTAATATATAAATGATAGCGATCGCGGGTAGAGAGGGATCAACAAATCCACTTTACCGTCGTGATAACTGTAATTTATAGGCGTAATATATCTCGCCGGGACAACCGGTAGTTTTCCGTTATTCCGCGGTAATTTATGGGAAATTTGTCTCGCGCTCTCGCGAGAGATCGGGCCCCGTCACTCCCTATGGCTTTGCTCTCGTCATTCTCGCTGATTTATTCCCCCCCCCCCCTATTACGCGCAATTAAGTAGCGTTCGTTCTCTGTGTCGCTGCGCGATCTCTCTCTTTCTCTCGCTCTCTCGTTCGTTCGTTCGTTCTTCGTCAACGAGTCGAGATGATCTCGAGATCGCACACGTTAACGCATGCGACGTGTTGAGCAGGAATGCTCGATCGAGGATCGCCGACTGGACGACGTCGCTTTGAGAGGAGCCATAGAGCAGCAGCAACTGTGATTAACGTCGTTTCATGCGGATATTAGGAGCTTCTATAGACACGTTGATTGATGCATATATATATTGATATATCTATATATAATATAGATATATGTACACACATCATGTTGCATATATTTTTGGATTGGCTGTTGAAACAAGAGTGCAACCTAATTCTAGCGGGTGAGTACACATGAAGCGATGTAATAATAGTTTTACATACGATGGGGAGACTTTTGATAAATTTTTTCTCTCGATTTTATTAGGTTTAATTATAAATTAAATATTTTTTTGCGGTATAACAGATATATATTTTAAAAGGAGTTGATCATTTATTTTAATCGCGTGACATAGATTTCGAAATAGATGTTTTTTACAAGTCTTTTCACGATATATTTTCTATCTCGTTTGCGTGTAACGATATAATTTAAAGAGGATAATTATTTCTGAAACTAAACCAAGAGATATCTTGAACTCGAGTTATATCTCTCGTTTAAATATATGCTGATTATTATATGGAATACTCTATACAACTTTCTTATGATATTAGTTCACGATAATTATACATATATATATATATATATATATATATATATATATATAGACTATATGATAAACGAATGCTGAGTGCAAAAAAATGCATATTATACTTTATACTGTATATTGTATACGTGTAGAGTCGAATTGTACATAGAGAGAATTTTCTCTTAGAATTTAGCCTGAAAATCATGGTAATCGTGGGACAATATGGTATGGAAAGAATTTTATGAGAATTTCTCTTATTAATATTTATTACAATAAAAATAATAATATCTATTACAATAAAATATAAAATATGTTTGATTAATTTTACTATGCAGTTTAGTAAAATTAATCAAATATGTTTTATATTTTATTGTGATAGATATTATTTTTATTGTGATAAATATTAATCAGAGAAATTCTTATAAAATTCTTTCCATATGATATTATTCCACGATTACCAGGATTTTCAGGATAAATTCTAAGAGAAAATTCTCTCATTGTACATTTAACGCTGTATCACAATATAACGATTATAGAAAAGCACAGTAATGATTCTATCGCCGTCCACACAATTTTCTCTCAATCGTGAAATAGTATTTCACTGGCAAATATTACTTGTCGCCCTACGGAATGACGGCTATATAGCGACGATGACGTTTAATTTTCACGAGTCGCTCGTATATCGTGCGCGAAATGACGCGGTTACAGGGACGATTATTTTTGCGGGATGGTATATAAATGATTCCATTAGGTGTGTGCTGTGTCCTATTTTGCCGGTGAGTCTATTGATCCAAACATATGCGACATTATATCGTAAGCATAGTGCATATAAAATCGCGATGCTACGATTCAAATATCTATAAAGCATATGATCTTGATTATTTCTAAGACATTATTATTAAATTATTTAGACTCGATTTGTTTTCAAATGTAACTAGACATTATCTACTCTTTTTTTATATATATAACTTTATAAATTTTAACATTAAGAATTTTGACCACTCAAATTAATTTTTTTTATTTTCATTTATCTAGTTTTCCGATTTATTATTTTATACATACAAAAGCACACGGCACCGCAATAAAGCAAGTAGAATTATCTGCATATAAAGAATATTTTGTAACGATGAAAAAGATTATTGTTGCCATTAAAACTCATCTTACAATATTTAATAAGAATACCATCTGTGAGCTTGAAAGATCATCCGAAATTACCGGAATAATTTAGGTGTCTAATAAACGTATCAGAAGATCGCACGTGATAGCGCGTAATTACGACGCGGCTGTAACGTCGTCGCGGTCGCAGAAACTGCCGTGCACTGCCTGTAAGTCGATTGTAATTGTAAATAATTGGTGGTCGTTGTTGGGAAAGACTTTTAACGTCGCCGCGTCACTCGTCGTTTAAATGACAGCCCTTTTAGCCGCACGCATCAGGATGCGCCGCGTGTAATCAACACGTCGGGCATAAACAGGTCGCGCTTAATTTCAGAACATTGTCCGATATCGCGTTATGGAAATTCACGGGAGAACCAGGTGATTAAAACAGCTTTAACTCGTTCATAAACACCTCGGCGATCGGAAATTATCATTTTCTTGAATCAAGAAAATCTTGTTTTCTGTCTTTAAACCATGATTTAAACTTTTAGCATCTCTCTCTCTTTTCTCTTTTTCTCTTCTTTTTTTTTTAATAAGGCACTGAAGGAAATTACAATATTTTAAAGATAGGAAAATTATTTATTATTCAATTTAAAGATCAATATGCCCAATTAAAATGTAAAAAATTATTAGAAATTTATAATATAACAATTTACTTCTAGAAAAACTAAGGTTGTAATTCGGAACTACATATTTTTCGTTATACTTTATTTTTATTATTATATTATCTCTGTTATATTGTTATGCTTTTGTCTCTTTAGCTTTATCTCTCTCTCTCGATATTTTATTTTAAAAATACGCAGGAAAATAATATATATAAATACTTCGACGATAATAAGATAATATTAAATGCACTTTTGACAAAGGAGAAAACGCGAAAGTATGCGAAATTTTACTAAATAAATTTACAGTAATGAGATAATATGTTTTTTATATCGATATTTTATACATGGTACGTTTGGTTAAATAATGTATCTTTGCTTAAATAATTATCGTAAATCTTATATCCAGACTGAGACGATATGTCTTAAAACAATCGCTGAGATGATGCTCGATTCTGACTTCACGAATAAGTCTGAATGAGAGAGTGTCTCTCTTAATTAATTAATAACATTCTATGAAGACGATTTTGAATTACATCCATAAAGTCGCGATAAATCCATTTGCAATATTAACCGATTAACTATTACAATTTAGGGAATATCTGAATTGAAAAAATTTATTTGACAAGAAAGACTAATATATAGAAATTTAAAAAATGTTGCGGACCTGCTAAGGATCTGCTAAGAATTAATTTAGTTTAACGAAGCACAATATGTAATGCAACTGTATGATACAATAAGAAATGCGTGATAATTAACGTAAATATTATATTTGCTGTAAATAATGCTTTCTATTTAGAAAGATTTGAGTTTCACTAGGAATTTTGCGTAGCTTTATTTCGCTGCAATATTTGCGAATTTATTATACGGTCGTTGTTACATATATATATATGGTCGAATTCAGGATGATCACGTGCCCTCGAAACAAAGTTCCTCACTGAGCTATCCGCATGTAGATCCATAATGCGGCCTAGATTTCTACATATACGAAGACTCAGGCCGTCCGAGCAATGGCGGCCGGACGGTTTGAGCTCTATCGAGTTTATTCGATGGTATACACGCGGATGACTCCAAACAGTGCCTGTGCAATAAACACCAGGGTGCATCGATATCGGTTTTTCCCACCTTTCTTTTCATTGCTACTGTATTTAGCCGAATACGATGCGCGAATGTAAGCGATCGAAATTGTTCTCGTTTTCGGAAGAAAAATGATCCGCAGTTCGCGAAAAAAAGAGAAATATTTGTGAGTTGATAATTAGTCACTTGTGGAAGAAAATTTCAAGTTCAAATATTAGTAACTAGTCGGTATCATTTATTTTTTAAATTTGAGTATTATAAAATTAAATGATTAACTTTCCTAAATTTATATAAATTTTATCAAGTTCGTTACACATTTAAGTATATCTCTTATCCTTTGGCAGAGTGCATAGATCACTCTCCAATTTTTTTACATTTTCTCATTTTTAAGAAAAACGTTTAACGTAGGAAAATCTTTCTTAGGGGTGTGTGAAGTTGGCACCCCTATGTTATGCTATCATAGTTCTGTTAAGAGTTCTGAGTTATTTAGAACCAGTAGGAAGAGTTCTTGATCATTTTTAGAAATAGTTCCTGTCATTACGATAACGAAAATCAGTTTCAAAAAATAGGGGTGCCAACTTCACATTTTTTTACACATCGAGTTCCAATAGTTTTGAGCAGAGTTTTAAGGTTCTTTTAAATAGTTATATAGTTCCTGA
The DNA here is from genome assembly GCF_030444845.1 of Prenolepis imparis. Classification (NCBI taxonomy): domain Eukaryota; kingdom Metazoa; phylum Arthropoda; class Insecta; order Hymenoptera; family Formicidae; genus Prenolepis; species Prenolepis imparis. The sequence goes on along the minus strand of NW_028141168.1, from coordinate 12,821,132 downwards.
TTATTTTTTGAAAGAGTTCTGCAATTTTTAGATAAAAAAACGTACCTTTAATATCGAAGATATTTCTAAAATATCAAGTTCTCGTGAAAAACGTTAGAGTTCGTGATTTTCTAAATGTTTCGTAAAAGTGTATTAATTTAAAAAAATCAATCTCTTCAAAACTATAATAGATAGAGCCATGCGGTTTTCACGTTTTTTCTTGTCTTATCGAGTACGATTTAGAACTGTCTTTCCCCAGAACTTGATATTTTAAAAATATCTTCGATATTGAAAGTATATTTTTTTATCTCTATAAAAATTGCAAAACTCTTTCAAAAAATAATCAGGAACTATGTAACTATTAAACAATTTAAATTTACTCACCTCACGGTTGCTCCTTTGTTGCTCGATGCCTCCCCGGGCCTCCTTCTCGTAGAAGTTTCGAAACACTTGCATTCGCGTTATTTTTTTTTTGTTCGCGACGCGCGGCGACGCCCGGGTTTTAGCTATCGCGATTACGATATTGGTACGTGCGACGCGATCGGATTTATCACACACCCCTTTCTTAGGGAAATACGATTTAGAAATTATTTAAAGTTAGTAAACTATTATTGCTGATGATTTAATAGCGCGTATTTTATCGCGTATTAACAAATATATTATCTATCACACCTAAACTGTAGGTTACTAGCGTACAAAATCTCGTGTATGAATTTTTAATCGACTAATGCAACTCGCGCGAGAGATAGAGAGACGAAATAAGATGACCCATTGCACGATATAGCGATCGATTGCATTTAAATATGACTTGCAGTTAAATTTCATGTAATATCGACGCAACTGGGGCGCGCAGGGCGAAAATAGAACGCTACCGCTTCGCTTTTATATATTCGGTCGTATTCGATGGAGACGCTAATTTCGCTCGCGAGGAACGACATTAGCTAAACGTGACGCGCAATACGGAAGACTTCCCTCAGGGATGCGCTTCTCTGCATCCGGATGCACGTGCACGCGTGTTGTATATGCTTCGGCACGTTGCATCCTACTGTTGTCGTAATGATTCCGCCCGTCCGGTTCGACGATGAATCTTATTAAGGAAGATATACGCATTTAAAATCCTTTTAAATGAGTCCATTATGCTATATTTTTTTTTAACTCAAAATAAATCTTACAACGAGAGAAAGATAGAAAAAGCGATTATTATAGATAAAAATATATAAATTACGTATTATATTAGTGAATATTTTATTAGTATGCAGACTATACGTATATATAGAGGATACCTCTAAAAAAGATGATCTCTTTTAAAGGAAGTGTCGGATAGTAAGAAATGAGATGGAATGAAGTGTCTTTATCGAGAGAATATGATAACTAATATAATCATTTTATATAAGTAAGCGTAGAAAAAAAACACGTTGAATATTTGCGCAGTAGGATCGCGGACGGAAGATGCATGGATTCGTTTAAAGAATGACGGTGAAAGAATAGATGCTGGGGAAATGCGCAACAAGATCTATCTCTGTAATCTGTCGTCACTATCGTTTTCAGCCGACATTCTGCATTCGCGCATTATATTCGCGTCGCTGTCGCTTACGACAGCGCGCACCCAAGTTTTCCGTGTGTGGCAACGTTAGGGAAGTTTACGCCGACGGGTTCGCGATCCTTCACGCGGCCAGGAATAATCTGCATAATTGCGCGAGGCCGTTGCAATTGCGTTTTCTGCGCGGCGCGAGTTCTCTCTTTAACGAGTCGTAACGAACGGCGAAAACTTCATTTCAATCATTCGTGCAAATCGTACAGATTACAGTCGCGATAATGGCACTTCTGGAATCTTTGCGATATTATTGATGATTGATAGTCGTTTCGCCGTGATTTGTGCCTGAGATTATACGAAAGTGGCGTAAATTATATATCTTTCATTTCGAAATAATTAATTTTCTACCTATACTTTAAGTTATAAAATAGTGAGTATGAACATTAAAAATAAATAGAACGGGAGGGGGATGGGAAATGGAATTCAATCCAATCATCGTTGAAAAAATTTCAAGTAAATGATATTTCAAGTGATATTTCAAGTAAAAATATCAAATAAGTGATTCCGTAATATGCTGAAAGCAGGTAAATTGGAATGTTTTAACACCATGTTTTATTTTGTATATTGTTATAAATTATATATAGTTATTACTAAAAATATTGCATATTGCAATATTGGAGTGTTCTCTTTTCAAACTGTTGAGAAAATAAAGTACGATAAAAAATGTAGATTATTTTCACAGGTTTAATAATTTACATCACATATATATGTGATTATTATTATTATTAAACTTCTGAAAATAATTTACGTAATATATAACAAACAGAAATAACGCTATATATTAATATCGAATATATGCCAGTTGTAAGAAAGATCGATTTTTCTCAATCAGGCTTCATTGCGAAAATTGTGAAATAACACACTTTATTGACGAACCATTCAATTATCGGATTATTTCTATGGCTCTATTTTCCGTTTCTTGAAATCGAATCGAACGCCGGTGACAATGCAAACGCTATATGCACGCAAAGCGGGTAGGTCATGCAAAGCAATATACTATAATTGTAAGAGGAAAGTTTCGATAGGAAAGATTAAAGGGATCCGGGGGGGAGAGAGAGAGATACAGAGCGCGTAATAGGGATATACACGAGGTGTATCGTGCGGGTCATGTTGCGCGTTTGACATCGCCATGTTTTACCCGGCAAGGACAAGGCCGGAAAACGCCGTTGTTTGAACCGGCGTTTTCGCCGTCCTCCCCATGTTTAGCACGTGCTCTCGAAGCACGCTCGGTCAGCCGGCATTATCGATCGTAAAGCGCGCGCGGCCACTTTTCCCGTTCGTGTAATGCGTAGTAAGCTCTCTCGGCAAGACGTCACGAGAAGCGGTGGCGGATGCGTGCACACACGTCGAGGGACGACTTTTTTGACGCGGCGCCACTGAAGGCGTCGATCGTATCGATGAGAGAAAAAGAGGAGACAGTTCGGATAAAAGAAGAGAACGGATTAACATATGTATATCTCTCGTTGCGCGTCGCGACACCTTTACGTCATCGTTGTTTTGCATCGCGTTCGCGATGACTTAATCGCGGGTTTTCGTTCCGCGCCACATATATGTGTGTTTTTGCATCCGCCAGGCGAACGCGCAGATAAAAAAAACAGCGATAGCGCGAATCGTGAAAGAAATCAGCGTTGCGTAAGTAATCTCTAGAAATGTCGGTGCTATGTGCGTGTATGTGTGTATAAATGCCTGTGTTTTCGGTGCTAAAGCTAAGCGTAAAAGCACGAAAGGCATGTCTGATGTGTGTTACGTCTGTTATTCGATGAACTTCTTGCTTCTTGTTTGCTCGGCAGGATGTTTGACGCTAATTGACTTTTACAATTTCATATATATTTTTGCGAAACGAACATTCTTAGAATATCTCATAATTAGGATTCGATTTCTCAGGTGTAGATTCAGGGATCATTTATCAGCATGTCTATCTTTTTTTTTCTTTTCTTTTTTCTTTTTTGAAAGAAAAATACTCCCCGTCTTCGATGATGCCCGCGATAAGAAAAGATTTGCTATCCTCCAGAGCTAATTTAGAACAATTTTAATTATACGGGTGTAAATTACACAATTACGCGTAGCCGATACGGTAACGATTATCCTTCATAATTCGCGACGGTTCGATAACGAAGTAGCGACTTTCTCCTTCTCCTCATGTAACACGAGACCTTTTGATTCTCGCTAATTAATCATGCCCATTACGCCTATTAAAGTACGCCTATCCTATACGGGTGTGCTCCGAAAATCGCGCTCGTGCGTCGATCGGCTCGAGGTCCGTTAATTGAATATACGTTTGGCGTGGTGTTAAATTGATTGCGATTCGATATGATTACCATGTATACCTAACATATCGATGGCTGTGGAGTATCATGCCGATGTCGAAACGTAGCGCCGTGTGTACACATAATTCTACTATTAATCATCGATGTAAATAAGACAATTACATGCAAACGATACTCTACTATCAACGGTAATTCCATTGGCCAATCGATGTAAATTAATATCGTAGAGTACTTTTTTTTCTTTTTATATGGAACTGGATTTTTCAAACATGATTTTTATATTCGCGTGATTTTGTCCAATATTAAATCAGAAAATTGTGTGTTATTTCACTGTGCAAAACATGCCAGAATTATCGGATATCCTTTCAACCATGAGCTTTTTTGCAATTGTAAAGTTGCAATGAATGGAACATCATCAATGTATCTCTTTGATTTTCAACATTAAACGCACGCTCTAATGAAACCCGAATAAAATTTCTGTTACAAAGTGTTAATTTGAAATGGATTGAAACACAAAGCTAGATTCTCTTTTCTATATGTCAAAATGCCTTGTATCAAATTGAATTTTCACTGTTCGAATGTTTATCGAATGTTACTTCACATGTTATAGAAAATTAGAAAGAAATCATTATACGATGCAAATGGATTTATATGAATGAGATTACATGAACGAATTGTAAATTCCATCATATTTTCTATTGTCTTTCGTCAAGGTACGAAAATTTCTTTGGGAAATTTATCCTGACGTTTTATCTCATAATCAAAACGACGACGGTTAACGTCGATGTTCCGCATTCCGTGGAGTAACGATACACAACGTAGTTTCTTTCTCGAACGTGAGACCTAGCATAATCACCGTATATTACTGGCGTACATTTCGAGAGAGAAAGAGAAAGAAAGAAAGAGCCGTGCGTCTGCGCGAGCAACGTGCGACGCAACAGCCGGGCCGCTCAGAGGTTCTCAACCGGCCGGCCTGCGTGAAAGTGCGCGCGTCCGATTCGGGATTCACGCGTTTCTCGAGTATCCGGTACTTCAGAGTCAGAGCGAAACCTCGAAATTTGCGTTATTATTTCTAAAATTCACTTTATTTCGAATTTATTTGTATCATCGTATACATACGAAGATTGCTTAAAATCTCTACTGAGGAAAAAAGTTGTTAACTTGATTAAGTCGTTTAACTAATTACTATTTTGTTAATTGAACATATAGAAGTATTTAAATTAAATACAACATATTTAATTTAACATAATGTGTTTTGACTCAAATACTTATATATATATGTTCAATTAACAAAATAGTAATGAGTTGAACGATTTAGTCAAGTTAACAACTTTTTTTTCTCAGTGTAGAATGAGATAAAATCTTTAGAACTAAGAATTGAGTTTAATAAGTTAATGATATAATGAACTTACGATAATGATATATCTACACAGTTGAAAAATTTGTGTTAAATTTAACAAATATCACCTGTCCCAAACGGTCCACAGAAATTTTTGTGTTAATTTAACATAATACGGATATGTTAAATGGTGACACGAATATTGTGTTAATATTTTAACATAAAATAAATGCAAACTTCAAATAAACTTAAAATAAATTTTGTGTAAAATTAACATAGTTTTAATGTAAAAATTAACTAAACAAATTGTTAATTTTACATTTTATCACCCCCACTTATATTATAAAGTAAAATTAACATTTTTTTCCTGTAAATTTTAACAGATAAATCTTGTCACTAATAATATACGGAACATATTTATTGTGTAAAATTAAAAATAGATATACATTGTGTTATTTTTACACTTTTTTTTAGTTGTTTTAATAATTTAACATTTGAGTCCAATTAACATAACAGCAATGTGTTAAATATTTAACACAAAAATTTTAACGGGGACCGTTTTTAACAAGAAAACACAAATTTTCAAACTGTGTATAATAGTTAATAGACTGCGGATATGTTTGACATGTAACATACATTATTTATTTCCTATCAGAATATGCACAACATTCGTAATTTAATGACGATAACTTTGATTAACAAATTATTAAAGACTATGATATATTATATACATATAAGTATTCGCATTTCTATTACGATTAGCAAATTAGCATCCATCTTAATTGTATTTAAAGTTAAGCGACATTTTTTTACACGCACGTTCTAGAGGAACATGTTTTGTTTGAAATGGTCAATATATCATACGTTGAGTTATTCAGTTATCTCGCGTTTCATTAACACTATAGGTATCCGTAATTTTCAATTTTCGAATTCGCGAAGCACGTCACTCGCGTCGAATTCACCAAACTAGAGACAGATGTATAATGAAAATTATCGGAGGATCGTCCTGCGTGATTTAATGATGGTGTTCGAAGTCGATGAAATGGAGAGTACCGAGTAGAGAAATGTATTATTAATTCATCGGATGAAGATTGTATGCGCGAGTATATTCTCGTATATCAAATGTAATGGAGCATGTATACTGAAAAAAAAGATTATTTAATTCAACTAATATTTAGTTGAATACGTTCAAATAAATCATTTATTTGAAAGTAAATAATATTGATTTGATATGACAAATATTTATTTGATATAAGAAAATCCTTTTCAAAGCAAATAAATATTTATTTGTTTCAAATAAATGATTTATTTGAACGTATTCAACTAAATATTAGTTGAATTAAATAATCTTTTTTTTCAGTGTAATGGGTAATAAACGACGAGTCTTGCGCGCTGCTCGAAAGGAAGATTAAAATAATATTCATAATCGCGCAAATATTTAATATATAAATCGCGATAGAATTTTATTTTTTGTATAGAACGCGGGTTTATTACTATGACTTACATAATTCAGAAAATGTCATATAAAAAAAGAATTTGCGTAATACAAATCACAGATATAAATGAATAATTATTAAGAGAAAAATGAGTTGAAATATCGATTCAAAAACTCAACGCATTCTCTATACTGTCATTTTTTACTTTTCTGATACCAAAATTACAATCTTTAAATTAAAGCTTTTGAAATATTTGTTTCGTTTTAATTTTACAATATAGGAATTTTTTCTGTTGAATAAATCTGCCGCTACAAATCCGTTTTTTGTATACGTTCATTAAAAAGCAATCTGGTTTCGCTCGTGTATTACTTGATTCTATTATTCGAGATTATGGCATTTACGAGATTTCGAGTGACGCAGTTTCATAACGAAAAGGCAGAGGGTGATGGGGAATAGGTGGGCGTTCAGGGGTACCCCACGCAGAAGAGACTTCGTAGGCGGATGACTGATTCGATGCAATGTATTTTCCCTCACGAAAGTGGCGAAATGATTTTGAAAGCTCTCTTTTTGCATGTGATATCCTTTATTATAAAGAATTTTCTGAAACGGAGAGATAGAGAGAAAGAGAATAAGTCCCATACTAATATTCTTCGCTTGTATTTGAACTGTTTTAGCAAAATGCTGTACGCATTTTCATGTACATTACTACTTTCTGTTATCTTTTCGCCTCCTCGTTATCTCTTTCACTGTAGATTTCATTCTTTAATTGTTAAATCGATTAGCATATATAAAAATGATGAGTTACGATATAAGAACGATTAGAGAATTATATCTCATAATATTATAATTAGTCCTTGACACAATTTAATTACAATTTAAGTCTTATATCTAGCATTATATTTTTAAACGCTCAACTAAATATAGACATTTTAGCCAAACTTTTGGGAATGTTCCCTGTACTAACTCAATTTTATTCTAACTAGATCGAGAGTGTAAATTTTCGCGGACTCGTTGGCGAAACCACGCCTCGTATTTACGAGTAGGATCGCGATCTGCGAAATTACGAGATTTACATCGGCAGGAATGACGCAATTTCGCGAGAAGAGGGCGAGGTGGGCGTTTAGAGTCTTCGTCGTATCACATGTGCACGATTACAGATGTATGTATCTTCTTTCTCTCTGCCTCTCTCTCTCTCATTCTATCTCCTTTTCTCTAGGTCGCGCACTGTCGCATATGTGATGCGCGTAAAAACCTCCCTCCTTTTTTCGCGCACACACGTCATCGAAACGAAATAACGTAACTTTCGCTCGGACATGTGTGCATCCACGTGACGCGTGTGCGTTGCGAATCATCGTTTGCGTGTGAATGATATTGTCGCTTGGCATTCGGGCGCAATTGGATTTCACAACGAGAAACTCGTTATTTGGAGTCGTTCTTTATTCGATCGTTTTTAATTGTCACCTTCGATTCTAGGAACGAAGCTAGTCGAACGATGAATCAATTTAACTTTTGTAGGGAAGGCATTCTTGTTGATTTTGTAATTTTAATATATTTTCGTAAAGATTAGAAAACTTTTTAGGAAAGATTTTTGTTTTGGAAGAAAAAACGATAAGAACATAGAAATCGATATTTGTTAATAGTGTAAGTTTATATAAAATAATCAAATATTATTTTGCTTGGATAACTTTCCAGAAATGGTCACAATTTCTTTCTTCTTTTTTTCAAAAGAACTTTCGAAGTATTTATGCATGTATTTGCAAAGATGCTTAAAAATTAAGTAATCGCAGTGTAGATGCAAATTATGCATTAGAGTCAAAATAGATAAATAATTCATACGTGTTAATGAATTGGCATTAATTAAGAATCCAGTGCTGTAAAATTCACAAGTAATTACGAATGCAATAATCCTAGAAATTACTATTCGCTTCGTGGCTTAAAATCAGTTGTTTAATTCTATCAGTTGAAAATTTTAGTATGAAAATCAGATAAATAACTTTCTTATCTATATGCGAGTCTTATCGACAAATAAATCGCTCGTGTATTACATAATACGCATAATAAGAAATCGTATCCCAACATTTGACTTTTTGGAATTGCTGATAATCTATCTCTGTGAGATAATACTAATTTTGTAATATATAATATAGTATAACAACGCGGCATATTATTTCTTGAAAAATCACATTTAAATATTTTTGTGTTACATCGCTTATCGTTGCAAATTATCTTGACTTATAATTTTGGAGAAAGAATTCCTATATAATTTTGAGTTTGGCATATTTTTAGGATAATATGCACTTTGACTCAACACTTCGATTTTTACTATAGACGATCTGCGGGAATGTTTGTTGTCCAGGCCGTTAAAATCCACCTTTTTTTGTCTTCGCGTTCTCGGATTTTCATTTGAAAGTGGATTGCTTGTAGGAATTAGACGCGGTTCACGCTGCACGTGAACGAGCGACGGAGGAGCTAGCTAGCATGCTGTGAGAAAAGAAAGGAAAAGAAAGAAATAAACGCAAGGCAGCTGTCTATCTCTCGTGACGGCGAAGGTATACGGAACCCGAACCTTGCAACCGTACCCTCGCCATCTCTCTGCCCCCCCTTCTTCCTTCCGCTTTTCCTTACCTATCTATCGCGCCAGTCCTGAGCAGATATACTTTTACTTCTTCAGGCAGGACGTTCCTAATTTTCTGGAGCGTTAAGCATTCCGCCTACTCGCAGTATCCGCGACCCGACGACGTCTTCCTCGTCTTCGTCGTCGAATTCCCCCTTTCACGAGTCTGCCGTTTCCCCCGAGATATGCCCCGTTGACCATCGATTTTTTTTTTAAAGCCAATGACGTTACGAGGTCTCACCTGAGCACGCGAGGGAATCTTGCGAGGAATGTTTTCTCTTTCTCTTTTTCCCTATCGTGCTTTTTGTATTGGTTTTCTTCATAATCCTTTAAGCTTTTACTGAAAGACGTATAAAGTCGAGTAAGAACAGAAAATTAAGTGAGAAAGTAGTTTTATTGAGAATGACATGAATGGATTTAGCAAGTATATAATCGATTGCCAACGATAAAACATTATTTTTTATAATATATACACACAAAATATGTTCTTAATTGCGAGTTTTTATCGCATGCAATTATTTAATTGCCAGATTAATCTTATCATGCATGTTGCAAATAGAAAAATTCTTCTCTGTTACTTTTTCTCTTTGTATGTTATTTATTCAACTGCGCGAAGATTTAGATATTCATATATATGTGTATATGATACTTTTACATGTTACATGTTTATTGTTTTTTCTTTATAAATGCGGAACAAACATGCGATGTTTTGTCCGCGATTTTTGTATAGCTCATCGGTCGATGTATGTGTTATACTTTGTCGTTTCGTCATTTTCTGGTACACAACCGGTTCGGTCGCAAATCTCGCACTTGCGCTCGTGACGCGTTTAGTTATCTGCTTCCTGTATGAAATTGATCCTCGGGCGAAACGCCGTTCGTATCTCCGCCGCGTTATCGCGTCTCTGACGAGAGCTTTATTAGAGGGAGAGAAAAAAATCGCTGACGACGCGATACGTTCCGAGCATTTTAACCGACCAATCGGCGCTAGATAAGTAAAAGGAAAACGCTGCGTTGAGTTGTGTGTAAAATATTATATATTACTTATTTATTTAAATATCCGAAGAGTGGCAAATACTTCGAATTTTATGGTGGCAAAAAATTACGCGCGTGATTTAAGTGATTTATAAAAATTGACAAAAAAATTATTTCATTCTTAGCGAAAGAATCGGAGTTAACTTTATATTCCGCATCGTACATCGTGCAAATTTATTGAACGAAAGAGGCATTATGTTTCTAATCTGTTAACGCATGGCGTAATTATAATAATTGCTTTAAATTAAAAAGCATTGTGTTAATTAAACAGCACCGATATATATACATATATATATAGTGTGGCGTTATAATTCATGTCCATCAGCGTGATTATCGGTGGTTTTTATCGCGACTGAGAATATTTAACGACGATCGTTAAAATGTCCGCGTATGCGGCTCGCGCGCTGAAAATTGCGTATAATACATTAAAGTATAATAATGTGGGAGTTTGCGGCAGCAGGGGGGAAAGAGAAGATATCAATTTTACCACGTAGATTTAAATTAGAAATCGTCGTGGAAGAGAGAGCGAGAACCAGAGGATCCCCGAGAACAGTGAAACGCGTGTGCGCACAGCTGTCGACTAATCAGTTGACAATGCACCCGGCGGATATCGCGGATTAAAAGCAAAGGGCAGAAATCGAAAATACATCAGAATGCACGAGTGCACGCGAAACGGCACTGCGGATCGATACACGCGACTTGGCCGAATTGACCGTCTGCCTTTTCTATCCGTGACGGGAATGTAATCGACATCGTTTCGATTAACGCGAGGTTCTCATTGCTGAGAATCGTGCCGAGGTTTACGATACATATTAGGTATATCGTGTCGAAAACAAAATTGTTTTATTCACATATAGAGTCAAATTCCTATTGAATAAAAAATATCGGAAATATTTTATATAGAGACAATAAAATAAAAATAGTATACACATATCTTTACACCTGAAAATCTTTATAATTTAATACAAAATAATGAAACAGGAATTTTTTATACTTTTAACGTAAATGGTATTTATGATCGATCTGGCATAATATATATATATTTGCACGCGATATAGAAGTTCTCAATTAAAAGAGTAAAAACTAAATTCTAGCTTATTGAACGAATTCCATTCGAGATAAGTCGACGACCTGAAGAGATTTTCTCTTCGGGATAGAAATGTCGCCCGCAGTTGGATCATTCCGATAATGCGCTTGTATATTGTATTGTGACTCTATGTATATACATATACATATGTGTGTGACTCGCGCGAGTCGCGGTCGTATCGGCATTATTAATTCGCGTCCCTCATCGATTTCGCATTCGAGGAGCCTCGAGTGCGCACAACTCCCCGAGGCAACGATGTTCGCATCATCGTGGAAAAAAATAATGCGTGCGGCAAAGTGCTACATATGCTCGAATAGTCGGTGGTGAAAGTCTTATCGTCCAGATAATGCAACGAGCGGCTCGAGCTTCTGCGCAACAATGGCGCTTGTTAAGTATAACTCTCGTATAGAGTGTCAGCGCCTTTCTAGTCGTTGCGCAATCTGTTTTGCGCCTTCATAATTTGGGATTCGGGACAACGAACCCACGCCGTGCTTACGCATTCAAAACACGTTATTATCGCGTGCGCAGCGGTGAGACGTCCTTATTTTCTTTTTTTTTTCTCGATAGACATAGTGTGAAGACATGAAATATTTACGATTGATCGTAGATACCGTTATGTAACATATACATACGGTAGAAGAGATCTTGAATTTATATATTGACCATTTCTTAATCCTAAAATTTAAAGTAAAGTCTTTAGAGTGAAATAAAGAATAACATTTCTTCGTTAAATCTAAAAGCTTAAAATGTTTTTTTTTTTTACATATATAAACAATGTCCTATTGAATTTGCGTTTCCAGCAAAGTTTTCGGTAAACTAAATGAGAATTCCATATAGGACGTAGATTTAGGAATATTCCGTGTCAAATTTTTTTCTCTTTCTCTCTCTGTGTCAAATGGCAAATAAAAGACGAGATTCCGGATATCAAGTGTCCCTTTCGAAATGAAGAATAACATTTCTTTGTTAAGTCTAAAAGCTTAAAATGTTTTTATTCAGAAACAGTGTCCTATTGAATTTGCGTTTTCAGCATAGATTTAGGAATATTCCGTGTCAAATTTTCTTCTCTTTCTCTCTCTCTGCGTCAAACGGCAAATAAAAGACGAGATACCAAGTATCCCTTTCGAGAGGCAACATGTTCCGATTAATACAAAGGGAACAGGTACCGACGATTAAAAAAGAAAAGCTAAAGAAAAGCCGAAAAGAGCGGAAGTTTCCCGAGACGGCGCCAACGGAGAGTGGTAGCAAATAAAAGGACTCTGATCTATTTCTGCGAACGCGGAATGAGAAATTACGCACACGCGTGCGATGAACACACGAAACCCACCGAACGACGGTCTGGCGTAATCTTTTGTACTCTGGGACACGAGCCCCGGGCCTGTCTGTTGTGAGCTGTCTTCGTATTAGCACAGGTATAACCCGACATACACCGACGTCTTTCCCTCTCCCTTCTTTCTTCCTCTCCCTCTCTCTCCTTCTCTTCCTTTTTTTCTCTCCTTTCTTGCGCCGGCAGCTTGTCGATTCGAATACAAAGCGGGAATCGGGTGTTGGAGAGACATAAAAGAGAGAAGGCCTATGCAATGCGCTGTAGAAATAATGAAGACAGACCGACAGGAGGAAGAAAGAGAAGGAGAGACGAAGAAAACGGACCTGTGTGTCCCGGAGGAAGTGAAACATATAGAATACGAGAGAGAAGATAGGAAGAAGCGAGATGGAACACGAGAAGCGAGAAGGTCAGGAAGGGATCGGTCGTGTTATTTGGCAGCTGTATGGCAGAGGCACCAACTGGCAGATGCTACGTGGTGGAAACGTTCTCTTCGGGCCCAGCCGGCCCAACCCCGCGGCCGGTTTCTTCGCCGAGGGAAAATTCTGAATCTCGAAGAGAGAAACAGAGAGAGAGAGAGAGAGAGAGAGAGAGAGAGAGAGAGAGAGAGAGAGAAAGAGAGACTATGAAAGAGCGAAAGCGATAGCAAGTTCCTTCCTGACGACGCGCATCCCCTTTATCCTCCGTGGGATCGTACGATTATACCGCGTCTTCCGGAAGGAAGGGCGTCCTCGAGAACTAGGACCGCGTCGTGTTCGGATCCATTCGTGTGGCGACATGGATTTCGATCCTTTTCTTGCCGGTTCGATCATGCGACGAAATGCGGTCCTCGGCAGAAACGGGCCTGTTCGCGACGGGGGTCCTTGATATTGTACGTTAACTATATTGCGATCGTAGTGTGGAGGCAAAAATTTAAAGAACAAAATCGTAAATTTTTTATGACAACGTAAATAAATTTTCAAACTAAGTCTGAAAAAATGGTAATTATAAAAATGTAATTAATAGAGTATTTATAATGTCAATTATAATCTATCTAAAATAATTATCTCTGTCTTATGCGGACTTGTCGATAATTTTTTTAACGAGTAAATTATTTCCGTATCTATTTTTTGGAAAATACGAGGCATATAGAGGATATCATTGTTAATTTGTTCGGCCGTGAATCAGCAACGCAGTTAGCTGCGTAGTCATGCATGTCAGCGTGCTCACGCGTGAATCGATAATACGCGCGTATATTGGGAGTACGTCATGGGAAGTCCTGAGAGCCGCCCGGGCAGAATCATCCGGTTTCTTTTTTCATGGGGCTAGGAATAGAAGGGTGAAACGAAGTTCACCCCTGTGCATGTATGACGTCATGGCCCTGACGGCGCCATGCGTGCGTGCGTGCGTGCATACGTACGTACATGCACACATGCACACGGTTGCATTTCGCCTCGACGGTTCTCCTCGCAGGTCCTCCGCGGACGGAGAGAAGCATCTGTTTAAATTCTCATGAAATTAGATCGTTCGCGATTCTGAGAACGGAAGGAGGAACTAATTGTCAGAAGCGTTATTGTACTCCACGTCGACCTACTGAATTCACAATGAGACGGAATTTTTGATAGCGCGCGCGATATTGTACGAGAGAGGAGGTCGAAGTCAACGTCAGACGGTGGTTTGATAATGGGCGAAGAAAGCGGCTTTTGTTAAACTCATCGAATATTTGTCCATCTAGAAGAATAGTTTTCTACGAAAAATTGATTGAATGAGAGAATTCTCGCGCAAAACTAGTTTCAATAGATTCCGTGTCGCGAGAGCTATCGAGCTGTGAGTGTACATTGTTACAGGAAGTTGTATTGTTAGCGAAAGCTCTGTTATCGATGTTATAATGTACTTATAAAGATACCTACTTTTTCGAAATATCTACTTTTCCGTTGTAGCACTTTGAAAACAATTTTGATTAATTTTAGATTTTAACGATTGTCGTTCTTAACAAAAAAAAATAGAATTGAAAAAATTAGACTCCTTTTATGAATGAACTTGTATGAAAGATGAGTCTATCATTTATTTATCTTCAATTTTGTACGATTTTCACCCGATATTATCTTCATAAACGCGTACATATTCGAAAGCCGAGAATTCGTTTTTCAAACAACTGCTCGCTTCCCAAATTTACGCGAACAAGGTTCGTAACCGTACTTCCGCTTTTCGTCAGATTAATCCCGGCTGCGCCAGCTTTCGCGTCGCGCTAATTTGTGTCCGCATCGGTTTCGGTTCGATGATCAAAACCACGTGATAAATCGGTCCTAGTTGCGAGCGACCTGGAAAACCGGATGCGCTCCGAGATGGAAGACTGTCGTCGATAAGAACGTCGCTATAAAAAACGCCTAGCGTCACCGTTGATAGAACGCTTTTCGGCATCGGCTCTAACGAGAACAGATAAGGATAGCTTCGCTGCGGGCGACACGCTCTCGCGCTTCCGCTCTTCGTATTTGAGAGAAGAGTCAAATGATACATGTGTATCTGCGGGATAAAACATTCTTTTCTAGTACCGTCTATACACAGAACGCGCCGGATTTTTCTGATACTTTCCTTCCCTCAAAGATTCTTTCATGATAGATCTTTTTTCCATACGAATGTATACATTATTATGTACGAAATTTATATTAACGACGATTATAAATTAGCTATCCAGAAATTATACGAAAAGGAAAATTAGAAAAAAATATCTTTGAAAAAGAAAGGCACACATCACATTTCAAAGTTGTAATATTTTTATATGCATAGAATATTTAATGAAAACGAATTATATATAAATATTACACTTGCATAGTTAATTTTTTTACATATTTTTATAGGCTAGACAATTTTATTGAAAATGCTCTCCATTGTTAATAATAATTAAACACACAGTTTACTAACTAAACAGCTGTAATCGATGGTTGAATATATGACGCTGCAGCATTTTCCGCTTAAAGCTAGTCGTGCATTAATGATCAGTTTGGTAAACATTTCGCGTGATACACTGTGCCGTGCAACGCATATACATCTAACTTTACGCGAGATATCCTATACATCGACATGTCGTCGTTAACCTGCGAATATTCCTCTTAAAGACACGAGGAAGTCCCAGAGGATGAAGCAGCTACGCGCGTTCCAGCTGTCTCGTCGCGCGAGATATACCTTTACTTTAAGTGGATTTCGATTACTAACTGTAAACGGGAACGAGCGAGCGATCGCGCACGGACGATTCGCGGCGACGTCTCGCAATTTGTGCATCGCTCGCGACGACGAGAAGCATCATGATCCTCGTCGCACCCGCAGATGGAGAACCGCATCGTTGTCGATCGGCGCAGGATCGCGGGGCGGAAAGGGGGCGCGTGTAAACGGAAAGCTTATGTAAACGGCCAAGTCGACTAGCACACAGGAGTACACATAAACTGCCTACTGTGCGGGAAAATGGGACGCGGCCTGGGGATTAGTTATAGTTCCTCGCGTATATCCTGCGATTCTAATTCCTGGCGCGTCGCAAGCTACATCGATCCCGCCAGATCACAGCCGATTACCACTGTAGACGTATTAAACAAGGTATCTCGCGAGCGACGCATCAGAATTGCTCGACGGCAGGATTCTTCGACTAATTTCGAATTGATTTCGAGACTGTTAAAACTCGAAAGCTAAACCTTGGTTAATTTTCGTATAAACGTACGTAAATAGAGATATTGTTTTTCCATTAATTTCTCAACAATAATTTAAGATTTTTAAGAATTTTATAAAAGTATCTAATATTTGGGCGGCGTTGAACACTTATGGCAGATATGTTTTCTTTATGACACTATTACATTGTGAGAAAAAGCTGACTTTAAATTGAAATATAGCAAATCTGTGATTGAAAGGATATTAAGCGATTTTAGAAATATTCTGCATAGAGAAACAGAGATATCTGGCTTTATCTTTCTGCGGAATTTTTAAATTCTTATATTTAGTACATGGCAATTAGTTCATTTTTAACTATAAAATACAGGGTGGTTCACGTAAACGTCGCCACGATTTTTGAGACATTTCCGACAGTTAAAAAAGAAGTTTATATCATGCATAAAAGAAATTTGAAAATAGATTTTTTTAATATAGCTTTTTTATATAACTGGCGTAAAGCAGATTAATTTTTACTATATAAACTTTTTTTTTAACTGTCGGAAATGTCTCAAAAATCGTGACGACCGTTACGTGAACCACCCTGTATATGCGTATATGAAATGTTATTTTTATATATGTGCATTATGATTAAAAAGAAAGGATTTAGTAACATAAATGACAAATGCAAATTTTCAAGTGTAAAGCATCGCGACATGAATGAATATCCTGCGATTGCGCATTTGCCACAATCATCCAATATTGGTTTCTATGAAATCCGATAACAGTTAACCAGAATAAACTGTGTGAACAGGAAGCACATTAATGAGCGTGAAAAGCTATTCAACCGACCGAGATAATTATTCGATTAGATACAACTAATACCAATGAATATTAATCAGAAGTATCACTTATCGGACGGTCGCGATAATGAATAAATCAATGAAATTGCTGTCAATATTGAAGCGAAAAGAGTCGAGCTCTTGTAAATATACACCTACACACACACCTACACACACACACACACACGTACGTCATATCTGTTGTATTTACTTTTATTATTTGCATTTATCGTTTTTCATAAAATCTTTAAATTTGCACGGATTACTTGCATCGTTGAACAAGTTTGACGCTTTCCATCTATTGTATTAAAATTGAACGAAGAACGGAAAAAAATTGATTTTTATCAGCTTTTTTTATTTCGACTTAGGAAATAATTTACGGGAGGGAAAAAAGAAAAGGCGAGATTTTTCACGGGAGGCATAAACGAAATATTTTCCGTCCATAGTCGCTGTAAATATGCTGAAATGTATAGAAGAGAATCGTTTCGCGATTACGAGTTACGAGCGTAATTCCGAAGCGAAATCTTATAATTCGCGCGTCACTCATATCGAGATATTCCTCGCGTTTAAATCGCGGTTCCTTGACGCGCAGGCCGGGGCATTTGCAATTCAATGATCCGTAATAGTTTGGAATGGTTCAACGTTGACAGCGATGGGCGCCACGTTGTCGAGGGAACAAGCGTACCGATGTTTCCCGCGGCAGGGCTGTCGCTCTTATTACTTTATTATCGCGTCTATGAGCGAAATCGTCTCTGTCCGAGAGTCACGATAAACGAAATTTGCGGCCGATTGTGTCTCGCGCGTGCGTGTTTATGTGTATATGCATGCGGAAGATAAACTTCGGGCGACGTATTATTCTATTCACGAGCGATTTACAGGAGCGATTTCCACTTGTACGAATTTTGTATAAGTCGGTTAGAGTCGAGAAAGTCGACGCCTTAACTTCGCGACGCTTTACTTTCTAAGTTTCTCTTACACACAATGGACAAACTTTCGAGGGGGCAAATTCGATTATTGACATTTCACGGCCATCGCTGCCCTTAATACTTTTTTGATGAATGTGGAGTTGAATTTTTCTCTTTCTCGAAAAATTTGACGGATAGTCATCGTCTCTCTCTCTCTCTCTCACTCTCTTTCTCTCTTTTTTACATGTAACTCTTTTTCGGGCGTTATTTCCAGTGAGAGACTTTAATTTTTGCTAGCTTTATACCGTGCGAATCTTGCCTTATTTCTCAAGCACACTCACACCGATTTACTTATACGCCAAAATGTACGTTTCGCAAACTCTCATGACTCCTTGGTAACCGGGCACTGTTAGCGTCTGCACGACGGGTGCTGCGACGACGACGGTGTTTGCAAAGTCATAGTTATAGTTCGCCACAAAGCGAGGTGTTACGCGTTTTGCTGCAACTGCTCGGCTCTCGGCGGTAATTTGCATTCTACGAAACCGGTTGCGGATGCAAATAAAATTGTTAAATGGGAACGAAACGTATTGTTGCATCTAAGAAACATCGTATGCAGCTATATATGTTAAGGTTTCCGCTTTGAAATTGCGTTAATTTCTCGAATGCGAATGTCGGTTCAACGTATCGTTAGCGGGGAATTCGGTCGGCGAAAAATGAAAAATAAAATTCTCGTATATCGCGCGAGATCTGTATTCTATTCGTTAAAAATATTATCTAGAAATATTGTAAACAAAAAAATTAGCACGCTTTTACAGATTATTATCTATATTGCATATTATTAAGAATAGATTTCAATTTTATTATATAATATATATGGGTATAATTACAGTCCTGACACACAGTATTCCTCTTTTATGGTCTACATAAAATTATAGATAAAATTGTATCGCAAATTTTATAGATCGCGCGATAAAGCAGGTTTAATAAGGCCGGTAATCGTGTGTTGTCCTCGTCGTTGTCGTCATCCGTTGCAATCCCGATCCCGAGGAATCTTGCCGAGGTGTCGGCAAAGCTCCGTCGGACTCGATAACACGATTGAAATTCAAAATCGACCGTCTGGAATCCTTGCTGCCCTGTGTTGTTTTCTCTCTGTGAAGGCGCGACTCCACAAAGCGACGTAAAACAACACCGTAAACCGAAAATCAACATTTCGTCGCCTCTGACGTCCCCTGTTCTCTCTCTCGTTCGCCTGCTCTTTATGCATCCGGACGCAAAGAGCACAAAGTGCGGCCCATTGGATGCACAGGATCGCAATGTTGCTCCTCTCGCGTATTTCGATATTTCCTCACATAGACACACGTACACTTTCGAGAGGCACGCATTTATTCTATCGCGCAGCTAGTTTTAATTAACACATCGCTCCGTTTCATTATGCATAATTAGTCACGTAGACACAAATAACGTATCCAGGATTTTGCCTTTATAATCGGATAACTTAATATTATAATTCGACCACACTCGGGATTTCCTTTTGCGGATTGAAGTGACAACTGTGACTCAGTTGTTTTGGTTCGGGATCAAGAAGCGTGGATGACTAAGCGTGTTTTAATTGGCGGTTGTAGTATGTTTTTCTCTTCTTTTTATTACTAATAGCTAAAGCACATACCGATCGCGAGCATCCTAAATACGCAATTTCGTTTTTGTCATAAAAAAATCTCTATTATCTCACATGAGCATGAGAAAAAAAAGATGCCGAATGAGGGAGAGGAGAGAGGAGAGAGGTACTAACTCGGATATTGAATCGCACGACTCTTTACATCAACAGAATTATACTGCGCAGCAGTATCTTTATCTCTTGGAGTCAGTTTAGATACTTTTCTCGATTTATACAGCTATTCTTTACGGGATAATCGAAGCCGATTTAATTTTCGAAATCTCATCGGAATTAACGGATTTCTCGAAATTCCGACACTTCCGACTCTCGGCGCTCTTTGGAAATTTCTCGATCGTAATGAAAGGTCGGTGTCGAATGCCTTATTACCCAGTCATTATCCTTCATTGCGTCACGCACATCGCGAGAGGTTGGCGTATCCCGACTAACTTGAGCGCGCACCCTTTCACGATGGTGTTCCCTCTCTCCCTTCCTCTTTCTCGTCGCCGCTCTCCATCGCGCGAATATTAAAAGTTGCCGGCATTCGTTTCGCAAGATTTGCGCAATCGCGCGCGCACGCGACCGCCGCAAAACGATACCTCACATTGTTGGAGCAACCGCTGGCCTTCGCTCTTTTGCGGGCTCCGAGAGACGATCGATCCGCTCGTGCGTGTCCGGAGACGAGCCTAATAACCGGCCGAGATCTGCGCGCCTTGTCGCCGCTAGCTACGCTGGATCCAACGTATAGTTGTGTACCGTCGTGACGCGTCATAACCCAACTCGACCTTGTTTGCGCGCAGTCGATCATGGTCGGAGAACGCGTCGTGGGAACGAGCTTAGGGCACGTAAAGTCCACGAATGTCCGCTAGCCCCGGGGATGAGCCGACGGGGAGGGTAGGCGAGCACGCTCTAATGAAGCTGATTTAACCCCTCGCACTTAGACGCTGGAGTGGTGGACATGACGGTGGTTTGACGACAATCCCATGTCGGGTCGAGTGGAGTAATTAAGGTCGTCGAGTAAATGGAACAGCGCGACAATTGTCTTAGCGGTAAAATTGATCGGTATTTGTGAAGTCGTGTATGATGTGCCGAGAATTTGCCTCTAGTAATTGTTGGAAAATTAAATTAAAATATCGCGCGACTGATCGATCGTCGAAAAATTACTTCTTGCTTCGTTAAAAAAAAAAAAGAAAAAAAAAGGATTGCAATACCGATTCCGCGCTGAAAGTTGTTTTTGCAAGTCGGAACGGCTGCTCCGGTTTGCAAATCGCGCGACGTCTCCGGCCCCACAATCCGTCGTCATGCACCGAGCCAGCGGCGACCTATTTGCGAAAACTGTCTCGCATTTCTATTAACAAGTTTCGCGCGGACGGACGAACCGTGCTCCCGTTATCGCGAAACTGCATTTTCGCGTCGCCGCCCACGCTTTTAACCCTTCTAATTGCAACGACGTCGTGCGCGCGCGAAGTAGCTGCTTGTGCCGTTTTCTGTCTGCAGGGGTCAATTTAACTCCAACTGCAATTTGACATTTCTTTTTTATTCACTTCCGGGAAGTCTCGATACACTTGCTTGCCTATACTTATTTCAGTTCGATATTATTCTCCCGTCGTCTCGAACACATCCAGCGAAAGCGGATTCTTGATGCTCGATCATTAATAATGCATGCTTCTGCATGCGGTCATTCGTCGTCGCATGACGTTTGTGTTACAAATAAAATTCCTGCTGTCTCAAATCGTTTGCAACAGCTAAACTAAATTATTAATTTAAGCAAAGAGGATTTATCGATATTCTTTCTTTCACGCGACGAGTAGGGTCGTATTTAAATGTGTGATTTTTTATAGCACATGAATGAAAAGTAATTAATATGGTTAATAATAATTTAAGATATAAACATTTTTTTATATGATTGACATGATAAAACAGCGAAAATCGCGGTACTTATATAATAATATTATAATCTCAAATATACTATATCATTTTTTGATTTTTATATTTATATTCTATCATTTTAATATTTAATTTATATAACTCGATATCAATTTTTGTGTTTGGTATCTTAGTTTATTTCAATCTTGCTGACATTTTACGTCACGCGTGGATGTTTTGCAATGAAACGACCTCAATAATCGAGGGTTAAAGAATGGCCGGAATGAGAAGCTGTAGCGTAACCGAATAACCAAATGTTTATCATCGAGTTGGGATATCGAGGCGGGTATCCGAGAGAAACGGAGAGAGAGAAAGAGACGGTGGGATATAACATC
This sequence comes from Prenolepis imparis, assembly GCF_030444845.1. Lineage (NCBI taxonomy): Eukaryota > Metazoa > Arthropoda > Insecta > Hymenoptera > Formicidae > Prenolepis > Prenolepis imparis. The sequence continues at coordinate 12,799,192 of NW_028141168.1, read as the reverse complement.
GCGAAAGCGTGTTAAATCGTATGATTGATTGTCGCACGCGAGAAACGATCTTCTCGCCATTACATCGCGCGAGTAGGAAGGAATTCTGCGCCTCGTTTATGCACTCCATACCGATGATCGTTGCAAGGCAAATAAGATCCAAGGAAAGGGGCTACTTTATAGCGACGATTATGACTGCGAGATGGTATATTCTGTTTTTGGAACTGGTTCTCTGATAGCGGAATCAGCGTCTTGCCACTAAGCAGTGCGTTAACTGACTCTCTTTCTTTGAATGACCCAAATAAATTTCAGAGAAGTATCTACCGCTGTATGTCTGTTCTTTTATATCGATGTAACAAATTATACTTCTTGCACAGGTTTTTGTATCGACACAGATTTTAAAAATTTTATACCTTGTTCTTGTCAAGTAATAATCATTAATTATTTATATTTTTGAAACAAGAAACGTCTTAATATTTATGTCAATGTATACTTTCAATAAATTCTATGGGGGTAATATTTTTTCTTACACAAGGAAGATAATTTTATTTGTATAATCAATTAATTTTTTAAATCTATATAAAATATCGTATGAAATCTAATCATGTCGACAGATTTTCGCAGCTATTAAAATAACGCGCAGCGATCTAATGTTAGAAAAAAAATATTTAACGCGCGATAATAATTTCCCATGCCAAGTTTTAATCGTCACCCTATGGGGCCTCGTCTCGCAGTCCTTCTTCGACGCAGCAACCAGCCGTTAAGGCTAGTTACGCTGATTTAAATAGATCATGATCGCATCGGCCCGAGATCATCGGACGAGATCGAAGGTGTAGATTCGTCCCTGCTTCGTAGCCGGTTAATTATAATGAATTATTCATAGTATCGCGTTAGACGCGTCATGCCACCGTCAGGTCCATCAGGCTGTCTCTTTCCTCTTGTCCCCGATCCTGATCGACGCCGTGAGACGTTAAATCACGGTGAAGCTGAGCGAAAGAACAAGAGGGAGAGAGGGACCCCGTAGGGTAGATAGGCGGATAGGTAGGTGTAGTCGCGCGAGCATAAATTACACCTTCGAGAATCATATTAAATTAAGGACGCGCGCGGATATACTGTTTACGAGCGAAGCCGGTTACGACACGATAATTAGTGTCGATTAGAAGCCTTTTCGACGCCGTTCGATGAAACTCTTTAATTATCGATTATGAGGCCTGCCACCGATACCGCGGCCATCCGTTTGTCCATCGCTCGAAGGACCATGCTCTCGCTCTCGCTCTCTTTATATATATATACATGTATATATCTATCTATCCTCCCGTGTATACCTACCTTTGTGGATCTCGCGATATGGAACGCCGCGGCGTCGTCTCGGTTACTGCACGCTTGTTATTAAGTAGCGTACGGAGCAAAGCGCGTGCTAGTTTGTATGGAAGTTACCGACGAGGGAACACGGTCGAGCCCCGAACTCATCAATTTGAGCGAAACTTTGTTGGTACGTGTATGTATGTATATATATATATATGTGTGTGTGCGTGTGTATAGGGTGACTCGAGACTCGAGAAGTAACGGTAATGCTTCGCTCGCGCCCAATTGCCCTTTAAAGGTATGACATCTAACCTCTCAGAAGTCGAAAGATTGTCCTCCACAATTTTATATACACGCGAGTAATAAATTATTATAAAAGTTGGGAAAATTAATCTCTTATTTTGGAAAATATTTTTCCATCTATCTAGAAAAATTTGACACCTGTGTCATCTCGTTTATATAATTCTTCAAGTTTCTAAATTAAATTTTTAGCTACGAAACAACTGATATTAACGATTAAAGGAAATTTATTGACTCTGTGGTCCCTAATAAAGAAATAATCTGTGAATAATTAAATAACACACACACAAAAGTAACTTTTGTAGTAGTTTTTGAATTTTACACAAGTTTGATTTGCGATTTAAATATCCCGATTTTTAAAGATAAAATGGATGGATATACACAATTTAAAATCGCAAACCATTTTTAGTAGAAAAAAATCGTTGCATATTTTATGTTAAACGTTGCACTTGAAGTTGATGCGCTGCTATCGTTACGTAGAGTACCCTACGAGGGTAGACACGAAGCTAAAGCAAGCACTAAATCATTAATCTTTCGATAGTCCTAACGTCAAACGCACGCGCGGATTGCACGCATGGCTGTCTTCAAAAAGTTCAGAATCAAAAAGCAGCCTGTTGGAAAGCGCGATATCAATATCAAACGCACGCAATCGCGGGCTTCGGTGGCCTCGATAAATCGCTACCTGTATGACACAAGCTGTCACATCGATAAAATTCGGATTGTTTTTTGATACGACAATTCTAACACTTTTGCGTTCGATTGCTTTGTTTTTCGGTTCCACTTTTGATTGTGTAATTACGCGCTCTCGTAGTTTGAAAATCTTAAAACGCACAATGTGTGCAATTTATCATAAATTACTAATTTCTCATGTAGCTATTGCTAAATATCAAGTTACATGAAATATTAAGAGATGATAGATCCATTTTTATTAGGCCAAAGTCAATTTCAAATTTGTCCAAGTCTTTGGTTATAAGAAAAGCGCGATTTTCGGGAGATCTTGGGTAAACACAATAACAGGAAGAGTAACAGGAAACAAGATACAAGAAAAGTAGAGGAAGGGGAGCTATTTACTTTTGGATGTTCGAGGGTATTATCTGTATACGAAATTTTCCGCAGCAAGAGAGAGAGAGAGAGAGAGAGAGGAGATCGACAAAATACGGGTGACGTGGCGAATGTATAACAGTACATGGAACAGTGCGCATCATCTATCCCTAAAGTCGAAATCGTCGACGGACGTTTATGTGTCAGACACCGCAATCTGCTGCTCCCTACGCGCGTGTAGCGGTCACCCTATCGTTCTCCTTAGCACATTGCGCCGTGGCCTCGAGCAAAGCGCTCGCGCGCACGTAAACACGTATTCACGTAGGGATGTTTATACATCACACAGTCGCCAAGCGTGATGAACGAACGACGTCGCCGCGAGACAGTAGTAGTATAACGCATAGCTGTTCCGGCGCAGCGCGCTACGTCGCGTCGACATGGTGGGTCGTCGTCGTCGTCGTCGTTATAGTCACATAGTGGTAATAGTAGTGGTGGTAGCGATGATGGTTGTGGTGGTGGTGCGGCATGGTAGTGGGATGCGGCAGTAGATTCGTACGTGACCTGGTGTGGCAGGCAGGCAGAGGCAGGCAAGACTCGGCTGGCGCTACTCGACTTTGCGAACGCACAGATCAGTCGAGTCGCGAGCCTCAGGACGAGCTGCCTCGTGCGCGTGCCTCTCTCCCGTGTTTTTATTCTTTTTCCGTTCCTCTTCGAGTACTCCTTTGTCTCTCTCTCTCTCTCTCTCTCTCTCTCTCTCTCTCTCTCTCTCTCTCTCGTTCACCTCCTTCCCCCAACTCGCGGCTCGCTTTTATGTACGTCGTCATTTGTTCCTCTCCTTGTCGTCCCTACTTTACCTCCTCTTCGTTCCTCATCCTACCTGCCGTATAGATAGACCGTCCGTCTCAGTTCCTATCCGTGAACGAACACTCTGTTGTATATCCCACCTGCCTCTATCTCCGTCTCGGTCACGTACACCACGAGCACCAGTCTCTCCGACATTCATGCTCGTCTTCTCGCTCGTGCGACGCGGCTGCTGGTCGGCCGAGAAACACCGAGTAGATCCGACTCTGGTCGAAAACGTGCTGGACCCGCGAGTATCACCTGCCAGACGCAGCGGACGCGCGTTAAACCACCGTCGATCGCCAGCGTGAGAGGTATCGTACCGCGACGACGTGACGTTCCTCGCCGGCCTCGGAAGAGATAACGAGGCCCTCGGTATCGGAGCCGTCGAGCCGTATGTGCTCGGAGATAAACGAGCCTTTTCGCGTCTTCGGGAACCGCGTCGATGGGAAATAACGATTCTCCGCTTGATGATCTATACCGTTTCGGAGCGGAATCTATCCGCTTCCACCTTTTGAACGCGCGCCTCTCTTCCAGGAAGCTACCGATCGATCTTTATTGCGTAAAGAGGATGCGTGCAGTTGGTGGAGCTCGCCGTACATGCTGTAATTTTCGCGCGTCATGCTGAAACAAGGTGTGTTTACATCGCGAGAATATGTATTTCCTGCAAATTTTCTCGAGATTGTCGTTTAATATATTTTTCTACCCTCTCAAAGTTTGACGTGAGTCTTTCGGCGCGTAATTTTTTTTCGCTCGACACGTGTGGCTCGACTGTGACCTATTTTCAGAGACGATTAATAGGTATAAAATGTATTAAACTTTAACAAAATTTATCCATTAACGCGCGGTCGTAGCTAATTTTATATACAAATCCGGGGAATTATGTGAGAACGCGATGGGAGCAGTGCAATCGTTTTCGAAATACCCGGCATTCGAAATATATTTTATCGTCACAAAACACGAATGCTCATATAAAACCTCCATTTACTCCTTTTTAGCCTGTCTTTTATGTCAGTGATTAACGTTGCACATCGATATCTAAAATTCAAATCGCGCGATTGGGATTCTCGTTTCTATCGTAAATAGCTGACGCGGAATGCACTCTTTTTTTCACGTGTCCTTCGATATTTAGGCGCGTATAAAAAAAAGGCAAAGAAAAACACACTTCACACTTTGCTCGCGCGATACATCCGCTCGATATACCTATATCTCTCTGTTGAAAAATCACAAGAAGCAAGATATTTTTAACGAGTCAATCAGTCTGACAATTTGCGTAAGGCTCAATTAGCAACCGCGCTTCCTCGGGATGATCCCTCGGAGTATAGTGGATAAACCGCGCTCGCACGCTATATCATACGTCGCTTCATCCCCCTTTCCTCCCTTGTCTCTCCTTCCACGAACGGGGTATACATTGTAAATTACCGTTCTTGCACCGCGACAGCCGCGTACTTACTTAGGCGCACCTGGGCACGGCGGAAGGTGCAAATGGTCTCGAATTGCTCGACAAGAAGGAGGTATAATAATAGCGCGCCTACCATTTGATACATCCGCCGTTTACGCCGCCGGTTGAATTATAGGCGCGCACGTCGATCGTCCGATAGATAATTTCAATGTGTATGTAATCGTGTGCGTTCTCTCTCTCTCTTTCTCTTCGCGGGAATCTCGCGTTGCGTCGAGCTCCATTCATGGAGATCATTTACACAATGAATTTCGCTATACGACACTCTCTTCCTTCTGAGTCCGTTGTAAAATGGGCTGAAAGCGATTTCGCGCATTTCCGAAACCGATCGACTCTATCACCGATACGTATCGCAGCTGCATACGATCGAGCGTGAGAAGTTTCACTCATGGTTAGATGCGTTGCAGATCTGCGATGGACCGTAATTTTGAGCGCATTTTGCCTCAGGCGGAAATATATCTATTGGTTACCGTATAGTGTAGCAGTTTTATATGATTTTTTTACGCTATATGTTATTCGTTGTTCGAAAAATCCACTCAAACTCTCGACTTTATTTATTTAATTAAGCAATTTATCTTTCTGAATCTTCCTGAATTTCAGAGATAAATCTAGAGATTTATGGTCTCTCGCTTAATCGTTAATTTTCGTTCAATTCGCCCGAGCAAGATATATCTCATGATCGATTTTTGTTTGTCTCAATAATTTAAGCATAATCAAGCATATATATCGTTGGAGTTTGAAATCTCAGTATCTGTACGTTTATCACGTAACAAATTATTGAAATTTAAGTTTGACCATGTAAGGGAAGATGTGTTACGAAATACATAGAGAATTTTGGAACAATTAGCGTAGGGCTAAGTGCTATGTTACGATGCCTGTAGGGTGTTACGTTAGGAGGCCACCAATTAAGAGCACGTTCGATTAACTTGTTAGAAAGTACGCTATAATTCGTCTGAACTAGGCTTAATCCTTTAACTCATCATCGAATACTTCCCTGAAGGGAAAGTTGTATGCTTAAAACTTTCGACATAACTTGCTCCGATATAACTTTCTGTAAATGGCGTAATTGAAAAGATTGAAGATTTTTAGACAAACGAATCAATTTTTAAATTGAATTGAAAGGTATTGGAAGTGAAACAATTATCAAAGAATCGATAAACCAAACAATAGATATAACAGTGAGAAAGTATACGTTTTGTGTTAACTGTAGAAATTCTTCACGCACGTTTTACGAACACCTTGTATAGAACTTGGGCTCTGTAAATGCGTCACTTCTCGTTGGCGCGTGCGCGCGCGATGATCGAGCGAGTTCTTCGTGTCGGAAAATGATGCAACTTGTTGACACCGACCCGTCTTTATATAAGTCCCCGAGTTGACGGCGCATTTATCTTTCACTTCAAACGCGAGTTGTACCCTCTGGTCGATATGGATTTGTCACGAAAAGTCTGTAGAAAGCCGATTAGAAAGAGATTGTACGAGTATTCTCGCAACGCGATAAAAGAAGATAAGATTCATATTTTTTTAAATATTGCACGCATTTATTTATTATTCTAAATTTTAAAAAAGACGACATCGAGAATAGATGAATTGATGCTCTCGTCTTGACATTCTTTTTACGCGCGCAAACCGCTCCTCGAAAATGCTATTTAAGGCTTCTGCGTCTGAATCACGAAGGATCCGCGCCTTGACGACCCGGATGAGATCACGCCGTGATTCTTATTGCCTTCTTTTGCACGGACGATTTCGCGAGCGTTCTCCAAAGATGCGCCGCGGCGAATCATTAAGGTTTCTTTAAACGAGAGAGAAAAAGTATAATTTTATGTACGAGAGATACAAACATAATTTCGCGCTACTTCTTCCGAAAAATGTAACGGCGCGTTTTATAACATTACCACCGAAAGATTAACATTTTATTTTATTATTCAAATATATATTTGTATGTGCAAATCATCGCAGATTCCCTATACTCAAATGTAAAATTACACGATTACATCTTTATCGTGTTAATTGCTGCCAAAAATTGAATTAAATAAATACGTTTTTTATACCGAATTATAAGTTCATTCGGGGTGAATTATATGAATTGAATTTTGATCATTTTTATTATTAGTAAACTAATCTGATTTTTTAAAAATATATTTTATTTTACAAAGCCTTACAAGAATTAATAAATTACATCTTTTTATTTTTTTCTGCAATCTTACATCCAAAAACTTTCATACAATCAATCAAAATAGTTGAATATCAAATCGATCACTTCGAAATATACGTGCACGATAATTACGAAAGATTCTTGCGGTTTAACAAAGAATAAGGTGACTTTACTCTCTTACTTGCTTTTTTCCATTCTTTGATTTAGAAATTGTTTCCTCGATAAGGAAGAAGTGTATTTGCGTGCGAGCCCCATTGTGATCGCGTCGCCCCGATAATCGTTTTATGACGAATATGAAAGAAACACTTTGTCCGAAGGGTTCGTTTCGCGGGCGAAACGGAAGCGTGACTCACGAGCGAGTGGGCTCAGGCTTATCGGGGCTCCTCGGCACGATAAGGAATCCCTGGCGCCGCTGCCCATGTTTGTAAACCACGAGGTAACATAACCACGGGGTGGCAAAGTGCCACGGCATGAAGAGGAAGTGCTTCCGCGGACGAGACGTATTTTTATCTCTCGCTCTCGTAAAGGAATGCCGCCTCGCATCGGTGCTTAATGTATTAACGTCGGAAAGTAAAAACCACACGGCGCGAGTATAGCCCGAGTATATCGAGTTGACATTCTATTTGCGTGACTATTCGAAAAGACATGATTTATGATCAAAGCGCAAAGTCGATTTGCAATGCGTGAAACTCAAATGCGCACAGAAATATCAGCGCGCGGAGTTTATTCAGGTTTGTGAGTAAAATAGGCTCGAAAGAGCATTATTGGTTAACGATATTAATTATTGCATTTTAGGTATTTTAATTATATAAAGTACATTTATTTCTTAATTTTTATTATACTTAATTTAAATTATAATTTTCATATTTTTTTATATGGCTTTTAAATAATACATAACATAAAAAGTATTAACAATTTAAATATTCATACTACTCTTCAAATTTAAATACTAAAATTTAATAATACAATTTAATATTTTAAATCACAATGAGACGTTTTTTTCTATATGCAATGTTCATTAATTGAGTGTAAATCACTTTTAATCATAAAAAATGTTGAAATTAAATATGAATGGATCTAAAGAGACTATATATCGTCACTAATTCTGTGTTACTAATGGGATGTAATTTATTCCATTTAAAAGTTACAAGTGTTAAATGGTCTGTACAATGTAGAATCTAATTTAGTAGCGGTATTAAATGGTTGTAAAATCATATGCTTTGCATATCATATATAGAAGAGGTACGTTCGCGATTCGGCACGTCGTGAAACGAAGGAATTCGACAAGCGACAAATTCGCCTTTTTCCGACGCAAAGAGCCATTATTCTTATCATCGTTAATAATTCATTTGATTTTATTTGGCTAGAGAGCCATCGTACTTAATTCGGGATTAGATTCGCGATGCATTCAAATAGATTTCTCGCGAGACCATTACACTCTGAAAGAGAAAATCTCCCTTTCTCTCTCTCGTTACGATATCTCGCCTATCTTATATACTTTATTGCATAAATAAAGCACGAGCTATTGAGTCCGAGCGATTTTTCATCGTGTCGAGGGTGGCAGGAAAAGAAGGGGGCGAAGGCTTTCGCGCGCGGAGATGGGAAAATGGGGGGCGAAAGAAAACGACGGCGGTAAACGCAGTTTTGCGGATTAGCAATGCTAACGTAATCAAAGAGAAACGGGATGTTTTCCTGTTGAGCGATTAAACAATGTCTTTCGGAGGTCGAAAAAACATGGCGGCTTTATGCGCGAAAAAGCATCTCGTTCGCGCCATGCGGCAGTTAACCGCGCCGAGAGGAGAGAGAGAGAACTCTCGAGAATAGAAAGATTTTACAAAGTAATCTCATAATGCCGTAATATGATACACTTTGCTGCACTCTTCGCTGTACTTTCCACTTCGGTTTACTTAACTTTACTTGCCTAACATCTTTAGAACCGTAACGGGCGCCGTCTTCGCGATAAAATGAGCGATAGTGGTTTTATCGATTTACAATGTCACAGAGATTTTAATCAGAAAAAAGAGCATTAACACCTTGGTTTATTATTAATTCAGTTTTAAGCGTGCGCCATTTTTGTGCATTGATCTATTCATACGTAAATAATGGATTCAATCGGTGTGAAGGAGGAATCTGTGAAAAAAGTTATTTGATTCTGTTACAGCTACGGAAAAAAAAAAAAATTCCAATAAATCAAAATTCATATTTATTAATTCACAGTCGACTGTTTTCAAAGCCTATTATTATTGATAAACATTGCTCACACTTTGAGAGTAAAAATGTATATAGGGAAAAAGCAAGAGTGCACTGAAAAAAAAGATTATTTAATTCAACTAATATTTAGTTGAATACGTTCAAATAAATCATTTATTTGAAACAAATAAATATTTATTTGCTTTGAAAAGGATTTTCTTATATCAAATAAATATTTGTCATATCAAATCAATATTATTTACTTTCAAATAAATGATTTATTTGAACGTATTCAACTAAATATTAGTTGAATTAAATAATCTTTTTTTTCAGTGTGCGCTTAAAAACCGAGTGCCTTGGATATAGAGCTAGTTACAAGGAAAAATTTTATTTTTGTAATTTATCAAAGAACGCGTAAGTTCTTTTTTAAGACATTTTATATATCTACATTTTCAATTTTATATGCGAGAACCGATCTTTCTATGTATTTATGTGTCGACATTCAAATATTCGTGCGGAATGAACGATCACGAAAGATCGATCCGCGATGGATTGAATGTGTTCGTAACAGATTCGAAGCAAAGTAATATTATATTCTTCAATCTTGTGTCTGTAAGACGGTAAGGGTGGTTTTTTTGAAGAAAATAAGCGCAGTAAAGTAGGACGATACCGCGAAAAGGTAGAGGCGCAATATAAAAGACCGTGCTTTTATCGCACTTGCTGAGTTAACCGTTTCACGTACTTTGCGCGGCACTTCCACCTTGCGGCTTTGTTTACAGAAAATTGAGCGAAAGAGTCGTACGATAAGTACGCGTCTAATTTGCAACGGCGCGAAAAATATGTTGGAATTATACGGAGCGGATTGCGCGGGATTATATTAGAATAATAAAGATTATCTCTCTCCAGAATTGCTTTGACTGTTTTTTTTTTTTTTTTTTCCGCAACTTTTATTAACCCGCGAAATATTATAAGCCTTGTATACATACAATATTTGGATAAAATTAGTTTTTCCATACAACTTTTGTATGTATAAAATTATCTTATCGCGTAAATAAATATATTAATTTTTTAAATCTTTTTCAATCTTTTAGAATATATCCATTTTTTAAATATCTAGTTGACGTATAAAATAAAGCGTGTACGGCAAAATTCCTTGAGCAAAAATAACTAAGAAATGCAGGATGATATGATTCGCGGATTTGCTCTCATAAAATAAACGGGTTGTCGTATGGATCTGTATTATAATCGTCATAATTTAGATATCTTATATTATTCGTAAATTGTAGTTGTATAAGAGTCGTACAAATATTTTCTATCTGCTAAAAAGAAAAACGTAAACGCGATGTTCTTTCTCCGATTACATTCTCTCGCAAAACGCAGCATCCGATTAAAGTACATGTTTAAGTAACCAAATGACTGACGCAATGCACCATGGACGCGATGAACTTTAGTAATATAGACGAAGACGAATTCAACAAGAGCTTAACTTTTAATGAATACAAGGAGACTTCTAATATCGACTTCGTCACCAGTGTTTCGAGAAAATAGCATTTCTCGAAATAAGATTCACAAGTCACGGAAGTGAGTGGGTGGGAGGGAAGGATAATACGCAAGAAAAGTACATCGTAGAGATTCGAGTACATGTCATTCTATAGCCACTTTGTGCGTTACTTATACGAAGAAATATGAAAAAACACAATGGCTGGCTCTGTGTTACTAATTCGTGGAATTGCATTCGGAAAATATACAGGTGTGCACTTGCGCGCATTTTTCACCTGCTTTCCTGGATCTAAGCGAACACGTTGCATTTTCATTATTACAAGAGTTTTCACTAAACTTTTCTATGCATCTTGTCTCCTATAGGACCGAGTAATTCGATATTGTTGCAATGATCTCTCGACTTGCTCTTGAATTAATTATTTCAATAATATTGAAGGTGCATTGGATTATAGGATTGTTGGAGCGATACGAAATAATATAGAAGTCATGTTAAATTTGCAAGAGTAACTTTCCGAAAAAACACGCTGTTCTTTAATGAATTATGTTTGAAATGTTAAAGCTCGATACGTGCAATCAATCATAGTCGCTTACTATGTAACATTTATAGGATTTGTTGCTTGTATCGACAAACTACAGAAATACACGTTCGACCGCGATTTCATGTTTGTTAACCGCGGTATGTTCCGTTCCGTTTTAGTTATTTATCGACGGAAACGATCCCGAGTAATTATAACTGACGGTATACGCAACTTTGATTGCGAATAATCGAAAAACAGGAATCCGGAATATGCATATTCGGAGAAAAATTTATTTTCGCGAATTTTCACACACACATATACACAATTTATTTTATGACGATGGATCTCTCTATTCTTCAATGTTAATTATAAAACCTATAACAATTATAAAACCTATACATCAATTTAACCCAGATATATTGTCGTCTTTACTATTTCTTATTTTTCTTTATAAAAATACGAAATATTTTTGACAAAAATTTTGATTTACAATTAGTATAACAATGTAAAAATTAGAGATATGCTTGCCAATAATATATCGTTGTACTAATACGCAATGAGATAAATGATTTAAAGCCAAAATATATATATACTGCATCTTGCGCATAGCTTCGGAATTTCCAATATTCCTTTGCAGAACTTGGCCAAGGTTGTTTCTCTCGCGAGTATGTTTTGCTGTGGAATAGCGTAGACAAAGAATATAAAGGTCGGTGTACGATCGAAGCTCCCAATTGCGATTTGTCCTAATTCATTCGTCTGCCAAGTCATTTATTTCTCTGAAAATAATAAGAAGAAAAATGACTACTTTCCTCTCTTACTTTTTCCATAATTATACACTTTAAAACGTATAATTTATTGTTTTCGTTTAGTCGAAATAATTTCTACATAAATGCATTTTTTTACGTAGGTACAAATAAAAAGAAACGGAATGTCACAATGTTTCGTGAAAATGACAGGAAGGGAGATTCGTATAGAGTGAATAAAATCGTGTTTGCGAATACTTTTGCGTAAACCGCTATATATTTTACAACTTTATGGTAAATGCGTTAAAATAACGAGCCGGAAACTTTTTGCCGACACTGATAACTTTCCCAGAGAGAAAAAGAGAGAGAGAGAGACTCTTGACAAATACTGTCGCGTACCGCATTCCTTCATCTAACACAACATTTTATGCTTTGGCGTATATTTCGGCATTTGCTCTTCACTGAACGCAAACACTGACACGCGCGTCTTCTTTGTCGTGAAACATCGTTGAGATCAATTTCAAACCGTAAAGCGAGATGCGGGAACATTTCTCTTTTGAGCCAAAAGAATCTTTGTGTGCTTGGATTTTTTTTTGCGTAAAGAGACTAGAAAGCGCGTCAGTTTCAACTATTTTAACTTGAAGGTATGTCCAGTATTTTTATAGCTTGGAAAGCTTTATATAAAATAAAGCAAGTTCTATTTTTAACTTTTACCTAATAGGACAGATTAAATAAATAATTTATTACAGACTAGTAATACTATTAACACTATCAGATTTTAGATCTAACGTATTCATTGTGCGAGCAACTTGAGGCTTGCATTATTAAACTGATTATTTTTATGGCATAACATACTATTTTGCATTCTTCTCTCTAGTGCATTTTAGAAGATATTTTTCATACACATTTTTAGCATAAAGCCGTGTCGTTCTTTTTATATAGGATGTTCAAGATTCATTGGCATTTTTCTCCATCGATTTGGATTTTTTTTTTTTTTCTTTTTTTTTTCTTTTCTTCCAGTAAATGTGATGCATGTAACTTTTGCGCAATTTTTCAACATTAAATTTTATATAGCTTTGCATCTAACTCGAATTACAATTTTATCGAAGTAAAATCCGTTCGAATTCAAATGAGAATAGTTAAAAGGAAATCCCTAGAGTTTCAGTCAGCGTGTATTTCAAAATTGATGCAACAACTTTTTCGATCGTAAAAAAAAAACTCATTCTCAATAAATAACAAAGATTCATAAATATATAAGCACGGATATAAATCTGAAACATTTAGTATACAAAAATTCCTGTTCTTTTAGAACAGCGATGTGTTAAACAAAAAATGGTTCGTTCCGATTTGAAAAGGTTTCGCTACGATTCTTTCTATTTACGACAATTAAAGCTCTGTGTCAATGCACTAAACGAACAATGGGTACGAGGGCAGTATAAATCGAGAGTTGACAATTGAAGCGCATTAATATCCCGCATCACGGCCGTTCGAAGAAACCTTCGCCGAGCAATCGAAGGTCGTCGATTGGATCGGAATGAACGTCGGGCTCGGATTCTTAGCTTAGTTAGAGACATTGTCGCTCGGTCAGTAGACAGATATTCCGCTGATAAGTCGTAACGTGATAACGCGATTCCTCGCGCGCGTCGCAGTTTCTGTCGACGCGACGAAACGTCTCGCCATGTGAATTTTCTCTAAATCGTCGTCGCTGCCGCTAATTTGCTAGTGTCGTCGCTGCCTGGTCATTATCCTTATAAGTAAAAATCTTTACAAAAATCTTTCTTAAATCATATTTTCATAGTGTCTTGGTTATCTAATACGAGTTGTGTAAATATGATATATTTTTTTTCAAACGAAAATTTACATAACGATTAGATCGATATATATAGGGCAATAAGAAGCGATAAAAACGTTTGCTTAAACAGACGTCAATAAGGTTGATATCTTTTTTTAGGAACGTTACACAATTTCTTATTCCCCGAGATAGGTTCTTATTTACTATTTATTTTAGACTTTTCAATCGTCGGATTTTTCCATTATTATGCAAAACTGAAAATTGAGATTGCCTTGAGAATTATAACGATTTAAATAAATGATCAACATCGAGAGAAAATTCTAAAGTTTCCTCATCATGTTATTTCTTGTGTCGTATATATATAACACCGATGTCTCCGTTTTGATTTATCAGAGGATCGAGAAGGAAGAACCTAAATAGAGTGAAGAAGTGCCGTGACAGAGCGAGCGCAAAATCGCGCACAGTGATATAGTCGTACAAATATATTTTTGTAATATTTGAGAGAGAACTCGTTCCCCCTCTCTCGATCCCGCGAGATCGTGCTGCAAATTCGGGCAAAGTGATACTCGATTCCGAGACAAGTGCGAGTGCGCGTTAAACGACAAACTTGGTGCGTGGCAAGGATGACCAAGATTCGGTGCAAGATATGCGAGCTGTTGGGCGAAGACCAAGGTCTGAATCACGGACTGAGCCATCCCTGCCACCTGACGAACCTGAACCACCTCAGATCGGGGCTGAACTACAGTGGTTCGCTCCCTAACATGAATTACTTGAATCACGGCTTGCTCAATGGTCTGTATCTACCGCAGCTCAAGGACATGATGCTCGCCGCCTACTTGCTCAGAGGTAACAAACAAAAAAATCACACCGAGATTCATATCGAGAACCGCGATGTTTATTAGCATATAACGTGTGCGATATGAATGAATCGTTTTGATTTATTCAGCATGCGATGATTATCCCATCTCTACTACAAATATAACAGTTTTTTGTATTGATTATAATCTTGTCGGAATCTGTGCGAAAAGGCTCGAAGAAGAGTCACACGACGAGATATTGCAGCTTTAATTTAATATTGAGATATTAAAAATATATCTCGATTTATAATAAAATTGTAGATTGAAGCCTTATTTCTAAATGAAAGATGCAATAATATTTATACTATATTTTATTATACTTCTGCATCACGCACGCGTTTAAAGATCAGTGTCGAGTTGAAACGGCTTTATATCTAATCACACTGATGAAATGTACGGCTTAATTGGTGGCAAGTCAGTAAGGCAGCGTGTCAATGATAACTTATTTAATTTACTCGCCGCACAATGATTCCGTTTAATCGTGAGGGATGTAAAAGTAGCTAATATTCCAACTTTTTGCGGTAATTAAAACTTCGTTCGGTAGTAAGAGCTGTGCGTCATAGCATAATACGTGCAATTATATATATGATTTAATTGAGGGCAAATAGCAATTATTTTTAAACCCGAGAAGTGTTATTAATCATGTAACTTTTATTCTATTTATTAAATGTATGATGATTGTATCCATTGATAAAAGTCGCAAATAATTTTATTATAATTTTACGTTTGTCTGAAAAAAATCGCATTAGATATATGCAAAAGAAGAGGAAAAAACGCGATATAATTTGCTGGACGTTATATTTCAACAAAAAAGATTACTAATCGTGTTCACTCGATCGATTTATTTTAATCATTTTGTCCATTAACGATGTATATTAAGCTCGATAACATTATAACATTTTTTTATAGAATTTATTAAAGGAATTGTATCGGACTGTATTGACAAGATGAGTCGGTGGAAAGAATTATCGAATAACGATATCGATCGTTTAATTTGTTTGCCTTGCTCGATGCGCGGTGATTTTGTTATAGTTGCAAATATAGATAGCTTTTTTTCGCGATAATTATACTCACTCTGACATAAAAATCACGCTGGCGCATATCGAGCGCGACGTGAGATGCAATACTATTAAACAACGGAAAGAACCATCGTTTTAGTTTGACCGCGTTTACTTACGTCTCGATCAATTCTTTATAAATTTTTTCATTATGTTGTTATTACCTTAACACTTTTTTAACATAATTATTATAATTCGTTTACAAAATATATGACAAGTCGGATTAGCTGCAATTTGGAAGTTAGTAAAATTATTATATCATCTTAATTATTTATATACTATTAAGGATGTTAAATTATTCATTTTATAGACATATTATATGAATTTATCTTTATACTAAATTTACCGCAGCGTAATTGACGTGAGATATTTCTATCGGTAGAACTCGAATAGTTTTTATTTTATTTAATTTTTCTCTTGCGATATATTGTTATCGTGCTTTCAGGAGGTTTGAGCTCGCACGTGTTCGCGTATCAAACGGTGATCCTTAAAACGTCTTACCGCCGAGACATCTCGCTTTATTCTCGCATGTGGCTGCCTTTCGAAATCGGTTTATCCGCGGGATACAAAAGTGATATCTTGTCGTTTCTCCTCGTTTCGGTATAAAAGCGCGGGACAAGTGCTCCACTCTAAGTCACCGAACGAACGGCTGAATAATAAATATGCGCCATCCTCGGGTTCGATTTCGTACCAGTAACGATATATTTTTCACACCTCTCACGATTGGACGTGGATCGTATTTCAGCAATGTTTTGCGACGTTCGGCGATATTTAATGTCTGACGCTAGGTTTCTCTTTTAATAATAATATATTAATGTAATGTAATATAATCAAACAATTCACGTACGTCAGCCCATTGATAAGCTCGTGAATGATTCTAAATGCATAATCGCTCGGGAATTTATTGGTATAGGTAAGTTGGCCGTGAATTTGCATTTACATATATCAATTATTCACGTAAATTCTCGAGTTAAGTGAAATTTCTCTTAATTAAATTTAAACTAAATTTTAACTAAATGCTTAGATAATACATTTTCCCCCGAAAGGGAATAACAATGTTATTTGTTATATTGAGATAAACGTCTGCAATATCATAAGGAATCAGGTATGGAAAATTTAGGACATGTATATACATGTATGAATGTATTTAGCTCTCTTCTTTATTAATTATATGCATTCCACAAAAGAAGATGGAGAATCCTTGAATATTTAAACTCTTACAAACTCTTACAAATCTTTAATGTATAGACGTTTCATATAATATTCGAAATCAAGTATCCGCTCGTTAACGTATCAATTCGCACAGTTGACAAATTAATTAGTCGGATCGAAGGGCAGGGCGATTTAAAGCGTCATTTCGACATTGAATCCCGCACGAGTGCACTATCGACCAGCGGCACATAACAGTATCATTCAAATATTGACGGGGGTTGCATTGTACGGGTCGCCGCCGGTATTCTTCGTATCGCCGATTTTTATCGCGAACCGTCGATCGATACCTCGTCGACCCCGTGTCGAGGCGGCGGCGGCGGCGGCTATATTGCCGAGGATGTGCTCTTTCACTCGTGCTCTCTGGCAAGTCGCTCATTTCTGTGCGAATGTTCGCGCTGTCGGTCTGATTTTATGAACGTTGGTCGGCTACCAAATCGCCGCGCAAATATGACATGCACGATACTTTGTATCCCTCCCTCTCCCCCGTCAAACCCCCGCGGCCCCATTTCCCGATTTTCCGCTCCCTCGACCGCATATTTTGCTTGCCCGTTGATCTTTGCGAATTTGTATGTACGCTTCCCGTGCTCGTCGTCGGGAAAATGTATCGCGAGCATGCTCCGCGAAATATGGCGAAAGCTTGTGCACGCTAAAGCAAGGTCGAAATTTGCATATGTCCATTTATAGTCGATTCATCGTCCTGCGCGTTACGACTTTATCATTTTGACGATTTAATATTTTTACCATTTATTATTTTGTATCTTTTTTTTTTTACGAGGATATGTTGAGTGAGATGTATAAACTGTTTCATCTTTCTTTACGTGACATATAAATTGAGGAATTTTTTGTGATCCATCGAGATCGGATATAATTATTATTGAATAATCATTTAAATTAATCCCCACTGTAGTTTATAGATATATATCTCTTTGATTTTAAAATTACATGGAGAGATAGAGATATCCAGAACACACATCTCGTGTTCTATATTTTGTTTTACCTTTTGTAGCCATTTCGTGAAAATTTCACGAAAAAAATATCATAAATCGAGTTGCAAACAAACAATATTGAAGAGAATATCTCTTTCAAATAACAAATCAACAAGAGAAGAAAATACAATCGGTCTTGGTTTTGCAAGCCGATCGGATATGTATGCGCAATAATATTTCAATTTAGATATATTACTGCAACTATTTGTATGTTGTGTTGGATATTGTTTCGTTAAAAATACGTATTTTTTCTTCGAAATAAATATTTTCTTGATTTGCGATTGTACGATAAATAATCTCAAACGTAAACATATAGAGTATGAATTGAATAAAAAAACATATTTATTTTTTTTATTTATCAGATTGATTATCTTCGTATTTGAATTCGAAAACTAATATATTTGTTTTTAATTTTTACGTGAAAGATGCATTTTGTTAAAGTTACGCTATAATTTATGCATCCAGATGTAATCGAGATAAACGCATTTCACGTTATAGCTAAATGCGATCATGTTCACAAATAGCAATATTGTGAATATTTCTATACTATATTTGAATATTCGCATTTTACTATGCAAAGTGAGGAAAACGTCAGATCGTTTTGCGGAAAAGCTTAGCGAAGCTCGTAAGAATTTTACCCAAAGATAGGCATTACGTGTCAGGCGGAGAAAAATTCCGAATGATGAGAAAAATTCGCGACGTATCACGTCAGTTATAACTAGAGATTCTGCGTAATAATACTTCGATAATATCGAAATATTTTTAAAAAAATATTTTGGCATCGGAGTATTTTACATTCAATATTCTGAACGATAACTTTTACATATAACTCGCACATTGATCTCTTTCGAGATTCTCTTTCTTTATTCTATTTCGATCTTTGTGATGTTAATACTTCGATACTCAAGATCGTAAAATTATTGATTGCTTACGATTCACCGAATAAAGCTTGAATAAATAATACGTCTTCAGATCTTTAAACCGAACAGTAACGTTTATTAATCGGCGCGCCGAGTTAATTAAAACATAAAACAATTAATAGGACTTGAAAGCCGACTCGATTGTCCTTGGCTAAATACGATAGCTTAAATCCGTGAATTGGATTTCCGCGCGTTTCGCCGCCTTTACGAATTTATACGTTAATCACGAATTACGATTCTCATCGGCGCGGTGGGAATAGCATTTCGTGTTTATCGATAATCCCGCGTCTCTCCTTCGCTCTCCAAGAGGCGCAATTTGCCACGCAGATGGTGGAAAATGTCTGGCCTCGCGACTTGGACCTTGATTTACGATCTTTCGCTGACCCTAATGTCAACCGGGCCTCACTATACCGTCAAAACGATCGTGTTTACATTTTGGACGGACGATTGCCGGAAGGACGAGGCGAGAATTTCGCGTATCCTGCATTTTAAGCCCGACGATGACGACGACGACGACGACAGCGATTTCCGTTAATCTCGCATAATTTATGAATACACACTGCTCGTTAGCGGCGCGACGACACGACGTGGAGATCAGTCGAGCGTGAGCGCATCGATCGCGATAAATTAATCCGCACGCATACGCGTCTACGTGTAACGCACCGAATTACCACGTGACGTAATTCGTTAACTCTTTCAAGTACACGTATGTTTTAATATAACGAACGCTTTGCACGAAAGCTTCAAGTATCCCCGAGTAACTTTCTGCGTCGATTACGATGCTAAAAATCTAAAATTTTTATCATATATCGCTACATAATGGTTGTATAATAGTTTCAAATTAGACAAGAGAGTATTACTTGAAAAATATTTTCTTATACAATGATATATTTTTTCACAATTAATACTTTGTCGCTTGATAGTTAATTTTGTATTTAGGAATTGCGTGAATATATACAAATTGTATATCAGTTTGCGAAATTCTCGTCCCGAAACGTTTCTCCGATTCGGATTATCGCGTCGTTAATTATATTGCAACTCACCAGTACCACCAGGGACGTAACCAGGTCGCTATAAATATTTAGTACCAATTAATTACGGGGAATTAGTCCGCGTGAGAGCGTTGTCTCCCCCCCCCCCCCCCCACGTGATCGCGCATCGATCGCACGAGAAAAGTCGACGTGACGTACGTTCTTAATCATCAGCGCATGATCGTAATCAGCTTGATCGCTCGATTCAGCGCTACATGTCGAGAATCGCGAATGACCAGCCAAATAGACTCGCAAACGATCGCACAATCGTTGCGAAATTTGCGCACGTATATATACATATATCTAGTATATTCAGGCAACCGAGATAAGTTTAAGCGAATTTTATCTCGTTTATCACCAAAGATTATTACATTATACACAGAGATTGTTAGCTTCACTTTCTCACGATGTAAATTGAGATACACTGTCATTCGTAATACAAAAATCTCTCCGAATATGTTGATGTGCAGTTGGAGTTTTTAGACTCGTATGCATAAAATTTGTAACGGATTGCCGCGGATTTTACAATTATGTCAAGAATTAGCTCTACAACACTTGTGCATAAATATTCGTGATTATTTTGTAATTTGTTTTTTTTTCCCCATATCGCGTACGATAGTATTTTCGATATTTCGCTAACTCGACAGCTAATGTGTATTATAAGTCGCCTGGTTACCTTGTATGAAGGATATGGCGGTAAGCCAGGCTCTGTTATATACTCGAATCTACATCCGTAATCTCTCAAAACTGAAACACACGTGTGGCCGACCGCGATTCTATCCCGACCATGAAATTCTCCGTCGTCTCACAAATCAAAATTAGAATAGAAATCTACATTCGGTCGGTGTAAGCTCGAAGCGGGAGCAGATAAAGGGTGTATATAAAGGAGAAGAAAGTGGCTCGAATAAACATCTGCTCCTTTGTCTCGAGATATATACGGATCGTGTTTATTTATAAAATGTGTTTTATTTTAAGGCAAAGAAAAGAGGGGGAGATAGGGAAAGTAAAAGAGAGAAAAGCATGCGTTATAATTTAAGAAAAAAATTTGAATTTAGCGTAAATCGATAATTGATTAAAATTGGGTCAAGGCGTGTTTTTCTTCTCGAAAGAGGCAACCGAAGAAAACTGCTTTGAAGCGTAAGAAGTTTGGATCGATAATTATATTTCTCTCGAAATGGGATGGCGCAAAATTATTAGTATTATTTTTATGCCGCCAGCAGCGCAGCGTGTCTTGCAAATTGCACATACATATATATCGAAGCGCGCTATGAATTGCCGCCGTGAAAGAAAGTCAGCGTTCTCGAGACTTTCACGAGGGGAGATTGTAGCGAGAAAGAGTTCATCCGCGCGTCATCGATGCTCACGCGATGCATCGTGTATCGTTTTACGATAATTTCGCAACTTTTTTTTTATTCCGTCGTCTTCGATAAAAGCGCTCTCAATACGCGTGTTAATCGAAAATATAAAAGATATTTGATAAAAGCCTGATGATGGAGAAATGGAATGGAGAGAGAGAGAGAGAGAGAGAGGAGAGAAAGGCAGCAATCGGAGGTTTATCGCGATATAACTCGATTTGCGCAGGAACAATCTCCCGAAAATAACCCGAAATTTCTGCGGATTATTTACAGTCAAAGTTAGACGTTATATGCGATCTGTTACACGCGATAAACTTTCAAACGTATGGAATCTCTCGTGCAACTTGTTACCTGTATCGGTAAACAATGGAAACACGGTCGACCGCAATTCGCTATTAATCAAAGCACAGTCTGTTTTCTCGCAGCCAGTTATTTCTCCATTAAAACAATATAGTTTGAAAATATAACTTGCTATGTGTGTACGCGTATTTTATAAAAAGGACTTTACCCCCCTGCGAATAAATTGAAAAATATTACTATTTAAAAAGGAAGATTATTCTTCTATAAATGGATTTTCTGTGAAAATCATTATCACGTGATAAAGCTCTATTTTGTGGCCTGTACTTCTCTCTCTCTTCAGCAATTATTTCATTTATATATAGGCTCGTATACGTGCTCGAATTTATTACTTATTTTCTGTGTTGTCTATATCCGCTAAAATGAGAGATAATTCACTTCTGAGTAAAGCAGGAAAAATCGCGTATCAGATGAGGAAAGAGAGAGAAATGGAAAAAAAAAAAACGTTGAAAGGAAGAGAAAAGTATCCGGTTCATTATGCAATCCACATATAATCGGAATAACTTTATGTGCAGCGAAATATTGTGAAATCGCGGAGAGTATCGCATCATTAAAATCATATATTGATAAGAAAATAAGAATAGGAATTTTATCTTTATTATTATTATATGAATTATTAGATATTTATAGTATTAAGAAAAGAAAAAAAGCATTTTTTAAAAATATTTTACATCAGGTGATGAAATGCCACGTCAGGAATAATATTTGATGTGGAAGTTTGACTTAAATAAGGCAACGTGCAGTAACTTAACTTTTCAAGCACAACAACAATTAAGGCAAATTAAAACATTTAAAAAATCTACGAAAACATTTAAGAATGTTTAAAAAATAAAGACATATTTTAAAAATTAAAATATTTAAATATCATATGAGATATCTATATTATATATAATGTATATAAAATCTGACATATTCTTCTTGACACATGCATGTGAGTTTTTCAAGTTGCATATACCCATTATATATATATATACTATACATACATATATATCTCATACACATTCGCTATAGAGAATGAAATAATGCGAAAACAGCATCGCAGGGTCGAATTTCTGGGAAGAACATCGGTGTAAAAATGGGGCCCGGTTTCTAGAGGCAGGGTCCGCGCGTTCGCGAATCCTCGACGATCGCCAGGAAGGCGAAAAAGGGGGACGGCAAGAAGCAGAAGGCTTCTCGCCTAATGCGCGAACAGCCGGCTGGAATCCGGTCGTTTTGCAAAAAGCGCCTAACAAATTCCGCGTAATTTCGCGGCTGAGTCGATGGCGCTGTAATTAGCCCTCCTTCATCAATTAGCCGCGATACGAGCTGACACTTAATAGTGATTTAATGCGGCGGCGGACGCCTGATCGAGAATAGTAATCGCGTTTCATCCTGCGCGTAAAGACTTCTCCCTTTTTAACTGGCTTTTTCATATGCGAAATAATATTCATTTATACTTAAACTTAATTAGATATATATAGATCTTTTAATCATTTTATATGAAATAATGTTTTAATGCTCTTTCTCTCTGCTATTCTTTCTTTTATTAAACTCGTATATAAATATAATTGGAGTTAATGATATTTCGTTATTTACAGTTTCGAGTTTCGTTCGGTGAAACATATCTTAATCGGCATTATTAATTAATTTTACAAGTAAATACCGTTAAATCTTTGTCAAGAAAAACTTGCTAAAAATTTGCATTTTTAACATTATCACTTTGGAAGTAATTTTGATTGATTCTATTAATTTCAATTATTAATTTAATCGATAATAGAAGCATTGCAGGTCATTTTATAAATTACATCAAAGATTAGGACTAATTTTTTCTTCATATATTTACACATTCTCAATACGTGTTCCAACTGTAACAACGTTAATTTACGAGTAGTAGTAAAATATATTTATGAATAA
Organism: Prenolepis imparis; assembly: GCF_030444845.1. Taxonomy (NCBI): domain Eukaryota; kingdom Metazoa; phylum Arthropoda; class Insecta; order Hymenoptera; family Formicidae; genus Prenolepis; species Prenolepis imparis. The sequence continues at coordinate 12,775,704 of NW_028141168.1, read as the reverse complement.
AATAAGCTCTCTTGAAGCTGCGCCGCAGATTCGCATTTCCGAGATTTGACACACCGCGGATTAACAACTCGATAACAGGCGTTCCGATTGGACATCGCGATCCTCCTGGCTCGTCAGGAACTCTGCGATCCGATGTCGCGGTCTATTTCGAGAGCGCCGAGCAGCCTGGATTACTGGCTGGTGGATTCATAAGCGAGAGAGGCACAAGGCTCTCTCGGAGCGTATGCTCCGCTCAGTTAATATCTCACGTAGTGCCTAACTCGTTGGCATTTCGCTGGAGAAAGTAGCGAGCCCGCAGTGGTGCGGCGCACCACCGAGAGAAGTTCTCTCTCTTGCTACGGATAAATTTCGATCGCTCTCCGCATAATCTAGAATTATGACATGGCGTGATCGTATCTCGTAAAATCGCGGTTGCGTAACATTGTGTTCGTTCAGCGTCAACCGAAGAAAGAAAAATTACAAAGTTGACGACTGAAAAAAAAAAAAAGGAAAACGATTAACAGATGATGAACAAATTAACTTTGACTCCGCGATTTGATCTCGGATCATCGCAATATTTTTTCAAGAGTTCGTTTTCTATTTTATAAAATTAAATCATCTTTTTAAAAATAATATAATTATAAGGGAAATTTATCCATCAGTGTAGCAAATTTCCTTATCCTTTCAGTAATTGTCCAGATTTTTTGCTTTAGGAGAAATTTCCGTCTTTAGGAAAGTTAATGCTTTTATGAAACACTTCGTGACTTTAAACTAGGCTGTTTCACGGACGTTGCAGTAACTTTGTAATGCTGCTTTCTTACCGCTCAATGCTTTGTAGGACATTGCTGCAGACGCGAAATGCATTCTCGCGAAGTGTGCATTTAAGGGGTCGTTCAGCATCGCCTACGAAGATATTTCGGGGTGTGTGAAGTTGGCACCCCTATGTTATGCTATCATAATTCTGTTAAGAGTTCTGAGTTATTTAGAACCGTAGGAAGAGTTCTTGATAATTTTTAGAAATAGTTCCGGTCATTACGATAACGAAAATCAGTTTTAAAAAATAGGGGTGCCAACTTTACATTTTTTTACACACCGAGTTCCAATAGTTTTGAGCAGAGTTTTAAGGTTCTTTTAAATAGTTATATAGTTCTTGATTATTTTTTGAAAGAGTTCTGCAATTTTTAGATAAAAAAACGTATCTTTAATATCGAAGATATTTCTAAAATATCAAGTTCTCGTGAAAAACGTTAAAGTTCGTGATTTTCTAAATGTTTCGTAAAAGTGTATTAATTTTAAAAAATCAATCTCTTCGAAACTATAATAGATAGAGCCATGTGGTTTTCACGTTTTTTCTTGTCTTATCGAGTACGATTCAGAACTCTACCGTCTTTCCCCAGAACTTGATATTTTAAAAATATCTTCGATATTGAAAGTATGTTTTTTTTTCTATAAAAAAATTGCAAAACTCTTTAAAAAAATAATCAGAAACTATGTAACTATATATTAAACAATTTAAATTTACTCACTTCACGATTGCTCCTTTGTTGCTCGATGCCTCCCCGGGCCTCCTTCTCGTACAAGTTTCGAAACACTTGCATTCGCGTAATTTTTTTTCGTTCGCGTCGCGCGGCGACGCCCGGGTTTTAGCTATCACAATCTTCGACGCGTTTCGGTAAAACGCGAGACTCGCGAGAGCTTATTCGCGCGCGAATAAAATCGAAGCTCCATTTTCGCGTGACCGCTTTTTCCAAGACCCACTTTTCGCAGGGGCTTATCGAACGAAGATGATCAAGAGAACGACTTGGTCGCGACGCACTGAAGTCGCCGAAGGACGCAAGCGAGACGAACATTGAGCGAGATTCACGGCCGACGAGATCAATCTCGCGTGTGCGATCGCGATTACGATATTGGTACGTGCGACGCGATCGGATTTATACGATAATTTAACCGTCAAAGACGCTAATTAATACACTCGTCCTTTCGCGGACCGCCAAAAAGCGCGCGACCATTGATCACGAAAAACCGAAGAAAAGCACTGGAGGTGGAGCTAGACTGGCACTGCCAGGTTCGGAACGCGCAACGATACGTCGCGCCGAGTCGTAGTGGCGGGGGATTGTAAAGGTCGCGACGTGGGAGCTCGGCGAATCACGTCGCGACTACATGCCCCTACCAGGCGTAGTGATGAGATATGTAGTCGCGATGTGATTGGCCGAGCTCCCACGTCGCAACCTCTACATACCCCCACCACTACGACGTGGCGCGCGTGTCGCTGCGCGTTCCGAAACTGGCAGTGCCAGTCTAGCTCCACCTACAGTGCTCTTCTTCGATTCTTCGTGATCAACGATCCGCGAAAGGACGAGTGTATTAATTAGCGTTTTTGGTGGTTAATTATCGTATAAATCCGATCGCGTCGCACGTACCAATATCGTAATCGCGATCACACGCGCGAGATTGATCTCGTCGGCCGTGAATCTCGCTCAATATTTGTCTCGCTTGCGTCCTTGGGCGACTTCAGTACGTCGCGGCCAATTCGCCATCTTCGTTCGATATGTGCTGCTATATTCTCGTGGTATTTTCCATCGTTCATGATCAACGGTCGCGCGCTTCTTGCCGGTCCGCGAAAGGACGAGTGTATTAGCGTCTTTGGCGGTTAATTATCGTATAAATCCGATCGCGTCGCGCGTACCGATATCGTAATCGCGATCGCACGCGTGAAATTGATCTCGTCGATCGTAAATCTCGCTCAATGTTCGTCTCGCTGCATCCTTCGGCGACTTGAGTGCGTCGCGGCCAAGTCGCTCTCTTGATCATCATCGTTCGATAAGCCCCTGCGAAAAGTGGGTCTTGGAAAAAGCGGCCACGCGAAATGGAGCTTCGGTTTTATTCGCGCGCGAATAAGCTCTCGCGAGTCTCGCGTTTTACCGAAACGCGTCGAAGATTGTGATAGCTAAAACCCGGGCGTCGCCGCGCGTCGCGAGCGAAAATAAATAACGCGAATGCAAGTGTTTCGAAACTTGTACGAGAAGGAGCCCCGGGGAGGCATCGGGCAACAAAGGAGCAACCGTGAGGTGAGTAAATTTAAATTGTTTAATAGTTACATAGTTCCTGATTATTTTTTGAAAGAGTTTTGCAATTTTTATAGAGATAAAAAAACATACTTTCAATATCGAAGATATTTTTAAAATATCAAGTTCTGGGGAAAGACGGTAGAGTTCTGAATCGTATTCGATAAGATAAGAAAAAACGTGAAAACCACATGGCTCTATCTATTATAGTTTCGAAGAGATTGATTTTTTAAAATTAATACACTTTTACGAAACATTTAGAAAATCACGAACTTTAACGTTTTTCACGAGAACTTGATATTTTAGAAATATCTTCGATATTGAAGGTACGTTTTTTATCTAAAAATTGCACTATTTAAAAGAACCTTAAAACTCTGCTCAAAACTATTGGAACTCGATGTGTAAAAAAATGTGAAGTTGGCACCCCTATTTTTTGAAACTGATTTTCGTTATCGTAATGACCGGAACTATTTCTAAAAATTATCAAGAACTCTTCCTATGGTTCTAAATAACTCGGAACTCTTAACAGAACTATGATAACATAACATAGGGGTGCCAACTTCACTCACCCGATATTTCGTCTGCTCTCAAAGAAGTCAGCGTTAGGTCTAACAACAAAATCAGTGTTTACACGAGTCGACTATTATACTTAGCTTTTCAAACACGGGGGTAGAAAAAAATATATTCTAATTGTATTAATGACAGAATAGCTTTATTCCCCGTCAATTAATAGAAACTCTATTTTGTACCGGATAAATTTAGCAAATTATGTTATAATAATAACATGTTAGCAAATAATTATGCCCCTGTTTTTATACAAGGTTTCTTTTGGTGATAAAAAAATCAATATTTTTAGAATCGATTTATCAACGCGCGATTAAATTCGAAATAGAATCCAACGACGGTCCTTTACACATATTGCGGCGCGTCGGATTAGCTTGTAAAGGCGAGTTGCACACGCGGGACCGAGTAAGTAGATTATGATGTCGAATCATGCGCTTGGAATGAGTTGCGCACGCAAACGCGTATCGAGTCTGCATATACGAGGCGAGTCTACGATATTCCGATGACAGCGCACCGGGCGTCGCATTATGCTCCAAGGACGTGGCATTCGAGTGAAACTTAATAAGAGCGCGGAGCTGGAAGGGAAAAAGGAAAAGAGCGGCTCGCGATATTCGTCTCGAGAGCGATTAATTCGAGGGATAAACGAGGAGGGTAGGTAGGTGTACGAGCGCGAAAATTAATCACCGCGAGTTTGTAAAAGTCACGGCCGGCTCCCCGACCACATCCCTCGTCATAATATATGTATATCTATGTCTTCCTCTTATCGATACGCGTAGTTTCGCGTGACCGCACTCCCGCGAGGAAAAAAGAAAAGGAGACAATTATTGCAGCGTCGTGCTGCCGCATGATGATGGTCGGCGGAGAAATATGCGCGCCTTCGCTTAACGCTTTCTATTACGATGTAATGGCGGCGTGTATTAGTGTATTAGTGGCGCGACGTGCCGAGGCAAATTAATAAAATATAATCCCGAACACACACACACACACGTACGCACATACACCTGCATACTGTTTTCGTGATACGCGAAGCAGCGCAACTCTTAAGTACATAGCACATGTTTGTATTCTTGATATACGGATTCTCATGTTTTGTGGAGGAGATTTTCTTGTATATTCTATCATACGTTACGCGATAAATATATATATGTGATCTTTTTGAAGCATGTAAATTATATAAAACGGAGAATATCAGAATTTCTTCCTTTTTCTCTTTTTTATATTTTCTTTTAATATTTACTTGATTTGTCAAACTTTTATCGCATATAATTTTATATCGCAAAGAATGCAAGATTTCATAAAAGAATGTTATACAGTCTAATTCACATATTCATACAACGATATTCCAATGAGAATAAAAAAATAATTAAAACACATCGTAAATATTAACAACTTTCGTTTAGTTCACCGATGGAACCGATTATTTCCATTCTACCGTGTACGTGAAAAAAAAGTGTCAAACTTTTATCGCATATAATTTTATGTCGCAAAGAATGCAAGATTTCATAAAAGAATGTTATACAGTCTAATTCACATATTCATACAACGATATTCCAATGAGAATAAAAAAAAAATTAAAACACATCGTAAATATTAACAACTTTGGTTTAGTTCACCGATGGAACCGATTATTTCCATTCTACCGTGTACGTGAAAAAAAAACGTAATGAATCGTAATGTCGGTCGGCGATGTTTGTGAATCGTACCGTGGCACGGCTGATATTTTCCATTGGACTGCAATACAGACTGAATGTTGCTCTCAGAGAAGCGTAGTTTTAAATATGCAAACGATTGGCGAGAGAATATACTCGAGCGATATTGCGTGTTTTCACCCGGTGCGTCCGATCGATTATCTCACGCGGCAAAAAGGTATTATTCTCGCCATCGATACGTCGTACATTAGTTTTGAAGTAGAGCAATAGGTCGGGACAGAGTCTCGATATTTTTTTCTTTTCGTTTTCGTTCCGAAAAACCAAAATAACCGAAATGTGCAACATACTTAATGTTCACGCGAGCTTGTTTATTCTCGCGAAATATCGAGCGGATCGAGCTCATCTTCTGTAACGCGAAGCTGAAATTCTTTCATCTTGGAATCGGCCGCGCGAGAGCGGTTCTGTATACCCCCTCGTAATCCACGATATCTTATCGACCTGTAGCGCTGTTTGGCGCGAAACGAAGGATCATTATCGCTATTAGCGGCGCACTCGCATATGGTTGTTTTGGGACACCTTCGGAGATCCCGTTAATCGCCGTTTATCCGCTCGTTTGTAACGCGACGAAGGTACAAAATGTGAAGTATCAGGCGAGATCGCCGATAATATTGGATATCGATGCGAAATACTCGCGAGTTTCTCAGAAATCGCATACTGCTGCGGGATCGAGTATCCTTCTTTAAGGCTTCCAGTTTACAGAGTTTATGCAGAATACCTTTGCGCACGCTGCATATATGGGAAGTGAAATTTCATAGAATTTATGGGGTTGATGTTTTTTTTCTTTTTCGGATGTGAATGATCTTTTAGGGATTCTGGAATCTGTTTGGAGAAATCAAAGTCTATTATTTAGAACTCTTCTATATATAACTTAGAAATCCAAATGCCAATCTGTATTTGCTGAATAAATTTTACATTTTCCGATCTCTTGATACTTATACAAATGCAGAAATCTGGAATATCTCGGAAATGAGAGATCCATAGGGGATCTACGAGGAATCCATGTAGAATGCACAAACGCGTATTTGAAACGATGATCAATCTCTCTCTATCGGGTATTACGTCTATCTATTGCTCCGAAGCTGCTCACGTGTGAACGATGTTTTGATTAACGTATAGTCAAGCGTAATACCGATTCGCGCCGGCATCTGCATTCGCGCGAGATGCGGAATCTCGGTAGCCGCATCTCCGACGAGAGGGAAGAAGAAGAAGAGGCTGGTGTATGCAAAGAGAGCAATGCGAGATCAAGCTCCTTTCGACGCCCGCGTCGCGGCCTTCCGCCCGTAATCTACCGACGTCTTATCGATAGCGATCGACAGATAGCTTCTCGATCGATGACGCTGCATATACGCGAATAGTATCCAAGGGGGAAAGAGTTACTTCTTCGATGGCCAGAGCCGGTACTTTATGCTCGAATTACGCCGCGAATATTACGATGATATACGCATCCGTCGTCGCGTTGAATGTTGGAGTATCTTTCGCCTTTTTTTTTATTTTTTATTTTTTTTTTTTATTATTCCGATGTTCGACGTATTGTGTACGGCTGTCTATTGTTCGAAAGTTTTTTCGCCGCGATTCGGGGGACTATTATGCACGTTTTTTTCTGGAATGAAAGACTATATGTATGCGCTTGTCGCGTTTGTCGAATAGTTTTGTTTTCGCAAAATTTCGCCAAGCATACTTTGAACATTACAGAACGCGAGTCGCGCATGTCGCGCGAAATGAATAAGCTTTTCGGTATCAAGCTGAAAATGATAAGGTGCTTGCTTAATTATTATAGCAGCCTGGTTTATCGCACGCTGGCGTGTGGAAAACGCCAACATTCCCCGGTCGCGCAGAGTCATTCAATTTGAAATATCATCTAAAAAAGTCAGGAACGTTTTAACAAAAGACTAATAAAACTTTTTAATGAAATGTTTTTTTACACTACGGTTTGCTACGCAGGGAAGTTAGAGGAATAAATACATTTTTATCTGACAATGAAATGAAAAAAAAAAAAAATAATAATAATACGCGACAAAGACATTTAAAGAGATATTATAAAAATTATAAACAAAACCATTAGAAGAGAGAAACACAATCTTGCGGGGAAACAAACTTGAAGGCGAAAAAGATACAGATAAGAGAAAGCATATACTGGAGAAGTGTATAAAATTATAAGGCGGTACAGAGTTAAAACAATTACAACAAGTGATGTTACAAGACGTGACACGTGAAAAAGAGAGAAAAAGTGACAGGGGGATGAAAGGGAAAGAGAGGAAACGTCGTTTTGGCCGACGACGACGATAACGATAACGACGACCACAAAGAAGAGACACATATTTTCTCGAGCGAACGAGTCGTTTCTAGTACGCCTTGACCTTCCGCCTGTGGCCCGAAATAGCATTTGTATTTTTAGTCGCGGCTTTTGAACACGCACGCCACCCTCCTCCTTCGAGAACACATCCAAACCCACCTCCTTCAGGATCCGCCGTGCTTTTGACGCAGCCTCTTCTTCCGCTTCCTCTCGTCGTCTTTCATTAATTAGCACACATCTTTCTTTATGCACACGTTTCGCCGAGCTTGCAAACCCCCGAAAGAACGCTACTTTGTTCCCTGTTCTTGCCTCTTACATTGCAAATTGCGTTGTTTCACACGACAGATTTTTTTTTAGGGAAATTGACATTGTTAATATTTTTTAGAGCAATATATTTTAATTATATATTATTTTGAAAATTGAGCGCATCATCTATTTGTGTTCTTTGAGTTAATTAAAATATTTTTTAATTCTCTTATAAAGATAATATTGAATCATTTATAACAATAATAATTATTAACTTAACAAAATAATATAAATATAATTATGTAATACAAATCTAAATTTAAATATAAAATATATGAAGTCCTTTCCTCAAAATTTTTAAAAAGACAATATGGAGAATTATTCTTCATCTTACTTCTATCCTATTATTATTACGTCAATTCTCGGTGCGCACGGTTGAACGCGATTTATATACCGCGTTAATGTTGCGGCGCAGTAACATCGAACGTATGAATATACGTATGAGCGCGTTGCATATATAATCGCCGGTAAACTTCGCACACAAATCGCTTCGGTCACGATTCAAACTGTACGCCGGGTTTGTTCCCGCACGTCGTCGCGCTCGTCCGCGAAATAACTTCGCGGCTACGCAGCATCGCGCCTTCATTATTTTCGGAATTTCCGTCGCAGAGAGTGACGGCGCGAGATGCAAGTAATTTCAGTGCCTTTGATCTCTCACTCATCTTTGTTTCGCTCACGCGTTGATATCCGCGCGGACGTTTTTCGTGAAAAACAAATGCTAACAAATTTAATCAACTCCCCTGGAGAGAGGGAGAGTTTCGTTCTTTATAAACCTTTCGAAAAAAATTCTTACTTTCATGTTTGTATCCGACTATTTTCAGTAACTCACGTGACTGGATTTTGATTTCATTCCTCGATGCGACTCGTGCCGGTGCGAAAAACTTTAAACGGTAGGCAAAGAAATTGTTTTAGGTTTTGTATTTTTCACGTGTTTTACAATGCGTCGTTTAACAATGAAACAACTTATTAATTAATTAACGAGAAATAGAAGAAGAGCTAAAATTGCTGGCATCGAGAGCACGCAGATTTATTTCGAATTTTTATTTATTTACGAAAGAGTAGTGGTTTTAAAAATGTATCATACACCCTCTTACGAATATCGGAGATTAAAAAATATCAAAACATGTATAAATAACTATACATAAATATGTATAAATCTTGAGTGTCACTACTCGTTTTATCTACAAAAAATATTCTGCATACAAACGAGGCGTGAGTACTCATTAATTACACTACATTAATTACTGTTTACCTGGAAATACGCATGCTTTTTCCCATTTTTATGTAGCAACGTGCAAGAGTTACGACTTAAAAAGTAAAAAAGAAATTTTCACTATTAAGCTCTGTTTTTTTTTACTGTAATCAGGTAATCAAGAACACGTTTTGGCACGCGCCTCTCTATTTAGAAAGCGATAACATATTTAAATCTCACTTTGCCGCCGTGATCTTTAGCTTGTTGTTGGTGCGTGAAAATTCCGCTTGCAATTCCGCTAATATCAATCCTCATTAAAGTCGAACCGCGATTATTTCCTGGTTTTCTGAATTAGAAACCGATTCTCCACGTGTTTTCTCTCATCCCTCTTCCCTCTTACCCCTTTATCATCGCCTCCTTCTTCCCGTGTCGCGTCTCTCGTCCTGCGGGACTTGCCTCGTTTCGCTGTAAATTCGGCTCACGTCTCGGCACGCGGTATAAATCGCTTATAGTTGTTCACGCCATCGCGGCGAGTAAGTCTAACGAACCAATTAGCTTGTCCACCACTTGTCTTCGACAGACTTTAGCGGACCTGTTTATATATCGATCAAGCTGCGCGTTCCTGTGTCGAATCGTTGATTAACGCTCCATTTCGTCACTTTTGCGCCGCGAAACGGTCCCGCGGTATTCGATCTACATAATTCATCGTGATGACAAATTGAAGAATTCTTGCCCGAAAGCAAAATTATAGTATGGATGTAATCTATGTACGAAAGAAACTATAAAGACGCTATTATACTCGTGACTCGTTTATACTCGTAGAGTAACTCAACATCGATACATTTTTCTTAAAATGCCTCGCAGTTTTATCGCACAATTCTAGTCCGATGTTTCTTTTGATAATTTTTTTTGTCCAGTATACATCCCGACATTTTCCAGTATCATGACGATGAATTATACGCGCGCGGCACGTAAGTTAATTATATGTTAAAGCCATTTGACGACGCGCGCGGTCGAGGACAAAGTGCGAGGACGAGGAGAGAGCGCGCGAGAGGATGCAGCAACGCGACGCGAATTACAAATGCAAGCCGTTTCCCTGCGGTACGAATGTGTACTCGGTGAACCGTATGGAATTTGTCGGCAAGGGGTTACAAAACCGAAGCGCTCGGGCGAAGTTAATTATACGTTGATTCCGCGTAATCGAGAGTACTACATACACACTGCGCGCGTCTCGTAACAAAGCGCGGACGGATAATTCGGCGCAACGAAATGCGCAGCGAACGCGCGAGGCGCGACCCCGACACCGAACTTAATTACTTAAACTCCACCTTGAATCCAATTACTTAAAACGGGCGTGTGTGCGAGCCTTGCCGCCTGCTTCTCCCAAGATAACGCGAATCTCGCGTTTCGTCTTTCCCTTAAATGAGTTTTTATAATAAGAGGCATCGCAAGGGTCGGGGGTCTCCAATCAATCGTATATATGTATATATCGGTAAAATATCTGAATTAGATTTTTCTAACAATAAAATGCCTCTGTAGGGCATCTTAGGTAGAAAATTTGTTTAAGATATCGAGCACCGAGTTTTCAAGCACCGAAAAAATTGTATTCTTATCTTAAGTATATACCACTTATCTTTAGAATATTTTCCACTAAAATAGGTGCCAAAAGGATCCTCTTAATTTAAGAGGAAAATCCTCTAAAAAGAGATATTCTTATTAGATATTCTTATTAGATATTCTTAACATGCAAGAATATATACTAAAAAATTAAGAATATATTCTTAATTTAAGAGGATATTTAAAAAGCATCACGTAAAGACGGAAATATCCTTATTCATTAAGAATATCTATATTAGAGGACTTATTAAGTATGAATTTCAAGAAAACGATTTTTTCGGTGAGAGAATTGATCAGTAATGAATTAATCATTAATTCACATTACTGAAATTATCTTTAATTTTTTCTCTATGCCAGAATTAAGAGAAGAGTATTACACTCGGGTTAAGATGCAATTTTATGTTTCATTTATTGATTAATTAAAATTTCGAGATTGCTTAAAAATTCAGTAATGAAATTGATAAAGAAAATATTATAGTATCTCTGGATTCAACAGAAACAAAGAAACGCCATGTTATGGGTAAAGGGAGCTCTCCAACAAGGACACAATGTGACACAGAATATCATTCTACCTTTGTTGTTCACTGGTATCGAAAGAAGATAGAATGATACACAGTGTCACACTGTGTCCTTGTTGGGAAGCTCCAAAAAAAAAAAAAAAAAAAAAAAAAAAAAAAAAATTTTATTCTTTAAAATTTTAAAGAATACAAAGTTTTTTTGCTGTAGAATCCTTTGGCTACATGTAATTTCATAAAGACGGGAAAGAAATTTGTCAAACACATACGGCGTATCGGATTTCGCAAAAACCACTTTGTCCAATATGATTAACACTTTCACTACTGTGTGTTTGCACAACGACCGCCTGTATCATCGGTGGTACGTTGATGGTGAAAGCGCGTTAATACCTGCGCGTTTCCATTGCCAGACAATGTTATTCGAAACGATCGGCAGATAAAAAACGTGAGTTTGCTACGAGCGCGTCCATAACGCAATCGCTGCCATTTTTTACGCGTGCAACGGATAAATAACAGTTTGCCATCTGTATATTAAGACTGGAAAGCCGGGAGGATATAAAAATCCTAGAATTTTTTTTTCATCGACGAGTTTCCAATTTTCCGGAAACTCCTGAACTGAGTTGACGCGATAAAAGAGTGTTGTGGCGTCGAAAATTAAGTATTTCCTTTCTATGCAGTAATTATACAAAATGTATATATATTGTATTATATATATATATGTTTAATTCTTCGTAGAATTGCATATTTAAAGATACGGTTGTTTGTTATGTATCTGCTATTTTAATATAAATCATTGCGTGTCGTGAAAAGTACACGTGCGGACTAATTATAATAGATTACATAATGATTCTCCCATATTTTATTTTGACATTATGTTAACATCGTTGATTCCATTTTTGCATATAATTGTCGAATATATCCATAAATGAAACGGAATTATAAATTAATTGTAAACTAAATGGTGAATATTAAATCAGAATATTCGCATTGATTATTTTTCCCTTAATGCTCTATTTCGGGACAAAATATGCATTCTTGCATGCGATAGCGTATATTTGATTAAGAGAAAGACGGTTTAAACTAAAATTTTCGCGATACAAATGTGTCTGTTTATAATATGGGTCTTGCTTTGTTTTTTTTTTAACATTTATTTAAAAGATTCCGCATCTCTTTGAGGATAATATTCATTCGTGAAGAAACGCGTGAAGAGAACATTGAGAATTATTTTCTTTATCGATTCAATTTCGATAAGTGAGGTTTGCATTTGCATATTTATCTGATGGAAGAAAAATAATCTCATCCATGGAGAATTGATACTGTTCGATTTAAACGAGAAGCTATATCTCGAGATATGGTCAAGTGTGTCGCCGCCAACTTTCTGTGTGACGTTGGCCTTTTCAGCATAAGACCGTCGTATCGACAATCTAACCGAAATTAATTAGATATTGATTTTACGCGTGCAAGAGAGCGCGTGTATAAACAGAGGCATGCGTATTGTAGCATATATAATATATTCTATTTGAATTAAATTTTTTCATATCCGCAACGCCGGAGAGAAAGAGAGAGAGGGAGACTTTGATGTAATGTTTCGCATTTTATTAAAACATACGGCGGCAACAATCGCGCAATTAACCGCGTATAATCATTTATTAATATTCTCATAAATCAGAGAAGATATTCTCGATGGATAAACTTAATGAGCCATCGACAATGAAATATTTATACAAAATCTTTATATCTTTAATTTTGCGGAATCTTGCCCGGATAATTAGAGAAGATTTACATTTCGCTTTTGATACGATTCAATTTCATAAATTGAATCAATGGTAATTAATTTATCCCTATCGCGATTCCAATGGTAATTAATGTTGCATGGTCAACAAAAAATCAAAATAATTCTTTTAATTAAGTCTGCATAATATAAAAATAAATAATTAGCTTCGAATAACGTTATTACAAGGATAAATTGTTTTAAAATGCGAAACTATTATCGAGCTTTTTGCATAGAAGGAATTGCAATTATCTACATAAATTACAAATTATTTAAATGCCTATTTTTAGATGTATTTATGTGAAAAATATAGTGATTTTTCTTATGGAAATATATAATTATTGCATTCATCGTTTATTTCAAGGTATTTAAATGATTCGTATTTACAGGAATCGTTCAAGCAACAGAATAACGTTTATAATTCATTCATAATCAAACTATCAGAAAATTATTATTCGATTCTTTCACAAATTATTTTAAACTCATTTTTATATACGCCTTTTGTGATATCTGAAAAATCAAGTAGTTTATGTCTAACAATGCAGAAATGTGAAAAATCTTGCGGACATACAATATATTCTCTGTCGCTAATCTCTATCCCTCGCCAAGTAACATCGATAATCAGGAATAATAGCGGATTCTAGGTCACAGCATCGTTCGTTTTTCTACCAACTTATAGGATCGCCTGTGATCCGGATAGAGGAGCAAAATCGAGTTACGCAAGGTTTAACGTTAAACGACCCTGGTCTAATGACGGAGGCTTAAGAGCTAAATTCAATTCATTCGGATCGCGAGGATTCGCGCATCCGAGATCGCGCCGTAATCATTCGCCGTGATAATTTGACACATTGTGTGTGTGTAAACACCTCGCGGAATTTTCAATCTCGAAAACGGGACGCGACATTTATGAAAGCTCGCTCGAAATTACGAGCCATTCGGCAGCCCGGCTGAAACGTCGGAACATTCCTGCTCTCCTCACGGATCTCACGTCCGTAACGAGGAGGAGGCAGCACACACGGGCTCTCTCTCGCTGGGCGAGCACGGAGATGATCTCTCTCGGATAGATCGGGGTAAACGCGGCCTCGACTAAGCCAATTAGCAGCCGAGTACACGTAGACGAGCTCAATGTGCTCGGCTTTCGCGGCGCAGGCGGATGACGTCCTTGCGCGCTCTGATGGATACGCGTAGGCATGCCCGGGATGCTTTTTGTAACATTAAAGCGTCAATTCACTTGGCTTTCCTGTCTCTGGCATCGATATATATTGCTTTCGATTCCGGTTGGATACCAGTAGAGTAAGCCTCCGTTCGATTCAATCTCGACAAAAATTGACACTAGACTCGGACTGTCAAAAATTCTAATTATATGGAACGTCGTGAGAAAAATTAATATTAATTATTCAAAAGCAACTTTGAGTACAAAACGAGCTATTATTGGGTTATTGAAGAATTCGAAAAAAAAAAAAAAAGATTATTTCTTCTAATTGCGGTGTATCCCGGTGATTTTGGAGAAATCCCCATCTTTACATATCCCCTTTTTGAAGAGAGTAAGAGAGTTGAAGTATCGCGCAGGGGTCGTCGAGATATAGTCCGATTAAGGTTACTCAGCTGCTAGTTGACGGCGCGAAGCAGACCGGTGCATTATTCTTACTGCTCATTCCTACCGCATTACGGCTTCGTAACGGCGCTATACGGTACCGCCGTCGTTTCCTGGCACACTGTACACGTGCATATACATCTCTTCCCTCCGCCACCTTCCGTCTTCCGTTACGACCTTCCGAGCACACCGCCATTTCGCTCTTGCGACATTTGCCGCGACCGTAGGGATGCAACCACTGGGTGCTATGAAAATATCGATAGTCCGCATCTATAACGTTGTCATTTTGTATTCGCTAGTATTGAGCAGCGTTTCCATTCATTCGATATCGAACGTTAAAGAGTAATCGCGTGAAGCGAGATCGATAGTTTCTTCAAGATTCTATATATCTTTGCGATATATCTGCAATAATTAATTTAAAGCGTGCATTTTCCGTTGGCGGTTATCTTACAAACGATATCTGACCAATATATCGGAGATTGTTGAAGTTATAATATCCAGAATGTTCCAAACTTGTAAGTAATTTGTAATACGAGATAAGCAAACTTACGTATCTATACGTTGAGGAGAAAAAAAATCCAATAAAATCCGTGAACATTCACTACACCGATGTTTGTCCATTCAGGTGTAACATGCAAAGTAGACAGTTTAGATGTCATATGATAATTGTTTACGCACACAAGGCCAGCACGTGCCGATTTCTCCTCTTTCATATATCTTTCAGAGATATTTTTGATATCATTTATATAACGTCAATCTTTCACTTTATTATTCGCATAATATAACTGCTAATTATCTCAGAAGTTACATTGTATGGATATTTTATGTAGGTATATAACTGAAATTTTTTTATCCCAAACAATTCTTTTATTCTAAGCAATATATTGAGAATGTACAATAATATTTATGGAATGATTATGTATATAAACACACACCTATACACACCGATCTCGCTTTCTCTATCAATCGGAGTAGGATGCTTCTTAATAACGCTGATCAATAACATCAGCTTATCGTTGGATAAGTGAACGCTACTGGCGGAGTTAACTCGCGTTATTAAAGCTCAATATCTCGCTCGTTGATTAAAATCGCAACCGTCACTTAAATATCACCTGATGAATTGGGAGGAATTTTACACGTGTCGTTACTGCGTTTGCGATCATCGCGTCATGGCCTTCAGATTCACTATGACGCAGTGAAAGTTCGTCGTGGACTCGACACGTGTTAACCCTTGTAACCCGGGAACGTTTGCTCTATGCTACAGGAAAATTATTTCCTTCCTAGCTATGTAGCTAAGCTGGCGCGGAATTTTGCGCGGAATGCTGTCTTATGACTTTATTTTTCTCTCTTTTTCCAATATCGAATCCTTTAGAACGTACAGATACTCGATAAAATAAAGATTTTTCATACGCTTGCGTTATACGGAAATGTTACTCGACGTCTGCATAAAGATTGTATATAGAAGGGATTGCTTAATTCTTGTGTTTCGTTTAGAGAAAACATCTTACCGTTTAATATCGCATCTCCTTTGAACGAGATACGAGATACGATAATAATTTTGTAACATTTTCCGGCACAGAAATATTTCAAAGGACAACGACAATCTTACGTAATATTTTAGAATTATTTGCGAAGGAGAGAGAAAATACTTATCTCATTTTGTTTTGCTCTTCTAATGTTCTAATTCTTTATAGCTCAATAAGAACTGTGTCCCGCGCGCAGTTTGTATAAAACAAGAATCGTTTTAAGAAACATTGGCAGGAGGGGGATCAATCTGCATAATACTCTCATCAGGTTTAAGGGAAGGGCTGGATGCGCGCTTTTAACGCGTTGAAACGACGTGTGCTTTCGCGATGCGGGTTATAAGAGCGTCGTCCTCTCTCTCTCTCTCTCTCATCGCGCGAAAAGTCCTCGGCCGTGCTCCAGTTTCGCGTCGACGAGACTCTGCGAGCGCTGATACCCGAGGACGACGCGCCTTCGTGTGTTTCGTGATTCATGGTCGCCCACGTTCGCTCGTTCGCGACTTAACGCCCATTTCGAATGCACCTTTCCTCTGCGGTTTTACCCGGCCGCAAGCGAGCAAGCGTCGTGTCGGCGAGCTCCTCGCAGCGTGATAATTAACTTCGCGATAACCGGGTTAAGAATATCTTGCGCTCTCGCGAACTTTTTCTTCCTCAAACTATCCTCCCCGAGCAATAACTCGGTGGCTTCGCTTCATTAATCTCTTTTTCTCGGACTTTTTCAGGTTTTCATTTTACATGCGACATGCATAAAAATCTAACGTTTATTGTTAGCATTAAAAAGCACGCAAACTCTTTTGTTTCTCGAGGGAAAAAAAAATTAATATAGTAAATTATTTTTAGTGAAAACGCGCGTGAATAAATCAGACATATAATTTTTTTATATATCTATATTAAAGCTTCTCAGAAATTATGTCATTAATTATTAAAAATTGTCAAGACGAGGAAGGGGGAGTGAGTTGTTGTTAGACTTAAAAAGCGTAGGACTCTTATTGCTGCTTGGCATGTTCATCCCCGGTACAATGTTAGCTTTATTTTGCATTATCTACGAATGCTCTCCTCATATTGCAGACAAGAAATGTGTTTAACTCCGATGTGAGTACTTGGCGTTTTCTTTTTGCGAGCTGCGACGTTTGTTTCACTCTAGATTCAGACATGACTCTATTTACGTGACTATTATTCAGAGCTACGTGAAAAATGAATTCTCGAGCGCGATTTACCAAGCTCGGAGATATGTTTCTTGAGAAAGTTCTTTCAAGTGTTTTTTTTTTTTTTTTTTAGACACGATTGAAGAAGGTGAATTATTATCGTTGATCGAGATCGCAACCCGGCTTCGTAATATCGATTAGCAAGAATTATGCTACGGGCAACCTATACTATCGAGATATGTCTGAGCAACTTTGGTGATTGAAGAAAGTTTTCGCTATCACCAACCTCGTCCGGTACTTTTTTTCCTGTTTTACGTCACTTTTGCAGCTGCTGGCGAGTTTTACGTACACCTCATACATACGGGATGCATACTTTCCT
Source organism: Prenolepis imparis (assembly GCF_030444845.1). Lineage (NCBI taxonomy): Eukaryota > Metazoa > Arthropoda > Insecta > Hymenoptera > Formicidae > Prenolepis > Prenolepis imparis. Next base: position 12,758,052 of record NW_028141168.1, on the reverse strand, counting down.
CGCACCGTTGCGAAAAGTGTTGTTTAACATGTTCGTCATCCCTAAGATATCCTCTGACATAGTAGTTTTACGTTACGATGAGATTACAGTGAAACTATTTCTAAGAGATTGCTGCTTCTCATTTTAACATGTATCTTGATATATTAGTCGAAAATGTCAAGAGAATCGTTTCTAGGGTAATCGATGGAATATCTTTAGATATCGAGCTTTACGAATGCAGAATGTTCCGTTTGTGTTGTATCAAAAATTAGATGCAGCTTAGAATATGTTCTTTCTTACAAATCGCGCGGAATATTATTTCTCGTCTTGGAGAGAAATTATGTCTCTTATCTTCATACAATTAAGTGATTCTTTCCTCTAGGTATTTTCAAAATAACGCATTTACGTGTAATAAAAAAAATGAACGTTTATAAAAGTGTTTCGAGGAGAGCTCGGACAGGAAACACGACCGCAGACTACTATTTTGACCTGATATCTAAATGGTGCGCCGTCACACCATCGTCGTACTCGAAATCCTGCATTTCGCGCAGATTTATCGCGTCGCGCGAGTAATCTGTAAGCGGGCCATTGTGTCCCGTATGTATATTTTGCAACTATCCGTCACTCCGCGGAAAGCCGCGTCGACGCTCATCCGTTAAGCCAGGTTTAGACTTGACACTTATCGCCTGATATTGCTATCGTATGTCGCGCTACCGGGACGCGACAAAAGAATTTCCGCCGTGGGAGGGGTAGAGAGAGAACGGACGTCAACGTTGTATGCATCGCCGCGTGTGGAGAACAGACTTCTCCGATAGTGCGAGTGCAATAAGCGACCGATTTTATTTCCAGAAATATTCGCGAAAATTCGATGCCTCAAATTCAAGACGGAGAAAGTATGTGTTTAAAGAAGTTTAGCTTCGTTGGTGAAAAATTTCCGTGAGAAGCAATTATTCTTGTTGGACGATATTTATCATTATGTGCCGAATCATCGTGATTTAACGAAACTGCAATTGTCTATGATTCTGCGATTTTATTCTCTTGCAGAATTTTCATTGAAATTGAAGATTGAGAGAAATCTGTAATTATTTTCAATTATAGTATTCTCATTCTATATTCAGTGGAGGATTTTTTGAGAATAAAAATGTCTCTCTTTCTCTCTCAACGGAATGTATAAACTAAGATTCGTTACTTGAAAGATTCACTTTTCGAGGACGAGAATGTGCATCTGATTGAACGTTTTTCTTTTTCTCTCTAAAAGAGATTCTCGATAATAAAAATTCGATAAGCATAAAATGAAAGATGATTCTCAGCGGACATCCGTCTCCGGAGTTTTACTGTTGCTAAAAATTTTGATAGTGAAATTCTTAAATATGTATAACGTAGATCTCTCTCGCACACATTTGCTTCATATCAGAGTATAATTTCTCTAAAAGTTTTTTTCCCCGATGTAAAATATACGCGAATTTATAATACACTATTATTTCTCATACCTTATTCGCGATTATATTATTATGACTTTAGACTGAATTAAAAAAATTTTTAATAGTTTGGAGATGTGCGAAATTATTAGTTAGATGTTTAAAAGTTCAATATTAAATATTTTGATAAGCAATTTTGTGTAATTATACATCGTTAAAATTTAATTTACCGGAATCATTTTATTCTCAATGTTAAATAATGCTTTAATTAGTTAAATAAAGCCTTCGTGTTATGTGTAATATGCGGTGTGAAAATATATTTGTATCTTTTCAAATATAAATTTGAAAATCTCGCATCTCGCAGTGGATCGAGCTTAAGAGAGACATTCATAGCAGTGAGCTTGCCGTGATAATGCACATCGAGGTATTTTTACACCGACAAATGTATATACGCGAATAACGCGCTGCTGAGAGTGTCGTGTAAAAGAGATTTCGCTGGATTAATACGGTGTGCGAAAAACGACGGTGTCGTCTCGAGAGCGTCTCGTTTCGCGGAGATGGATACGCGAGATGGCACATCTTACTTGATCTAAATCTCTCGATTTGTACGACATCGAGAACGAAGGGAGAAGAGGAAAGCGGTAGTGCGTTGAAATTGATAAACGAGTAAGATGCTCCAGCATCCGACGCGACATTGGTCCTGGCATTTAATGGTACGCGGTATTCTCGACGGTCGCACGATCAACAACCAAGTAAGCATTAAACGCGCTGAACGGTGAAAATAGAGCGAGCACTCGCGCGAACAAGCTGGCCTAGTAACGGTGTAGGCACGGATCCTATTGCATCCTATTGTATCAAAGGCCCGCATATTCTCACCGGTGTATTATCGCCAAATACGATCGTCCGATTCTCCGCGAATATATCCTCTCGCTACACATATGTAGGTATTTAATCCTTGCGTAGGGCATTTATGAGATATGGAGATTTAGAGGTATCAGATATAAACTTAGAAAGATTTCTTTTTTTATATGCTTATGACATAAATATATCTTCTGCAAGTGGCGTTTCAACATTTTTACTAAATGAAAATTTACATTTTATTTGTTAATTATTAGGTTTTTTCTATTGAGAAACTTTAAAGATATTTTAAAATAATGTATTTATTTCTGATATACAAAAACACACGAAGATATTTTTGCCGAGTTTAAACAAAATTCTATTATCGTGTACTTAAGAAAATTATAAAACTTACCCAAATACATCACGAATAGGACAGCTTTGCGATGAAACTTTGTCAATTTCTGCGCTGTACTGATTATTTATTGAAATTTCAGTACTGTTAGAATTAATGGGCCACAAATACTTGAAAATGAGTAGAATCTATAGCTGAATTTTCTTCTGTTTATGAAAAAATCACGTATTTTCTATTTAATTTACGGGTTAAATGAAATGATATCTTTCACAAAAAATTGTAAATCGAGCTGTAATGTAATTTCATCATTCGTACGACTGATTCGAGTGTTGTTTTACAAGCGGAAAGTCCTTTTGTTTCCTGAATAAAGCTTTTGGAACTGGCGAAAATGATGATGTCAACAAGCATGCGACAAATATTTCGCTTCGTTGAATCATAATCGCGTACTGCACATATCGTTGTTCATCGTAAAAGAGCTCGAGCTGGAAAAACCGGGTGGAAATCTTGATAGAGTCGAGAGCTTTTTTGGTCACACATTATATATTGCAAGAGAGCGCGCGCGTGATAACTCGAATGTGTGGACTGAATTGTTTTACGACTTGAAAGATTGCTTATACTTTTCGAATGTAGTTTCACGACCTGGAAATTTGTTTCTTGCACCGAAGTAGCTACTCGATTTAAATGCGTTTACGATTGAATATCGATAAAAAATGTGATGTAATCCTTTCGCATCTCTCTCTCAGAAATATAAGATTTAATTAAACAAAATATAGTGGCATTTATAAAAGAAATATATGTATTTTTTTGAAGAATAAAATAAAATAGTCTGTAAAATAAATAATCTCTTCAAAATAAAATTAAAAATAAATTTTTGTATAAAAGGCATTATATCTATAAAAGATATCATATTTGTTACTTATGTCAATAGTTCTGTATAGCTAAACATATACATGTACACAAAGACAAAGTGGACGATATCTTATCTTTCGAGAAGAAATGCTGACCATTATTTTTCTTTCAAGAAAAAGTGCTGACATTAAATTAATTACAAAGGCTATATAAGTCTGTATCTCTCTCTCTCTCACAAATACATATTCTCTTTGAAGATTTTTAAAAATGTTCATGCTACAAATGATTCCTTATTAAAACAAAGTGCTTTTTAAAACAAAACAGAGATTTTAAAATGACACCACGTATGTGTTATTTTAATGTCACTTTGAATCGTAAACTCGATATTTTACAAAAATTACACTTATTATATATACACGCTAATTTTTCCATTTTTTCTCATTGTTCTATAGTCTCGAATAGACGGAAATTTATAAACTGCAGTGTCGGATCGCGAGTAGTTACAGGGTGAAAGCGAGGACCTTTGAAAACGCTTTCGCGATGATCGTTTCTTATTTTTTTCCCTTCTTCTCATCGATATCCCTCGTCGGACAGCAAATAGATATTAACTAGCGAGCTAATTATGATGGATCGAACGGCTCGGCGGTTATAGGCTCTTTTCGGCTTTTAAACGCGCTCGAACGGGTTGACCTAGTAACGGCATAAACCGTACGGTAGTGTCCCGGCTTGCAATTCTACGCGGGTCGATAGTTACTTCTCGACGGCTCCCCTCTCGTTAACTGCTTGAACTTGCCGGTGGTAATCACGATGATTGCTGGAAGGAAGATAGTCGTCTTTGAAACACGAAAAGACCATATCGGAGCGCGGATTGTTGTTTCCAAGTGTCCCTTTACTCCGGCGACCTTATGTAAGAAGTCGCCCCATTGTCTCTTGCCGGGATTCTTCCTCGCCCGAAACTCGGTGACGGAAACTTTGCGATTAATCTTTTAATAACGAAGTCGTTCCGGGATGAATCCGGGCCGAGTTACTTTCTGTGCTGCACTGTTCGTTCTTTCGTCTTTCAGATTTATTCAGAAATAATGTAATAATTAACGATAGGATAGATTGAAGGAGATTGGTAGGCGAAAATAAGAAACGATAAAAATATGAATATATTAGACATTTAGATAGCTTTATTAGCCGTTTTATTTAGATATAAAACTAATAATATACCGTGTATATAAAAGTATTTAATTACGACATATATTAGTTATTTCAGGAAATTTAATTACGATTTGCGAGTAGTTACTGTCAACTCTTTGCATATTATTTTTATCGCGACGTGATATAATATATTAAAAGGAATGAGATAGTTAAAAAGCAATGATATGAAAAATGCTTCGTCATTGCATTTATTGCACGTTCGATGTGCAAAAAATTCACGGGAAAAATAGAATTTCTGTCCGTTATACTATGTATCTTATACAAAGCAACACATTTGTCCGCTGAATACTACGGATAAAAATGTAACGTGTACAAGACAGGCGATTCTTTCTCCGGTACGCGGAATGAACGACTGCGTCTCATCGCCGAGTAGATTTAACGAGAACGAAATATGTCCCGCGTGAAAACGCGGCGAGGCCTGGCCTACTAACGGCACAAATCCCTCACGATGGCGGCGAAGTCTGTGTGTGTCCGTGTCTCCTCCCCGCCATACCCGTTCATTACACTTATTCATGACATCTAGTCCAATCTGTTCCCGTTTCACTATCAACATTTTAAAATTGTCATTCCATTTTTCACTCGCGACTCTATCTCGTATAATCAATTTTCCACGATGAACTGCAGTGCTTGACGATCGGTCGATGATGTGCAGCAGATGTAAAATTGAATTTTCGTTCTTTTTTTTTGTTGGAGAAAATTTATAAGTTAAAAGTTAAATAAATTCAATTGCTGTCCTAATAAAAGAGAGAGAGAATCAAGTTGTCTATATAACGTCGAAATTAAATATACTGCACGTAAATGTATATCTTTGTTCAACAATAGCGTTTGGAAAGTGTCTAAAAAAAAGGAGTTTCTACGAGTGTAACTAAGCGATTTTCTTCTCTTATGAATTTATGTAAAGCTCTGCGAATAATGGGTTGCGGATTCCGATATTAAAACGTAAGATAATTTTATACGATTTTAATTCTGTTGATAATTCGGTGTCATTTTATTTGCAAGCGAAAAATATCCGTAAACGAAGTGATTTATCTCATCGACGTTGAAACAAATCTGTCATCTTTTTTTTTTATTATCTAAGAATTTTTCTTATCCCTTTTATTAATTCAAGAACCACTCGTGATATATTATTAAACGACAAAGACTTTTGCCGTTTTATTCGATATCGCTAAAGAACACTCGCGTCGCAATTTTCCCGACATAAAACAAATATCGAGAGATGGATAAAGAGAAATATTCGATCATTTATGGCTCGCAGCACGAGCGATTGTACGTTCTCGCTCGCAACTTCATCTCGCCGGTAGGTTTAGCGAGAACAAAATCCGCAGAGCGTGAAAACAGAACGCGAAGTTGTTGACCCACTAACGGCACAAATCCCCCGTCGGTGTCACGTGCCACAGTACGCATTTCGATTGTTCGGCGTTCCGTTTGATTTATCTTTCTTTTGGCCGCCACGATCGCATCGATCTTTTTAGCGGGTCCGAATTTCGCATTTACATCCGGCATTTAACGCGTAACCCGTTTCGATAAATCATCTGAGAGATCAGAGGTCTATCTGTCTTACATGAAGATCGTACTCGATGTTTTCATTAACCGAGGATCATGTACTGTGTTTGAGATGCACGATTATTATTGTAAGACACGGTTTTTCTTACTTTTTTACATCCCTGTTTCTCTGCCCTCTTATTATTATTTTTTTTTTATGGATTTTCTAAAAAATTCTTTTATTATATGTATTGTATAAAAGACTGTCCTCTCTTCAAATTCAAGAGAATATAATTTTTGCAAAACCATATATGAAATATAATAAGCAATTTGCAATATATATCTAATAAATATAAAATTATTCTATCTCTAATAATATTAAGTTATGATTTTAAAAAATTATAAAATCTCCTTTCTCTCGATACAAGCAATTAACACTTTCTGATAATAGAAAATTGTTTAGATACATATATTGACACATACAATATAAAAATTTTTTTAAAGCAGTACAGCTTTCGCGCGATGAATGAAACAGATTTTATCCCGACTTTTCTCTTTCTCCAATTGACACGGCGAAATTGATGAGAGGGTTTCAGTTTCTGGTGGAATGACTGACTAATCTGTATCAACGTCAAACGACCGCGTAAACGCTCTGCAATCGACTGTACGCATAATCAAAACGATTTATAACGTTCCGCTCGAGCGAAACGTCATTTATCACGGATCAATGAGAAATGTAGCGTCGACTATTGAAGCGAAACGATGATCGCGTTTCCATCGCTTCATCCGCGACTGTTTTGCATCACGACGAGATGGACGAGTCGCGTGCCGTTGTTATTCTGCAAACTCTATATGCTTTCGCAAGCATACGTTTGCTTGCAGATTGCGCTGTCGTAAATGAAAGAAAGATGCAACACCCGAGGTAGGAGAATTTAATGAACGCTCGCGAAAGAAGAAGAAAGAACGAGACATCGCGCTATTTCATTAAAAGCTTCAAAGGATCAGGGATCTCTCTCTCTCTCTCTCTCCCGAGATATTAAGAGAGAAGGATCTTAAAATCGATTTACGCGAGAGATTTCCGCGGAAAAGAAAGAAATGTCGCGCAATTGCGCTGGACGAAAGGAGGAAACGGCGAGAGCGATTAATTCGCGCCGCGAGCGACGTAATTTACGCGAGCATGTCATATCCGCGCCCGACTTTTGTCGCGCCGTTGTTTTTAGAGCGGATTTGGTACCGAGGCGACGAGAAGTCATTGGCCTACTAACGGCACAAAAATCCTCCGCTGATGTCAACGTTTCTTCGACGCGACAGGAGTTTAATCCCGCGTTCGTACGTGTATTATAGATACAATATATATCTACTTTTATTATGACTATATATACCTATTTATTACACCGTCCGCGCGCGATTAATGAAAAGTGTGAAAGCAAGCGGTAATGATGATTTTCGCGAGCGAGAGGAAAGCTTGTCCTACACTTGTCCAAACTACGACTTACACGAGTCGTCGACTTCGATTCGATTGTAATGCGACGACGAAGTCGGTATACACAGATTAATTAGGAGATGCGACTACTTGGAGCCTTGGAATTATATGTATAGGGTCTAGATTCTCCACTCAACTTTGATCGTATTAATTCAACCTCAACACTCTCTTCTGCTTCGCTCTAATCGACAATCCACTATATATCGAAGTACACATTCGGCATTAATTAATATTTGTACGCGCTTATGGGAATACAAATTGCGAGAAGCTTCGATGGGAAAACATTTGTTTGTAAAAAAGAGAGAGGGCCAAAATTAATGTTACACGTTAAGCTCCCGAAGTCTGAAGAACGGCGAGCGTTCTGCATTATTGGCACAATGGTTGCGACGGGAAAGATCGATGCAAACGGGAAATTGAATTTGGTAAATCCGACGGAGTTGTAGAGCGGTGTATCTGCGCGACGAATGAACAAACATAATTAATTTCTTGAGTGTCTTCATCCTGACACTGCGCACAACTGCATAACAAAGTTTAATTGTGTTGCTCGACAGTGAGACTCGCAGAGAATAAAGCTATAATCATACGGACAGCGCAGCTAAACTGCACCGAAGTCGTGAATAATGGCAATGCATTTTGGAACCCTTCCTCCGTATAAAAGCAGCCGTGCATCTCCCTTCGTGCCAAAGCTCAGATAGCTGACTTCTAAAGTTCGTCCGAGAGAAAAGGCCACCGCGGTATTTTGCGTCATATAAAAGTTATTTTCAAACACAATATGAGCCGTCGTTTATTGAATTTTATTCAAATTGAATGAAATTAAAATTAAACGAAAAAAGAAACGCATAAAGCTCTGCTTATCTATTTGCTTAACTCGTGAGAAGATCCTTCTTAATCACTTACAACTCAAGAAGATTTTTTCTTTTATTATTATACATATAAAATAGACAACGCACTTTCGCATCTTTTCCTCTGGTCTAGATTATTTTCATGAAGAGCTGAACAAGTCCTAAAATGAGATCATAATCGCGCGTAACAGTATTTACCGATTAATCTTCCAGTTTTTGAAACGTGAAGAAAGGATAGTTTAAAGAGGAACTTGTAAGAAACTTTGACATTAGAAGATTAAGATACTAGAAAATCGCGAAAGTTTAATCGTACAGTGTTCGATGAACGACAATCCGCGCGAGATCCTGTACGACATCCTAAAAAAGAAGAAGAAAAAAAGTTTCTTGTTATCTTAGTCGATGACATTGCCTCCGATCATTTCTCGCACGACGATATCTCGCGGCGACGAGTTTCGGCGCTTCCTGGTTTCGGTGTCGGACCCTCTCGTTCGTCAATTCGTCGAATATTTTGGCAGATATGACTGACGCCATTGCCATCCGCGCGACGAGGTGAACGGACGGCTTTCGTCTGTCGGTTCCGCTCGTGTCGACATCACCAATCTTGTTTTTCCTTCACGTCCCACGCAGCGGCGAGGAGGAACCATATAATTGTCGACGGGCCTTTTAATTCCTACGCACGCTCTGCGATGATTATTAATAGGATCTCGAATAATAATTGCAGGCTTTCGATCGCCCGAAAGTTTAATCGAAATTTCTACACAGTTTTTAAACGACGTTAGATATTTTTTACTGCTTACTGCGGTAACATGTCAGACGATCGAAAAGAGATTATTGCAATAATATAGCAATGGCTGGGTATATATTCTTAATCTCTATAGATATTATAATTAATAAAATAGTTACGTATCCTCGGAAATATAGTGGATTGAAAATCAACATAGATGAGAATGAATATAAAGTTTATCTTTACTCAAATTAGATATTTAATAAAATAAAACATCACAGAAAAGGTAGTCTGAATAAAAATAATTTTTTATAAATAATTTTGGTAAGAATTTAAGATTATTTATAATTGTTATAAAAGGTAAAACAAAATGTTAGTTTGTTACCGAACCTTTGCTTTGAGAAAAGTAACAAGAAGATGCTTAATCTAGTTGACGATATTGTGAGGTCAAAGGCTAAGATACTTAGATAAGAAAAATTCATCAAAAAAACGAATATTAATGTTGTCGACCTGACGATATGACATAATACAATATTGCTAATAGAGATATATTTATCGTGCAATCTTTTAAATTATTATTGGTTGTTTAATTTTTAAATTCATTAATTAGTTCTATTATTTTACTGCTTTAACATATAGTGCGTATTTCTATAACTTGCACATATATAAGTTATATATAGATAATAAAAAATTATATTAATCAATCAACAAGTATTAGTGAAAATTAATATCGAGAAACCAGATTGAACAGATTCGGCGAAAACCTTGAGACGACAAAAGTCGAAGCTGATCTTATCGAGAGCGCCACGAATGAATTATCGTGTAATAAAAGTAAAGGATGTTCGAGCGCGCGATAATAATTAACGACTCGGAGTTCGGAGTGAAAAATTGATCCCTTCAACGAGTATTTTATTGACCTGCGTATACTTCGTGGGAAATCGTATGTCTCACTAACGATATAATAGTTTACAATCAATTACGAGCGGCTGTCGCTTTTGGATAAATGTATATGATTTCCATTTGATTTATTAACATAAAATTATTTAGTATACACACATCTAATTATGATACGATTTAAAAAAATGTATATTTGCAACATTCTTATTTTTTTAAGTTGATTATTCTTATTCTGAATATTTAAAAAATTTTATTTTATCTAAAGTTGATGTTGCTTTACTATTAAAATATTGCTATAATTTATTTTATATTATTTTATTAATTAAATCAAATTTAGCGGTTACTTATGATCGATGTGTAAAATGAGAAAATTTTATAATACAATGCAGATCTCTTTGACGATGAATTTATTATATTATATTCTTATAGAATATATATAAAAAATTAAATTTCTTCATGCAAAGAAAATGTTGCAATAATTTTCAATTTATTTTGTGATTTAAATAGAAATTTTTGATAAAATTACAATTATAAAACACGTTTATATACATTATTATAATTGTGTATTAAAATAAGAGAGATTCATCATATTTTATATACGTATGCATATTAATATCATATGTATTCACTTACTCATATACACACGTCACATGTATTATTTATAAGGGAGAAGGCTCTTAATAACTTTTCGCGTTGCAACGGTCGTTAACAATTTTCCGAACAAAATTTACACGAGCGTCGCTTAAAGTTTCGCTGCGCGCAACTTACGGAACTTTCCAAGCTAGTTTCTTCGATGTCTCTTCTTGAATGTCTTCGTAACACACGCAAACACACACACATACACAAGATTCTTTCGCATTTCAAGCCTTCAATTATCGAGCGCAGCTTTAGCGACGTTATCAGCGTCGCGAGCTTTTCCTTTAATCCATCGGAATCTGCCGGATGGTTCTACCGGTGGATTTTTTTTTACGCTCGCTTATAAGGAATAAAAGGCTAAGAATTAAATCTACTTTATTTACTTCGCGATATCGTTCGATCGCCGAAGGCGAGAAGTCATCGCAAAGTTTTTGCGCCTCGCGGCAATCATTCGAACGTATCGATCTAATTTGCTCGATTCACAATCTCGTATTCTGATAGCAAAGTGTTTAAATATATAATGTGATTGTATATAAATAATTTTATAAATAACATTCTATATGAAAATAATTTTACAATGAAAATTGAAAATAAATTCTACATTTTCCTACAATTTATCTTTGTTGTTTTATCGCGGTTTTAATAATGTAATTTTTGCAATAATCTTATCCTTAATACTTCAAAGACATTATACGCGTTTTTCGCGATAATGTTGCATAATCGATTAAGGATCGAACTATCGAATGTTTGCATATCGTTGATCAGGAGTTGACGAAGGAGATGTATAGTGGTAAATCCTTCTCGTTCTTTAAGAAGATTTACATAACAATTAGTCATCATATAGGTATATACATATTTCGTTTTCTTCCATTAGTAGTTTTCCATTCTTTCAACCTTGCCAATGCACAATTTTAGGTCATCTTAAGACACAAGTATCAGCAATGCTGGATCACTAATCACGATCAGATATAACTGGATCGAGATCTAGAAATGTAATCGCTAATTGGGAGAGCTCTATATAATTAATTCTGTAATAAATCTTAAAGAGGCGAAAATGTTTCCCGTACGTTCTATATAATTTTTTTTTATCATACATGCGATTTAAATAATATTGACATACTTGCTAGATCATGGTAGTAATATATAAGTAATAAGATTTAAATATCATTTTAAATTATATCATGTAAAAAAATTTTGAAGTAAGAGAGAGTTAAGCAAGGTTATCGGTGCAATAAAATTTCTAAAATGATATCTTTCTCCGCACGATAACTTTTTATCGCTTAATCCTTGTATTTTGTGGACTATCGGTTTCTTATCTTTTCTCACGTGTATAGAATAATTGTGCTTTCGAGATAGCGCGTTGCTGTTCTCGCGTATATCGTAGGCATTCGTCCGAATCCGAATTGCGACAGGTCTGTGTCTCTCTATCGCAAACTCGTTACTCGATTTGCGTTACCGCAAACGCGATCTGGGCTATCGACCCTTCGCGACGCATCGCCAGTAGTAATCCATTCCATCAGCCTTATCGGGGGGTGAGAGACCCCCTCGTGTCCCCCGTATCGGATGACAGCGGTTAAGGGCCGGGAATATTCGCGAATTATCGATCGCGTGCCGAGGTCGCGCGCGCGCCACCTCGTCATCGTCATCATCGGTCCCGTGAATTTCCGGTCCGATCCACCGGGAATCCATCGTTTCTCTAAGTTTCGGGGAACGCGAATCATCGCGCGCCATCGAATGCGTCAGGAGAGAGAAAGACATGGAGGCGATCCCCTCCCGATATTTTCTATTCCGAGTCCAACGACACCGTCAGCCAGCACCTACGTGCTTCTGGCGGGTCCTTGACTTCTTCTAAGCTACGGTAAGTCGCCAGTCGAGACTTTTGCCACGCCGATACACCGAGGATAAAACAAGTAGTAGTAGTAATAGTGTTGGGCAGCCGATCTCGAAGCGACTTTGTCGGGGCAATACACTCCATCTCGGATTGTTCGCGGCGTTTTCATTCTCTTATTTACATCCTTACTCCTCGCTGGAGACCTTCAGAGTCTGACCGATGTGACACGTGACTCGTATTTCCGATACGACTGACACTTGGTATATATTTAACAAAAATATGACTAAGATGTTATAATTTTTTCGTTGGATTGTGATTACATGTTGCTTGATCGTTCAATAATCATTTTGCAATTTGAATGACTGTATTTTATATTGATTTTATCATATGGAAATGCAGGCGGATTAAAAATGGCAGATTGCTCAGACTCTGCTCGATCTCTGAGCACATTTCTGTATTTCGTTTTCTATACAACTGATATTCTCCTTCGCATAATCTAGTTTGACTCGATTTATTACGCGCGACGATACACTAAACGTCGATTTTGTTAACAGGCTATACTATTAGCTGCACTACATCACGATGACTCGCGAATTTATGATTATTTTATGCTACCACGAGCAAAATGTAGCTTGCGATGATCTCATTTAGTCGTTAATGACCTGGATAATATTGAACGGTGGTAGATAAATCTGGATACGCTCTGAACGTCTGTAATTGACGCGTGAATCAGAATCGTTTATTAGAGCATTATTGAAATTATTACCCCATCAATATACATACATGTACGCACATGTACACAAGAAAAAAATATTTAAAGAGATATTTAAAAAATTGTATATTGTTTCTCGTAATCAAAAGAGTACACAATTTTCTACACACGTAAAACATCTTGAAACCTACAAGAAATACAGTTGCGCGCAGAGATTTATACGACAAATATTTATTCCAGTATATCAAAGGTAGAAAAATTTCAAACTATAAAACGAAACAAAGTCAAACGCACACAATCGCGCACCGATGACGATAAGAGGACCCATGGCAAACGGTTCAATCTCCGGGATCAATTTTCGAGAAACTCCGCGATCCACAGAACGGCGGACCGAGAAACGCGAGAGTATACGTCGATACGATATCTGGACGGGCATATCTCCCGAACCAGTCCCGGCGACCTTAATACGCATGGACGATGTCCTCGCGGTATCCTTGAATTGTTCCGATACACAGCCGCGAGAGAGGAATATCTCTGTTATACGGGGCGTATCCGCAGAGACTCGTCTTTCTCTCTCCGTCCTCGACGTCTCGAAAAGTTGGGCCGCAAGACAGAGCAAAGTCGGTCGCGCGTGACATCCTTGGCCCGACTTTATCTTCGACTTTGACCCGCTCGCCGCACGCTCTCGCACTTCGCGAAATTACGTACACACCATATTAATTGGCTTAATCTCGAATAAGCGCTACCGGGGTAAATTAGTAACCTGGCGTGTGTACCGCCGTTTCTGCGAATTTCGTTTATTCCGCGGTGGCTGCCTGCAACTCGGAGTACTTAGCGAGTCGAAGGTCGAATTGAATTAAGTATAACAGGGTGATTGCGCTAATGAATTTAGCGAAGAACTTTCAGAGAGAGAGAGAGACGGACAAAGTAATCTCTAACTTACATTATCAAAATAAGAAAACTTTATACTGATAGAACTCGAACAAAAAAAAAAGATTTAATTGACAATACAAAAATCGAGAACATGGACCCTCGATAAGCAATTTAAACATTTGAAAGCTTGATGGATCAGTATGAGAGATCAAAATGATTTTTTTATATTATAAATTTTTATTTTATTTTGAATTTATATTTTTTATATTATATATTGAAGATATTATTAAATGTAATTATTTAATTGACCGAATCTGAAATTATCGTTACAAATGATTTTTGTTAGCTTCCGTATTTACCGAGATAACTATTTGTTACATGAAGTCGAGAGGATTATTACGCGTTCATCATAAATGCATTGCGCCTCTTCGAAATATCTGTGAGTGCTGCGAGAGCGATAATTCCTTTCATTCCGCGTGGCGATTTATCCGCAATGATTGCCGTAGTACCTTATTAAATGGTTAATGAATTCGATGGCAGCGATTCGGCTTGCTTGCGTATCAGTGTGTGCAAGCGGTATCGATTGTTGCATGACGTTATTCACAGAGACCGGCATTCGTCTTCAACTTTGGCTTTTTAATGTTCCGATATTTGATTCATGGCTTGTTTACATGTGCCGAGTAATTACGTTTTTTTTACGAAGCCAATTAAATCGAATTGTCGTGAAGTGTTAATGAATAAACTAAACTATGTGGTTGCGCCGTTTTTTTTTTAAATAATAATTCTATTGAATTATTATACGATCTGTAGCAGTCGAATGTTTCACAGCCGATTCATCTTTAAAAGATTTAGAAAATATATTTGTTATTATTATTATTTTTATATCATTTAATTAACGTTTGCTATATTACTATTTATATTTGTACGAAATTATTTGTAAATAATAATGAGTAAGTAGTATCGCAATACTGCTTTTCGTAGAACTCTCCTGAAATGTCGTCTGTACGCCTGTAGCTTTAGATCCGCCACTGGTTACAATCCGTTAACAACTTGGACAAGTTTAACAGCGCGAGTAAGTATAACCGCGTGACATCATCAGAGCCTTTATCTTCGACTGCACGCAAGTCTCCGGTAAGGAGATTCGAGAAAGTCGTTTGTTGTTTTGCTCGGTTTGTGCATTTGCGAAACTTTGGTTTTCTGTTTACGTATCCGCGGAAGCTGCGGTGTTCAATGATGTCTGACTGATACAATTGTGCAAGTTGAAAAGTTGAATGTGAATGTTATCAGCGATCAGTGTTGCAAGTGACGTGTAAAGTATAACTATTATTACTTTTAATTTTGTAGCACAATTGTTGGACTACAATTATTTCTGAGATATTTTAAAAGTTCTCGCACACGCGGTCCCTTTAATCCAATTATTAATATAAGTACATCTTATTGTTATATTGAAATAAACATGGAGAAATATGTACGTTGTTACAGTAATCAGAAGGACCACGCTAGATAGACAGAAACTCGATTTTTATCTTCTTCAATCGATTTCTTTATAGATTTATATCACAAGTCGGAAAATTGAATGTGATAGATGCATAGAATAAGAAATTATTGATCAGCAAAAAAATTGTTAATAATAATCGAACTTCTTATCAATCAATGAAAAAATTAAAAAGAAGACTGAATTGATTATAAGTAACTCGGAAGCAATCTTTTATCAAAAACAAATCTTTTGCATATCTCAATTACGCAGTTATTAGTAATATATGTCGTCGATATTTACTGATTTTAAATTAAATGCCACTAGCAGAAAATTGTGTTAAAAAAAAATATATATATATATATAGGTATATATATTACATACACTTTGTCCATCGTGAGACCCCATCCGTTCGGCTCGGCTCCAATCAGATCGTCGCGAATCCGCTCGGATGCTGCGCCCATCTCATCTCGGCGCGTGTGTGCGTACGAGCCGAGGTGCGTTTAACCTACATAAAGTCGTGATTGGGCGAAGTAAATGGCGAACGATCTTTCAGATAATCGATGATACGCAACGCGAGTATCGTCGGTTCCTCTCACAGAGAAAGCCGGTTTCGTTCGTCCGCTCATTGAAAAAAAGAAAAAATAAAAGAAGAGACGCGATTTACTCGCGCGCGATCCGTGTTTGTGCACGTTCCGTGCCGCTTCGAAAGTTTAATTATTTTTTTCATTAAAATAGGCGATCCGCAAAATCGCGACGCAGAACGAATGTTGAAGAAACGCGAAAGCGAGAGATAAACTCGAACGAACGAGAGGATTAGAGGGACTTAACGTGACTTTATTCGCGTTCTCCCACGATTATTAACTATTGAAGTATAACGCTTTGACATTATCCTATCAACGCTGAGATTTACGCTTACGCCTCTTCTACAATGCCTTTAGCATATTTAAAATTGTAAAAATTATATCGCATAAGAAATCGTATTGATTGGTAACATACAATATAGAGATCGAGTGAAATGTAAAGATTTTGTGAAACATGAGATTCTCTCATATAAGGTATCTTGGAAAATCTATTTTAAATCAATTTATTGTCTTACATAAATGAAATGATAATATTTATATAAAAATATACACAAGTTACATACATGATATATATAGACCTTTTATTATAGACTGATAAAAAAAATGCTTTATATAACAGGGATGAAACGTGATTGTACAATAGTAGTTTGAAAGGCGATATTGAAAATTAGGAGTGAGAGACGATCAGTTAGGAAAGTGCACACCTTGCTCTTTTGTTCACAGGGTATTATCAGCCGGCTGGTCCACTGATACAGCACCCACCGCCACCACCACCGACCTTACCACCCGTTAAAGGTCCACCTCCGGAACCGACGCCGACGCCTCCACAAAATTCCGAGGGTTCGGATGATCTGGTCGCCACATCCACGACTTCTGGAGGCACAAGCAGTACGGGTATGTTACTAATAATTAATACGATAGTACACAATAATAATTAAAAACATTAAGATTAGGAAAACCTCTCTTTTTTTATTATTATCAATTTTTAACTTTTTATAGAAAGAAATTTTATATACGTATAAATTGAAATCTTTTTTTTTTTTAAATTCACATACAAATATTTTCGCATTAACATGACATTATTTTTTTTTTTTTTTCATCACTAAAAGCTTTTTCTTTTAATTAGAAAATGCTTTTAGTTACTATTTTTTGTTTTTATTTTAGTTAAGGTTAATTTTTAATCTTTTAATTTATAACTTATGGTAATATATGTATAAGAAAGTTGAGGTGTATTTTGTGTTAAGATGAGATAACTCTTTTCATTTAGGATTTATTTCTTGCAAAAATCTGTCTTTTATGTGAGAGAATATTAATCGCGTCTCAAAGTAAATTTTTGCCATGAATGCCGTGAATTATTCGAGCCACATTGCATAACTCGCGTATATCTTAAGATAATTTCCACATTTCACATATCAGGTAGATTTCGCTAATTCGGTTTATCAGAGACAGATTTGCCGCTCAGGCAAATGTGCCTCGCTGGGAGAATGTGTCAGATCTCACATTGGCATTAACGATTTTATCGTTACGTAACGTTCAACATAGCGTGATTATCTATGTTGGGAAATGCATTAACGAGTACGCGCGCAGATGAGCATATTAAGCTTGCAACGCATAAAAGTGGTGCGTGATGGAAAACGTGCAGCTTAACCATTCCGTTCCTTCTTTTTTTCCCCCTCACGTTTTAATTTCTTTTTTTTTAAATTCATGTTTCACGTTACGTCAACAATTTTTAGTTTCTCCATTTTTACGTAAACTTTTTACTCGAGTCACATTGCTGAAATTTACGAAAATTCTCCCGACAGCGAATGGGATTACACTTGATTTGAAAGATATTTTTTTTTTTACATTTCGGCAAAGAATCGCAAATGTGCTGTAAGAGCTGCACGCTACATTGAGATGCAAAAAGCGATGCGCATTAGCCATTTTTAAATCGGACAAAAACGACGCGGTCGGTTCAAGATTAAACCGACGGGAGCATATTTTTCTGAATTTTTTATGCGCGTAAATAGTATGTTGTGCTACGATATTATAGACATTAGCTTATAATAAGAGCTTTAAAATTATGGAGCGCATTGAAGTGAGCGCGGGGCTAATAGCGCGAGCACTCACGAATTAATTGGATGGAGATATCAGTGTCTTCGATAATATAGCGCTTGCTACCTTTGAGATAGTAGCCGCTACATCGAGATCAGAAACATATAGCACTTTCGTAGATAAAGATTGTCTTCACGTTAATGTTATTGATAGCCGGTACTCTGTCCATTGCAAATATCGAAGCATCGAATAATTATCGTTCATTAAAGGAAGCTATTTTTATAGATTTCTCGAGACCATTAAATATAATTTATTAAACCAACTCTAGCCACACGTATTCTATTAAGAAGGATTCTATTAGAAATCAATGCGGTTACCCGCTTGAGCTTATCATTTTTTAACATTACTTCCATTCGAAGATTTAAACTTTCTGCGATATTTAGGTTCCATTCAGACGACCTATAATTCGAGACGGAATTATATTTATTAATACAAAGAATATTTAAAAAGAGATGAAATACGCGCGTACATTAGAATATATATGCGACACATAAAATTATACACAGAATTCTGTTTCAAATCTTATCTTGAATTATATAGATCGTCTAGAGCGAGCTTCATCAAACGTTAATTAGACGGAGAGGATATTCTCTCTTGACGGATAATAATGCGTAATCGTTCCTTAATAGACCCGTAAAGTGATGCGCGTAATTATCGAACGAATAGCCGAAGTTTACTCGCCGCGGACGACTATCGGATTGTATACGGAACACACGCAAGAATGAATGAACGATCGTTTGTTACAGGTGGCGGCTTTTATAGGACGTATTGCCCGCAATACTACGGCACGCCGCCGCAATATCCGGATCTCTGTTATCCGCCGACGTATTCTCATCCTCACGCTCATCCGCCGCCTTACTACAAATACCCGCCCACCTATAGAAGGTAAGAGATTTATTCGCGTTCGACGCCTCGCATGATGACACGGATCAGAAGAGATGCTAAGAGAGGTGGAGGAGCCCGCGCGCTCCGTTTCGTAACATTGTCTAGAATTTGTTTGCCACTATAAACGACGCTACAATTTTGATAATTTCAGCTATTACATTACGCAATCGTTATTAACGTTTATTGTTACGTCATGATATAAAAAGTGCATCCTATATCCTGTTATTTTAACGTTATCGGATGCGATTACGCTACGCTTTCTTTCTCCGCTGATAATTTGTTTCTAGGAATCGATTCCGATAAATGTTCATAAATTATATATCAAATTGATTATACAAAGTTATACATCAAGATTGATTATCAAATAGTATTAGGATATCAAGTATAATAAATGAAGCAGGATCGTGTATCTCGCGTTAAACATCATTGTTTCATGACGTGAAAGTTGTTTCGCCCACGTTTATGATTAATCGCTCGTGTTCCATTATTAATTTTGACGAAAGAGATAATTGGCGTTATTAAAAAGCGAGGATACATCTTACAAAATTTTTATTTCTCAGTACATTTATTTTGAAAAATTATTACAAAGTAAAATGAGCATACACACACGTTAATACATATATGATAACACACTGCATATTAATCGTCTTACTGTAAATGTGTATTAGGAATGTGCAATTTGCTAATTGCAATCTCGGTGTTGTTATCTTTTTCGATGTCGTCATAATGTTCAGTAATCTCGATAACAAACGGCTCCGTGACAAAGCGTATCCTGTCACATTGCGATGCATTTAGGTCACAGATGGTGTTAACTTTCTGTATAACCATCGCGTTATCTTGTTTTCGATGAAGAAGTGAAAGTTGCAACTAGAGCGTGGCGAACTTTGATTTTTGTCGCGGTATTTGAAGTGACCGATACGCACTGATTTTTCAATTATTTAATAATGCAATAAAACATTTTTAAAAAATATTTTTATGATTAAATCATAAATTAAAGATATGTTAGATTTCATAAATTGAGATTATCAAAGTACATTATTTTAATTTCGATAGTCTCTTTGTTAAACAAAAAAATATATATATTCGGTCTTTTCCAATTTTTATAAATATTCATACTTCTATTATTAATTAATGTTAAAAGCAAAAAACTTTCTTAAATTAATGAAAGAATTTGTCGGTCAAAGGAGTTATGCGGGGGGGGGGGGCAACTTAAATTCTTTTGACAAATTTAATAAATTTAGATTCTCGCTACGGTTCGAGTCAAGTTACACGGTTTCTGGTAAGAACGGTTCTACTTGTGTGCCTTTTCTGGGGACTCTTCCCTTGTCCTCTTGTACACACAATAAGAACGGTGGCCGATAAGAGCGACCGGATGTCCGATGCGCAAGGGGGAGGAGACATTCGTATATATTCGTCCTTCGATTGTCGGCGCACATTCCGTAAAGAGGGTATCTTTTCAGGCAATACTATGGCTATCAAGAGTCCGGCGGGGGAGGCGGACTGCCGCCGAGCAGCGGGGCCGCCGGGGGTGGCCCTGGAGTCGTTGATTATCAACCACCTCCGCCACCGCCCGGCGAATATCCGCTGCCACACTATTACGGGGGCTACCCTCCACCCCCTCATCCGCCACCGCCACCTCCGAATCCGGCATATCTGCATTCTCAGGGAAGACCTTTCGTAGACCGTAAGTATCGTTTGTCGCGTATGATCTCTCGCACTGCGAGGAAATTTCAGATTCTCACTTTTCTCTCGCTTCCTCTCTCGTTATTTCATCTGGATTTTTCTGCAATCTTTATTTAATGCATCTTTTATTTAATAAGGAAAAACTGCTGACAAATCTCTGATATGTATTAACGAACTGACTTTTTTTAAAATGTAATTTAAAAGAAAATGAGCAAGCAATGAAATTTTTATCTAGAAGAATATTTTTTATTTATCAATTTGTTATAAATAAGATTATCATTATAAAATTGTGAAACTCCTGATAATAGACTGGCAGTGCATTTAATCACCTATATAATACCTAATGGCTAGATAATTAAATCGTATTTAATAAGGAATTTCTGGAACTTTCCAATATTTTTTTTTTTTTTTCTAGAAATTCAGGGGTTCTCATTACATATTCAATTTAAATTAATTCTTAGTGTTTTTCTTCAATATGTATTTTTATCTGTTTTTTCAACGCGCATTCTTTAAAATAATTGATTGTCATTTAACAAACGTTCTTTTCATTCCCTGCATTAATGCTTTATCCGTCCTATTTACAATAT
Organism: Prenolepis imparis; assembly: GCF_030444845.1. Taxonomy (NCBI): domain Eukaryota; kingdom Metazoa; phylum Arthropoda; class Insecta; order Hymenoptera; family Formicidae; genus Prenolepis; species Prenolepis imparis. Next base: position 12,736,624 of record NW_028141168.1, on the reverse strand, counting down.
ATTTAGAGATTTGAAGAAGTTTATAAATTGTTAAAGTTTTCCCGCATGTATTATATATAGCTCTTGATGCATCGTAATCTTTTTAGAATCGCATTTTTTAGTGTAAACGCGAGATCACAGTTGACATCTTTCGGCCGGTACTCGTTTTTTCGTAAGCGAAATTGTACACATAGAAATGAGTTTAGTTTCTTTGCCTGAAAACCTAGGCAAATACATTCCAAAAAAAAGCATTAAGAAATAGTTTCAAATTTTAACTGTAACCGTTAGAGGGCCAAGAAAGGACGGAGAGGAACAATAGGGAGATATACTTCTTAGTCAGTGTCCACGCAGCTATCCGAGAGAATGGCTGCTTTCACGCGTTCCCGCGGTTTCCCGTATGATCGAGAAAGTTCTGTTTTTTTCTTTAAATAAATTATAAAGTCAGTGAAAAAAAGAAGTAGATCCGAAAGATCGAAGCGATTTTGATCGTCGTGCTTTTTGTCCCGCCGAGGAACAAATTAATTAACATTCGCAAGTACGCCTAATTATATAGTCGATTTTCTATCTTTATTTCATTCCGCGTAAATGTTATCCCGATCGTTTATATAAGCAACTCTTGTGTTTAGTAATAGTTTATTTAATAAAACATTTTTTAAAAATATCGTGGAATGTGTTTTTGTGCACTGAAACGATTCAATACAAAATATAATCTTTATTAATATCTGATGTAATATTCACAAGTCAAGCATTATTTTTTTAGCAATGTTTACAGCAATTATTATTTAAAATTGTTATTATTAAAAGCGAAGAATGGAAACATCAGAATAAATGTATGAAGACCATTATAAATAAAAATAATTAAAAACAAATTATCGTAACCGTATAAAGCCGTATAAGCAAATCAATTAATCACATTACATCAACTATCAAATTTGTTACTACGTTATTACGTTGAGAATGCTTGGCTATGATTGGTTTTTATTTATTTTACACTTACGACTAAAACTTTTTTACATGTCATGATCTTAAGCGAAGACATCTTCTTCTTCGAAGATGGCATTAGATGGCCTTTAGATGAAAAAATGATAAGAATTTATATAAATTTCGCGTTTACTTTTTTATTCGACTAATTGTCCCGGACCCGCCACGTATTTTCTCGAGTTGGAAGTGATACCGCGTATTCACTCGACTCCTTTATCCCGCAGCTTTTCAGGGTTGTCCATGCCCGATGCAATCGTGTCCAAAAAACGTGGATACTGGGGCCCTTATTGGTAATGGTAAGGGAGCGCCAGTGGTATCGGGGCCCGGTCTGTCATTGCCACCCAGTGCTTTGGTAGGTCCGCCCTCGCCGGCGAGGGGGCTAGCTGGGCTAGCTCCCCCTCACGGTGCCAATGCCTGGGATGCGGATCGGGTTCAAATCAACACTCATCGCAACCTAAATCAGAACCAACCCCCCTCGGTCCCGCCGTCCCACAATCTGGTCGGTGGGCATAGTCGTCTTCAGAATCAAGACTGTAGGAGTAAGGTACGTTGTGGTACTTTTGCACTTATCATTTCATCATGATCAGTCATCTCTCTCTTGATTTTCGATCGATTCCGAGGCAAGATGTATAAATGAAAAAAATATCGTTGATCGTTAATACATAGATGTGTCGGAAATTATATTTGTGACGATATTTTTCATGTGAAATGTGCACAGAACAAACGTCTTTGCAAGAAATTTCAATTTTTGATAAATGACTTGATAACTGACTTGATAGCTGCAAATTGAAAACCTTTTAAAATTTATTTGAAATCGAGCAACAAGTTTTATTGTCTTTCGTGCTTTTGAATTTTTTATAATTTTATAACATTTTTAGAATTTTTTATAAGAAAATTTTATAATCTATTTTATTAAATAATTCTTTAATTGATACAATTTTAGCGAAAGAAAATCATCTTGGAAAAGATCGAAAATAGCGTGATGGGTTTTGAAGTTTTACACTTTATATAAAACATGAGCCACTCGGAATAAATATATCAAATAAATTAATAAGAAAGAAAATTCTTAGTTTTCATGTCGCAATATCGTGATAATAATAATTAATATTAATGTTAATAATATGTTGTTATATTAATAACGGTTAAACATTTAATAAAGTTACACAAGAAATCAAAGTAATTTTCGCGAGTTTTTCTCGAGAGTTCACGAATTTATTACATATGCGATAATGGCAAAGTTATGTGGAAATCGGCAAATTTACTCTTTGCCATCCCCATAGGATGAGAAAAATTGTACAGAAGATACGCTGAGGAAATGCAATTGTCAGAACGCGTGCACGTCTACCTGCGAAGTCAAGATGGAGACGCTGTCGCCCACCGAGAAGCTGACGGCGAGCTGTCCTAGCAGCAAGTACCACAATTTTAAGCTGGAGAACAACAATGTAAAATGCGAATCCTGCAGCATGGAGATCGCCGATGGGTTACCATGCGTCGCCAATTGCAATGTCGTCAAATGCGAGTCGGATTGCAAGTGCGACATCATGAAGTGCGAGCAGTGCATGAAGGAGGGTCAGATAGCGATGGAGATGGACAAGGACTCGGGCATCGTGTTAGACGATAAGCTCGACGGCGATCCTAATGTGAAGGAGGAACTGGACGTGGTGGTGATTGACGGCGACGAGAGTTGGAAGAAGCCCGATTACGAATCGACCGTGCAAGAGACCGTCGACGATAAGGACGAAGAAGAGGAAGAAGAAGAGGAGGAAATCACGCAGGGACCGGTCGTGGCCGCGATCGAGGCCGAGGCTGAGCAGCTCAAGTGCCAAAAGGTGACGAAGAGGAAGCTCTCGCTGGACAGCTTATCGGACAGCAGGAAAAAGAGGAAACTGAGCAAGAGAGCCCTGTCGGTCGGCTCGTCTCAGGACTCGAGCAACGAGCGATCATCGAATGTCATAGTGCCGATCGAGCCGTTGTCGAATAAAACCGACAGCGTCAAAGCAGAGACGAACGTTCCGAAGAAGAAGCAGGCGAAAAAAGACGCAGGACCTCGTGGTCAAAAGCGCAAGGCGGAGGCGCCAAGCGCGAACGAGAGCACGACGAAGAAGGCAAAGAGCGGGAAACAGAGCGCGGGTAATAGCGTCATGAATTGTTTGAAGCGGACTGCCAGTGATATCTCGATAATGGAAACTATCGACGACGTGATACAACAGAGTCTGCAGATGACGCAGAAAAAGGATCGGAAAAATAAGAACTGCGAACGCGCGGAGAAGAAGAAGAAAAACGTCAAAGAGGAATCATTATTGACGGTAAAGAGACTCGTGAAGAAGATCGATCAGGTGAAAGAGCAGATTATCGAGAAGGTGACGAAGGCGGTCTCGAAGAGCAGTAATCAATCCAAAAGTAAGGCGGACGCAAAACCAAAGTCCAAGGCTTCGCAGGACGCTAAGGTTAAGGGCAAGAGCAAGACTAAAATCTTCGCGGAAACAAAAATCCAGGACACGAAATCCAGGGTGACGCAAGATTCGAAAGCGAGAGATGGCTCGAAGAAGCGCGACACCGCGTCTAAGACCAAAGCGAGCGACGTCAACGAAGATCCGAAGAAGCCTGCGATAATTAAGAAGAAACGGAAGAGCACAGCGAAAAAGACAGCGAACGCCAAAAAGTCGGGTTGCAAGCCGGAGAATTCTTTGATCGGAAACGAGAACCTGATGTTAACGAGAAAAACGTTCCTGAAACCGAAGTGGAACAACGGATGGAGCTGGGAGGGGGAGCCCTTTGAAGCCAAAGTTTATTTAACGGTAAGTATAATTACATCTTGAAATATCCAGTCTGGACATTTTACTCGAACTTGATATCGTTTGAGGAAATAGATCCCGTACTCATCACATAACAATAAAAAGATTAAGAAAAGAGATTAAGAAATAAAACTTTATTAATGAGATTACGTACGATTTTCGATTATGTTATCTTTATCGATATTAATTGGAAAAATCTGATTAAAATAGAATCTGTATACAAATTTCTTATAGTTACTTTTACGTATAGAAATAGCGTGAAAAATATAAATAATGATACATGTCATTACACGGCGATTAATTGCAATCACTATATGATTGGCCAGATTCTATAATAGATATCGGTTAGATAACAATTCGTTGATAGAGAAGTTCTGATCGATTTTGCAATGTATCATGTGTAGAACGAAGAAACGGCCATACGGCGATGTTACGCGAGTATGAGTCATGAGAGCGGCGACGTACTGCGACCTCGAGACTGTGTTCTGCTGAAGAGCGGTACGCGGAAGGGCGATTTGCCGTATGTAGCGAAGATCGCCGCGCTCTGGGAGAATCCGGACGACGGTAGATATCCTCGATCGCGATAAACGCTACCTCTATATCTCTCGATCCGCGGTTAATCATGTTTATTCTGCTTTCGTTAGGTGAGATGATGTTCTCGTTATTGTGGTACTACAGACCTGAGCACACAGAGCAGGGTCGAACGCCGCACGACAGCGAGGACGAGGTATTTGCTTCGCGTCATCGGGATGCAAACAGCGTCGCTTGCATAGAAGACAAATGTTACATCTTGACGTTCAACGAGTATTGTCGGTGAGTATCTCTACTGTGACGATGGAGTTAGTTATACGAATACGTTTGACTAATAAATTAGATTCACAAAGGCTTCTAATATTTATCTATTTATTTGTATATGCTATACGGGAAGGCTCCGTTACATGAAAGAGAGAAGAGAAAAGAAAGACCGATACAATAAAACAAGAATACAAAAAGAGAATACAAATAAAAATAGTAAAAATAAATTAAATTAAATTAATTAAAAATACAAATAAAAATTAAATATTCTTTATATTACGTTGCTCAAATCTCGTAACTTGTAAGCTATCCAAATTATTATATATGTATAAACTTTTATTGTTCGCTAAGTTCACAAAACGCTAAAATTGAAAGACTTCTTATGCCCCTAAACAACGACAGCATTGGTTTATCTACATCATTGCACATGATGATGCTTTTATGTGATAGGTATCGTAAAAACTTACGGAGGATCGAGGAGGGCTTAGAGAATCCTGGCTTGATAGTTCCGCCAGGGGACCAAGTGTATCCACGGGAGAATCGGCAGCCGCCTATACCAGTACCATCGGACATGGTGCTTTTCTGCCGACGTGTTTACGACTATCGTGGGAAGAAGCTCGTGAAGAATCCCGGATGACTCGAATTCTTATAAGATGAAACCGAGGAAGCTTAGGTCACACAACTGAAACTGGCCGCAGGTTTCCTTTCAAGCATAATTGCGTCGCTGTTGATCGATTTATCTTGATTTCGATGAGGTAATATATACGATAACGCGGGATCCGATTGTTTTTGATTTATCTAGATACCGCGAGCGGCTTCTACTCTTTGCACTTTTTGCCACTTGCGTTCTATCTGCTACGAGAATAACCTTCTGCGTGGAAAGGTTGTTTTCGGTTCCAAAAACAATTACGAGAAAGTGAAAAAAGTAGATCCGCGCGAGTGTTTCAATGACGATCGGATTTCTTTCAATTCTTAAACGTAGGAAAATTCTTAAAATCGTGTCAAAAGAAAGACGTATAACAAAAAAAATGACAACTACTTTTATCGCCGCTTGTATTAATCCGTCTTTCTATCCTGCTCGTCTGCGATACCACAGAAATCATGATGAATCGTTCATTAATTCTGGTGATAGACGTTGCGTCGAATTCGTGTCAGCGGATCGAACACGAGGAAACGCGCCGAGCGCACTCTCGTTTAAACGAAACGTGATATAGATCAATTACGAGTTCCGGATGATATTTTTTCCAAGAGTGGCATTATCCGCATGTTCCTCTCGCAGACGACTGCGAAATCTTCGACCTGCGATCGCGCCTGCGCTATCCGCCTCCCGCCGACACGAATACCGAGCCGCAACGTGTCTCGATAATGTGTATAAGCTGTTTCTAGGCGAAAGTTAGTGGGATTTGACAATTTTATAGAGAGAATCATATTTTTTGTGAGATAGCATTTTACACAACACTTGAATGGATATTTTTCACATAGGAGGTACAAATGGTGTGCGCTACGTGCGTCATGGCGCTTTAACTTAAAGGGAACCTACGAACAGTTTCAAAGATAAGGAATCAAAAGCAGGGACGAAATTGCGAAATTATTTAGCACGAACAGCGAGATATATATGTATATGTATAAATGCTCGATTAAACTCTCGATTGGGCGTTTATGAGAGGGAAGGGGGGAGGAGGAGGGAAGGGATGAGAGAACATCAAGCGCGTGCGACATTACACTTCCATTTTTCCAAAGTGTGTTTGCATCTGTCTCGGGGATGCGACTTCTCCCCGAAACCCGATTTGCGCACATATGCCATCTTCGTGAACGTAATCATTGTAATGGATAAGATGCATTTTTACGAACAGTGCCGAAGACACAATATTTTTTCAAGATTAGAAATGGCTCGATCCGATCCAAAGAATTAGATTATATTTACGCGCGGGTGACGGGTCGCCATTTGTATAACGATATCTTTAAATATCTTGTTTTAGAACTTTGTCTCCAAGCATGTTGAGAAATCTATTAATGATGTAGTCCAATCTTGTATTCCAATCTCGAAAAAGCGAAAAATATTGTGGTATGGAAAAATATTTTTGATGTATTTAGTAACTTGAACAATCGAGGATCAAATCGTTTTTGAAGAGAAAAATCGCGGTTTGAGCCATTTCTGAGTACGCGTTGCGTCTGTTCTTATCAAGGAGATCCTTGTTTGTTCGTTTTTTTTTTAATAATACGATGACTCCTTCCAAGAATTCTGAAGACACAGACATTTAATCGCCAGGGACGTTTATATTTTAAATTTTGCCACGCATCGTGAGTCGCTTCTACGTGCAGTTTTGATCTATTTTTTTTACGAGATCATTTTGTCTATTTTGATTCATAATGATTTTTAAGATTCCACAATGAGAAAGAACTAGTAGTTGTATATTATCGCCTATAACTTAGGTATATATAATCTTGATTTATAAAGAATCCACATATTAGCGATTAGTCAGTACTCGCGGTAGAGAGAAAGACAGAAGAGAGAAAGAAAGAGAGAAATAGAAAAGGGTGAGAAAGAGAAAAAGAATGCCAAAAACAAAATATATTCACAAGAAGCTTTTTGTATGCAGATTATTAATATTATCGCGACGTACCAAAATTTATTTACAAGATGATCGATAAGTAATTATTTCTAATGGGAACTCTTTGAATCATGTTGATTTTATTTGTTGAACGTAGGAGGCGATTTGTTGAAAATCATATTATTTAAAATTAATATATTGATAACATGGTTATTATTTAATATCTAATATATTGGACATAGGTATTAAGTTATTTTTTGCGAGAGAGAATAATGAGGAATATACAAGTAGAAGAAAGCGAGCGCGCGTTTATGTAATATGTATGTGTGCGTGCGAAGAAGAAAAAAGAGAGTAAAAACAAAAAGGATAAAAGAGACGCGAGCTCTGTCAGATAAGTGGACGAGTAAATTGAAAACATGATATAGAAAGATAGGGAGAGAGAAAGAAAAAGAGAGGGAAGAAAGATAGGAAGATAGAGACGACGATGGTTATGTTTGCAGGATCATGTTTCGCGATACCAAAATGTTTTTTAACTTGCAACATTGTTTCGTTCTTGTGTTTTGCGATTCGACGTGTTCTCATGATGTATCCGGATAACACGCACACACTCTCGATGAGATGCGCTCGACGTATTTGATATATAAGATAAGGTAACTTATAGTTTTACGTAAAAGTCGTACATATAACGCGTAAGTTTCTCAGAGAGACATCGTTCAATCAAGTAATTGCGAAATTAAAAAAAAAAAGCACGCCGAATCCTCGCGCAACGCATTTCTGCTTTCCTTCGTGTTTACCAAAATCGCGAGATATAGGTGTGGCCTCCTCATACATTTAAACACGAAAGAAATTCCAAAGAAGCAACGCCGATCCCTGCAAAGGGGAAATGCGAATCGCGGCGCTTGTCGGTAATTCACCGGATTTTTGTGTAACCTTTTTATAGATAGTTTTATATTCTTTTTTTTAATGCGCAAAAGAAAAAGATAAGATGAAAGAGAGGGAGAGGAGATAGAGAGTGAGACAAAGAGAGTGAGAGTTTTTTCTACAGGGAAAAGGATGATACAAATAATGAAAGTGAAAGAGGAGTGATTCAGGTAGAAGCGTGAAATATCTGTCGGAGAAATATCGAAAGGGGAGAAAGATGAGGAAAGGGTGAGTCGAATACAAGTGCGCGACTGTGTCGTGTCGCCAGAGATCATTGAAACGAGACAGGCGGACCGCGCGCGCCTGTGTAAATCTCGTAAACAATACTTAAAAAAAAAAAAAAAGAAAAAGGAAAAAAATAAGAAAGGAAAAAGAGATGAGAAAGGAAAGAGGGAGGCGCGCGGTTCTCTATCGAGCCGGGGCGGATGTAATTTTCAGGAACTTACCTATCTAACGACGGTTAACTTGGGAACATTGCACACAATGCATATCCTCTGTTCATTTTACGTAGCCGACGAAACTTTTTCCATCGAGAAGCGAGAGAGCGGCGGACTTACCCCCTTAGTAGTCGTTCGTAAGGGCTCGGCGCGGTGGTGCGCGAGGTGGTTCGCGGCCTCCACCCACCCCCGCCCGCCCCGCTCCCTCCTTGCATCCGCTTTAATCAAAATGCAACAAGTGTCGGCCGTGCGCGCTCATCGAGATCGGGCGCGAGAGTTCGCGCTCGAGATATACTATGTCGATTAATATGCGCGAGCGTGACTACGAATGTGATTTGACTCATATTGAGTATTCGCTCGATTATATTCGTCATGTTAATCCTTAATTGATAAGGTATAAAGGGATCATTATGTATCTATATTATGAAATAAATAATGAACGATTATACAAATCTATTATAACTCGAGAGGGAAATATTAAATATGCACTTTTTATTATTTTGTAACTGCATCTATATATCAATGAGATATTGAGATATTTGAGATAGTTTTTCAAGTTTATGTATTATATACATATTTAACATAATCGTGTTTTTTTTTTCGTTATAAAACGAAGTATTGATAGAAAAGTCAAAGAGAGCTAATTTAATTTTAATTATTGTTGGCTAAATTAAAATCAGCCTGGATAATGCAAACATGTTTGGAAAACGTCGTGAAGCATTGCGAGATATTTTGCAAATTTGTGCATTTGTTTGATAAGGATTATATTCCGACAATTTATAATGTATTAAAAATATATTTGTTAAATCATCGATCACATAGATTACACCGTACAGCGAAGGATAAAATTCCGAATGATGCGAAAGATTTAATAATTGCGATACCATTTAATCTGTACAACAAATCAAAGATTGAAACTACAATTGTTGTTTCCGACAATTTCGATTGAGCATCATTGTGGCAAAAAAAAAAGATTCGCTAAATTCTATAGCGTGCGGACCGCGATCGTTGCCCGATCTCGAGAATGCGACCGCTGTTTACGAACGATCAACCCGATGAACTTTCATTGCGCGGCGTTACGCGGTTTGCCGTGCGGATGCTCGATTTCTTCTGTTTTATTTGTCGGAACAGAAGAGCCGAAAGAGAGGGAGAGAAAGCGAGAGAGAAAGAAAGAGTGAGAGATACGCGCGATTGTACTCGTAGGCGATGCCTCGTTCTCGTTTGCTGCGAGACTTGTATATGCCTCCTCTTGCATTGCATATTTCTCTCGTATATATATTTTGTATATCGCGAAAAAAAGAGAGTGTATATATTATAATTGAAATCATGAAATTATCGATTAATCTGATTTGGATAAGCACGAAGCTTGGGATTATTGGGATTATTGATTTTTATATACTCTTCAAAATATAAATTTAGCAATTTTTGATGCTAAATGAATGTTAATTGAAGAAGAAATAATTTTGTACAACGTTGCGATTTTTTTCGTCTACATTATATTATGACATATATATTTTTATTTATCTATATTGCTTTTCAAATATCAATGTTTTTAATGTATATTTATAATTAATACTTTTTTTAAGATTATTTCGTAAAATGCTTTAAAATACCAAATAAAGTTGCAATGTACTGTAGACGCAAATACATTGCATAATTTTATTGCTTGGCTTGTAATAACGAGTTATTAAGCTTAAAATATTGCTTACCGACATGTGTTTATATACAAAATATATATTTTAGTTTCTCATAAATTGTTTTCCAAAGAATAAATGAATTAAATTAAATAACGCTTTGTATGATCTATCAGAAGATTGCATATTTAAATACATAGTTTTCTTCTTGCAGTGGTCAATTAAATAACAAACATAAAAGAAAAAAATGCTTCAATATCTTTTCAAGAAATTCTCGGTTAAGAAAATATTATTCACGTAGATAAAGATAAGTTTCTTGTATAGCTACGCGATTGATTTTCCAATGTAGCAAATACTGCTACGCATATTCGTTGATAGAATAATTATACTTATCTCTCCCTGTTTCAATTATTGTGTTTTAAATGGGAAAAATGCGCAAGGCTCGCAGATAGCTTGCGTCTTTGGAAGAAGCGAGGCACGTCTAAAAATTGCATGCTTGTAAATCATTGGAGAGCGTCTTGAGTCGAGAACTGTTAAGACAGAAAAATAAACAAGAAGTCTAATTTATACCAAGTGTCTTACTAAAGTATCTATTCCGATTATACCAATAAATAGATGGATACGGTTTCGCAGTATGGAGACAAATGTGTCAAGTATAGTGTTAATTGTACGAATTTCTGGAAGCGAAACACGTTCGAAAACATCAATTTTCGAAAATCTATATCTATTTATATTGTCATTATTATTAAGAAAAAAAGGAAGATTGTGTCTCCCTATATGATAAAGAATTTACTCCTATATTCATATACACGCCTCTTATATCACGAAAAAGCCAAAGTACTATCAATTAATTTATCTCCGTGAAATATTTGCGATAATGTGTTATCCTTTGATTTAAGAGATCAGGTGGATTACAAGGATAAGACATTTCCGTTTTACTTTGATTGTTTCATTCTTATTTAATTGTATGTAATTTTATTTTAGAACCGCTATATCTATATACATTTATGTGAAGCTTTCAGAATTTTTTATCGAGATTTTCCCGAAAACGAATCTCGTTCACTAGTATATAGCGGATTAACGATGTAAATCTTTTTTTCTTTCCGCAGTCAGAATTTTAGGAATTAGGCGAAAGACGTATAAACATTTTTCGTGATCAAGAATCCTGTTCCTTTTATCTTAACGCGCTAAAAAAAAAATAAAAAAAAACCGCGGCGTCAAATGTTTTCTCGAAATTAGTATCGATTAGAGATCGCTCGTTTGGACAAATGCGAACGGCAAACTGAACGGCAACGCCACACACGAGCATATAAATACAATAAAAAGAAAGAAAGAGGTATTATTTCTACACGAAAGCCGAGAGATAAAGGTATATAAATAATATATATATGACAAAGTATATATATATAAATATATATATATATATATATTTAGGTAATTAGAATAAAAAATATATATGTATATGATTGAGAGAAAATGAATAATTATAAATACGGCATTTACACATACAAACACACACATGCACATACATACATACGAAAAGTCTTACACAACAAAAAATATACAAACATACACACTGACACGCATACAATTTACACGTACGGTACAGAGCAATACGTGATACTTCTGTGGAGGACAGGGAACAAGAAGATAATACAAGTGCCAGAGAGCATTCCTAGGAAACTCTTTTTACTGTCGATCGTTTTACTATCTGTGGTTTTTTTTTCTTTCTATCCTCGAAACGGATGTGCATCTATTAGCGAATAAATCGCCTCGCGATCCATAGGATCGTTCCTAAGCTCCGTGCTGTCTGTATCTATAATTATTGCGAAGCGACACGACACGACTCGTAGACATAATTAGCACTATTCTCCGAGTGGAATTCGCGATGGTGTCAAGCTTATTGGCGAGAAGAAACACTCTTGCATCCAAAAATTAATCACTTTCGTTCACCATGGAGAAATTCCAAAAGTGTGCTAAAATAAATCGAAGATGATGATTTCTATTTTTATTCGGAAAATGGCAATCATATTCGAAATTGGTGCAAGATTCGCAGATTGAAAGAAAATGTGAAAGCTCTGCTTTTTTAATTAAAATTATCTATAAGTAGATTTGGATGATATTCGATAAAATTTTACGCTTTATATAAATTTGTAAATCGAAAAGAAAGCTTTCATTGATTATGAATATCATGCGTAAATTGCATCTTTTTCTTGATGTCATGATCCAATTAATAATAAAATTGCAGTGCATACATATAATCTCTGATTGTGAGTATAAAATAATTCAAATAAGTATCTTATAAAAATCGCAATATTAATATCTTGAAAATTAATCTAATTTAATTTTTTCCGAATATAAATGACACTTCACTTTCTCAAGAAAGTATCCACAAAGTGGTTGTAAAATATCATAAATTGCAACATGTTTCATTCTTCACAAATATAGTGTCACATCTAGTTTAGTCAAGATTGAACGACAAGTGAGAATAATTGCGTTTATATCCAAATGACTTGACACTTCGCGCATTCTCGCACCCGCGGACGAGAACTAATAATTTATAAAACGCAAAACTCACCCATACGCGTACGAGAAAAAAAATGCCACTCCTCTGTGGAAGTTTCGGTGATTCCCACTGTTGTGTTTAGTCGTTGCGCGATTTTACGCGTTTCTCTCACACATAACAGCGAAACACACAAAAAGAAAACACGTTTCACCGGCAGTCGAGTGCTTCCTCGAGGTGTCACGCGTTACTTTCAACGGTATATTTCGTACAAATAACTATACTACTTTTAGACGTAATTTGTAAGCTTCGTAGAATGAAAAAAAAAAAAATGAAAACTGGGAATTAAGTGACGCGAAAGGATCGCGGCGTGGACGAGCACGCATGTGTGTGAAGCGACGACAATTCGCTCCTCTCTCGCTTTTTCTTTCGATAATGAAAGAAAAGAGAAACAAAATATATCGTTATCATTATTACCGCGCACGTAATTGCCTCCGCGTATTCGACCGAGTTTTTTCTTTCCTTTATCGCGCGTTCGCTCGTCCCCGCTGCGTATCCGTGTTTTAGAACCGCAATGTGTTTTTCACAGACAACCGACGTAATTATCTCGCGACCAAGCGCAGAAACCGTGAACGACGTGGTGGGCGCACGTCGTTGTCTTGTAACATTGTAAATTACTATAAAATGGCGAACGTTTAATAAATTATTTGATCAAACCTACTGGGCATTTCCTTGTCGCGTCCAAGTTCCTTTTATTCTTTACTAAAGAGCGGAAATAATGCTCTTTGTTCCGTTATTTGATGGTTTTTTCCTGTTTACAAAGTGTCTCGAATAAACACTTTTTTTTATTTGTTTTTTTTTTTTAGCGAAAATGTCGAGACATTAACATCTTTTGCGGAATAAAATTATTTACACAACTGAGCATCAAATTATAAAATATTACAGATAAAAATTGTTTCTTTTCAATTATATTGCTTGTATCAATTGCCATCTTTAATTTAATGTAACGCTTTTGATATAATAGAATCGAGCTGAAAAAGATATGACTCTGTCATTTTATGAAGTAAAATAATCAATATATTTCTTTATCACAGATTAATCATAATAAAAATTAAAAAATGTATGACAAAAGTATGTACATATATTTTAATATTTTTAAATATATATTATATATATTATATATGTATAAATACTTCTTACATACTCATTCAACAAGACGTGTTTGGTAATTTATCTCTCTCGATATACATATCTAAAATGTGATAAAGCTAGATTGTCTCTAGAGGCCTGCGGTGTGTGCATCATCTTTTTACTAGCTTCGACGTTATAAGCATAAATTAGCTCGACCTAAAAAAAGGGGTGACCGTCGTTCGAGGAACATTCGCATGTAGCCCGCGTTCGGGCGTCATAAATTGTTCGACTTTACATGGGGTTAATCCTAGAATCATGAATATCGGCACGAACCACGCTCGTTCCTGAGGATTACGCAAGATGACTTGCCCCAGCTACAGACACGGTTTCAGGAAAGCCGCCGATCGTGCGTCACTTGGGGAGAAAAAAAGGAGCAATCGTATACATACGTTAATCAACCGAGGAAGATGAATCGTTCACCTTCTGCCGCGTTCCTTCGGAATTTCCGTGGGAACTCGTGCAAGGAATTCACGAACCTCTATTGTTCCTATATCTCGTTCTTAAGCCTTGTCGGATACTTCAGAAGAGTATTGTTTCGTTTTCAATATTTTCCATCATTAATTATTCAGAAAATATTGAAATGTCAAGTATAACAAAGCTTCGACATTTTTATATTGATTAAAAAGTCGATTGCTCATTATCGAAGGCTCAGATCTCTCTCTGTCAAAGTTAAATTCATTAGACAAGATTGCGTTTAGATTTATTATACATTTATATTCTTGAAATCTAATTTCGCGAAACCCTCAAGTCGTTCTTGTCGAGTCTTTTGAATGTATAAGACTCTCCATTCATGAAATAAATTCTGAAAGATGGGAAGAGATTGCATAAGATATCTTTCGCAATGGCCTTTTTTATTACATGTATCCATCGGGTCGACCATTATCCACGGTCAGACCGACACACGACTTCCGCGCGACGGAAGTGGCATGAAAGGGTCGAGCAGAAACGGAAGGAGCCCGTAAGAATCCTGATCTCACAACCGAAGGGCGAGAAGAGGATATCGCGATCGGTCAGCGGTGTCGGCGCGATAGTGTTTTCAAGTTTTAATCCGCGCGAGGCCTAAGCTGTAAAGCCCGGACGTCATCACGGCCGTTTCGTGCCCAACTAACCGCTCGTCCAGATTACATTAATTCGATTAATGGATGCCGTCCATCGTCCACGCGTTCATGGACTTCTCGTCGTCCGCTCCCAGGTTCGATGGAAGATACATAATTCCGAGAGAGACAAATACATCACTAACGTGACGAAGAGGATGTTCCAAAATAGATGACGACAATGCGACGTTTGACGAATGCAAACTTGATTAGATTTATTAATTAACATACATATCAACTCTCTTTCATTATGTTAATTATATATTATTATTATTTAATTATATTACATTAACGCACACATAAAATTTACTATAACTAGAACAACACAAGCGCGCGCTACGCGCGCGCCATTCTTCGGTTTTATGTTTATTAAAAAATAATATAAAATTTGTTTAAACTCGATTAATATTTATTCATAGAAATCAACTGATTAAAGCGTTAATTTGGTAATTAAATTTTAAAATAATATGTTAAAAATGTTGTAAAATTGTAAATAATATGTTATAATATCTTATTCTCGATTAATATTTTTTGATGGAAATCAGCTGATAACTTTCAAAAATATTAATCGAGCTTAAAGTATTATAACATATTATTTAAAACTAATATTATTATTTTCTTTAATTTTATTTTGAACAAACTGTCAAACTGCTAATTCTCGCGATAACAGCCTCTCGATGCTACGAATATAACACACAACGCGAATCTTGACAGCCAATAAGCATCGCGGAAAAGCGACAACAATAAACTTTGATATATGCGAGTATCGATTTTACATATCTTTCTTAGAAAAGAAAAGAATTCAACCTTTTTGTCACGCAATTACTCTGCCATGAGCATAAAATATTAAATTCGAGTCAAAAATAATAAAATAATAACTCGCACTTTATATATCGTAATTTTATTATGCGCAAAGTAAGAATGTATATAGAGAAATTAAGTAGTACGAGTCAACAATTTCTCACTACCTTTAGCCTTTTCGTCGCGCAATCATTTCATCATTAACATAAAATCATAAATGCGAGTCAAAAACAATAAAAAAATAACACGCACTTTATATATCATAATTTTATTATGCGCAGTGTAAGAATGTAGATAAATTAAGTAGTACGAGTCAACAATTTCTCACTACGGTTAGCCTTTTCGTCGCGCAATCACTTAATCATTACCATAAAATCATAAATGCGAGTCAAAAACAATAAAAAATAACACGCACTTTATATATCATTAGAACAATACACAAGTGCGCGCAATGCGCGTACTATTCTTCGATTTTATATAAAAAAAAATGATATTTTTATATAAAGTTTGTTTCAACTTGATTAATATTTTTTGATAGAAATCAGCTGATTAAAGCGTTAATTTGTTAATTAAATATTAAAATAATAGTATGTAATAGAAATTATAAAATAATATGTTTTAAATAAAATGTTATAGTACATTAAATTCGATTAATATTTTTTGACAGAAATCAGCTGATAATTGTGCGCCGTATGGGGTTCGCGATTAAAAAATTTTAATTTCCAATTGTTTAAAGCGAGCCAAAAATTAATCGTATATATATTTCAATAGTGTATTGTTTGCAGATTATTTTGGTACCATAAGCATATTAGCGTACTACTATTTTAATCTAATAATAAACGTAAAATGAATCCGCGCCGTATGCGATCCGCGGGTTAAAAATTTCAATTTTCAGTATTTTAAAACGCGCCAAAAATTATTTGTTTACATATTTCAACAGAACATTGCCTGCACATTATGATGGTACCATCACCATACCAGCCTACAAACTTTTTGGAGTAATATACGTAATATAATTGTGCGCCGTATGGGATGCGCGGCTTAATAAATTTAGTTTTCTATATTTTAAAACGAGCCAAAAATTAATCGTATATAAGTATCAATAGTGTATTGTTTGCACATTATTATGGTACCATAAGCATACCAGCGTACCACCTTTTTGGTCTAATATACGTAAAATAAATCCGCGCCGTATGGGATCCGCGGTTTAAAAATTTTAATTTTCAATTGTTTAAAGCGAGCCAAAAATTAATCTTGTATATATTTCAACTATATATTATATGCACATTATGATGGTACCATCAGCATACCAGCGTACAAACTTTTTGATCTAATATACGTAAAATGAATCCGCGCCGTATGGGATCCGCGGTTTAAAAATTTTAATTTTCAATGGTTTAAAGCGAGCCAAAAATTAATCTTGTATATATTTCAACTATATATTATATGCACATTGTGATGGTACCATCAGCATACCAGCGTACAAACTTTTTGATGTAATATACGTAAATTGAATCCGCGCCGTATGGGATCCGCGGTTTAAAAATTTTAATTTTCAATTGTTTAAAGCGAGCCAAAAACTAATCTTGTATATATTTCAACTATATATTATATGCACATTGTGATGGTAGCATCAGCATACCAGCGTACAAACTTTTTGATGTAATATACGTAAATTGAATCCGCGCCGTATGGGATCCGCGGTTTAAAAATTTTAATTTTCAATTGTTTAAAGCGAGCCAAAAATTATTCTTTCATATATTTTAACATTACATTGACTGCACATTATGATGGTACCATCAGCATACCAGCGTACAAACTTTTTGATCTAATATACGTAAAATGAAACCGCGCCGTATGGGATTTGCGGTTAAAAAATTTTTATTTTCAATTGTTCAAAGCAAGCCAAAAATTAATCTTGTATATATTTCAACTATATATTATATGCACATTGTGATGGTACCATCAGCATACCAGCGTACAAACTTTTTGATGTAATATACGTAAATTGAATCCGCGCCGTATGGGATCCGCGGTTTAAAAATTTTAATTTTCAATTGTTTAAAGCGAGCCAAAAATTAATCTTGTATATATTTCAACTATATATTATATGCACATTATGATGGTACCATCAGCATACCAGCGTACAAACTATTTGATCTAATATACGTAAAATGAATCCGCGCCGTATGGGATCCGCTGTTAAAAAATTGTAATTTTCAATTGTTTAAAGCGAGCCAAAAATTATTCTTTCATATATTTTAACATTACATTGACTGCACATTATGATGGTACCATCAGCATACCAGCGTACAAACTTTTTGATGTAATATACGTAAGTTGAATCCGCGCCGTATGGGATCCGCGGTTTAAAAATTGTAATTTTCAATTGTCTAAAGCGAGCCAAAAATTATTCTTTCATATATTTTAACATTACATTGACTGCACATTATGATGGTACCATCAGCATACCAGCGTACAAACTTTTTGATCTAATATACGTAAAATGAATCCGCGCCGTATGGGATCCGCGGTTTAAAAATTTTAATTTTCAATTGTTTAAAGCGAGCCAAAAATTAATCTTGTATATAATTCAACTATATATTATATGCACATTGTGATGGTAGCATCAGCATACCAGCGTACTAACTTTTTGATGTAATATACGTAAATTGAATCCGCGCCGTATGGGATCCGCGGTTTAAAAATTTTAATTTTCAATTGTTTAAAGCGAGCCAAAAATTATTCTTTCATATATTTTAACATTACATTGACTGCACATTATGATGGTACCATCAGCATACCAGCGTACAAACTTTTTGATCTAATATACGTAAAATGAATCCGCGCCGTATGGGATCCGCGGTTTAAAAATTTTAATTTTCAATTGTTTAAAGCGAGCCAAAAATTAATCTTGTATATATTTCAACTATATATTATATGCACATTGTGATGGTAGCATCAGCATACCAGCGTACAAACTTTTTGATGTAATATACGTAAATTGAATCCGCGCCGTATGGGATCCGCGGTTTAAAAATTGTAATTTTCAATTGTTTAAAGCGAGCCAAAAATTATTCTTTCATATATTTTAACATTACATTGACTGCACATTATGATGGTACCATCAGCATACCAGCGTACAAACTTTTTGATCTAATATACGTAAAATGAATCCGCGCCGTATGGGATCCGCGGTTTAAAAATTTTAATTTTCAATTGTTTAAAGCGAGCCAAAAATTAATCTTGTATATATTTCAACTATATATTATATGCACATTATGATGGTACCATCAGCATACCAGCGTACAAACTTTTTGATCTAATATACGTAAAATGAATCCGCGCCGTATGGGATCCGCGGTTTAAAAATTTTAATTTTCAATGGTTTAAAGCGAGCCAAAAATTAATCTTGTATATATTTCAACTATATATTATATGCACATTGTGATGGTACCATCAGCATACCAGCGTACAAACTTTTTGATGTAATATACGTAAATTGAATCCGCGCCGTATGGGATCCGCGGTTTAAAAATTTTAATTTTCAATTGTTTAAAGCGAGCCAAAAATTATTCTTTCATATATTTTAACATTACATTGACTGCACATTATGATGGTACCATCAGCATACCAGCGTACAAACTTTTTGATCTAATATACGTAAAATGAAACCGCGCCGTATGGGATTTGCGGTTAAAAAATTTTTATTTTCAATTGTTCAAAGCAAGCCAAAAATTAATCTTGTATATATTTCAACTATATATTATATGCACATTGTGATGGTACCATCAGCATACCAGCGTACAAACTTTTTGATGTAATATACGTAAATTGAATCCGCGCCGTATGGGATCCGCGGTTTAAAAATTTTAATTTTCAATTGTTTAAAGCGAGCCAAAAATTAATCTTGTATATATTTCAACTATATATTATATGCACATTATGATGGTACCATCAGCATACCAGCGTACAAACTATTTGATCTAATATACGTAAAATGAATCCGCGCCGTATGGGATCCGCTGTTAAAAAATTGTAATTTTCAATTGTTTAAAGCGAGCCAAAAATTATTCTTTCATATATTTTAACATTACATTGACTGCACATTATGATGGTACCATCAGCATACCAGCGTACAAACTTTTTGATGTAATATACGTAAGTTGAATCCGCGCCGTATGGGATCCGCGGTTTAAAAATTGTAATTTTCAATTGTCTAAAGCGAGCCAAAAATTATTCTTTCATATATTTTAACATTACATTGACTGCACATTATGATGGTACCATCAGCATACCAGCGTACAATCTTTTTGATCTAATATACGTAAAATGAATCCGCGCCGTATGGGATCCGCGGTTTAAAAATTTTAATTTTCAATTGTTTAAAGCGAGCCAAAAATTAATCTTGTATATATTTCAACTATATATTATATGCACATTGTGATGGTAGCATCAGCATACCAGCGTACAAACTTTTTGATGTAATATACGTAAATTGAATCCGCGCCGTATGGGATCCGCGGCTTAAAAATTTTAATTTTCAGTATTTTAAAACGCGCCAAAAATTAATTTTTCATAAATTTTAACTGTACATTGTCTGCACATTATGTTGATACCATTAACATACCAGCCTACAAACTTTTTGATTTAATATACGTAATATAATTGTGCGTCGTATGGGATCCGCGGGTTAAAAATTTTAGTTTTCTATATTTTAAAACGAGCCAAAAATTAATCGTATATAAGTTTCAATAGTGTATTGTTTGCAGATTATTTTGGTACCATCAGCATACCAGCGTACTACCTTTTTGGTCTAATATACGTAAAATGAATCCGCGCCGTATGGGATTCGCGGGTAAAAAATTTTATTTTCAATATTTTAAAACGAGCCAAAAATTAATCCTTCATATATTTCAACAGTACATTGCCTGCACATTATGATGGTACCATCACCATACCAGCGTACAAACTTTTTGATCTAATATACGTAAAATGAATCCGCGCCGTATGGGATCCGCGGTTTAAAAATTTTAATTTTCAATTGTTTAAAGCGAGCCAAAAATTATTCTTTCATATATTTTAACATTACATTGACTGCACATTATGATGGTACCATCAGCATACCAGCGTACAAACTTTTTGATCTAATATACGTAAAATGAATCCGCGCCGTATGGGATCCGCGGTTTAAAAATTTTAATTTTCAATTGTTTAAAGCGAGCCAAAAATTAATCTTGTATATATTTCAACTATATATTATATGCACATTGTGATGGTAGCATCAGCATACCAGCGTACAAACTTTTTGATGTAATATACGTAAATTGAATCCGCGCCGTATGGGATCCGCGGTTTAAAAATTGTAATTTTCAATTGTTTAAAGCGAGCCAAAAATTATTCTTTCATATATTTTAACATTACATTGACTGCACATTATGATGGTACCATCAGCATACCAGCGTACAAACTTTTTGATCTAATATACGTAAAATGAATCCGCGCCGTATGGGATCCGCGGTTTAAAAATTTTAATTTTCAATTGTTTAAAGCGAGCCAAAAATTAATCTTGTATATATTTCAACTATATATTATATGCACATTATGATGGTACCATCAGCATACCAGCGTACAAACTTTTTGATCTAATATACGTAAAATGAATCCGCGCCGTATGGGATCCGCGGTTTAAAAATTTTAATTTTCAATGGTTTAAAGCGAGCCAAAAATTAATCTTGTATATATTTCAACTATATATTATATGCACATTGTGATGGTACCATCAGCATACCAGCGTACAAACTTTTTGATGTAATATACGTAAATTGAATCCGCGCCGTATGGGATCCGCGGTTTAAAAATTTTAATTTTCACTTGTTTAAAGCGAGCCAAAAATTAATCTTGTATATATTTCAACTATATATTATATGCACATTATGATGGTACCATCAGCATACCAGCGTACAAACTTTTTGATCTAATATACGTAAAATGAATCTGCGCCGTATGGGATCCGCGGTTTAAAAATTTTAATTTTCAATTGTTTAAAGCGAGCCAAAAATTAATCTTGTATATATTTCAACTATATATTATATGCACATTATGATGGTACCATCAGCATACCAGCGTACAAACTTTTTGATCTAATATACGTAAAATGAATCCGCGCCGTATGGGATCCGCGGTTTAAAAATTTTAATTTTCAATTGTTTAAAGCGAGCCAAAAATTAATCTTGTATATATTTCAACTATATATTATATGCACATTATGATGGTACCATCAGCATACCAGCGTACAAACTTTTTGTTCTAATATACGTAAAATCAATCTACGCCGTATGGGATCCGCGGTTTAAAAATTTTAATTTTCAATTGTTTAAAGCGAGCCAAAAATTAATCTTGTATATATTTCAACTATATATTATATGCACATTATGATGGTACCATCAGCATACCAGCGTACAAACTTTTTGATCTAATATACGTAAAATAAATCCGCGCCGTATGGGATCTGCTGTTAAAAAATTTTAATTTTCAATTGTTTAAAGCGAGCCAAAAATTATTCTTTCATATATTTTAACATTACATTGACTGCACATTATGATGGTACCATCAGCATACCAGCGTACAAACTTTTTGATCTAATATACGTAAAATGAAACCGCGCCGTATGGGATTTGCGGTTAAAAAATTTTTATTTTCAATTGTTCAAAGCAAGCCAAAAATTAATCTTGTATATATTTCAACTATATATTATATGCACATTGTGATGGTACCATCAGCATACCAGCGTACAAACTTTTTGATGTAATATACGTAAATTGAATCCGCGCCGTATGGGATCCGCGGTTTAAAAATTTTAATTTTCAATTGTTTAAAGCGAGCCAAAAATTAATCTTGTATATATTTCAACTATATATTATATGCACATTATGATGGTACCATCAGCATACCAGCGTACAAACTATTTGATCTAATATACGTAAAATGAATCCGCGCCGTATGGGATCCGCTGTTAAAAAATTGTAATTTTCAATTGTTTAAAGCGAGCCAAAAATTATTCTTTCATATATTTTAACATTACATTGACTGCACATTATGATGGTACCATCAGCATACCAGCGTACAAACTTTTTGATGTAATATACGTAAGTTGAATCCGCGCCGTATGGGATCCGCGGTTTAAAAATTGTAATTTTCAATTGTCTAAAGCGAGCCAAAAATTATTCTTTCATATATTTTAACATTACATTGACTGCACATTATGATGGTACCATCAGCATACCAGCGTACAATCTTTTTGATCTAATATACGTAAAATGAATCCGCGCCGTATGGGATCCGCGGTTTAAAAATTTTAATTTTCAATTGTTTAAAGCGAGCCAAAAATTAATCTTGTATATATTTCAACTATATATTATATGCACATTGTGATGGTAGCATCAGCATACCAGCGTACAAACTTTTTGATGTAATATACGTAAATTGAATCCGCGCCGTATGGGATCCGCGGCTTAAAAATTTTAATTTTCAGTATTTTAAAACGCGCCAAAAATTAATTTTTCATAAATTTTAACTGTACATTGTCTGCACATTATGTTGATACCATTAACATACCAGCCTACAAACTTTTTGATTTAATATACGTAATATAATTGTGCGTCGTATGGGATCCGCGGGTTAAAAATTTTAGTTTTCTATATTTTAAAACGAGCCAAAAATTAATCGTATATAAGTTTCAATAGTGTATTGTTTGCAGATTATTTTGGTACCATCAGCATACCAGCGTACTACCTTTTTGGTCTAATATACGTAAAATGAATCCGCGCCGTATGGGATTCGCGGGTAAAAAATTTTATTTTCAATATTTTAAAACGAGCCAAAAATTAATCCTTCATATATTTCAACAGTACATTGCCTGCACATTATGATGGTACCATCACCATACCAGCGTACAAACTTTTTGATCTAATATACGTAAAATGAATCCGCGCCGTATGGGATCCGCGGTTTAAAAATTTTAATTTTCAATTGTTTAAAGCGAGCCAAAAATTATTCTTTCATATATTTTAACATTACATTGACTGCACATTATGATGGTACCATCAGCATACCAGCGTACAAACTTTTTGATCTAATATACGTAAAATGAATCCGCGCCGTATGGGATCCGCGGTTTAAAAATTTTAATTTTCAATTGTTTAAAGCGAGCCAAAAATTAATCTTGTATATATTTCAACTATATATTATATGCACATTGTGATGGTAGCATCAGCATACCAGCGTACAAACTTTTTGATGTAATATACGTAAATTGAATCCGCGCCGTATGGGATCCGCGGTTTAAAAATTGTAATTTTCAATTGTTTAAAGCGAGCCAAAAATTATTCTTTCATATATTTTAACATTACATTGACTGCACATTATGATGGTACCATCAGCATACCAGCGTACAAACTTTTTGATCTAATATACGTAAAATGAATCCGCGCCGTATGGGATCCGCGGTTTAAAAATTTTAATTTTCAATTGTTTAAAGCGAGCCAAAAATTAATCTTGTATATATTTCAACTATATATTATATGCACATTATGATGGTACCATCAGCATACCAGCGTACAAACTTTTTGATCTAATATACGTAAAATGAATCCGCGCCGTATGGGATCCGCGGTTTAAAAATTTTAATTTTCAATGGTTTAAAGCGAGCCAAAAATTAATCTTGTATATATTTCAACTATATATTATATGCACATTGTGATGGTACCATCAGCATACCAGCGTACAAACTTTTTGATGTAATATACGTAAATTGAATCCGCGCCGTATGGGATCCGCGGTTTAAAAATTTTAATTTTCACTTGTTTAAAGCGAGCCAAAAATTAATCTTGTATATATTTCAACTATATATTATATGCACATTATGATGGTACCATCAGCATACCAGCGTACAAACTTTTTGATCTAATATACGTAAAATGAATCTGCGCCGTATGGGATCCGCGGTTTAAA
Source organism: Prenolepis imparis (assembly GCF_030444845.1). Lineage (NCBI taxonomy): Eukaryota > Metazoa > Arthropoda > Insecta > Hymenoptera > Formicidae > Prenolepis > Prenolepis imparis. The sequence goes on along the minus strand of NW_028141168.1, from coordinate 12,711,929 downwards.
AATTTTAATTTTCAATTGTTTAAAGCGAGCCAAAAATTAATCTTGTATATATTTCAACTATATATTATATGCACATTATGATGGTACCATCAGCATACCAGCGTACAAACTTTTTGATCTAATATACGTAAAATGAATCCGCGCCGTATGGGATCCGCGGTTTAAAAATTTTAATTTTCAATTGTTTAAAGCGAGCCAAAAATTAATCTTGTATATATTTCAACTATATATTATATGCACATTATGATGGTACCATCAGCATACCAGCGTACAAACTTTTTGTTCTAATATACGTAAAATCAATCTACGCCGTATGGGATCCGCGGTTTAAAAATTTTAATTTTCAATTGTTTAAAGCGAGCCAAAAATTAATCTTGTATATATTTCAACTATATATTATATGCACATTATGATGGTACCATCAGCATACCAGCGTACAAACTTTTTGATCTAATATACGTAAAATAAATCCGCGCCGTATGGGATCTGCTGTTAAAAAATTTTAATTTTCAATTGTTTAAAGCGAGCCAAAAATTATTCTTTCATATATTTTAACATTACATTGACTGCACATTATGATGGTACCATCAGCATACCAGCGTACAAACTTTTTGATCTAATATACGTAAAATGAAACCGCGCCGTATGGGATTTGCGGTTAAAAAATTTTTATTTTCAATTGTTTAAAGCAAGCCAAAAATTAATCTTGTATATATTTCAACTATATATTATATGCACATTATAATGGTACCATCAGCATGCCAGCGTACAAACTTTTTGATCTAATATACGTAAAATGAATCTACGCCGTATGGGATCCGCGGTTTAAAAATTTTAATTTTCAATTGTTTAGAGCGAGCCAAAAATTAATCTTGTATATATTTCAACTATATATTATATGCACATTATGATGGTACCATCAGCATACCAGCGTACAAACTTTTTGATGTAGTATACGTAAAATGAATCCGCGCCGTATAGGATCCGCGGTTTAAAAATTGTAATTTTCAATTGTTTAAAGCGAGCCAAAAATTATTCTTTCATATATTTTAACATTACATTGACTGCACATTATGATGGTACCATCAGCATACCAGCGTACAAACTTTTTGATGTAATATACGTAAATTGAATCCGCGCCGTATGGGATCCGCGGTTTAAAAATTTTAATTTTCAATTGTTTAAAGCGAGCCAAAAATTATTCTTTCATATATTTTAACATTACATTGACTGCACATTATGATGGTACCATCAGCATACCAGCGTACAAACTTTTTGATCTAATATACGTAAAATGAAACCGCGCCGTATGGGATTTGCGATTAAAAAATTTTTATTTTCAATTGTTTAAAGCAAGCCAAAAATTAATCTTGTATATATTTCAACTATATATTATATGCACATTATAATGGTACCATCAGCATGCCAGCGTACAAACTTTTTGATCTAATATACGTAAAATGAATCTACGCCGTATGGGATCCGCGGTTTAAAAATTTTAATTTTCAATTGTTTAGAGCGAGCCAAAAATTAATCTTGTATATATTTCAACTATATATTATATGCACATTATGATGGTACCATCAGCATACCAGCGTACAAACTTTTTGATGTAGTATACGTAAAATGAATCCGCGCCGTATAGGATCCGCGGTTTAAAAATTGTAATTTTCAATTGTTTAAAGCGAGCCAAAAATTATTCTTTCATATATTTTAACATTACATTGACTGCACATTATGATGGTACCATCAGCATACCAGCGTACAAACTTTTTGATGTAATATACGTAAATTGAATCCGCGCCGTATGGGATCCGCGGTTTAAAAATTTTAATTTTCAATTGTTTAAAGCGAGCCAAAAATTATTCTTTCATATATTTTAACATTACATTGACTGCACATTATGATGGTACCATCAGCATACCAGCGTACAAACTTTTTGATCTAATATACGTAAAATGAATCCGCGCCGTATGAGATCCGCGGTTTAAAAATTTTAATTTTCAATTGTTTAAAGCGAGCCAAAAATTAATCTTGTATATATTTCAACTATATATTATATGCACATTGTGATGGTAGCATCAGCATACCAGCGTACAAACTTTTTGATGTAATATACGTAAATTGAATCCGCGCCGTATGGGATCCGCGGTTTAAAAATTTTAATTTTCAATTGTTTAAAGCGAGCCAAAAATTATTCTTTCATATATTTTAACATTACATTGACTGCACATTATGATGGTACCATCAGCATACCAGCGTACAAACTTTTTGATCTAATATACGTAAAATGAATCCGCGCCGTATGGGATCCGCGGTTTAAAAATTTTAATTTTCAATTGTTTAAAGCGAGCCAAAAATTAATCTTGTATATATTTCAACTATATATTATATGCACATTATGATGGTACCATCAGCATACCAGCGTACAAACTTTTTGATGTAATATACGTAAATTGAATCCGCGCCGTATGGGATCCGCGGCTTAAAAATTTTAATTTTCAGTATTTTAAAACGCGCCAAAAATTAATTTTTCATAAATTTTAACTGTACATTGTCTGCACATTATGTTGATACCATTAACATACCAGCCTACAAACTTTTTGATTTAATATACGTAATATAATTGTGCGTCGTATGGGATCCGCGGGTTAAAAATTTTAGTTTTCTATATTTTAAAACGAGCCAAAAATTAATCGTATATAAGTTTCAATAGTGTATTGTTTGCAGATTATTTTGGTACCATCAGCATACCAGCGTACTACCTTTTTGGTCTAATATACGTAAAATGAATCCGCGCCGTATGGGATTCGCGGGTAAAAAATTTTATTTTCAATATTTTAAAACGAGCCAAAAATTAATCCTTCATATATTTCAACAGTACATTGCCTGCACATTATGATGGTACCATCACCATACCAGCGTACAAACTTTTTGGTATAATATACGTAAAATGAATCCGCGCCGTATGGGGTCAGCGGCTTAAAATTTTAAATTTTAATATTATGCGTAACTATATACATATATCGCGGTAATAGATGTCGATACTCATTTCTACTGCGCATTCGCAATTCGAATTATATTAAGATTATTGAAAAGTGTCGGACGAAATATATTTATGACTCTAATTAAGGAAATATTTATTGTCCTTAAAAATTGCTTCGGAACCTTAATTGTTAATTTGGATTTATGTCTCACTTCTATTTTTAACTTAATAAATATATTACTTTATAATTAAATGAATAAATTAAAAAATATTAATATAGCGAGCTAATTAAATTTTAAAATTATAATGTTAAAATAATATGTTATAATAATTAAAATATAGCAATATGTTGTGAATAATATGTTGTAATATTTTATCCTCGATTAATATTTTTGTTACAGAAATCAGCTGATTAAAACGTAAAATTGCTAATTAATTCTTAAAATAAGAATATGTTATAACATTTAAAATAATAATATGTTTTAAATAATGTATTATAATTCCTTAAATTCGATTAATATTTACAACAGCTATCAGTTGATTTCTGTCAAATAATATTAATCGCACAGATAAGGCATTATAACATATTATTTATAACATTATTATATTAATTTTTATAACATATTTTTGTTAAAATTTAATTAGCAATGTAATGCTTTAATCATCTGATTTCTATCAAAAAATATTAACCAAGTTTAAACAAACTTTATATAAAAATATTATTCAATTTTATTTAAAATCGAGGAATGGCGTAACGCGCGCTTTTGTTATTCTAATCTTTTTCTAAAAAAGACATTAAGTCGATTCTCGCAAGTATTTTTGCCTTTTTTCCGCCAAAATATTAATCAAGTTTAAAGTATAATAACATATTATTTAAAACATTATTATTTTATTTTACTTTTTGAACTATCTGTCAAACTGTTAACTGCTAACCCTCGCGATGACAACCTTTCGATGCTACGAATATAACACACAACGCGAATGTCAAAAATATTAATTAAGCTTAAAGTATTATCACATATTATTTAAAACATTATTATTTTATTTAATTTTATTTTGGTCAAACTGCTAACTGTTAACCCTCGCGATGACAGTCTTTCGATGCTACGAATATAACACACAACGCGAATCGACAGAGAACCAATCAGCATTGCGGAAAAGAGGCAACAATACTTCGAGACTTTCGAGAATCGACTTAACATGCACTTTTTAGAAATGGACTAATTCATATTTATAATATAATATAATTGCATTAGCTGGGTGAGAAGAAGATATAATATATAATTGCACTGGTTGATTTGAAAAGATATGTGTGAAGGAGAGAGAGTATGTTATAAATACGAAGATTGAAAAATTTTATACGATTAATTATTACATCGATATTAATATTTAATATTAATTTCCTAAGGCCCAAGTTTTCTTATAACTGCGTAGTCATAAATCGAGTAAGGAAAGAAGGGTGCATTTAATCATTGAGTGCACCGGGTCACACTCGCTTTGATGCACGCAAGTGGGCGGGGTGATAACTTTTTATCAAATTTACGACGCGACGTCACGTTCACCGATACCGTGACTTCCAAGACTTTAAATCTGGTGCCCTTTGCTGGTTTCACGGGTTTCAATCGTTGTAATGAATAGTTAATGGCAGTGATATTTCGAGCAGTTGCGGAAACATTAATATTACGTTTGTACGTGGGAGTCGAGTTTAGAACATAACTCTGTATAGAGTGATTCGTAATTAATATACGTAAAGTTAAAGGCAAATTCTTATTAGAATCGCGAAGCTTTGATCGCAAATCATCGACGGAGATAATTATTTGTCGCCTTTGGATTTTATTAATTTGAAATTATTAATTAAATATTAAACTATATTCTTATTTGCATTTTAAATTTGTGAAAAACTGATCATATTAGCATGAGTAGTTTTTAAATTAAAATTATTCAAAAAATAAAGAATTTTTGGGAAACGCAATTGTTAGAAAACCTTACTTTTGAACATTTAAATTCAAGCGGATTTTATTTTCTCAAAGTTTTCATTCAAGACAAATTACCAACACATGTAAAAGTTGTAAGAGAGGAAAACAGATTCAAAAAGAGAGATATCTGTTATTAAAATCCAAGTAGAATAGTTTGAGACAACCTGTACAATAACATATATACCTTAAAGAATGGAGATCGCACTCCACTGCGTAATAAATAATTAATGAAAGAGACGATAATCCCAGAGTCCGCAAAAATCTGTCAGGTCATTTATCGTCGAATTAAATGAATAAATGATCGGGAGGATCATATTACGATTCTAAAACTGCATTTATCGTTTCCATAAAACATAATAGTAGCAGAATATAATTATTATTTAGTTGATATGGGTATTTTGGGATTGGATATTGTGTACCTACCTGTGAAGAGCTTACTAAGTTTTCTCAACGGCGTAGACGATTAGAGCGAAAAATATTGCATCCAGTGTGTTTACAGCACACATTTTTTTACAAGGAGATATAATAGAAAAAATTGTATAAAAACTAATCTATAATAATTTATATATCTGTACAGAGCAACATATATAGCCATAAATAAATATGAATAACGCATCTTGTAAGAAAATTTTCAAGTATTCGGATCGAAAATACAAATTTTATTCAGATAATATTATTAAAAATTATTATTTCACAGTCGCGAAATATTTTTTCGCGTGCGAGGATATTCGTATTATATCCTAAATAATTCTCCTCGATTTTCGGCACTGAATGCAAGGCCTAAAGAAGGAGCGCGTTTAACGCGACGAGGTAGCGCTGGTGAAAAGCATTCCAGCCACCACCTGCGTCGAACGCCGTAATTATGTTTCTTGTGCTTTGGGTACTTTGGAATCTGCGTTTGGACACTTTGCCCTGCCCGGAGGATGGTCTTTCGGTACATAAATTGCCTTCTGTCAGACTGCGGGGCGCCCTTAAACGGTGGCCCTGCGTTTTCACGCGTCTTTCATCTCGGACGAACTGTATTACACCGATACGGCGGCGCTTTGGACTTCACTTTTTATAGGACTAGAACAACACAAGCGCGCGCCATTCCTCGATTTTATATAAAAAAGAATGATATTTTTATTTAAAGTTTGTTTAAACTTGATTAATATTTTTTAACAGAAATCAGCTGATTAAAGGGTTAATTTGCTAATTAAATTTTAAAATATAAACATATTATCAAAATTAAAATAATAATGTTATAAATAATATGTTACAATACTTTGAACTCGAATAATATTTTTTGATAGAAATCAGCTGATAACTGTCAAAAAATATTAATCGCGTACTTTGTATATCAAAGTATCCGCGGACCCTATACGGCGCATATACATAAATTATGAATATTAAATAAAAAAATTTTTTAAAGCTCGTATCTATTTGGTACAAAAATTTTCTGCAAACAATGTACTATCAAAATATATAATCGATAAATTTTTGGCTCGCCTTTAAATATTAAAAATCGATACTTTGTTGCCGCGGACTCTATGCGGCGCATTCTTATATTATGTATATTTAATAGAAGAATTTGTACGCTGGTGTCTGCATGGTACCATAATATTCTGCAAACAATATATTGTCGGAATGTACATGAGATGAATTATATAGCTCTTTAAACTCTATTAATATTTTTTGACCAGTTATCAACTGGTTTCTGTCAAAAAAAATTATTCGATTTTAAAGTATTATATAACATATTATTTACATTATTATTTTAATTCTTATAACATTTTTATTTTAAAATTTAATTAGCAAATTAACACTTTAATAAGCTGATTTTACAAAAGTATTATACAAGTTTAAATAAACTTTATATAATTCTTTTTAATAATATTCTTTTTAATTTAAAATTGAAAAATGGCGCACACTTGTGTCGTTCTAGTCCCTTTTTAAAAAAGGGAAAATAAAATAAAATTAAATAAAATAAAATTAAATATTAATATGTTTTAAATAATATGTTTTAATACTTTAAATTCAATTAATATTTTTAACAGAAATCAGCTGATAACTGTCAAAAATATTAATCGAGTTTAAAGTATTATAACATATTATTTAAAACATATTATTATTTTATTTGATTTTATTTTGGACAAACTGTCAAACTGCTCGATGCTATGAATATAACGCACAACGCGAATCGCGACAGCCAATGAGCATCACAAAAAAGCGACAACAATGTCAATAACATGTATTTTTTAAAAAGGGAACGTTGCACACATACATTTAAATAATATGCAATACATTTGTTAAATAACTCAATTGTTGTGAACGCAAATGCGAATTTTTTCCTTGGTATTTTTAAGATTTTAACATTGAGTATCTTGGTATATCTTTATTCAGTATATCTCTATTAAATTATAAAATTCTCAAAGTAAGATTTATTATATATTAACTCTTATATTAATTAACTTAATTTGATTAAGTTAATAAACTCATGTTAATTCATGTTATACATTTGAATTGCAAATTTAATATTACTTTTTATCGAATAGCTTCTCATAACAATTAATGTATATACTCGTATATATACATATTAATTAACAAATGTTATGTGACACTAGAGTAGGATATTTTTAGCAAAAAAAAGGGTCGGGAAATGTATCACGAAAAAGTGCTGACGATATAGTTATCGTTATCTATGCTGGAAGCATCGCTAATAAAAAGGAGATTGCTCTGAAAGATTCGAGGAGAAAAAAATTATAACGAAGCTTAGATCAACCTTTAGACTCACCGGAGAGAGAGATCCGCCGCTGACTTAATTCCGCCTGGGCCTATATTTATTGTATCCGATACCAGATTTCGAGCTGTCAAGTTATACGGACGAGCCAACGAGGTCTTTCCACATCGCGCTCCAACAGAAGTTTGCGTGACGGCAACAGACGTTGCTCCCTTCTCTCTTCTTCCCTCCTTTCTCCTTTTCTGCATTTTGCTCTGGTTTTTTTTTCTTCAATCGCCAATTCTCGATGCCGCCAACCAATGGAGCGGCAGAAAACTCGCCGCGCGCAGCTGGACCATTTTCTCTCTCTTTCTTCCTTTCTCTCGACGAAATCGACGGAAGAGGAACTCACTCGCCCGCAGGGAGATCACGGTGAAATAATTCGCGGATAAATTCCTCTCGTTAAACACGGGACAGAGAAGCCGTGCGTTCTTTACGATCCGCTTGCGGCGACCGATTCCTTGAATGAACATGTCTCATTGACGAACAATGTTCGATTCCTCGATCGATTGCTTCATCGATATATATCGCTCTCGCGAATCCACTCTTGGACACCACATTTGCAGCAATATATCCATATCCCATAACGTATTCGATCATCAGAACCGTAGAACTGAAATATCAAAGACATTCTTATCAAAGTTATTGTAATTTATTGTTTTTAATTTTAAAGAAACAAGCTTATAACTCTCTTGAAGCTTAGAAACAAAAATATTTAGTCACGAAGCAGGATCAATTAAATTTGCCAGTTGAGTATTTGTTTATTTTATTACTCACTCTCTCAGTTGTAAGATCTATTTATATTATTTATATTATGACATATAATCAATTAACAATATAATCTTCATTGACAAGAATTCTATTTGGCACATTATGTATCTCATATAATTCAAATTAATAAATTGTAACCTTAAAAAAACAAATTGTGCGCGTTAATCAGAGTCAGTTAATCAAAACGTTATCCCAATGAAGGCGATATTCAGCGGTAGAGTATATTAACGGAAACGGATTATATTGAGCAATATTATGTTCGAGTATATATATAGAAGGACGATGATTGAACGGCCAAAGACAAACTAACGCACATATACGTATACATATGTGTTATCCATTATGCACTATGCGCTACGCAAAGACGGTATGTACACGGAATTGTGCTGTTACATAATATTACACATATCGTATAATATATTCATGCATGTAAATCTCTCTCTTGTGACAGAAAATTATCGTACAACGTTCCGAAGGACGAATCATATGAAATCTAAATTGGATGCGAACACAGATCACTTTTGATCTGATGAAGAGTAGAGATACGTATATATATATTTTTTGTCACTATTACTGATTTTTTTTTAAATAATGCAACCTTATTTTAAAAGACTTTCCGCACATTTTAATTAATTAAAATCTTGAAAAAGAATATCACAATATATAAGTACGTTTCTTTTCATAAACTCAAATCTTTCAAACGTCATTTTCGAATATTTTTACGTGAAAGTATCTCTCTATCTTATATATAAATAGTTCGAATATTTTATATAGAACGTTATTATATTATCCATCATCCTTACTGAATTAGAACCACGTGGAATCCGGAAGCAACGAAGATGGAACAAAATTGAACGCGCCAACAGGTTAACGTTTAAAGTCGCCGAAATAGAGAGAAAAATAAGAAAAGTCGCGCAATGTGTGTTTCCCATCCTCTTTATCTCTTTCGAGAAAACCATCCTCGGGGTCAGTTGACCGATCCCGGTCCATGGTAGCGCACGCAGCATCCCTCCGGCGTTTTGAATCCGTGGACCACCTCGCGTGTGGGGGGACCGCGAGAGCGTGCCGTCCGATTGGCCCGCGCGAGCGAGAGCGACTAACGGAGATGAGAAGGACATCTGGAGAGTGATGGTGAAGAGAACGAAGGGGAAGGGAGGGTGCACGCATAGGGGAGAAGGGGTGGGGGGGCCCGCGACCGGAGAGGGACTTCGCGGCAGTTCGGATGCGCATCGTACGAGGACGGCGTTTCAGTTAGCGGCGAGCCGCTGTTGAGGTTAGGGTCGTTTTTATCGTCGGTTCCGAGATTCTTTCCCCTTTTGCGCGCCAGTTATCGAGTTCGTCCGTCGATCGCGTTCGAGGATCGCGTCTTTCGGAGATCGAGGTCCGCGTCTCCGCGGAACTCTCTCCTCGAGTGAGAGAAAAAAACTCTTCCGGAGTGGTGAATCAAACGGTTTCTCTTTTTCGGAACGGTATCTGGTTTCAGTGCGTGGAACAGTGCGTTTATTTTTCGTGAGAATATATCAATTCGTATCGCGATTGTTATACGTTTTTAGAATAATAGTATCGATATAATGTGAACCGCTGTGAGTGAGTGAAGGAATCCAGAGAGATAGAGAGAAAGAACGAGAGAGAGAGACGAACGACAGAGAAATTATACGCGCTCCTGTTTCAACATGTCGCGGAGCGCGGCCTAAGATCTATCGCATCTCGCTCCCTCTTTACTTCGGAGGGAAAACCTCTCCTTCTCGCGGCCACCAACGCGAACATAGTCCCGGAACATAGTCCTCGGACGAGGAGCCCGCGAAAAGAAGAAAAACGGAGCGGCAACACGATGACGGTGGAGAAGCGACAACAAAGTCCGCGTTCCTTCCTCGGGACGATCCTGTTCGGCCAGCTGCTGCTGCTGCTGCTGCTGCCGGTCCGCGGCGAAATCTACACCAAGATGTTCTCCAGCCAGCAGAACCCCAGCGACCCGTGCTACGACGAGGACCGGCCGCGACGCTGCATCCCGGACTTCGTAAACGCCGCGTTCGGGGCGACCGTCGAGGCCTCGTCCACGTGCGGCACCGGAGGACCCACACGTTACTGCGACGTGAGCGACGAGCCCGGCGGCACCGCCGGCATCGGCCACTGCCACGTGTGCGACGACAGCACGCCCCGACGTCGTTTCCCCGCGAGTTACCTGACCGATCTCAACAACCCGAACAACGTGACCTGCTGGCGCAGCGAGCCGCTCGTCAGCTCGCAGAGCTTCTCGGCGCCGCCCGACAACGTCACCCTGACCCTCTCGCTCGGCAAGAAGTACGAGCTGACGTACGTCAGTCTGCAGTTCTGTCCGCGCGCCGCTAAGCCGGACTCGATCGCGATCTACAAGTCCATGGACTACGGCAAGACCTGGCAGCCGTTCCAGTTCTACTCGTCGCAGTGTCGTCGGGTCTACGGCAGACCGAATCGCGCCACCATCACCAAGTCGAACGAGCAGGAGGCGCGTTGCACCGACAGTCACCGTTACACCGGGGGGGACGGCCTAGGCCCGGTCGGCAGGATCGCCTTCAGCACCCTCGAGGGTCGACCGTCCGCCGCCGACTTCGACAACTCGCCGGTGCTTCAGGACTGGGTCACCGCCACCGATATCCGGGTGGTCTTCAATCGGCTGCACATGCCGCAGCAGCCGGATCAGATGACGTCGCACAACGGCGCGGAGGATCATCACGTCGCGGCGATCGGCCTCGAGGAGCTGACGAAGCGGGAGCGGGAGCGCGAGGAGCAGCGTCTCAAGAGCCAGAAGAACGCGATTCTGCTGCACGCGCACCAGGATCCCCTGGTCACGGCGTTGCCATCGGTGCACCAGGTGCTCGCGCCCCAGGAGATGCAGTCCAACGACGCGATCGACGCCGAGGTGCGCGACATGGGCTTCGTCCCAATCACCCTCTCCACGTCCACGACGCCGACCCCGGCCGGCAACGGCGTCCCGATGATGGTGCCGTCCGGTCTAGGTCCGGCTTCCGCCACCATGGCCCATCATTACGCGGTCTCGGACTTCGCCGTGGGCGGCAGGTGCAAGTGCAACGGCCACGCGGCGCGTTGCATCCCCGGCAAGGACGGCGAGGTCGTATGCGAGTGCAGGCACAACACCGCCGGCAGGGATTGCGAACGGTGTCGACCCTTCCACTTCGACCGACCCTGGGCCAGGGCCACCGCCAGGGACGCCAACGAGTGCAAAGGTTGGTGGGACAACTCTTCATGTAATAACTAATTGTATATAATAACGCGCGTCGTTTTGCTTTTTTGCACGCCGATTTAATTCAGGTTGCGATAATGCAATTACGTCAAAGTTGGGCACAAAGATCACTAGGATCATGCATACAAAGACACTTGGAATCTAATCTATATATATCATTGCAAAATACTGAAACTATACTTCTTTTTTTATGTAAAATTCAATGCATTTGTTTTATTACGTTACTTTAATCATTTATGCGCATAGAGCATATGATTTTGCAATAATATTCTTTTACAATATTTTTTATATTTCATATTTATATAATTAGTTATTATATAACTATGTTTCTTATAATAAAAGTAAGAAGTATTGAAGTGGTGTTATCTGAATAAACACTATTTTTGAATAATTAAAATGCCACCATCAGGCTGTTATTGTCATATTTTAAGAATGTGTCCGATTATTTAATGAGTTATTTTTAATGAGTATTTTATTAATTAATTGTTGCGAATTGATTCTTAATGTTTCCTCGTTTCTATCCTGAAAAACTAAGACTATAACAATGCGTTATGTTATATGGAAACGCAAATAATTCAATAATTATATATAATAATGGTTCACGCGCGTCGTTTTTCTTTTTTGCTTTTTTGCGGATTTAATTCAGGTTGCGATAATGCAATTACGTCAAAGTTGTGCAAAGATCTAGGATCATGCATACAAAGACACTTGGAATCTAATTTATGTATATATATCATCGCAAAATACTGAAACTATATACTTCTTTTTTTATTCTTTTTTATATTTTATCTTAATTTAGCTAAGGGCCAATTTCACCAACGTCGCTAACTTTAACCTCCAGTTAAATTATATCTTTGTCTCTTTTTAAGAACGCATCTGAAAAGAGACAAAGATATAGTTTAACCGAAGATTAAAGTTAACCGACGTTGGTGAAATTGGCCCTAAATCGAACAATTAAAAGATTAAACGATCGATGAGATAAGTAAAAAAAAATCATGCAATATTATCATAAGATGAAATCTTTCGGTAGAAAGATTTATTAAACAACTTGATTTTATCTTTCGATATTATGTATTTTGGCAATTTAAATTGCATCAAATTAAAATTTGATAATACCATTGTGAATTAATTGAAATGACAAGATATTTTTGTATAATAAGTGTTTTTGTCACGCAAATCAAATGAAATTATATTTTCACACATAGAGAATTTTTAGAACTTACCCTGAAAATCATGGTAATCGTGGGACAATATGGTAAGAAAAGAATTTTATGAGAATTTGTTGGATTAATATTTTTATCACAATAAAAATAATAATATCTATTACAATAAAATATATAAAATATGTTTGATTAATTATTTTACTATGCAGTTTAGTAAAATTAAGTAAACATGTTTTATATTTTATTGTGATAGATATTATTATTTTTATTGTGATAAATATTAATCAGAGAAATTCTCATAAAATACTTTACATTGTCCCACTATTACTATGATTTTCAGGGTAAATTCTAAGAGAAAATTCTCAGTGCACTTTATATTCATAAATTACTTTGCTAAAATGCATCGGTTGATTTCTCGTTGCATAATAGAGATCCTAAGTAGTTAGACGCGCTCAAATATCGACAATTATTCAAACTGCAGGATGTGCAATTTGATTTTGTGGCGTAAACTTGTGCGCTTAGGAGAATGCATTTTCGAAGCGCTAGAGAATAGAGTTACATAGGTTTTGATAGTTGCGTGTGTTACAGCCGGAGGGATAGAAAGACAGTTGAATTGCGCATTAAAGTTATTATATACATATTATATATACAAAATATATATACACGTAAGCTTTTCGCGAATGCTCTGAGAATAAATGATAGGTTCATCGATGTCCCACTTTTGTCATACGGTTTCGTGAATGAATCCATCGTAATATTATTGTTATTACAGATAATATTAAATAATCAAATATATATATTATATACTCAATAAAATATTTCATAATTAAATAGAAACATTTTGTATGTCCAGTTGTTTGTATTGAATACGAATTTTGACAATTTTAATAATTAATATAGTAATTTATTAAATTAATTATTTTCATAATTAATAATATAATTAATAGAACGATTTTTTTTAATGTCATCATATATACACACATACAGTAATATCATGTTGTGAGAGAAGAAATAAAATTATGTAAATTTATAAATTAGCACATTTACATTTATAATATAAATTTTAATGCATACAACAATATTATCGTAATAATGAACTTAAAATAATTTGCAATTTTTTTAAAGTTCGATGGATTCGTTTTTATTGTCAGGGATATTTCGATACGGAGTTAGATCGACGATGGCTATGGTTCAATGGGGAATCGCCATATACGATAGCAAGCTAAACATCTGGATGCTGTTTATGAGTGCAAAATTAAATTGACGTAGATGCAGTTAGCTTTGAGGCTGGCTAATCCCTTGTAACTTTCGCGCAACGTATTACTTTTCACGTAGCTGCAAGAGGGAGGGGAGATGCGATGCATATTAAACCGTTATCTATCACTTTACGATCGCAGTGTAAATTTAACGGTAACTAATTGTTTTTTTCTCTTTTTTTTGGCCGACAGAGAATCTCGTCCTATTTTCATCAAGTTTCGTTCATCGCCATTTTTCTGTAATTTCATCCTGCAAAAAGCATAATCTTTGTTCCGTGATATCCCGATATTGCATTTCTGATTTTACAAGCTCTTTCGTGCGCGGTATAATTAATTAAATTTTTTTACCATATAAGCGAAAATCCTCACAAAACCGACATATATTTCACTTAATTACGCTATATGTCGGATATTAATTTTAAAATTCTTTTCCCGTTCATTTGTTACAATGTTTCGAAGCCTGCTACATTCTTGGCTATTTCAACGATGTACAGAAGAGTCATATTTTTTCTTTACTGAATTCTTCGATAAATTTGCAATCAAGTCTTGCTAAAGAAAAACTTAATTGAAAAATAAAACTTGCATTTGTATAAATTTCGTTCCATTAGATAAGATACACGTTAGATTTATGTGAAATGAGTGCCAATTGTGGAATTTTGTAATTTTATAATTCGTGACTTGATAAAAAAAACTTGATAAAATTCCGTTATACGTCAAAATCTCTCTCTCTCTCTTTTCGTTTATCCCTATAAATCTGTATCTTATAGCTCTTTGTCGACATAAGCAGGCACATCAATTCGCGCTTCTTTTTTTGTTCATTCCATGCGAATGAACAAGGTGCTCTTGCAGATTCGTCGTGGATTTTAGGGGGCTACGACAATAATCTCGTATCACAGATGAGACTCTCCAGGAACGTCGGGTGTATACCCAGCGCCCGTTATTCAACGCCATATTTATTGAATCTGTGGGATCGGGGATCCGTCGTGGGGTTCGGGTCTCTCGAGAAGTAAAAAATAAACACCGAGAAGACACACTCGTTCGATTCCGCGCGTCCCTTCTTGTCTACCACCCGTTTTCCCCTCCGGTGTCTCTCTTCCCTTCCTCCCTCTCTCACCCTTCCCGTCCCATCTCTCTCTTCCTGAACGAGATCCCGGGGTTAGGCCGCGCTTTTTCGGGGCTCGTCCCCTTAATTCGAAGCGGCGAGGCGTTGCCCCCGAAGTCTCTCATATCGCGGAGGCCGCGTAGTCGAAATCAAAAACGTCGGAGGGTAAAACCACCCTCTAAAATCGTTTCGAATCGATAAGGGACGGACGCGCCACCAGAGAAAGAGGATTCTCGCGCGGCGGCGAAAAATGTAATCGGATTTAATTGGATCGGTGATTGCGAGAGGACACCCTTGTTTATTTTCGGGAGCGAGCTGAGAGAGCGTGCGAGCGAGAAATGGAAGGCGCTCTCGAATGCGGCCGGGCCGAGAGCCGCGCGATTTTTGCTCTTATCGGCGAGCTCGGCTTTTGAGATTTTTTTTTTTTTTTTTTTCGGCACAAAAACCCTCCTGAATTTTAATCCGTATTGGAGATTTTAACGGCGCTCTTCGCTCTTGCAGTTACGCGAGATACTAGTTGCCCGAGTGTCGTTAATTTCGAAAAAAATGCCCAGAATGGCGTGGCAGCATCCACTTGCGAATATTTCACAAAGCTTTTTGAATTTTGAATTTGTTTCATAAATTTAAGGAAAAAATTAATGCAATGAATGAATAAACGATAAATTACACGAAATAATTTTTAATTGATACGATATTTAAGAGATATAATTTAATATTCACAAAATCTGGATATTTCGTTTATTTTTTCTTCTTATTAAGATTGACACTGTCGTTGCAAAACCAGGACATTTATAATCGGGAACCTGTTTTTTTTTTTTTTTTAAGAACAAATGGGAAGAGAGAACGCTGTTCACAACGCTGATTCAAACGAGTAAATGTCAGCGCGAAATATTTGATCCGTACACAACAACGACGCGCCACTCGTATTAATTAAATGATTGATTCACAGCGAACCGTATAACTAACGTTCTCCACGCAGTTAACGCAATGTTTGCCGCAATTGGGAATCGCGAGCGGAATGGGGAGGCAGCGAAGCAGCGGAACGATTGTCGATTATTCCGATTAGAAAACACGTCGAGATAATTAATTAATCGCGCGACGAGCCGTCGAATGCCGAGATTGCGAAAAATTGGCCGGCGCAAACGATAATAACCGCGAAAAAAATAAAACGTCACTTTCGAATCGATCGATCGGTCCTTCATCCATCGCGACCGATCAGGATTGCGCGATCGGTCATCCGTGAGCAGATTGTCCCGCGCTTGGGATATTCGTGCACACGCGATTGTCGCACCGGAATCATTTCTCCTTCATACCGTATCGTTTCTCTCGCCCCTTCTTCGCTCCATTTCGATATTGCGCTTTCACGCGTGTAGATAATCGTCGGCCAATTTTCCCACTCCGTGAGAGAGGGATGGTAGGAGATATTCGCCTGGGAAAAATATTTTTTTTAATTCGGTTAAATTAAGTTAGGTTCGATTTAATTTAAATTAATTAATTTATTATACGGGATCATATATATTTTCCTGTCATAGTATATGCGCGCAAAGAAAGTTCCGTAGAACATGTCCACGAAAACGTGTTTGCAAATGCAAGGCGCATCGACGTTACCTGTGTTTGCGTAAATCCGGAAACTCAGTTGCACGGCTCGGGTAATTAACCGAATGCTAAATAGAAGTCGAATCAATGTTTCTCGCGCACTGCTTGCATGAAGATGTATAACATTTATATTAATGTAATATATACTGGTATATTAAATCCTGTTCAGCCTGTTTATACGCGAAGATTTATATATTTTCGAATGAAGATATACGAATATTATATCGATTAACACCGTAAACTATGCCTCGGATATAAATAAGTTTTTTTTAAAACATATATTAGCGTTAACTCTAAATTACTTGGAAAATCGTGAGTTGTCAATTTATTTATCTACTCGTGTTACGAGCTACATATTAAATCTGTTTTAAGCGAATAAATATACTTTACATATACGTAAATGCAAGAAATCCTGAAATCATGATATTTTTATAATTTAATGAAAAAAATTTCTTTTCAAAAATATGTAGGTATATAATTTTTATAAACAGATAATCTTTAAAAATTTAATATTTATAATAGTATTGTGGAAGGCTAATGTTACTGACATTCTCTTTAAAGTGCTGAGTTAAATTTATCAAGCAACCAAAATAATCGCCAGCTTTTGTTCGGCACCCGAAATTTCGATCCGTCGTATCTCTGCGAACATTTGCATCTCCCCTGCAGAATCTAGGATCATCGCGCGCGAAACGTTTCCCCTTCGACGTCGATTAGATACATATGTGCGTGCGCGTGTGCATGCGTGCGGAACGTCAACGCGCACGATAAATAAAAACCATTTCGTACGGCGCGTTACGTTACGTTCGAAGAAACGTTGCCATTAATTATCGCGGTTAATTAATTTCAGACACGGGAGAAATTGCGCGCGATCGAATCGATCTCGGGATCGAAGCGCCTCTCTGTTCCCCTTTCGCTCCCAGGGAGTCGGTTATCTTCGATTGACTCGTTTCGTTATATCACGGAAAAAAAAGAGCACGACGCTACCTATTAATTAATACCCACAGCCGCGCCAGCCAGGTAATTTCTGTTCGAGCAAAATTGCGCAAAACGGTACATATTTGGCGAACCGTTTCGTCGCTTCATATATTCTCATTGATAACCCAATCATCTGGGTTAAACATTAAAATGTTTGAAATTTTTACAATAAAGAAAACAATTTTTATAATTTTTTGATACATTTCTTAAATTTTTTAATGAAAATAATTTAAAGAAATTGGAGAGAAATAAAGGGATATGCAAATTTTTCACAAGAAGAAGAAGATTGCATAAACGTAAAATTAGGAAGAAAATTACAATAATGTCGCGCGCTTAACGATTCTTTATAATACGTTCGCCGATAAGAAATCTTAAGAGAGTAATTTCACGAGTGGGTGTAATTGGCGATGGCACGAGGATAATTGAAAGTGAGGCCGCTGATCGCGGAGGCGATTACACAACAATAATGTTCCGGTTAAGAAGCTTCTCGATTCGATGATCGTTTATTATTAGCCGTGGCTATAAAGCGTCGAGAAAGGTCTGATTAATTTCCATTTAGATCCCTGACGAAAGAAACGGGGTTGCATGCTTCGCGCTCACGATTCTGTTGGAATTATAAAATACAATTCTCCCGCGATTGCAGCACTTTTATAACGGCTGCGAAGAGCTTTAATAAAATATACTTTTACAGCCGCGCGTGCGTTTCTCTATGTCCAACGTAACACTCGGCACTTCATTACATCGATCGTTTCCATCGACAACCCTGCGTAGAACAAATACACGACGGAAAGAACGATAGCTTTAGCTGCGCACGCGAGCTTATGAAAAAGATTGACACTCGTCTATATAGTCGCTTCTGCTGTGATATAAATTCTATATTATAAATAATTCTCGTTATATAATTCTCGTACATACAATTCTCTCGCAGAAATTTATGGAACATTGATTATGCGAGACAGGTATTATGTAATTATCTAAGAATTCGATAAAGCGAAATTTAATGATAATCTAATTTTTTATGCTACTCATGTAATTTAATAACATAAAAGAGAGAAGAGAAAATCCCTCTCTCTCTCTCTCTCTCTCTCTCTCTCTCTCTTTATATATAAATGTGTTATTCTCCCCTTAAATTTCTATGTTCTATATTAGAAGAAAAATGCAGTTTTTCTGTTCGCGTAATATATGTAAATTATAAAAAATATATTACATTTATCGAAGATCATTTTAATTTTTGTTGTAGAACAAAGAATGCGAATAGGCAATCATATTATAAACGCGAACAGACTTGTCGGCTATATAATAATTGGAAAACTTTAAATTAGGGATCGGAGTAGAAAAGGTTGGTCAGTTAATTAATTTATGCGTGGAAGAATCGGAATAACGAGCTTCTTTCGTGGGGATTTAAAAGCTTTATCCACAGGCTAACCGACGTATGTCGACGATACTCTCTCTGATATATCGATCGTTCTTCCATTACGACCGCTCATATACATAACAGATACGGTATATCTCAAAAGTTCGATACTCTCGATTCTCCGAAACTTAAGTAGTAGAAGTCAAGCAAAACTAATTAGCACGCATGTGTAGCGCAAAATTTTGCTAAGAATAGCTTTCAGTAACTTTCCTCGTATACGTGCTCGTGATGCTGGCATGACGTTAACTTAATACAGATGAGGGAACGGCGAAGTGGGTTAGGTGTGTACGCATACCGGCCGGTTTCTCTCTCCGTTAAGACCCTCTCCTCTCTTCTCTCTCTCTCGAGGCGCGGCGTTAATTTGACGCGGCGTGTCGCGGCGCCCGTTTACCGCAATGAATTATGTTCTCGGGGGCATGTTTATACGACTCGTGCGCAGTTACACGCACGGGTGCTGGAGTTGGGGCCCTGGTTTTCTCTCTTTCTTTCCTTCCTTCTCTCTTATCCCTCTTCCTATTTCTCCCTCGCGAACCCCCGCGACATTAAGCCCGACCTCGATGGCGATTTTACGGCGGTTTTTGCGATGTCAGGTGCCCCTCCTCTTATGGCGTATTGTACGCGTGTATGCGGGATTTTACCGTGCGTTTAGGACGGGGTGGTGGTGCGTTTATTCGCGTCCGGGAAGCGATACGGACGGATATTTCTGCGGAATGTGGCGCGAGGTCCACGTATAAAGGACGATTACGGCGGATTTATGGCGTTTCTTGCGCCTCTTATTCGCTCGCAAATTAGAGGATATGACGATGCTTATAGCGGGATATAACGCTTTAAATACAAGAACGATATAAGTGAAATAAATTATGAAATAAGTGAGTGTGAGACGCAATGTTTCGTGGACCTTTGCGTCAGATTTAAGCGACGAGAATGAGACACATTTTTTTCTTCTTTTATTCAATATCAGTATGTGCATATTTTACATATATTTTTAACAATGAATAATACTAATTTTTTTATTTATATTTATGTGCCTGAACTACAAAAAATACACCCGTCGACGAAATAAATAATTTTTTATTCTCGATTTTATTCGATCTTCAGTCTCCGGTATTAGGCGTAAAACGCAATTTCATGGATCGATCCCGGTCCCGATCCTGTCATCGCGATCACGTCAAGGATGAGACGCGAAAAAATTCTCTCGCTTCGCTCCGCACGAGAATTGGATGAGGAGAGAAACGAGGAACCCGTGGATGAGAGGCACGCGCTGACATTCGCGTCGCGCTCTTCCTCGCGAGAAGTTATGCGAATTTGTTCCGCGCCGCGACGCGGGGGCACTCGACGATTTTATTACGGGGATCCTCCTTCTTCAATTAAGCGGTCGCTATGGTGATGGCCGTCGGCGAGTGCAGGTTGCGGCCGATGGGATCCGGTGCACGGATGGGCGCGGGGCTCGAAGCGAAAAAAGACAAGAGGATGAAGGGAACGCTCCCCTTCTGCGGCTCCTTCATGCGGACTCTCGAAAAAGAGAACGAGAAGGAGGGACGGGGAGGTTTGGTCCAGGAGGTAAAGTGGATAACGCGAGATTATACAAAACAGGTCGCCTGCAGGCGTTTCCGCCTTTGTGCATTTTGCTACTAATTGCATCGTGAATCTTCTTGATGTATCCGCGTCAGTTGCTCCGTCACGTCGCGATTCACAGGGTTGAAAATGATGTTTTGTATAATGTAAAGTTTTTTTTTTTAAGGGAGAAGAGATATACGCACCAGTTAAATATTGTTATACGTTTCTGTATTTTTTTATCTGACAATGAGACCGTTCTTTTCGAGACCGTTCTTTTCCGTCCGGAATCGCTAGAGTCAAAGAGTCAAAGAGAATTAACCAATCAAATATGCCGTTCACGTAATACTCCCTTTTTCTCTTTTAACGCTATCAAAACGATCTTTCAAACAAGCAAAGCTTGCGAACGACATTTTTACGCCCGTCCGAATTCCTCGGCGTTTCTCGAGAGGTAGAAGCTCGAAAAGCAGACGATCTCTCGAGTAATAGACGAAGAGGTCGTTCTTTCGCGCTGCGGAAACGATAATCCACGTCGCGAAATCCACTTATACCGGAAGGGACGGGGAGGAGAAGAAGATGCTCTCCTCGAGAGCGAAGTGAGGTCGAGAATGTAAAAATGTAAAGAGCCCGCGAGCGAGATGAAAGAGAGAGAGAGAGAGGAGAGAGAGAACGAGATAGGAGGAGTAAGCGGGACACAGGTTATAGGCAGAGGGCTGGGGGAGAAGAGGAATGACTGCAGATGGAGGGAATTAAATTACGTTTTAATTTCGCGGCCATTTCGCAGCGCGCGTCGCGCGATACAGCAAATATATCCGGCGCAATTTACATTTTAAATTGGAAACTTCTTGCGCGGCGGCTCAAGAACTCCGTTGTCAGCGTCGACACTGGCTACAAAAAGCATCCCCGCGGCTGCGAGTCGGGATTTGTACGAAAAATCGCGGCCCACGCAGCTGCACCGGTGTTGTCACAAACGCGATGATCGAAGGCATCGTTTGCGAAATCGTAAATAATCATTAACCGAAGTATACTTTCCGCGGGGTGTGTGAAGTTGGCACCCCTATGTTATGCTATCATAGTTCTGTTAAGATGAGTTCTGAGTTATTTAGAACCATAGGAAGAGTTCTTGATCATTTTTAGAAATAGTTCCGGTCATTACGATAACGAAAATCAGTTTCAAAAAATAGGGGTGCCAACTTCACATTTTTTTACACATCGAGTTCCAATAGTTTTGAGTAGAGTTTTAAGGTTCTTCTAAATAGTTATATAGTTCCTGATTATTTTTTGAAAGAGTTCTGCAATTTTTAGATAAAAAAACGTATCTTTGATATTGAAAGTATGTTTTTTTATCTCTATAAAAATTGCAAAACTCTTTCAAAAAATAATCAGGAACTATGTAACTATTAAACAATTTAAATTTACTCACCTCACGGTTGCTCCTTTGTTGCCCGATGCCTCCCCGGGCGTCCTTCTCGTAGAAGTTTCGAAACAGTTGCACTCGCGTTATTTTTTTTCGTTCGCAACGTCGGCGACGCCCGCGTGTTTCGGTAAAACGCGAGACTCGCGAGAGGTTATTCGCGCGCGAATAAAATCGAAGCTCCATTTTCGCGTCGCCGCTTGTTCCAAGACCCACTTTTCGCAGGGGCTTATCGAACGAAGATGATCAAGAGAGCGACTTGGCCGCGACGCACTGAAGTCGCCGAAGGACGCAAGCGAGACGAATATTGAGCGAGATCAATCTCGCGCGTGCGACGCGATCGGATTTATACGTTAATTAATACACTCGTCCTTTCGCGGACCGGCAAGAAGGCCGGCGCGACCGTTGATCACGAACAACCGAAGAAGAGCACTGGAGGTGGAGCTAGACTGGCACTGCCAGGTTCGGAACGCGCAACGATACGTCGCGCCGAGTCGTAGTGGTGGGGCATTGTAGGGATCGCGACGCAACGTACGTGCGAGGTTCAGCGAATCACGTCGCGACTACATACTCCCACCAGGTCGAAGTGGTGGGGCATTGTAGGGATCGCGACGCAACGTACGTGCGAGGTTCAGCGAATCACGTCGCGACTACATACCCCCACCAGGTCGTAGTGATGCGGGTATGTAGTCGCGACGTGATTCGCCGAGCTCCCACGTCGCGATCCCTACAATGCCCCACCACTACGACTCGGCGCGACGTATCGTTGCGCGTTCCGAACCTGGCAGTGCCAGTCTAGCTCCACCTCCAGTGCTCTTCTTCGGTTGTTCGTGATGAATGGTCGCGCGCTTCTTGCCGGTCCGCAAAAGGACGAGTGTATTAATTAGCGTCTTTGGTGGTTAATTATCGTATAAATTCGATCGCGTCGCACGCGCGAGATTGATCTCGTCGGTCGTGAATCTCGCTCAATATTGGTCTCGCTTGCGTCTTTCGGCGACTTGAGTGCGTCGCGGCCAAGTCGCTCTCTTGATCATCTTCGTTCGATAAGCCCCTGCGAAAAGTGGGTCTTGGAAAAAGCGGCGACGCGAAAATGGAGCTTCGGTTTTATTCGCGCGCGAATAAGCTCTCGCGAGTCTCGCGTTTTACCGAAACACGCGGGCGTCGCCGCACGTTGCGAACGAAAAAAAATAACGCGAGTGCAAGTGTTTCGAAACTTGTACGAGAAGGAGGCCCGGGGAGGCATCGGGCAACAAAGGAGCAACCGTGAGGTGAGTAAATTTAAATTGTTTAATAGTTACTTTTTTGGTATTCTTTTTTGTATTCTTTTTTTTATATTAGTGAACGATTGCTCTTGTGTGACAAGAGAAATACCGCGACATAGGAGAAAAAGAATTTCAAATTAAAGGAACTATAACATAAGTCAAATATTTTTTATAGAGACTTATATTTATAAAATTTGATATTATCTTACTATTTATCAGAATTACTTGCAGTTCTGTTTTTACAGCTCTGTTCATTCTTAATTTTATTTCTGTATACTGTATGTAATGTCATCTTGAAGGTGTGCGAATCTTGATAATGAAAGATACATAGAGAGAATTTTCTCTTAGAATTTACTCTGAAAATCATGGTAATCGTGGGACAATATGGTATGGAAAGAATTTCTATGATTAATATTTATCACAATAAAAATAATAATATCTATTATAATAAAATATAAAATATGTTTGATTAATTTTACTATGCAGTTTAGTAAAATTAATCAAACATTTTATATTTTATTGTGATAGATATTATTTTTATTGTGATAAATCAGAGAAATTCTCATAAAATTCTTTTCATACCATATTGTCCCACGATTACCATGATTTTCAGGGTAAATTCTAAAAGAAAATTCTCTCTGTGTCTAAATCCATGCTTGTTTAAAGATTACAAACACGCTATCATTCTTGCATACGGAAAGATAAATTATTCTACTATAAGGCGGGTGAAAAATATTTTTTGGCAGAATTTTTGGGAGGAGGCAACTCCTCCCATGTACTATAGGCTCCATTAAGCAATTCATCTCTACATTTTAATCCTCGATTTCTGAAAGTCTTTCGTGGCGGTCGTGTTGAAGCGTTACCGAGACTCGTCTCGAGACTTGGCTCGGTGTTGCGCCGAACTCGACATGATAGATTGTTTTCGCTCTTCGACGCCTCTTTTTCTCGCCGAGGAGCATCATATTCTCGAGGACGGCCGAGTCTTGTTTCGGTGCCGCGAATAGCCGACGTGTTTCTCCTCTTCAGCCGGTTGGCTACTCTTTCCTCTGCCCCCCTCTCGTCGATTATTCTTCCCCCCGTGGTGCGAAGACGACGTGCCCTGCATGAATGGAAGTCCTCCGCGAGGACCGCGAAATGAATGAATTCTCTCATGTGTAATAAGATGCAGCCAGCTCGATAGGAAAAGTTTTGATTTTATAAATAATATCTCGAAATATTTGTCGAACGAATTTTTGAAAAACGTGAAAAATTTTCAGAAATTATGATATGAAATTTGAATAAAATGCCGATTATTTAATATCTTAAAAATTTTTTGTGACAAAAGCTCTTCTTTTTCTTTATCGAAATAATTCTTAATTATTTAGATAAAAACAAAAATCTTTATTTGAAACATTTATTTTTTTCAATTTTATAAATTTATAAACTCTGTATTGATACCGTAGTCTGATTGCTTTTTTAATTTTTTTACGATACTATTTAAATTCTATTTTTAAAAAGAAAAAAAGGGAGGAGAGAGAGAAAATTGAACTATCGGATTGTATAATGAACTACTTTAATACGGGATATCGCCAAGTGTATTGGTCACCGCAGACAACGTGTCTGCGAGATTCTCGAAGGAATTCTGACCGACTCCACTCTGTCCCGTGGTCGCCCAGCGATCGTTTATACACCCGGACAGACATTCACGCGCGTGTGCGTGCGCCAACGGCGACAGCCAAGAGAAAACGAAGGAAGGAAGTCTGGTCGCTTCTGTGGAAGCGCATACCGGCCTCGCGGATGCACGGATAATTGCCGAAAATATAGATGCCGCACTAATGTTACCAAAGTAATTTATCGGGTTATTATGGGCGTGGAAAACTCTCGAGTAACGTCGGTGGCAACTGCTTGCAATGTGTCAAGGAATATCCGTGCGAAGCATTTTATTACCGCATGCATATTATAACTTGTATAGGATCAAAAAGTTACACAGCTACTTTGCAAGTTTATAATTAGATCCGGTCACGTTAATAAGCGTTAATCTTTCTGCGAGAAATTAAAAAGAATTGATGGGATTTTATTTTTTATACAATTACAAATTCTAATATACATTTCACACAAATTAGGAATCGGGTTTAAAATTGATCAAATTTCTATCTATTTTATAATAATTTCTACAAGAGAGAGAGAAAAAATATGGACAATAGAATTTTAATTTAAAATCTTGTTCAAATATTTAATATAGAGATATAAAAAAATTTTACATATAATATATTTTACATATAATAAATTTACTTTTTTTCAAGAGTAATTCAATTCGAGAATAATCGATTCTATATATTAATGAAGATTTATTTATCCAGCTTTTTCCACATTATTTACTTTTCTGTTCGGTAGGATTGAAACAATGTTTAAATATTTAACTTATGTCACATCTCTACTTCGCGCTTTTTAGCTGTTGGAAACGTAAAGCACGAGGTCACCAGTTGCGCCAAGTTGCGATCGAAGGCGACAACCATACTTGGTGTCCTCATATTTACTTAAACGCGTTGCACGTACGCGAAATATGGTCGAGATTTATAAATCGTGTTTTCTCTTCGGTGGAAACATAATGTGTGTCCAATGCACGTATATCGATTTTCCTTTCAAATCTCGGATAAAAATTACGCCGCGATCATCTCACAAATAGAGGCGAGTAAAAATTGGATTTCTTGATGCATTTTTTTAGAAAAAAGAGACTACAAAAATCTAAGCGGAGGGATATCAGACACAATCATTTACATTTTTTTTTAAACGAGAGAAGCTTTAATTACGATGTTTTCGTATTATTATATTTTTAAATTGTTTTTTCTTCGGAGAACTCTTGCGCAATCTTAATGCGTCTGATCTATAAAAGTTGCATCGCGATATTGGATTATGCGGTCATTAAAGCCACGATGGGTATCGTAAAAGTCTCCGCGATGGAGGCCGTCTCGAGGGGACGCTTGGCGTTGACTATTAGAGTGGTGATAAATAAGACCCGTTTCTCCGCCGTAGGTAGAGGCAAACTTCAATAAACTCTGCTTTACTTTTTGGCACCGTACGAAAAATGGAAAAACGTTACCCGCATGAATATACGACCGTGAGGTTTACAGAGGGTTGTGCCACTTGCGCGTTTCTTTTATCGCTTTTATGCAAACGTGAGATACGGTCGCACTTTGGCTAAAGTGTTGCACAAATATTTGATGTATCGCGCGAAATCTGGGGAGAAAGAAATATCATAAATATATGGCAAGCAATACTGTGAGAGATTTCCTGACGATTCGCTACTTATAAAACAACAGAAATAATTAATACAATATTTCTTCATCTTCTCACGATAAATAAGATTATGTATTTATCTATAAAGAATAAAAATTTTAATTGTTTAATTTAAAATGACATAAATGCTATTTCTTAAAATTTCATATATTATTAAGACAAAGTTAAGAGACGTTAAATAGTAATTCGACTTTTATCGCGTGTATATTCATGAAATTTCGATGATTCCCCAAACTCTAATAACTTACGAAGATTTCACGCGCGAGAGAAATCTCTAGAGATTGCAAGTCATACAAACGACGGACGAAAACTCGGATAAATTAGGATAATGGTTGCAGTTTAGTTCGAGAAGCCGACAAAAATAGAAAATACACGCATAAATCAAATCCACGAGAACAAGGGTCGACATAACGAACCGTATTCGCGTTAGAGCGCACAGACTCCGTCATTATGCTCCAGAATTGCCTGATCATCCGAGCCTCTAACGTATCTAACGGTATCGTAAATTAGCCGCGTGTTATAAGCGAGATCGAGCACACGCATAATTGCGGTTCCGAAAGACTCGAGCACAATGCATCGCATTTTTCGCGCTACCCTGACGTAAATCTGCGATATATATTATTCAGGTCGCGCTATTTTTTAAAGATATTTTTCGAGTGCCAAGAATTGTCTAAAAGCTTGAAAAAATTTTATTTTTTATATATTTTGTATGTAACACAATCATAGAGTTTCAGATATATCTCATTTTGTCTAAAAGCTTGAAAAATTTTTATCTTTTATATATTTTGTACGTAACACAATGACAGAGTTTTAGATATATCTCATTTTGTCTAAAAGCTTGAAAAATTTTTATCTTTTATATATTTTATGTGTAACAATCACAGAATTTCAGATCTCTCATTTAGCACAGTTGATCTAACTCTCTTTTGCACTCGTAAACGAGTTTTCTCTCGCGCACCCCGATGTTCATTAATTTCAAAACACGACGTCGAGAGTAACATTATAATGTTTATTAAAACAAGATGAGATGTCTCGTCGGACAAGATTGGGTCGTTCTCTTTTTCGTCGGAAATATTTTTCTTTCCTTAATTAAACGATCGATGGGGAACTTGAAGAGCATATATATACGCGTGCCCATTGTGTATACGCACGCGCACGTATAATAAATTCACGAGCTGCCACACGGTCTATCTGTTCTCGATCGCGTGAACGCCTGGCATTCCGAATCACCGCATGTCTTGTACATTGTTGTTGCGTAACTGTTGTTCCGCTATTACGGAACCTCCCCGTCGTGAATTTCGAGAATGTACATGCGAAATACGCGCCATGTGCGTATACGCCCAAGTATCAGTCTGAAATTGGAGCACCAATTTGTGTGTCCGTGGGATCGTGTGTCAGTTTACCTCGTTGAATTTTTACCAGAAAACGAATGCGGCTATATAATGAACGGGCTTTTCACAGAGGCGTAAAGTAGTAATTTAGCGTCTTAAGATCCGCTTCAAATTTAATTATAAGTTTGCGCAATATTAGAGTGTTAAGAGAGTTAATTGTGCGTTAAGATATACGAGTTTCTTTTTATATACATATATAATATATATATTGGATTTACACAAAATATTCTTAAAGTGATCAGACATCTCGAGCTACGACGTTAAGAAAGTTAAGAGGAATTAAAAAAGACCACATTTCTTAAATCCTCCTTATCAAAGTAAAGCGCTTTCTCTTGGAAGAAAAATTCTTACAAAAATCTTAACAT
Source organism: Prenolepis imparis (assembly GCF_030444845.1). NCBI lineage: Eukaryota > Metazoa > Arthropoda > Insecta > Hymenoptera > Formicidae > Prenolepis > Prenolepis imparis. The sequence continues at coordinate 12,683,429 of NW_028141168.1, read as the reverse complement.
TATAATTCAAGACATCCGACATCTGACATCTTATCAGCTGATCGTTAAATATTCGAATAACAAAGTTCTAAATCTCCTTTCTTATTCAATTTCACGCAGTACCATTTAATCTTTCATTATACATCCCTTCCCAAGAACGCATTTCGGAGCTCGTGGCAAACGAAAAAAACAAAAAAAAAAATCAATGCATTGCGTGTCACTTCTCTCCGCGAGATCGATTGTAAGCTCATACCCGAGATCTCAGCAGCAGAGAGAGAGCAGCAGTAACTCGCTCAGCGAGAGCGCGAGTACGTCGAATACCTAGGCGCGAGGATATATATAAATATAAATCCGAGAGCTGCCACGCGGTCTGCCGTGAAGAGCGACTCGTCTCCGACGCCGCGCTGTCCGCCTCTCATCTCGCCACGCAGCCTCCCGTCCGTCGTACTCGGTGGACGCATTTTCTTCGTCGGCGCAGGTGCTTCCGCGATCTCCGGGTATTCTCGGTTCGGATATATTCGCGGTCCCCGCTTTCGAGATGCATTCGCGCGCGTTCTGCATCCCGACGATTTCAAAGCATGCGACGATGAATAAGAGATAATATATCTTTATCTCGTGGAAAATATATGGTGAAACTGTACGGTTGGTTTCTAAATAAATTGAAATATTTATGCGTGAGAAAAAGAATGCAATTTTTTTTTTATATACGTGTGTAACGAGATTTCGTAGTTTGATTAATTGTTGAAAATGCATCATATAATATGCATGAGAATAGAGATTGATAGTACAGTTTATTTGCATCGATTTATTATTTTATCGCAAACTATATATATTTAAAAATTGACTTAATAATTAAATATATTTTTAATGATTTGCAATATTAAATTGACTAAGCTACAAGAGATGAGTTGAATATAAAGAATTGAAAGTTATAAAGTATAAAGACAAAATTATAAGTAAAATTATCATATGTAAATAAATGCAAATTATGATAGACAATCGTCTAGGTCTATAGATACATGAAATGTTGAGAATATTGATTTTTTAAAAATTACCTTTTTATCTCAAGATTTCAAGTTCTGCTTTCTCTGCACTTAGTAGATAAAAAGGAGAAAATATGAGGGGATAAACTTAAACTTGTAGAGACCAAAGCATGGATCTTGATGCATTCTTAATGATGAAAAATCAAATCTTACAATAGATCATTGCATCTGCTGACAGGAAATAATATTTATTTTGCAATACTCTTTATTTTATTTATTGCGAAAAATCTCTAGTTGGCAGAAAGCGATTTAATCTTAGAATTTATAATGCAAGCCACCGCCGTTTCGTTTCGTAGCCGCGATGTCAGGTCTTTACCAACATCAATAGCAACAACAACAACAACAATAACGAGCCTTTCTGCGGTCAATAAAGAGAGAAAGAGCGAAAGCAAGAGAGAGAGAGAGAGAGAGAGAGAGAGAGAAAGAGAGAGAATAAGGGAGTCTCTTCGGTCGTCCCGAAATAAACCGCGACCGCATACTCGCGTTTGTTCGCGACCGCGCACGCTCGCTCATTCGGCTCGATTTATATTCTCTCGCTCTTTATCACGGAGAGAGAATCTCTCCTTTCCTTTATTTTTGCGCGCCTCAACCCTTTCGCTCGACAGAACTTTTAGCAATCATTGGTGGTGGCACGCAGATAAAACAAAACCAGCCTATATATCGCTCAGAGATGTCTCTAATTTTATTCTTACACAAATCAACGATAATCAAATAAGAACTCTTCACACGAGAATCTGTTTCTAAGTTAATTTTACTATGCGAAATCACCGAGAATAACAAATTGCAATTAGTTTTTCGGCTCGAAAGTCGGGAAAATCTCTTTTTTTATTCGCTCGCAGGGAACGCGACATATCAGGGATCCTTGGCAGACGAAAGAGCAGTCGTAGTGGGAAGTAAAGTGTGATCTCGTTAAAAAGAACTTCGCGCGAGCTGTTGTTAGGGAAAATTTATTCTTTTCACTTGCTTGTACCAAACTCCGTACGCGTGCACCGTCTCTATTGTCCGTTCGTACAAAACGGGATGGTGCCATGGACGAACGCGCGGACGACTTCATGAAATCATAAAATGAATTATTACAGCCTCGGGAGTTACTCCCTCATATGAGCTTTACAAACTTGTATAATGGGATAGTTGCGCGCGCTCCTGGAAAGAGATTTATGACCGTGCACTTTTGTAAGAGGGTTCTTTATTTTCTTTTAATTAGTATTAGTATGCGTGTTTCTCAAGAGTAAAACGGATGTAAAATAGTCAATTTACTTTCTCTCTCTCTTTTTTTTCTCTCGCCTTCTCTTTCTCTGTTACGATTCAGATTACATTCTATTTGACTCAGGTTGTTGCAGGGCAAAATCAGAAATATAAATAAATTATATTTATCGAGTTTTTGATTATAGCATGTAATAAACTTACAAAATATTTATGACATTACTTATAAAGTGTAATTATAATTTATAATCATGATCATATATATTTAGGAATTCAATTGTCTAAATTTTGTTCATATTCAAAATTGTATCTTAAAGATTTTTATATAATGTAACTGCAATTTTTTCTTACAGCTCTAGAATGTTGGCTTATTAAATTAATCCTCAAAATATGCAAAATTCTCTTTTTAAGAAGAATAAAAAAATTTTACAACATTTCTGTAACAATTTAAGTAACCAAGTCGATATCTCCGAAAAGCACAGCGTTCTCGAGTACGAGAATTCCCGAGTGGAGAATTCGAGAGAATCCTGTATCAAATGTATTCATGCGTACCATCTTTTGCAAGAGAGACGGTCAGCTTCCGTTACGATTTCGCGCGGTCGAAAAAACGAGAAAAACGTTCGCGATGAACGCGTTCGCGAAACCAGTCGCCAGGATCGACGAGGTCGGCGCCTTTGGCCAGGATACCCTTAAATGGCCCCGCTGTTGGCATCGCCTTTTAGAAATCCGCCCGGCAGAAACTCGTCTTGTCGCTCTCCTCTTAGGTGCCTTTACCACCTTTCACGTTCATCGGTTCCTTCTCTAGCTCTTCGTATTCCTCGCGGAGTCCTGACTCTTTGTCATTTATTGTAAATTAAATTTTTGTTCGACGCAATAAAGAAATGACAGCTTTATCAACCGCGTAACGTAAAATATTATATATATATATATTTTTTTATTTTTTTTTTAATATTACGAGAAAGACGGTCTATTTGAGATTCATGTAAAAATATTAGACATTACGTTGATTGTAAAAAAAAGTATGTGATACACTGTTTTTAATTTTTATTACAATTAAAAAATCAGACTATAATACGAATATCGAACGAGCGATCTAAATTGTTGCGCCGTTTTATGTCTCGCGGAATTAAGCAGACGACAGGCTAGCGACAAATTAATTATCCGAGAATGAATAGATTAGAACAGCAATTCTGGGGACAACCGACGGCGCACGAGGAGCTATTTATTATGACTGTCCACTCGCATTGATGTCCCTGCCAACGCATTAAATTAAAGACGCCTATAAATACATACGAGTGTACATAACACGACCGCGTGCGCGTTTCGCACCGCTGTTTCATTTTCCTCCTTGACACTCCAATCTCGGAGCTTCGTTGTGCGAAATACAAATTCATCTCGAAGCCAGAAACACCGTCTCGGAAGACTCGGATGTTAGAGGAAGAGCTCGACGGGATTTGCGCGCGCTATCATATTTTCCATCGCGTCCGATCAAATCTCTCTCCAACGTGGAGGCTGCGAAGATGAGCGGGGCAGCGCAACATCCTCTTCTCGCCGTAAAAACGCGAGATACTCCGTGAATCCTCCGGCGTTCCGCCGTATTGTTTGTCGAGATTCTCTCATTCAATTTTCTCGCTCTCGCCTCTTCTCTTTTCGGAAATATCATTTCCTTCGTCGTCTGCCCTTTTTGTGCTTTGCTCTCTCTCTTTCTCTCTCTGTTTCTCCATTTATCTCTCTCTGTCTCCGTCATCATCTACCATCCGCGACTGTTCCTCCGGCTGCAATCTCGGACAATCTCGGCGAATAAACTCGCGCCGCTCCCTCTCGTCTTCCTCCTTCACGTACCCGGTGTCCCGTTCCGCAAAGATTGCGGCGTCGAAATTAACTGCCGGGCCAGGTGGCCCGTAATGGAGTCGAGGAATTAGAGCTCCGGACCGGACGGAGCGTTGCCACGTTATTATCGGGTATCTCCGTGCAACGAGGGCGATTCAGTCGCGGAAACGCGTCGCGGAATTGCATACGCCGGGGACGATTATTATAGACGCACCCTTGTCCGTCTCTCAGCCGTTGATTATTCTCGGCGACCGAGATCTACCTACGAGATAGCGCCCCTAAATGGCTCGTAACCTCCGAATCAACCGGGATCAATGACTGTTGCGCCGGTATCGTTGGCGATTGCAATTACGCCCTACGTTCTCGAATATGTTTATTAGCCAGCTATTTCATTGCTTTTTTCATTTACGTATTTTACAATTATTTTACAATTATAGGTATTATAATTAAGACACAATCCATTACGAACAAAATTATCGAATCTAAAAGGGGAAAATTGCTGAGGCATTATTAGGCATTGTCTTGATTTTGGAGGCATTGATTTAAAAAAGTAGGCATTACATCAAAAAAGTGAAAATTACTTGGTATTATTGGACATTATATAAAATATATTAATAACTAATTTTACATCAAAAGTTTTCTTGTTGAAAGCTTTATTTTTATTTTGTATCATGATTATAGTTTCTATGCAAAATTATGTTGTTAGTTGATTACAAATTAGTTGATTGCTCTGACTAACATTTCAATTATGAAATGATTTAAAGATGAATTTGGTTTTCCGAATGCTACTTTTGACTTTTACAACTTTTTTCCGTCTAACCGTAATAAATCACAGCTGCTTTTCTATACCTAAATTCGGGTATAAACTTGACACCATACGCGTTCAAGCACCTTCAGCGAGAAAGGATCTTCGAGCTTTCCCAAATTTACGGACCATCCGTTTCGAACCCTTCTCGTTTTTCATCTCGTGAAATATATCCCTCGCTCGCGATCTCGACGCAATCTCACACGGTTTCCCGCAGCTTTGGATTGCATACATTGCGGATTGCGTATACACAAACGTACACATGCATTGTACCGACGTGATAGATAATAAGTGATACCGGTCTAATCTTTAGAAATCACCGCGGCTCGTAAACATTCGTCGACTCTCTCCCCACGTGGGAGTAAACGAATTCGACAACGAGGCCCTTACGAGGGACGCAGCTCTCTCTTTGGAGGCGCAGCTCTTTTTAGGCGCAGCCTCGCCTCTTATCTAAATGGACGACGTCCCCGATTATCGGTCCCGGTCTGTTGTTTTCGTCGCGGCTCGGCTGGCACACACGTGGCAATTTCCGATACTTTCTATCGAGATACACGTGATGTCCGTGTTATCTCTCGAATGCGCAATTGATTCTCGACCTGCCGCGGAAACAACGCATATACACTCCGCAGCTAATCGGAAAACTTTTGACTTTACGTCTTCGCGCGGATGATGCTGGATCGACTTGTCGAAGAATTAAGCTACGAGTACCTATAGCTCTGCACCGCGTTGGCGGATTTTCAAGTCTACAGCTCGTATTTAAGCGCTGTACGTTGATTCTCGTTTTGCTTTGGCGCCGAACGCGAGATTCGTGTTTTAGACAAATAAAATACGGAACCGGGATCTCAGCGCATTTAGCAGGAAACGTGGCGTTAAATAGAGATGAGAATATGGATCTCCAAATCCGTTGCGACAGTAACATCCGAAAGTTCTCTTAAATTTTTCTTTTTTTTTTTATTTTATTTTATTTCTTACGTTTAATCTAAATAAAAGTAGCGAAGAAATGTAAAAAAAATGTTACCGAATTTTTTGTTATTAATAATATTCTCTTTGGCTGAAAGAAATTAATTAAAGAAGGAAGATAAAGATTATTGTTAGAATTATATAACTGCGCTCTCCATATTTGAAGAATTAAAACATTTTAAGAAACTAACACATCGTCATTTATTACACGGAGAAGATAAAACTGTTCTTATTTATATTACTATTTTTCTCGGAGAACTTTATGTGCGATAAAATAGCAATATTCTATCATAAACTTGGCGTAATTTTCTTCGAAACATTCTATGTTGCGCGATAAGAATAAGAAAGGTGAGTCCGGCGCGGAAACTTATCTCAAGAAAAGCTTCTCTCATCGTAAAATATATTTATTTGGGCATATACGCAATCGTGGAATTCATGTCAAATAACAAATTTCTTTTACACTTTTCGTGTAACAAATTTTTCTTAATTATATACGAGCAAATAGCGTTAGATATTCTATTTTTTATAATACTATACTTTATTATTTATATTAAAATATGAAATAGCCTAAAATATGAAATATATATATTATAGCGTAAAAATAATATTTTACTATTTTCATATTTATATGCATCAGCATTTAATATGGTAATACAATCATTTAAATGTTCGTACGGTGCAGTGTTGTAATAGAATTCCTGATTTTATAGCATCTAAGGTGCCATAAGTTGCTCTAGTAGTCTAAAACGCAATGCAACAAATATCGGTGCGTACATTAATAAACCTTTTTTATGTTTGCAATAAAATTACGAACGCGCGTTTCTCTCAGCACTCCTTTCACCGCGTATAAATCAATCATTTGCCTCGTCGTTATCCCAGTAGTTCGGATCTGGAAACTGGTGAGAGAGTAAATTTTGCAGCATATCTCGATAATCATACATCATAAAGCGAGTTCGGACTTATCCTCTGCCTCGGACGGTCTCTCAGTCAGCTATTAGAGGCGATTTCAATATCGCCGAGCTGTCTGGAACGAGTTATCGTATCGCTATGCGCCTGAGAATCTCGCGATCTCGTCCTACCGCGCTATCGAAAAAGGAAGAAACGAACCGCTATAAAAGAGCTGCCGATTGGAATTGATTGTAATAAATTATTTTCTATCAATTAAGAGCTCTAATCGCGCGCGAAGCTCCCTATCTCCGCCTGCGATCGCGTTGCACAACAAGAAGCGCAAAACGAATTGCCGTCTGTAAAAGATACAGACGGTTTTTTGCCTCTATGCCGATTCAGCGTTAATTAGCTTTTGTCAATTAAACAGAAGATTGTATTGCACTATTTTTTTTTATCGCGATTTGAATCATTTCTCAGTGTCAATAATATTAAGTTAAAATTACGAAGACTATTATTAACATTTTTTTTTAAATGTGTGCATTGAATCCAAATAACAAAAAAGATTGCTTATTAAGATGTGGAAAAAATAATTTGTATAAATATTTTTTAAATATTAGTAAATAAAGGAAAAATTGAGAATGTCTGATATTATTATATATTTAAAAAATTAAATTGTGTGTCTAAAAATAATTAAACACATTACGCATAAATAGCCGTTTTCGTTTTATATATTGTATAATAAGAATTTTTTAAAATATGTGCCCCGTTTCACACCGTACATATGTATACGGTAATACTTACGGGAATTGCACTTTACACATAAAGGGTTAACACCTCCTACCCGTTACCTCGAGAATCAGATCGTGTCGCTCGCGTGGATCGAACGGCCTCGGCGAATCCGCGTAATTGGATCTCGATCCACGTAATGCCTGGAATCGCCTCGAGGAGATGAGCCGAGATGCTGGGGGATTTTTTGGTGCCTTTATCTGGACCGTCGCGCGAGATAATCGCTATTCGGTGCGAAGCGAACGCCGACTTCGATCATGACCGGGAAAGTATTGTCGACCTCGACGTAGCAGCAACCAATGGGAAAACGCGAACCGGTATTACAAATTGACATTTTTACACAAAACTGGAAATTACTTTTTAAAGTAATCTAGATATAAAAGAATATCTAGTTTATTCTGTCAATCTGTTTCTATTATATTTATTTTATTTTAAATTTATCCTCTTTAAAATAAATATTTTTTTTATAATTATTACTATAAAAAATATTTCTATTTTGTACTTTTTTTTAAATATATAAGTATGTCTATTAAAAAATATAAATATAATTTCTTAAGAATTAAATGTAGAGTTTTTTGAAGACGTAATAATAAAACAATAAATTATCCGAAAAAAAGTATTTTAATAATAGTATCTGAAATCGACATGATGTTGCTATTAATGCACGAAGAGGCTCAAAATTAAGATCGCGAGTTACGACGAGTCGAGACACCCTGTACATGCACACCTCGGTCAACAGAATGCCGACGATCGTTTTTCTACACTACAACGACGCGGGGATCAAGGCGTATACGTGAGGTTGTTTCGCGATCGAGTACGTGACGCGGACGAAGTTTCGTCCGCCCTCGTGTGAATCTGAGATGGAAGGTGTCGGCGCATATCCGAGCTATTAGCACAGCGGGTAGCTCGTGGTCGCGCTATCACCTTTGCACTCTATCCCTTGGATAACCCGACTTTTTCTCGCCCACGACGAATTAACCCGTGAATGTTCGCGCGCAGATAAAAAGTTACGTTCTTCCTCGGCGAGCATGCAAAGCATCGTATTAGAAAGATTCTCTAAAATATATAAAATATATAAAAAATTTAGCGAGATAAATCTTTCTAATTGAATTTATATCGAGTGAGATAATTTGCGAAAATTAGCTAAGAGTTTTACGGATAATTAACACGTGACGTGAACCATTCGATATCTCGCGTAAAGATATCTGGTCCCGGAGGAAGAATCGCTTCCTGATTAGTCCTGATTGACCGAGACGAGCGGCAATTAAAATGAACCGGTCGAAATCTAGCACGACTTGACTATATTAATCACGCGCGCGTCACTTAATTCTCAGCGTCGATATTAATCTCCGACGAAACAGACTCTTCCCATTCCTCTCGCGTTGTTGCTCTCTTTGTTCGCGCCCTAGACTGTGTAGATTGATGACTACCGAATTCGGGTTTCGATCTGTGAGCAAGTCGTCTCTACCTCTACACGATGTCGTAAGCGTCTTTCGCGAGAGGCGGAGATGAATGATCGCGAGGATTAGTGGTCCACTTGGGAGGGACATTGCTACCACGCGAGCCTTTATCGGTCTATTTTTCTCTTCGCTTTAAGCTCGCGTACGAGCTTTTGGTAACCGGCGATAGCGGATTTAAGTACGCGGACATGAGAAATGACTCGCACATTTGTGCCGGCTTTGTATAATGCTGATGTCAAAGTATAATTATTAACGAAAGTTAAGGTTACATAGTCTCATCAGAGCGTAGTACTTTAGTTGAAGTAATACTGAAATATGGTTATGCATAAACGTAATTTTTTCTTTGATTAAATTTTGTGATGCAATTATAATAATTACTTAAGTAGCAATAAGCGCATTTGGCAACTAGTAAAATTAATTTAAATAACGTATCATACACGTGATTATATCGTGAAAATATTTTCGAAATACTTGATGTTACTAGACGATAAGATATATAATAATTATGCGTAAATTAAAAATTAAATTAAAAAAATAAACAAAATAAAATAAAAAGAAATTGAACAATATATATATGTGTTATGTACGATTGTAGGATTTTTACCTGCTAAAGAGAAGATGTAACGCGAGTTTTTAAAAATCCGTATCAGATTTCTTTAGTTTATCGATATAGTTATCGCAACAAAACTTTTTAAATTTTGTACAAAGTTTTTAATATTTTTAATGATACGATTGCGTTTCAAAGAAATGCAGCTCGTGAAGAAAAGTCCATTCGTATACGAGTTTAATGTGAAAGCGATGGAGACGGCCGTTTTGTTCGGTCAACGAAGCTCGTATGGGATCGTGGAAGCAAACGGTATATTAGGAGGAAAATGCTAACAAAAAGAAACAGCTACGCGAAATAACTAGAAAACTCGGAAAGTTTGCGGTCCAACGAGTTCTTGTGTCAAAGTATTGCTATTCCAGACCAGAGAGATGTTACTCCTGCAACCAAAGTCCTTTTATGCCACAAAAAGCGAACGCTTTTCCCTTCCCCCAAATTTTCTTACAATTAATATAAGTTTTTAAGTTTCTGGATAATTTGAGTCATTCAAAGTTTGTCAAAAGGAATATAGTAGACACAGGATGACTTAAATCATTCGTATAATTATCAAAATATTAAGCAAGTAGAAAAATTTACGGATAATGGATTTTAAAAATTATTATTTATTATATAAGCACAGAAAATGATTCTTTGAAATCAATATTTTATTCTCTTTTTCACCCTAAAAAAGAATAATTTTCAATGAATTTTTTTTTAGTACAGCTTTATAAATCTAAATTTTATAGGTATATCTTCACTTTTGTCGAAAATAAAAAATTAGTTTCAAAGAGAGTAGGCAGTCAAGGTATCGGCGATCAATACGCGGCTTTAGATTTCGAAGCGAATAATCGTTCGTGCGTGGATTTCCTCCAAAGTTCGAAGACGCGATCAATCGAACTCAGGGATTTAAAGAAAAAAAATGACCGACCTTTTTTCATCCGGTAAACCAGGCTCGGGCGAGGCCAAATGGAGATCACGCGCTAGAGGGTACGAAGTACAAGAGGGAGGGAAGGGGGAGAGAAGAAAGAGAGGTTACTGTCGAGTAACTAGGAAACTTGGAAACTCTCTCCGCACCGCCACGAGATCTCTTACTTACAGCTGAAGGCTTTACGTTTTCTGGCCGACGAAAAATAACTTTTAGCGTGGAACGACGTCGCGGGGGGAAAGACAAACCATCCGGCGGAAACGAAATGGGTATCGGGGAGGGATCCTTCATGGAGGCTCCCTCACCCTCTCGGACTCGCGCCAAGGAGTTTCGAGTTCGCGAAGTCGTAGCTCGTTTCGGAGTTCGAGAGTTAGGGAGGAAAAGAGATTCGGCGTATCGGTAAGCCGGTGAAACAAAGGATTTTTTGCAAGAAATAATTGGCTGAATGGCGCTATTAATTATCGATAATACAAAGTATTTTTTACTGTATCCGGGAGAGAGAACTATATATCTCGAACAAAGTATATGAATGGCAGACAAAAAAACATTAAAATAAACAATTTCTCACTCACCGATACGTGCAGTAGCGAAGTTGTAGTACACGGCACACATATTGATCTGAAAACAAAATATTCAAATTATATACATATGTATGTGTAAGTATATACATATGTGTGTGTCAAATATCTCATAAACATACACAATATAAATATAAATATGTAAGCAAGATTATTTAGCAAATTTTTGCTTCATTAATATTTTTTGACAGAAATCAGCTGATTAAAGCGTTAATTTACTATTTAATTTTTTAAATAATGTTTTAAAAATTAAAATAATATAATATGTTTTAAATAATGTGTGTCAAATATCTCATAAACATACACAATATAAATATAAATATGTAAGCAAGATTATTTAGCAAATTTTTGCTTCATTAATATTTTTTGACAGAAATCAGCTGATTAAAGCGTTAATTTACTATTTAATTTTTTAAATAATAATGTTTTAAAAATTAAAATAATATAATATGTTTTAAATAATGTGTTATAAACTCGATTAATATTTTTGACAGTTATCAGCTGATTTCTGTCAAAAAATATTAATCGAAAATAAGATATTACATATTATTTACAACATATTACTATTATAATTTCTATAACATATTTTTATTTTAAAATTTAATTAGTAAATTAACGCTTTAATCAACTGATTTCTGTAAAAAAATATTAATCGAGTTTAAATAAACTTTATATTATTTTTTTTTTAAATATCATTTTGTTTAATACAAAATCGAAGAATGGCGCGCGCTTGGATTGTTCGAGTATGTAAAATAGAAGAAAGATTTTTTTCTATAATCAATAATAGACCGCTGGAGAGCGAGGAAAAACTACATCTTTCGATTTTTATATTGAACATTTTTTCTACCTGATAGCTACATACTTATAATAAAATAAAGAAATAAAATCCGAAATTGTAAACAGCTAATAATCGACTCATTCCCATAACTTGTATTTAAACGGTGATAAATAAAAAGAAAATGATTGGATGCAAAAAAGAGTAAGAACCGTTGGTGGATTAATGCATTCCGCTTCACGATAATTCGCAGATGGTCTCTGCGAAGTGTGGTTAAGCAGCATCTCACCTCGCAGACCGCTCGTACGTGCCGTGATTGGCCGCGAGGCCGCGATAATCGGACATTATTAGAGGTTCGGCGGAAAATTAGGTGTCAGAGATGAAGGAGTACCGTTACGCAACGCGTCGGCGATTAAAAAAATGCACTTTCTACTGAACCTCTCTGACGGAGGTAGGTGCTAGTTGGTAATTGGGGTATTTTGCAATTCCCCTCGAGATTCCGTCTCGCGTGTCGCGCGCTTCGCGAAAAGGATGAAAATGACGTAAGTGATACAGCTGCGGTATAATGCGAACCGCCTGATGCATCGCGTTGTAATATAGCGAGATATCACGCGCGCTTTGCATATTACACGGGCACCGACAAGAATTACGTCCGTGACGAATGGATATTTCTTCTCTATAATATATATGTATAGGTGTGTATAAAACACTCCGTGCTTTAAATTCATATTATAAATATATATACATGTGATAAATATATTAAATTGCCCTATTAAAGTGTCACATATGTTGCGATACTATATATATATATATATATATATTGCGCGACTGTATAATTTTATAACTTGAACTTTCATCATCATTACATATATTTTTCAGAAGATAGGTAAAAAAAAGGCAAACGTTATAAGCGTACGTGACGTCAGATGCCTACATCTTATTCCTTCTTCCGCGCTGCTTTATATTCCTCTACATACGCGAATAAATTTTATTCGAGGAATTTCCCAATCACTCCAATCACTCGGATCTACTACGGGACCGGCCAATTTGCTCGGAATCTCTCGCGGAATCGTAATTCCCGTTGATCTACAAATTCTCTCACGAGTGATCGCATCGTCGAAATACCGGCGCTCTCGATTTCGGCGTTCTTCGTTCCTTAGAAAAAGAACGCGCGAGCCAGGAATTAAATGCCGTTTAATCGTCCGTGAAGCCGAGATTAAGTGCCCTGACAACGGGCGTCGATTCACGTCATTATGTGTTACGGAGGCGGAGGGCAACCAAATTTGGTCGATCCCCCCGATCCTTTCACGACGGTATTCGGGAAAGGAGGGGAATTCCCTCCCTCGAGAGAGAGCGACCCGCACGACCTTCGGCCATTTCTTATCTTTGCACGTGGACACACGTGGAAGTTCGCCGCTGTGGGTGTCCAATAAATTGGCCGAGTGGGCGGTGGCGCATTGTCTCGAACAGATTGACCACTTAATCACGCACCCGCGGAAGAATAATTCGAGATAGTAGGTAGATGGCCCGCGGTAGGTAGATATGTATGTATATGTAGGTATACCGTCGCTTTTTCTTACAAGGAGCTGAAGGATCAAGGTAGAATTGATCGACTACACTTCGTCATCGCGTCGTATTTGATAAAATCATTATATATCTTTCCCTCTCCACGAGTCTTTTTGATTCCAACGACAATCGATATGGAGCGTGTTTAATAATCAAGAGCAAAAATCTCGAACACTCGCTGTAAAAGTTCGCCGATGAATAATGTAAAGTTGATCTTGACTAAAGTTTGATTGGGTACCATCCTTCTTACGTTAAATATTTCTTTAACAAAAAAAAAGGTCCTTGAAATTCGAGATATGGGGGAAGTATAAAAAATAAAATTTGTCACTTATTCGAATCTGTTCAATTGTTTTCAAATTTAGAAAACGGAAAAGAGCTAAGATTTTTAAGTACGATATATTCGACACACTCTACGCTCGATTTTGTTGGGAAATAAACTTTCGTTATTTAACTTTTTCCAAGTGACAGGAGACGCAATCCAGGATTCGCAATCACGGCTGGTGCGTGTGGTCCAGCTGTCGGCGACGGTAAACAGAATCCTCTCCGGTCTCCTTTTCGTTACATTGCTAGGATCCCGAGGGGATCCCAGGAGAGCACGTAGATGAGAAAAAATAAACAGTACTCCCAGGCAGCTCTCTCTCTTTCTCGCTCGTTCGAGCGTTCCGAAAACGGGCCCGAAAACACTCACTGTTTATTTTCTCACCTCGCTGCGGTACTCCTCGGCAATCGAAACGTTTCTCGTAATATTTCACGACCCGCTTCTTCTCGTCGTGACGCATCGGAAGAGTAATTCCTTCCTGAGTGTTGAGACGTCCGCTCGAGAAGCCGAGAGCCGAAGAGTCTGACGAGAAGCGACCGGGGTCCTCAGAGACGGTTTAAGCATCGACGACGTGTTCTATAATCCTACAGATTTCGAAAGCTTTCCGAGTGACTCGTTTGGAACGAAAAGCTATCACTATTGACAATTTAAAAAAAGCTGATTTTCTTGAAATATAGATATTGTTGCTGAATTATTTTATTTAACACAGATAATTATTTGTAAAAAAATCTGTATATTTCTATAAGAGTATTTTTATGTAACCAATTTAAAATAACGTATAGTGATAAAATTAATGCAAGATGTTATTCAATAATTATATTACTATATATTATATAAAATGAATATAGATCTCGTTAACGTTTTTACTATAGAAATTGAGAATTTACGAATGATAGTTATAAAAGTAATCTGTTCAACGGTGCTAATGGCGCTTAATAGGATTGTCGGCAAAGTTGAATGAACTCATTGTATATCTTCGTCATGACGTGCATCAAGAACGCTCGTACAATTCGACACGTCGATATCGGCGATACCTGCGTCCGGTTATGCGTACTTCTTCGTGTATGTGCGAGAGGACGGGTGATATGGCGCGATACGAGAAGCTCACGAGGCGTAGGTGCCGGTTACGAGCGACGATAAGATCGGGGACCAGCATTCCTGGGCCTCTATCGGCTATTAATAATCGAAGCACCTCAAGAGAGAGAGAAAGATCGAATGCGAAATTATCTCCCTTTCCTGTCGAGAAGAGGGTGGGAGGAGGAGTCCTCGTGGACGGACCGAAACAGACGATAATCCGCGCTTATCGCCGATCGAGATCGAGTAGAATAATTTCGGGAGTAGAAAGGAAGAAGAAAGAGAGAGAGAGAGAGAGAGTGCGAGAGAGACAGGAAGAATTCAAATGGACGATGCATGGCGAACGATTCGTAACATGATTGAAGCTTCTGGCTACTTGCGCGCGACATGAATGATAGCATATTTATTTTATCGCATCTAAAATGTGATGACGCTGTCAGAAAGATTCACTCGAGAAGATCGCGCGCGATAATAAATTTCAGGTATGCTTATAATATGCGCATAATTTCGGAAGCGAAGAGCCATCATAGGAAAGCTGTCATATCTTGAAATTATTCTTTTTCTCTCACAGTTATTTGAACGCACATTGAATGATTTTTTTTTTAATTTAACGATTTAGAACTTATTAGAAATTATTTTATAATCGATCAAAAATTGTGTTTAAAATCAGTGCAATGCGACTGATTAAAATGAATGTTTGAATGGCTGAATTTTGCTCGATGTGACATTAAAGGATATATTATTTTAATTTCAATATCAAAAATTAAAATATCTTTTTCTCCATTTTCCAATTTTTTGCTACACGATCGCGCTTTCTAATATTCTTTAGTGCCAACATTAGCATCCATCCATGAGTTGTTTAAGCAGTCGAAGTATAAACCATTTAGTAGTCTACGATAACTTCGTAAATCAGAGTAACGAGTCGCGAATCGAACATGAATCGTCGAAGTCGCGATGACATGGACAACGATGACTACAGAATCTGCAACGGGACACTGGGCTCGGTTACTATTCAATGAGGTCTTGTTACGCGGGGTAAAAATAACGAATGAGAGGAAGCATTCATGATTCAATGAGGATAACAAGGACATTATGCCTCCGCTAAACGGTCCCCCCCGCTATGAGTTTTTGCGGGGTGCGTGTGCGACCATCTAATAAGTTTTCTTTTTTATTTAGACGAAATGTCGAAGGCTAGTCAATTTGACGTTACTCATATCACAGCGATCAACTATTTTAGTAGAGAGATATTTAGATAAACATACATACACAGCGCGAAGTTTGAAGATGTTTGAAGAATCGCTACTCACATGTGTTCTCCTACTTTAAATGTTGTAGCGACATTTATATTCTTTCAACGCGATGTTTTAGAACTGTAATAGCTTGCACGCGGTTCACATAGTTTGCCGTAATTATATGATTAATGTCGTATGCAGATACGTGTTGCGAAATACTATTCCCGAGTGGAAAATACGCGATACCAAGGCGAGCACCGCGGGTTGACGCAGAACAATAGCACTCCGGGCGCGATAACAACGATAACGACCACCCTTGTGCCCTTGTGTTGCGGTGAACAGGCGTCGCACCAGCTGTTCCTCGTCATCTATCAAGCTTCCTCGACGTCGTAACTCGCCAAATTGGCCACCGTGCGCACCATCTTCGTAAAATATCCACCCACTGCGTTGCACGTCATCGACAAACATCGCCGATGAAATTCTAAGCCGGTCAATGTCTCTCTTTCTCCCTCTCTCTCTCAGACAATACGAAAACGAACAGAAGAGAAAACAGACGTTTCCTTAGTTGTATATTTTAATTAGACGAGTATATCGATTTGTCTGGTTCCTCGATTAAATATTCTCACATTTCAAACATCGTAATTTTGATTCGAATTCACGGGATTCTGAAAAAATTCCGCTAATTGCAAAAAGCTGCAAACGTAAAAAACTTTAACTTAAAAAAATTATTCGAACTTTGTATGTCTCTTCATATCTTCACGTATCATTTTCTATTGCTTCTTTATCATATACATCTTCATTATCTAAATCAAATACAGAATATAGGTTTTCTAAATCCAAAGGCATATATTTTTATAATATGAAAGACTTTACGAAATGTGGACATACTGATAAAGAATCCATTAAGGATCGAGATACATTAACAGGGGGAAAAATCTAAAGATTTATCTGTAGCCAAAATAGTGCCCGAGCTTATCTATAAAGTAAACAAAAGAAAGAGATGCTAAGAGCATTCCATTCTTTTTTCTCGACGATTTAAAAGAGCTTCTAGAGAATATTTGTTTATAAGAAATGCTTAATCGTCTTTCTCTCTGGCGTTGAAAAACCGGAATATTTTGTGTCCGACAACGCGCGGAATCTCTTAACGTGGTTCGTTTGCTCGCAAGGAAATAAGCTTGCATCCAACAACTCGACTGTAACGACCGCTTCATCCTGGCGGATTCCTCGACTGCCCAGATGCCGCTTGTCATCCGTCAAGCTTCCCTGTTCGTGACCGCGAAATTGGCCTTCGTAGAGTTGCGCGCGATACATGCGCAACGACGCACCGGAAGAAGCAGCCGATGCGAGAGACGCACACATGCATATTTACATGCAAACGCGCGCGCACGAATAGGCGTGGGTGCATAACATGAACACCAGGACGACGGGACCACCCGTGCCCACGTCCGAGGAGGAGAGTCTGCGACGAGCTCTCGCGTATTTGCTTTCGAGAAAATTGAATTCCGGTCAACGTCGGGGGAGAAGAAGTAGCGCGAAGAAAGGGGAGATGTGTTAACATTTTTAATTGGTTTATTATAAATATAGAAATTGCTTTTTGTATATTTATATATATTTTCTTCGATAGACTCTTTGATCAATTTAAAATCGATTTTTGTTAAGCATAGATAACTTGATATTTTTCAGAATATCATATAAAATATATTTAAACAGAAAAAAATTTATATTATATATATATAATAAAAATTTTTTTGTGTCATAAATATTGAAGGCGAATACCAAGAGAATAACTATAACTTTTCTGTTGAGTGTACAAGAAAATTTAATATACGCGTCGCAAAATAAATATAATGTTTCTGCTATGCGTAAATCGTATAACGATAGCGCTTGTTTACGATATAACGACGCGTAAATTTTGCTAAAGATATTACCGAAGGGAGAAACGAATGATGGCGATATCTGTGTGGTATCTCGCGACATTTCACCTCTGTTATATATTTTATTTCTCATTACGGCGCTTCTGCCGCGCCGAGACTTTTCTCTACATCATCATCACATCGCGCCACAACCGACCCTTTCACACCCGACGACCGCGACGAATCGAATTTCTTTGCAGGACGTCAATCGTGCGACTATGTGTACACTTTTCTATGTGTAACCGCTTCTCGGTGCCTCGCTCTCGAACGTGATTTATCGGGAAAAAAGGAACCTCAACGCAGTCACGTAGTGGCAACGATTTACAGTACACGCGCCATATTCCGTATAAACCATTGTAGTGATTTACGACAACATCTAGCGAAGGATAACCGAGCAGTAAATTGCTCAAAAATTTTGTTGTACAAGGATGTTGTAAAAGTTAACAGATGTATTGCTTAAAGGGGGGGATACTACTTTCGAAAGAAATTCGAAAGAACTTTTTTTTTAAGTCGAAAAAATTCTTAGAATTCTGCTTTCAAGGTGTTAATTTGTCTCAAATATTGCTTCAAGAGTATTATGATTTTCCAACAAGATATATCTTGACCTCGAGATCCCGCAGCGAGGGAAGATTTTTTTTCATGCTGTGCGTAGATAGGTAATAATTCTTATAAATGATGTACAATAATATTATACATCCTATCATGTTACTGATAATAGGATAAAAATAGAAATTTATATAAAAAAAGATTGACACACATATACAGTAATCGATTACTTGCATCAGACATGAATCAGAAGCCCGAAAATAATCGATAATTAAGAAAAATTAAAAAAAAGTACTTACAATAAATTTAAATAATTACTGATATATTTGTACGCGCTGTAAATTAAAGAGGTTAATCGAGCAATCTATTTAATAACATTCTCACTTCGCACATATCAATGGAGGTCCTTCTTTGCGTTCTTTCTTTTCTGTTCTTTTTGTTCTTTTTTCTCTCTTTCTCTCTCTCTTGCTCGATGCTAAAGAGATCTACATGACAAATACTCGTTCTGCGTCGCAACCGAAAATGTCTCGAGCACGGTGGTCCACGCGATCAACAATTTCGACAACGGCCGAGCCGTCCTGGCACCGCTTCCTGTCGATCTGCCTTGCTTGCTTCTCTCGATCGATCGATTCGATCTATTCTCGTTGGCGCGACCTATACGTCTCGGCGTCGAAAGAGTTTCGATTGTCAGCAGAGCATTTCGAGCTCGGTGAGCAGATCGCCAATCTGTGATCGACACCGGATCTTGATCTTTAAGATACTTGCACGAGGAGAGAAAGCGATTCGCTCTTTGTGTGCGAGGAAAAAATTAATATCGATTGAATTTTAATCGTTTAGAATTGAATTATTTATGTAACAAGAAAAATCTGAAAAGGCAAAATAATTTCGTGTTCCACACTTAGATAATTCCGGTATTGCAGACTTGGACTGATTATTACGACTTTTTTTTCTTCGGTCTCACCTCGTCTGAAATTCAGACGAGGGTCGAGGAAAGTCTGGATTCCCGATTCGATGCCCTTCGGCCTCGAAGGGTACTATTTCAAATTCATAGGACACGATCGTGCACACACAAAGTGTCTACGACTAGCGTAGCACAAAGTATCGCTCCCGGGTGTGTTACCGGACGTTGAGGACGGATTCTATATGCGAGGGTGAGGCGTAGAATCGACTCGGGGATCTGTTGATGCTAGGGCACCCTGGGAATCTATTGTCCTCTCTCGGCCACAAAAAAAAAACTATTCACCCCCCCACCTATGCAATCACACACGTACGTGGAAGGCCCCGTACGAGGGAAAAGAGGGAGAAAGGACACGCGTAGGATGACACGGCGGAAACACCCTTGGCGGGAAAATCCGTGTCACTGTTTGCACAGGCGAGAGTGGAGGTCCTCGAAAGAGAGCGTAAATTCGTTTCGTGGAAATAAACACGCGTTTAACGCCCGCGATCTCTGATCTGCTCGGTTCGGCCGACCAATGATAGCGATGATTTGGAATCGGTGTAGGAAAATAAACGCGTCTTCTCTCTCTCCGACTCGATGCGATGCCTGGTGTTTGGAGAAGCTGCGACCCCGTGACGCGATTGCGAGCGAGGTTGGCTGCGCGCTGTTTATGTTTTCGATCCGAACACCTGCGAGAAGCTCGCTCTATCGAGTAGCCCAAATGGTGGATCTGGAGTAACAAACGGCATAGAGCGATAGCGCGAGATACAATAATACACCGGTCTCGGTTTCAACAAAACTATCGTCATTGTCCAAACGATAATAATCATAGTACGATGTTGCGGAAAAGATAAATAAATCGTAATGATTCTTAAACGCACGATATTTCCACGAAATATGCTATTTTAACGTCATTGTCCAAGAGTTCGTATTAATGAATGATAAGATTTAATTGAAAAATCATCAAATTATTGTTTCGAATTAAAAATTAAAACAGTACTTCCACACGTACATATATGTAATTTTTTTTTTTATACAGAATAATATAAAATATTTAAAGAAAACATTTTTTGTTCGAAAAAAAATTTATCCTTTAATTTCTGCTCCCTTTGATGCAATGTGGTGAAACTGAATTTATTAATTATTACGAAATCGAATTACTTGCAAAGAGATATAATAATTATAACACGCGTATTAAAATTACGTTTAATTTTATGCGCGCGCGTTTGATACCGCGATAATATCGGCAAATGACACATTAATTGTATGGAAAAGAGAGATCTACCGAACGCGTGTAATTTACTGGCAGATCACTGGCGATCCCGGTACGCACCAAGAGCTCTGTCTCGGCTATCGGCGTCAATAAATTGAAATTGGAATTAATTCACGAGAGAATAAACGAGTGAGTCCGCACGATACTCGTCCGCGCGAAAACGAAAGCGATCCTGAATATTAATGACGAGACGATGGCCGCGTTTATAAGAGAGGATCCAAGAGAAACGGCGTTTCCGTCGTCGTCGTGTTCGGTCCCCTAATTTAAATGAAAGGGTATGCCGCGCGGTTTTATGCGCGATTAATATTATTGCACTGACTCTCTCGAAGAGAGAAGGACAGAGGGAGAAAGAGAGAAAAAGAAGCGATTAGCGAAGAACGATGTCGATTAGATTCGCTTAGCTGAAATTTACGATGCAGTTTGCGCAATAAGCCGGGCGCTCGTTAAAGCCCCTTGAAGAATCGTGATGTAATTAGCGCGAAGCTTGCACTGAATGAAGACACGATGTTCAATTAGTTATGTGTATACCGCAGAAGCAGTTGCTAATTGCGTCGCTTCTTTTGTTTACTAAGCCCTGTTCTTCTGAACATTACGCTCTTATTCTTCATTATTCTTCATTAGAGACGTATATGATTCATCGCAATTCTTTTATGACCCATTTGAAATAGCAAGAAAGAAAGAATGCATGGTGGATTATATTGTACATAAAAAAATTTTTTGTAAAATGCTATTGTATCGCAAAGAAGTTTGAAATGATTTATATCAGTTATTGTGCCGTTTATCGTCGAAGATACGTGACTATTGACAGAGTAATGATATCTCTCGATACCCTTTCTCCGTCCATAAAACTGTTTCTTTTTTCTTCCTTCTATATTTCTATTTCTATTATTTCGGATTTTTATACAAGGAGACAGAGCCACCGGCATTCGACACGGTTCCAATATTTTCATTTTCTTGGACCATTACAAACTGACTCTCTCGTTCTTCAGTGATAACCGTTAAATAAATAATATCTGCGATAGACAAATAAAATAAAATCGCGATTGAGCTTCGAACTGTTTAAATATACTTAAAAAATAGTCAATGCTTATTTAAAACCATTTCGGAACAATTATTCAAGGTGTTAAAACCAAGTCAGGTATAATCATAATTGGCTCTGAATTTATTTGAGCAAATTTAGATTGATATCAAATTATTAATTTTTAATATTTAATAATTTATATTAGTCATAAAGGAAACATATATTTACTATATTTATATCGATGTTTAAAAATAAATTGTTAGAAATTATTATAGATTATGAACATCTGCAGTAATTCGATTATTCTTGTGTCATACGCATACAGCATTAAATCTATTTGCATAGATATACCGCCGTTTAAGCGTGGAAGTGTTTGTAAATAAGATCAAACACACTCTCTGTAGGGAGAAAACGAAGCACCGTAAGAAACGCCGTTTGAGTGTCAATAAGCAAAAAATATTTCCAAGAGAAAAAATAAACTTTTTTATTCCAGAATAATTTCTTCTGCAATGTTTCCACAAAACAAAATTATACTGAGTATCTAACAAACAAATCGATATAAAGAATTTATCGCAATTGTAACTGCATACAATTCACATAAAAATTCGAAATCTAATTGCTTGTATAGTTTTGTTTTATGACATTCACAAAAATTAGTATACTTTTTTTAGGCTCTTATGTGAGAGAGAGAGAGATAGAGGAAATTGCACTCTTATGCGAAGCAACGGACATTTTATTCGCGAAAATCACGGAAACTCGCAACAGCACCGACCTCCGGACATTTTTATCCTGAATTACAGAGTGGTCCGGATAATAACTTCGTGTTCAATTACCGGGCGCGCGAATCGGTGTTTTAAAGCGCCGCGCAGCTTCCTTCTCGCCCGGAAATGATGCGGGCGGGCATTAAAGTGATTTTGAAAACTAAATTAAAAGGTGCGCCTCCAACTCGTCGTCGGATGATTCCGATCCGCGGTTTTTTCTTCCTCATCTTCTTATCTTCGAACACGCGATGCGTTGAATTTAACGTAAGAGAGACGAATAGTTTCTTCTTCGTCTCTTACGCGAGAATATTAAATGCATGATTATGTCGAACAATGTTTCTCGATGTTGATTAAAAGTTGCATAAAATATACGCATTTTATAAAGCGCGCGAGATATTATGACAAGAAATTGAAAACGAAGATTATGAAGAAATATTAAATTTTATTAATCTCTCTTTTCATTCTGACATCTAAAATTCCTCAATTATTAAAATAGATTGATAAGTAAATATGGACATTTTATTAATTGTTTGGAACGCGATTAAGATTAAAATAACGTGTCAAATCATAATTCTGTATCTGATAAGTTTAAGATGTCTATTAAATTATTATAACATTTTTGTCACTTTATTACTGTTATTATTTTGATTAAATGCGTATTTATCCTACAAGCAATTATCGATTTGTCTATCTTGAATGGATATCAGTAGAATATTAAGTTAAATGTGGATATTAAATAGAGAAATCTTCTTTATATGTCCATATGAGTGAATTATATCGCGTGTCATATTAACTTGTTCAATATGTCTAATGGAGCTAAGAAATTTTCTCAAGGATTAAAAAAAAACTGAAAAATACGACAAACTATTGTGGAAGAAATCGATTCTTTCCTTTAACCACACGGTTGAACGGGGTGCGGGATTATAAATGCTCTTTTGTCGAATGATTCGAAAAACGAAATTGAAATCTCGCTTCGCGCTCGTGGAAAACCTCTCCATTTTTCAAGTTTGCGCGCCGATATGAAATGTTTCTTCGATATCGGAAACGAGGGCGGCGTAAGTGGCCGAATAAAAAAAAAAAGAAACTGAATCTCGTCCAGAAAGCATCGGGACGTGCGCAATCTTAAACAATTAATCATCCGTGGCAAAAGGAAGGATTTAAGAAGCGCGACGTGTAGGCTCGAAACGATCATGCTCACCCCGGGGCAGGTCGATCGGCGGCGATTCCCGAATGCGTGTCGGAAATTTAATAAAATTAATGCGAAACTTGTTATTACGAAGTAGCGTGAACGCGGAAAACTCGAGTGTGTCAGAAATAACGGATAATGTTGACTTTTTGACAAGATTTGACGAGATTTATGCATTCTTTCCTGGATAGATGATCATGAAGACCATTTCGGCAGTGAAATGTTACAGTATTATTTCCAAAAATTACAAGTATCTCTAATTAGTAATAATAATACAGTTTTCTAGAGAGAAAGAGTCAGGGATACAGTTATATTCCGAATAATTTTGCCATCGAGCTCAGAGAGACGAGGAAATAGGATCGAAAGTAAGTTATCGTGAGCGTCTCTGGACGACTTCATCGAAGCTGGATGAAATTGCGTGTCGTTATTGCATCGTCGGAAACGAGGCGCTCGAAAATGCGGCGCTTGATAGTCGACAGACCCGGTTTCCTAAAGCCACGGCGCCTTATTTGCTTTCACGACGACGAGATTTCTCCGAAGTCTCGTCTTCTCTCGGCTTTGAGGGAAGCCAGGCCAGAGGAGGCGCTCTCGAATCCGAGAGGTGGCCAAGAGTGCCCTGCACACCGACGCGACGCGACGGGATCATCGTAAAATCCCGGCGGCCTCGTCTCTCGTCTCTCGCCTCTTCGCAATATGTTTTCTGCCCCGTCCTGCCCCTGGCCGTATGCGGGATGACTGATGATCGCCGCGCGCGCACGGCCGATATTTCCGAGATTAAATTCATACGCGCCAGCCGTACATGCCGTCGAAATTCCACGGCGACCGCGGGGCGCGAGCAAATATTTAATTTGCGAAACATTGGCCCGCCGGATGCGGTCGAGCAGCGCGTCCTCTTTCTCTCCGCTCAGATACGATCGCGTAAGTATAATTATTATTAACGCGATAGAATGTAACGAAAGTTGACGACAGAGAAAGAGAGGGAGTTAATTGGTTTTATGTATCGTGTCGTGTCCTGTTCTGTCGATGCATCGCGATTTCAATCCAGGACGTCGTCACGTTCGATTTTTATTAAAAATGGAGAGGCTATATTTAATACAGCCTGTTAATATGATATACAGAAGTTTATGTATAACATTGAATGAATGATACTTTTTGACTTATGATTTTCGACGTGATTTCCTATTTAACATCGAGTTAAATATGTATATGAATTATCTGCAGATAAAAGACTACTAAATTTAAATAGAAAATTGAAAAAATAATAAATAATTAAATAATTCAATGTTTTTTATAATTACAATTATGCACATATTGTTGTGTATGATTTTGAAACATAGAGAATGCATGCTTGTGTGTGTTTCGATAAATAAATAATAAAACTTATATAGGAGCTTGGTACGATTGATATATGCGCAAAATTATCCTTAATTAGATTGCAATTAATTATTGTTGCAAATAATAAATATATTCACGTTCCACTATTTATATTATTGAAAATTATTATGATAAATCGAAGGTACATCAAATTGCTGCTACGAATGATTGAAAAGTAAGACTATTTATGGAGAAAAGATGTGTTCTTGGAAAACCGTATACTATTTTGTCACGCGTAATCGATGCATAATTAATTATCCGATATCCTATATGGCAATAAAATCCAGATTCAAGAGCATTAATTCCGCTATTAATTTGCAAGCACATATCTACGATTGAATCCTGGTCAAATGCAGGGAGCGCTTTCAGTTTAATCCTCTTGTGTATTTGACCCTCACACGCGACGCTAAGCCTAAATGGCAGACCCTAATTTAATCCTCGCGTTATACCATTCCTGTCCGAGGTGCTAAATTTCTTTATATCGATCCGTTCATGTATAAAATATACACGGTATATATAAGAGGATTTAAATGACTGTAAAATATTCTTCCATTTTCAAACGTCACAAACGCAGCGTCGTATTTTTTAGTTTCGCTTTGTATACATACCTTGTGTATACGCAGAGAAATCTAATTTTTCTCGATAACTTCTCAGACAATTTCTCTCTCGACGTGCGACGCGTTCGACTTTACGCGATTTCCCGGTGCGTAAAATGATTACCGCGTTTCCGACCTTCTCCGGTCGAGCCGGGCGCTTTCCTCCGTTTTTCCCCTCCGATTAGCGGCGACAGACAAACGAACTTACCGCGAGGTACCACAAGGCGAGGAACATCCACCGAGATATAACAGTTACGGACAGATTGGTGCGGATTGACGCGTCCGCCCGGGGCGACCGTCTACGGGGTTGTTGATTCGGTTTTCTCCGATGCGCCGGAGGATAGAGAGAAAAGCGAAATCCACCGGCAGCAACAACACAGAGCGCGACCGGGCATGCTGCATCCCTTCTCCGGTCTGATATCACCCGGTGCACGTCAGAGCCACGTCTTTCCCTCGGGGGTAAAACCGGATTAGCGCTGGACGTGGCGTGGCTGGGCCCCGATTCTTACTCGCCTTTCCGAATTGCTCTTTGTAGTTCGCCACGTGCGCCCGCGTATTACGCTTCTTTCTCTACGCTTCTTTCTCTTGAATATCGGGGATTGTTGCCGCCCGGGGGTGCATCCACCCCCGTTTTACGACGATCATACAGACGGTAGATTCTAAGCCTTCTGGTTCTGAAGGGTTTTTTTTTATTTATTTTTTTTTTTTAAATCGTCATATAGGTGAGACGGGAAGATTTTTCTCGCACGCGACATATACATGCACGATTCCTCATCGCCTGTCGATATTTTATTTCCTCGAGAGCTTAATTCTCTCTATATATCCGATTTCAATTTTTTTTGAAATCTTTTTAAAATCGAAACTTTCGATCGAATTGTCGAAACTTATCGCGGATTTAAATTGCATTTTTTCGCAGTTAAATCGCGCTTCACTCTCTTCTCGTCCGATTTATGCGATATCCTTTGACATGCCATTCGGTCCGTTGATAGTCTGCATTTTTCCCCGATGATAAAATGCCGATGGCGTAAAATTTCATTTGCAGCCCCCTTCCCCCCTCTCCCTCCGAGAAAATACGCATCAAAGTAAGGCTCGCCGTCGTTAGTGGGAAAATCGCCGGGAGAAACGGAAACGTGCTTTGAAGTATGCGCGAGTCCGAGAGATGAATCTTTGATGTTTGCGCTGTATTTTTTTCTTCCTTTTTTTTATACGACGTGATTGGAAGCGTAATGCTTGCGATTGCGCATCGAATCGTTGCGGAGTGTAACAGGAATAATTTCGAAGCTCGTCGTATCGTCATATGTGGAAAACCAAAAGCAACTTTCAACGTTACGTCTTCATCATCTCATGGAAGAAGTTATCACTGATTTATTTCTTTTAATCGATGTATAATTAATAATATTAAACGGAATATGTAACAATTAGTAGATATAAAAATTATAACATTGATTGACATTTATATTATTTATCGTATACAATTTTTAATTTGAATTATTTTGTGAAAAAAAGAATTTACGCTGCTCGATATTTGATATAATTCGATATTAACTTGATCTCTATACCTAACATTATTATGCTAATTCAATTTTCTTCTTCGTTTCAAAGTAGAACGGATATTCGTTTAATTTTAGGCTACGCGAGATTGTTTTAAAAAATATTATTTAACTGAAAAGGACAGACACTTTGATTACATCCTCGTCTTGACAGGTTTTTCGCGATTTTACGTTCGTACTTTTATATGAATCCAACAAGACTTTCGTAAACGACATTGGTTTTCCTTTATGCGCCGCGTGATTTACGATCGCGCCGTACTGTTTAGCGCGAATACTTCATCCGCATTTATTTAAATGCCGGCGCATGTAATCGGCCGGCAATCGTATATCTCGCGCGACGCTTTACATATAAAAATTTCGAATATCGCGAGCGGCCGTTTGATTGCTGACACGAGCGCGTACGCGTGATAAATTGCACGCGGCCGTGGGTGAGAGCGAACGATCTAGTGCCCGGATTAGAAAACTCGTTGTCGTAGCATTTTCCTCGATCGAACGTAAATAGTACATTTGAACGAATAACTTTTCATTCACGGTTCGCTGATTACGTTATAAGTGATGCAAGTAATTTGATAGATTGTTGCGCGAGTGATAATTTAGCGATAATGCAATATAATACAACAAAGTGCGAGATACCAACTAATTATATCGATACGAATCTTTCGGGATTATTTTTTTAATTATCTAATATAACTCTATTAACTATATAATATTATCTTTTTCTACTTCGCTTAGAAGATGAAGAGGAGGGAGAAGCTGCATTTAAATAAACATATGAGATGTAAGATTTGCTCATATCAATAGTTATTTTTTTAATACTTATTTGTAGAGATGAATTTGTGATAATAAATTTATATAATTGTGCATAAAATGTATTTCGAAATAATTTGAATATAAAGATCGCGTTGCTTCTCGTCGATATACACAACTTGTTATTCGCTGGATACGAATTATAATACTTGCACAATATGTTAATGTCTATTGTGTCTCGTGTTCAAGATTTTTCTTATTTAGTGAAAGTTATTACGTGCAGCATACCCATTCATGCATCAATTGTTATATTGTTGGATATATATTTGTACTTCTTGATCTTGCAATATATTATATAATACACAACCTGACAATTATCTCCATTTTATATTGAAGCAAAATGAATCGCGTAGTGAAGCCAATAATACGACTATCTAAATAAATATAAATATATATGATACAAGAATATTTAATGCGAATGTCGCTTTCGTATAATTCGTAAAGTTTTCCAAGAGTGATCCGAGAATGCAAACTCTAAAAAAAAAAAACGGAGACAGTAAAAGCGTCCAATTTGCTTAATAATCCCGTAACGCGAGGAGAACGTTTTTATTACCAAGCGCGCACGCGATACGCATATAATTTCACGGCGAACGCGCGTTTCCCGATCAATCGAAACGTTATTAAACGAAATCGTTTCTCAATAGCGCGCGTCGGGCAATGATCGTTATTGTCGCCGTTAAGTGTCGTCCACGATAGAATTTATGGGTTTCCTCATTTGTAATTTAAAATTGACAAGTGTCGTTGCGCGCAAGGTACGTATGCAGGCGCACCTCTCGTCTCGCGTTTCTTCTTGCAGCGTCTAACCGAGCTAATGCGATTCGCAATGACTCGCGCGCATTCAGTTATTTCGCACCCAGTCGGCGCAAGAAATACGCTTCTTATACGGGACATTAAAGCCCCCGTCCCTCTTTTTTTCGTCTCATCGCCTTCTTTCCCTCTCACGCTGCGCATCCGTCCCGCGGTTCTCTTCAGGGACGGCGGATGTGACTTTATAAAGAATCTACAATAATATCTTTTATATCTTTTGGAAAGACCTCGCTTTCCCTTCGCAAAATTATGATTAAAATATAACATGTTCGTTTGTATTGTAATATTTTTTTTAATATTAAAAATCTTTTCTCTCTCAACAGGGAATTAATTTCAGTCTGTTATTCGCACACGACGCGATTAATTCTAGTTACCTAAATTATTCGCAAACGATCAGGTCGCTCGGGAGTTAGGACCTGAGGGACTTAAATTTCGCCAGTTTCCCCGCTGGATATAGACGCGCCCCTGGTTACATCCGCGTGCGCACTCGATCACGTGTGTGCTCATAAATATGTATATGCGGGTTCGCGTACTGTCAGCCCGGCCCAGAGTCGATCCCATCGATTCGAGAGAGAGAGAGAGAGAGAAAGCCCCATCATGCTTCTCGCGGATAAACAAATCGATGGGGCGAAATACGATTCTCAGCACGATTCTGTATTTTTAAAGGGAGCCACCTGCGAACCGGAATTCACGCGCATTTCCTTTGAACGGGTCGGTCGCCGAGGTTACTGAATTAATCGGTGCGAATTCACAGAATAGTGTCGAGCAAAGAGGATTACGAGGGAAGGAGGAAAAAGAGAGGAAAAGCTGCCCATAAGATAACCGATATAGAAATGCCGTACACGATTTGCGATGCTTCTCGTAAGGGGAAAAAAAAAAATTGAATGCGTATAATACCTCCACATTCCGTGATGTCGGCGTCTCGATAAAATACCATTCATGAATTCAAAAGATATATTCTCTGTCGATACCACGAGACGCGTGTGTGTATATAGTGACGGATCGGAGTAGGTGAGAGGTTGCCTTTTACACAGGATTATACACAGTGGAGAAAGCAAGAGACTTGGTAGGCGAAAATGCGTATATATACATATATAGAGGCGTAAATTGATTCGTCCATTCATGTCTGACGCGTTTAATCTGATTTAGACTTAATTTCTTTCCTCTCGTGACCTAAGGAGCGCGATGGTACACATCCTAAGAATTGTATAAGATGAACGCGATCTCGATAATCCGGGATTTGTCGTCACAAATAGCAAGAAAGGGCACGAGAGGCTTTATGCATATATTCATGCTTTCAAAAGCTTCCCTGAAGAAATTTTCGAATTTTCTAATTATCGATAGTCGTAGAGAGAGAGTCGCGTACATTCCGAAGGACAATAAACTTACTTGCGTAAGAGCGCGTGCACGCGTGGGCGTCGTCGGGAGGAAAAACAGAGGCGTCGAATCATCGTGTAAGGAATTACGGTGTATCTCTTTCTTTCTGTCGCACCCATATTTCCACGATGGACCACACGTGGGGAGATAATAATACCGGAGGAAGAAGAAAAAGAAACAGATCTGCTCGCACGACGGAGAGAAATCGCGGACTCTATTTATATCACTTCGCTAAATTAACTATGTTTTATTATCGCTCGTTTGGCCCCGCGTGGATTTAAAAAGCCTCGATCGTGTGGCTACTGTAATCTTTTTTTATGAGGAACATATTTATATATTATCACATAATTGAAATATTATTTATAAATTTTAGAAAGCGGGAGTGACTGAAGTCTTTCTTGAAAAAAGACTTCTTTTGTTGACTTCTTCTATAATTTCTTTTTAAATACACAGAAATATATATATTATACATTGCAACTTGATGATAACTTCTGAGAAATGTTGTATAAATGAAAAAGTAATATTTGCAACTCATAAACATAAGTAATTAATGCAGTGGTAATGAAAGAAAAATAGACAGAAAGTGATGTATACAGTGATGTTTCCTGTTGAAGATGTATCGTAATTTCAAGAGTTTATCTCTAAAGCAATTTTAGATTTTACATAACGTATAAACACTATTCGATTCGCACTCACTACAAAGTTACGAGCGTAAGATAAACGACAGTAATAAAATTCCGTTGAAAATTTTACGTACACACAAGCTGCATATCCGCATACTGTTGGAAAACGTAAATATCATGTTAGCGATTAATTTTAAAAGAGATATCGTAACATACATTACATCATTTATATTTTACTTTCGATTTATCCACTGTCTGCCGCTTATAAAACACAAGAATTGGCACAATTTATACATCTGCAAATAATATTTATTCGAAAATATTTATGACAGGAGAGACAGAATATTATTGAAATAGATAAAGAGAAAAGTTTCGAAGTTACACGTAAATCTATATATGTATTTTAAATATTAATCACGTATCAAGTATAACGAGACAGAATTACGGTGATAATTTTAATTACAACACGCAAAAAGAAAAAAACTTATCCCATGTGCGGATTAAAGTTAATTTTAAAGCGTTAATTCACAGATTTTTTCTCTGTTACGAATTTGCGCGCGCGTAATAAAATTTTCAAAAATATCGGTGCGTTGAAAAATATTCCCCATGTACAATATCTCGCGATAATCCATTTAAACCGCGCAGAATCTCGCGTGACACACCGACTATTCATTTACTCCGCCTTTTATCCTTACCGAACACGACCGTAAAGTTACGTTTCAGAGTACCGTTACAAGAGTCGCGGACGCGAAACATTGCGTTTCCGGTCGGCCAAATCCAATATAAAGCTTAAAAACGCCGCTAATATCTCTATAAAGATTTCGATTACGAGGGACATATAGTCATTGCGATACAATGGCCTGAAAAAAATTAAGTAACGGACAGGCGATTAAATGTCATCGATATCGCGGTATTTAATGACGTCTCTATACATATCGATTTGCATATACATGTAAATTTCTCTCTCTATCTGTCTCTCTTGCCGAATGTACGAACACGTTGCGTTCTTTCAAGCGTGAAAAGAGGAAATGCCAGCGGCGAAGTGTACGTATACAGGACCGAAAGACGCGCGCGGGCAAATTAGGATCGTCTCCCCCGACGACGAGGAGCCGCGCCTTCGTCTTCTTCGTCTTACGACGATCGCTGTTAAGTATGCGGGGCGCTGCCGCATCTAAAGACCGGAACGCACGATTCATTAACTTTGGCCAGGCTCGTCCTGGTTGTGATTTATATCCGATCTCTCGAAGGTGCGCAGATATCTTTTCTCCCTGGACGTGCGTGTCGCAAGGATTCGACATATATTTTCCAAAGTTAATAGTACAATAATCTCGATAACTTAATAACGATCGTGATAGTCTTATATCCGCGATGGAGCCGATTAGAGATATGGAAAATATCGAGACGATAATTATTTTTGTTAGATTGAAAATTAGAGTGTAAAAACAAATAAACATAATTGAGCCACGCGTTAATAATTTTTACGTCTGCTAAGGATTTCTTTTGTAATCTACTTAAAGTTTCTCTTTTTACTACTTAACGTATATTATTTTTTACTATACATTTTTTTATACATTGAGAGATGAAATGAGTCCAAGTTGAGCGAACGTAAGAAAGATCAAATCCTACGCGAGACCCTGCGTCAGTATTAGCTAGCCTTCTGTCGTTTGACAGCTCCAAAAAACATTGTGAAATAAAAGTAATTTTCCAATGTCACGGTACAAATACGTTGCCTGTCGCGCAAAACGCACAATGTCACGAGCAGGAAGAGATCCGGGGCAGACAGGCAGAAGAAGAGGGAAGTCTTCGTTATATCCTGGATGCTTTCGCGGTGCGAGAGGGAGAAAGAGAGTTTAGTGATTCGTCAGGGGGCCCGCGTAACCCCCGTGTCGAAACGCTCGAATGGAAGAGGACGGACGCGAATTCTCTCCTCTTGACGATGATCGGGCGAAAATAAGCTGCAATTTTCTGGACGAGCGCCCTCGCGCCTGCTCTCGTAATTTGAGCATCGGTTCCTGGGCGCGTTGTGTATATTATTTTATGCAAGCTCGCGCGCACGTGGGCACTGGCATATCGGTGGTGCGATAGAGATACACAGATGAGAGGAGGAATATCGTGTGCGAGACAGAGAGGGAATAACAGGGTGAGTTTCGAAAGGGACGATCCGGGAAATTGTGGGGAGATTAAGCCTGTTATTCGAGGACAACAATGGGTCGATTCGCAATCCAGGAAGGGGACATACAGCCTGCAGATGGATAGCAGGTAATACTGGGGCTCTTCCGGACTGTCAGGCGTCCCTTTGCTATAGCGCGTAAACGTTGTTGCGCTATTGATAGATTGATAGATTCTGGTTGGTGTCGGGAAGCAGCGTGTTTGGAAATGTCGAATGTGTCAATTCATTAATGAAGGCGCTGGGTGGTCTCTCGATTACGTATCTAACGTAGAATCTAACGATAGTGGGATTTAATAGCATCTAAATTACCGGAATTTTTTCAAGATTTTCTCCTCTCTCTTTTTAAATCGGTCAATGATTTGATTAATAACGTTACGATAATATTTCTATTTGCTCACGATCGCGAGTCTCTGTAACGCTCTTCAGCGTTTTTATTAGACTCGAAAACGTTTATATTTATGGCCTCCACAGGCGATTTAACTATCAAATTGATTGGCTCTTGGTAACCGTTCGGTTTCGATGTATCTAATCAAAGAAAGCTATCAAATGAAAAGTCATTCGTCAATCTGTGTATCTTGTCTCGTAACTCTTGATTTCCCTACTCGTGTGATGAAAAAATTCTTAAGGGTCCGGGATGTCGATAAAGGGTCGCGTGATGCTGAAGCAAAATTTCTCAATCTCGCAGCGAGAGAAAAACACTATGTGTATAACGGACATATTTACGATCTTGATTAGAGCCCTTAAGTGTCTTCGACTTTCATTTCTTGCTCTCATGCCGCTATCTCTTCTTCCGTTCGAGGTGAAAAAAAAGTACCTATTCTTCCTCACACGCCTTTTATATTCGGATCAACAAATCATTCTGAGAGAGATTGTTTTATCTTCTATTCTACATGTTTATGCATCAAAAGTTGCGACTCTCGATGCGATGAAAAATCATGTTCGATATCAAATAACGGAAGATAAAATGCGTTGTATGTTAATCTCGCGTGTTTACAGATGTCCGTGTGACTTTACAAAATATTCCGAAACTACCAGAAAATGTTAGATGTTAGAGACGAATGTTATTTAAAAATGAATCTTTTTTTAATTTAACAAGAACTCTTCACGTGAGGATTGATTTATACAGAGAAATGTTTTATAGATTTTTATCCAATGGTAAAGTGTAATAAAAAAAAATTTGTTAATATTCGTTAAATTTTATTATTATACAAGTAACTTATTCGCTGATGCTAGAAATATGCAGAGACTTCTTTCTAACCGGAAAGGTGTTAAACATCGTTAAATCGTGACGCTCATTGAAAATTAATTATGCCCCGACCATTTCGCGAAAAGACGCACAAGCGGTGGAGCAAAGGAAACCGTACGGTTTTTATAAGCGAGCGAGCGGACCGAGCTGTCGCCCGGTAAAATCTCTTGGTAAAAAATTCAGAACGCCGGCCCGGACTAATGGCCGCGCGACGGTAATTTTCAAATGATTTTTCGCCTCCTTCCTACTGCATCGCGCTTTTTTCCCTCGCTTTTTATTCCTGCCCTCCCCGGGCGTACTAAAAGCTAATGCCGTTCCGGCTTTGCGCTTGTAGCTCCTTTTTCCGCTTCCTGCTGGTCACCCCGCGCTGCCGCTTATCGCGCGAGAAGCGCGAGCGAGATTTAAAAAAATAAAATATCGACGCTTTGCATCTCCGCACCGGCGTTGTATATATATAAATTAAAGGTCGGGGCGTGATGGGCAAGGTATTTTCACCGACGAAAAAATCAGACCGTATCGACCGTAGAAAATGGACGGGATAAAACGCGAGCGGCGCGATTTTTCGAGATTATAAACTTAATGCGCCGCGTTCGCTCGCGCTCGTTCCGGTGTACGAGAGGTAGTGCACCAGCATGCAACGAGATTCGGGATGCAGTATGAATATTTCTGTCGCATACAACTCAATTTTGCAATGCCCTAATTCTTGTGTAACAAGGGGGAGCCTTTTACGCCTTAAATTCCTTTAATAAATTTGTGAATACGTTTTCAATAAGAAATATTGCAATGTTAATGATATTACGTATATATTTTTTTATCCCGAATAAAGTAAAGAATATTATAAACTTTAAACGAGCTAGAGAATATTTAAACTAAATAACAAATGTAAAAATTGCCTAAAATTACGAAACAATCAAGTTATCATAATATTTAAGAATCTGCTACTTCAACTTCCGTATATAAAATTGTTTTATTCAGATTTAATTTTATTTGCATTCATGTTATGAATGCAAATAAAATTAAATCTGCAGCTAAAAAAATTCAATTTTTTTCCTGTCTCGCAGATATATAAACGAATCAATGCATATAGTTTTCCGTGCTTTTGTTCGCGAAAAAATACGGGTGCGGGGCAAATTCATGTCACTCACGCGCGATTGTCGGGAGGAAGGGGCAGATAGATCAATTAGTTTGCATTTAAAATATCGCTGATATCATCAAAATCCGTTCAATTAAAGCGCGCCCTCGTCTCCCTCGACCAATTCGAATTTTCCGCGTCGCCTCCGCGGATGAAACGTCTATTCACGCTCAATCGGATCCGAACGCAGAATCATCCCAACATTTTGCGATGAGCTTCCGTCGTAATCTCGCGACTCTTCGTCCGGTATTCGCGACGACGCCTTCTTGCAACGGCGAGAGCGAATGCGCGAAGGAACGAAAACGCATTCCTCGACGAAGATCTGTTTGTGAGGCCATTAGGGATCAGCGCGCGCATCGTAAATTCATTGATATATTTACTGTGTAAACGCGGCCGGTGCACTCGAGCACGGCTACTCGGGCGCCGAGTCGTCGTGTAACGACCGACGATGGCTCGCAAAACTCGTATAACAGCCCTGATCGGGCCCGCACCTATCTCCCGGGATGATATAATGCAAACAGATTCTACGTCTCCCTTCCATCTCGTAGCTTTCGTTTCTTACGCAGTTATACGTCCTCGCCCAAACTATCCTCGATCGCGCCCGGAATTAATTCGCCGAGACGAACTTCGAGAGTTTCGCTGACGTTTTCGCGGATAGAATGGAATTTATTATTTTTTATTACTGCGATGCATCGCAGAATTATAACTCAATTTCACGTACCTTTCATAGAAAATCTATAGGAACAATAATAAAAAATGTGTCT
This sequence comes from Prenolepis imparis, assembly GCF_030444845.1. Taxonomy (NCBI): domain Eukaryota; kingdom Metazoa; phylum Arthropoda; class Insecta; order Hymenoptera; family Formicidae; genus Prenolepis; species Prenolepis imparis. The sequence continues at coordinate 12,647,340 of NW_028141168.1, read as the reverse complement.
CTCTCTTTCTCTAATGTGTAATTCAATTTTAAATTCTCAAGCAATATTATGTCATTGAAATATTTATTCATAAATTTCCACATCTTTAAATTTTTTAAATCCTGAAATAAATGTCTCTGTGATTCAGTTAATTATAATTTAAGCAGAGCTTTATTTCGTGAATACCTTACATATGACACAATACTCTTGATGTACAGTCAATTACTAGAGAATCGCCATGTGGAGCGAAAATTAATAACGACATGACGAGACAGTAAACACGTTGTTTGATGGCAGAAGCACATTTCGAGATGCTCTTGATTGCAACCGAGGCAGTTTGTCTCCCGAGTTTCTGTCCAATTGGTAGGTGCGAATTGCGGCCATAAGCGCCCGCGCGCAGTTGCGCGCAAGCCAGATCGGGATGATGGACCGCGTTTACTCGGAAAATTTACGACGCAATCGTTTCGATAAATTTACGAGCATCGTACGTTACCCGCCGTTTGTGTTTACAAACACACCTACGCGATTGCCGCCATATCCCGCTATCGGCTGATCATATATGAAACACGTGTTTTTCGTGAAGGAAGCTGCGGTATAAATTTTCCGTTCGAAAATTTTGCGATCTGCATCTGAATAGAAGCGATAGGAATTATTGACAGCCGGCATTTTTTTATTCAATAGCAGCGAATCGCATCGAGAAGTGTCCTCTTCTCGAGCGCACAGTTTAAAAATTGTGAAGAAAGATATACGCGAGATGATATTATACGAGAAGCATGAAAAATATGTTATAATTATTGATTCCCGCGAAATAATTTATAGGGGCTTTTATTTAATATGCATTATGCGAACATTATTATTTATGAGATGCATATTGCATAGTTTAACAAAGATGCTAATTAGAGGTAATTTATACGACCTAAAGATGCTAATAATTATAATATCAATTTTGTGATTAATTAAATTTATTATATTTGACAAATATTTTTGTTAATAGAATTAATAAATAAATGATTCTATATATATGAACAAGTCTCTAAATTATTAAAATAGATTAAGCGCAATATTTTCGATTTTTTTAAAAATTAGTGAGCTGTATTTCTTTATTTGTTATATTGTTTTATTAAAATAAAACATGTGTTGTGTTTGCCAATAGAATGAAAATTGAAAGATTCATGGATTATTTAACGAATAGTTTAACCTCGTTAGAAAATTCTTTGTTTGCACCGAAAATTATGGCGAGAACGAAAGGATGTCTATTTCGATGGTGTATCTATAGAATTGGAAGAAGCAGGTAGTCGTTCGGCGATAATCAGAATTCGGCGGCGACGGGAATGACAGATTTATTTCCGACGATAATGAGACGCCGCCACCTAATGGCGGCTGAAATGAGATAATAATCTCGCGGAAGTAGAAGCGGGGAAATGTCGAGAGAACTGGCGACAGATTTGTCGCGATTAGAACTATCGGACACCGAGCTGATAATCCGTCGAGATAATACCCTTTAGAATTATGGCTCTTCTCTATATGGTTCTCCTGATCTTCTCCACTATTCTGTATATATAAACGAAGAAAGCAATTGGATAGGAATGTTGTAATCTGCTTGTAGGGTTTTCAGAAAAAAAGAAAATAGTTTAATCTTTAATCTCTAGAATTTCTTGTCGTTTTTTGTTTTTCACTTTTTTTTACCTCATCTTTTCTTGTGTGCGAACAAAAAAAAGCGATATTTGTAAAATATTTTACCGAATGAAAATCTGTGTCACTTTTCCTTCTTAACGCTTCTTTGTGGACCTTTTTTTTCATAATCCACTCTCGTGCTCCTCTCTTCTTTACACACGTTGCACAAACGCACACGATGGGGATGACGTTTGACTTCCCTCCATCACGTACCTTCCGGTCGTGTACCTTTGGTCAACGGTGTACCGAGTCCAAGCACAGAGAGAGCCGTCCAAGTAATCCGATCACGTAATCGTCCATCGCTCTTCCCGGTCTATCGAAATCACGGTCGAACGGTCGCCCGATGTTCTCGGGCGTGGTAGTTAGAGAGATTTGGAATCCTCGGTAACGGGGCGAATGAGAAGGGTCAAAATTTGCCAGGTTCCCCGCTCCACGTAAGTACCCCCCGGGGACAAATCTGCGCTCTCGTCAGAACGCCCCTTTCCCCCTTGCCGTTTCTCCCTCGTTCTGTGAGTAGCTTGCGCGCCGTTTTCGCTAATTTCCCGGTACGATCGCCCTTATACGCACGTATCCTGATTTCACCCCTGCGGCCACTTCTCATCTGTCTGCCGATCAAGAGGAACGGGTTCGTGCCCGATCCTCAAGATGATACTTTGAAAGGAAGAAAGGCCCATTCCTCGTAAGCAGAAATTTATATCGATGGCTGATGGAACATTTAAAGCTACTAATTTCATTTGTTTTTAAGTATACATTATATAATGTAAGTATAGTAAAAAGTATACAATAAAAAAAATTTTCGAATTTTTAGCTTTTTTAAGAATGCACAAGTTATACTTGAATATTAATTTATCATTTATTTAAAAATGCAAGTATGAAAATTATCAGTTTGCAAACCTGTACAATCATACATAGTTTTAATTAAACAATATAATTAATCCAGAAATTAAATTTTTATATCGGTAGCGAATGAGCTTTCTCGCAGTGATGTGCTATTACACACTTCTGTGATAAGTAATATGGAAATATATATATATATATATATATATATATCTCGCGTGTGTTTCGAAGAAAGTTATTTCTCAAATAATTTCTTCATCGTACTTTCGCGCCCTTTCTACCTATAGGAAGCAACTCCACAAATTGTTATCCTCGATACTTCGCTTGCCTCTCCGTGTATCAATATCCTACAATCAGGAGAAGTTAAACGGAATTGTTATAACTATAAGCCATCCGCAATTTTCCCAAGAGCATTTCTTCGCGCTCTACCAGTCGAACGTCCGTAAGAGTTTCCTTGATTGTCATGATCCTCGACGGACCAAGAGAACCCTCGTATTTCTGATATATATAGGGCGTCTTAGATATCTCCTTCTATAGATTTCTTTTAATTGAGATTAATTTTTTCTTGCTGATAATTTAATTCGCGATATACTATTTTTCTATTACATTTTCAATTCTCAAATTAAAATTTTGTTACAATAAAGTTTACTCACAATTGCGAATGAAGAGAGAATAAAAGATTCATTCTTTATTTTTGAAGTTTATTGCGTAAAATTTCTTTAAATTTTTTATTCCATTAAATTATTTATTATTCAAAAATTATAATTTGTTTATAAATTTCTAAATAATATTCGAACATTAAAATATTTTTAATAATGTGAAACACCGTATACATTATTATTGCGTCGTTGCATGCCGCTGACAGATTCGCGGGATTTTCGCGCCGCGAGAGGGGCAGGAGGGCTGAGGAGAGAGATCCTTGGCCGGAAAGTTTTCGGGGAGGACTCGAGGATATTTCAAATATCCGACAAATTTTACGGCCCACCCCGAGGGCGCTTTACGAGCGGCTATGAAAGATCAAGCGAGCCGATGCTGACTCGAACGAAGGATATTTATTATCCCCGAATATGTACCGTGTATATATACAACCCGTTACACACACCGATCGACCGATGCACGCATGTGCACAGTAAATACTCTATATGTGGGTGTGTATGTGTATGTGTACGTATAATAAAGCTTTCTATGTACATCTAGACATTTAGGAAGGGGGTCAAACATAGAACGCGCGTGTACGCTTATACCTTATAACGTATTAGACCCTGCGGTCTAATATACTCACATCCTTCGACTTGTCCCTCTCTTTTTTTTCAACTTCTTTTAAAATTGTCCTTTGCTTCCTATACGCATCTATATGCTTCAGCATCCGAGTATCTCGCAAAAAAAATTTCCCTTGAAATGTATCGTCAAAAATTTTTTGTATTCAAATTTTCTTTTAGAATACAGTTATTGCAATCACGATATCCGAAAAAGAATTATTCGATTACTACGAAAATTAAAATTTAGAAAAATTTGACAATTTTTTAATCGAACATTATTAGTTTTGATTTTACATAGATAATTGTACATTTGTAATATTAAAGTTTAATCGTCTAAGGATTATGGGAGAAAAGAATATAATCTCTTCTTATCATTTTTTAATTTAGTTGCTGTATATAATTTTATACAGATGGGTACTATTTGAACGAATAAGTATTGCTAGTTTCAAAGAAAATGTTTATGTTGATATTTTTTGCATAACATATTTCTATTTCAGTCTATATCTGCTTTAGGAAATTAGTAAACTTCTATACAACGATAAGGGAGATCAGTTTCCCGAATATTGCCTGAGATCAGATTTAATTAATTCCGACCGTACGTACCTATATTACGCAGACTCATGTAAACACGCGGCAGCATATTCAGCACACACATACATGTCTGTCGCATACACTCGCATCATGCACGTAAATCTAGCGAATTGCAGCGATCTAATATCCTCATTCAACCTTTGACTCGATCATTCGGAGGTGCTTCTATACCTCCTTTTGGGGATCCTTTATCTTCGCGCAAATCCGCGTCTTTCAAAATACCTGAACGATAAGTTATATCGACAGTTTTTCAAAGAACGTTAACGGATAATTGAACAAAATCCCGTGTAATGAGAGAAATCCCATAATTTTCGCGTATATATGTCAGGAACATCCGGTAGCAAATTTATGAACGTTACGGTTCGATGGAGATTCGACCAGCGTTCGGGATATCTCCCGCGGGATAACTCGCCGCATATAGTGACGTATATACATAGAGAACGGGGTGCAAGGCCAAGTAAATACATACGGCTTATAACGTATTAGACCCTGCGGTCTAATATACTCACTCATCCTTCGGCAGTCCGCCCCCCCTAAAGGGGATCCTAGATTGCTTTCGGAGTCCCGCGCGTCGGCACCTGTGCACAACAAGCGACTCGCGAAGTAAAAGCTTTATTACTTGCTCGAGCAATAAAGCTCGGCGTGTGAAAGCCCATTACATCGTTCATTACGTTCTGACGCGACAACATAAACTCGGTCTTTCAGAAAACGATCGCGCGCCATTCGCTCTTCCCGTATACCTTTGTAGCGTTTGAATTGAAAAGCGAGGACGATTATGTTGATACTATTATCTTCTTTCTAGCAGCAAAAATTATAATTAAATATTATCGTTCTCTTCGATTCGAAATTATTCGACTATTGCCAAAATTCAACGCAAATCTTACGACACCCCGTATATAGATAGCGAGCGTTTCTCATATATATATACCGCTAATAAATACCGCATGTTCCCAAAGTAACGTATTAAATCCCGCAATCTAATATACTCGCTCATCCTTCGGCTCCACCCCAAGGGAATCCTCGACCGCGCTCAGACGTCCTTCACACCTACGCACCTGCACACGGACACCTGTTTCCTACGGGAGAAACGTACGACGAGGTATAACTGCGCGATCTACCGCAATATGGTCAACAGAGAGAGAGAGAGAGAGAGAGACGCGAAAAATAAAAAACTTTATTACCCGACCGGGCAATAAACTTCAACGTGAGGTCAAAGATTCGCGTTTTGCTCGAAGCAAAGCGAGTGCATTGCACTTCGTCGTCGGGCAAAACGGACGATTAAAATGATTCCTCCTCGTGTAACGCTTGCTCTAATGACGATGATTAATAAATTTCCCGCGATAATAAACGTGTGTCTGAAATTACAACGGCGAAAGCTCGCGTGGATGCTTAATTACAGCTATCGGGCTATACCATTCGTATTCAGATATTGTGTTACAAATCATTATCAGTCGAGGATACCTGTTTCAATGTGTGTTTCGTTAATATGTGACTCTTAAATACTTAATCGTATATAATTCATCACATAATAAAGTTTATAATTTCTTACATTTTCTTTCCTCCCAATTATTTTTCCGCGATTGTTCAAAGACACTTCCTCTATCTTTTCAATCAAACGGAAAAAAGAAATCTACGGACAAGAATGATCAATATTTTGTTTTCGGAAACTAACATTTACGAAGCATTTCCGCGCGGAGCAACTTGCAAAAGACGGATACGTTGAACATTTTTGTTTGCCTCCGGAATACGGTCTCGGAATTGTTGAACGAAGGTACAAGGGAAGGATCAAGGGAAACACCGGATGGGAGCATAAATGTATCAACGATGATTAAATATCGCACGGGAAGGGGTATAGGTATATACCTTTGTTGCACTCGTCGCGCGCGTCGATTCTGCACAGGATCGCCATTTTCACGCTTCGGCGGACGCATACGCAGCCAGTCTCACATGTCCGTCGTGTAACGAAATCGCATAAAGGATATATACACACAGGCGTACGGTTTCACGAGACGGATAATTTGCCGTAATTGCAAAACGGGGAAAATTACAGTTCGAAATGTGCCGCGCTCAGATTACCGCCCGCTAGTTCGGGCGCAATTAGGGAATAATCAATCGCCGGGCGCGTATCACGTTTCGTATTCATTAGCCAAATGGAATCTCGCTCTCGCATACGAGGAAACAAACATAATCGCGATCCACCCACGATTTCGCCCGGAAGAGGATACGCGCGAGGGAAGGAACACTGGGATCCGGAATATTGTGATTAAGAATCGCATTAGAGGAAGAAATAAGATTATTATCGCGAGGAAATGCCCCTAAGAAGACATGAAAGAAATATAATACTTCGAAATGGTGTGATAATTAAACATCGGTAAAGATTGGTGAACTAGGTGCGTATAAAAATTGATGATGTGATAACTGAACAAACATTGAATGCGTAAAGGGAAAAAAAGGAGAGAGGAAAAAAACAGCATTATCCAACGCGTGCATAACAAGAAGTTGCTATTGATACGTCGAAACCGTCGAGTCAGCATGAGTCTTGAGTCCTATAGGTAGCAATATTGATTTTAAAGCCGATAGAGTAACGATACGAGAATAGGCGAACGAGTATAACCAACTGCGATTACTGCAAATAAGTAGAGCGAGAATGATGATTGTAGATTAACCCAAGAGGTTTGAGACACATTTTGCAACAGGCGAATGTTTAAAGAGCTACGTAATATTCATGTGGTTCATATTCATATTTATTAGCCATATCAATATATAGCTACTAAATATCTAATGAAATAAAAAAACTAAAATATAAAAACATAGTTGTAAATAAACATAGAAATAATGAAATAGTATTCTAAACAATAGCAAAACTTGTTATTTATCAAATAATATATATATGGAGAGATTTTATTTCACTTTATTTAAAAGATTTGATTTATCAATATCTACATGCAAGCATAGAAAATTGACATGACAAAACAGTCTCACAGAAAGAAGATAAACGGCGGTCCACTACATCATATCAACCTTGTTTGGAGAGCAGACGCATCTCTCGAGAAGCGGTGGAAGCCACGTAGAGAACAAAACGAGACTTTGATTTTATATGTACGCGCATCCTCTTAAATCAAATCTCTCGAATGAGGCTGCATGGGACAGGATGCATCCCGATGCATCTCTCGCGTCGAACAATGAAAGACAAAGACGACGTGTCGTCGATGCGAGGAACGCAAGTCTCCTGTCGCGATGTCAGATAAGACAAAAAGAGAGAGAAATACAGAGAGGGAGAGAGAGAGAGAGGCGGAACACACGAAGAGCAGGGGGAGTAGACCGCGTCACAAATTGGTTTCATTGTTCGGCTAATGAAAGCAATAACTCGCGGGCGAGTCGTACCGCGTGCGCGCGGAATTGTGAAGCGGAAAGGGGGTTGGTTGGTTGCATCGCGTCGCGCACCCACGCGTGCACGCGGGGAGATGACATAGGGTAGGGTGGACGGTTGCGCGGCCGAATAATGTTACGCATCGATCATCCGCGTTTGCCAATTAACGAGACCGCCCGTTACGCTGTCCGTCCGTACGTCGCGCGTGTTTTGACTCGCAGCAGATGCGCCGCGACACGACGCGACATGGACGGCGCGTCAGCTCGAATTAAAGACGTAGGTACCCCGAACGAAATTTATAAGGGTGAGAAAAAAAGAGTAAGGGGGGAAAGAGGTAAAGAGGGCGAATCTTATAGATTTGCATCAGTCATCGAAATATTTAGAAATTTTTGACAGATACACAATGAATAAGATTTTGCTATTAAGGGGGTGAGTTCTTTACGACGTAAATTTCCTTTTCTCATTCGCATTTTCCTCCGCGATTCCAATTGCGTTCTCGGAAACACCAGATTGCGGAAACTACTTTCGACGGAGAGAGCATTTTCCGAAATATCCCGAAATAAACGGAGTCGCGCGGCGCGCATGTTAATTATGCTCTGTTGGAAAACACGCGCGCATAACGAGCCGAAACTCGTCGTATGCAATTTTATCGGAGCCGCGTAACGCGCACGTCACATCGGGCTCATCATGAGAGTTTCGTGTCGCGGGGGGGGAGGAAAAAAAATCTCGTTTTTCACGAGTTCGCCTCGGCGCAGCCCGGACGCATATTAATCGCGAGAATGCATGATGCACGTGCGCGAAATCGCTCGCGGCGCATCCGCTCAGACGTCGCCGCCTCTTCTCTCTTTCGCATTCGTCGCTCGTTTTTCTGCATTTTATTGCGGGATATCTCTCTGTATATGCCGCGATGTATACATATACACAGACAAATATGTATATCGCGGCGATCGTCTCTATGTCCGCCGTGTAGCGCGCACGTGTCGCCGATGCGCGGATAAAGAGGGTTGTCCTTCCTCTCTCTCTCCTACCTTCGGGGCCGATGGATGCACTTAGCGCCCCGGCAAAATGATTTATTCGACATTTACTCGCTAGCTTTAACTCTCATTAAAACAACCGCCGGGCGGTCCTTCGCCTCTTTTTCGTCTCTCTCTTTCCTTCGTGCATCGATATGTGCGCGCTTTCTCCCTTTTATTTTTTTCTTCCTCTCTCGATTCTCTCCTCGCCGAAAATGTGAACTTTAATATGCTACGAGGAATTTTTAAAACCTTCTGCCTAATTTTTCTCACATTTTCCATTAGTCAATATAATTAAAAAAATATATATATAATACGATATAAATTTTATGAAAAATCGAACGTTATTTACAAAATTATACGTGAAGGTAATTTATTTATTACAATTGTTTATTCGTGTAAAAAGGTAATTAAAAATCAGTAAATAATATTTAATAATAAATTATAGAGAATATATTCAAAAGTAGTAAGCTATTATTTAGTAAACTATTTTCGTCCTGCTTCTTTTGCTGAATTAATAATGCATGTTTCATAGGCGATAGAGTTTGGTTTGACGTCTCTAATTATGACACGATCCATCAATACGCCCAACATTACGTATCTAATTAACCCATATTCGATTTAGGAAATATCAATCGTCAGTTGTCGAATTATTTAAACTATGCGTTCGAATAATTAGATAATAATGAATAATGACGATCGCTCGCGCACACACATCGCGTTGCGATATTACAATTATTAATTATGCTCCGAATTACGTCGACGCATTATATACGCGACATACACACACTCGTGCGCGGCATTTGCATCTTTTGCTCGCCCTTCGAATCGCATTAACATCATATTAATTGGGTGGTAATGCAATTGCACGCGGCGACGCAATTTCACAGAGATTACGTTTACCATTAACCGACACTCGCGGTAGACACATAGCGAGTAGTAGTTATACGCTTGGTTTAATCCACCACCGGCCGGATTCGGGACGAATTCTTGCCATCTTACCGCGACTCATAAATCTTGCAAAGACGAGCAACGCGACGGGATGTGTCGGGCAAAATGTGTCGGTCCTGAAATTAGTCGCTTAATTGAAGCGTCGTCTCTCGCGTACCCTCGCGATACCCGCGGCTGCATTATTTCTCTTCTCTCCCGAAATCCTGTTCCCTTTTCCACGTCAGCTCAATGACCACCCTTCTCCCTGACACCTACCTCTTTCAATCCCGATGAATGGACTACGCTACCGAGTATATTTGATGAATTCTTTCGATTTTCCAGTTTATCCACTTAGCCGAAGAATCTTACGTACAAACAAGTTTGTCGAATCTTTGAAGATAACTTATTCAAAGCGAGTTTCTTTCTTTCTGTTAAAAGCAGTATTTTTTAAGGCTGTTTAATAAAATTTGAAATTGAAGGAGAGGATTCATCGTTACAGAATTTAATTTTTTATTAGATAGATGAAAAAAGAAAAATATATGCAATCCCCCCTAATCGCGCGTGAGAATTTTAAATGTGTCACTTAATTTTCATTCATCGCGATCAGACGTAAATTTACCGAATGATTCAACAGTCATACCTCGATGATTGTCTATTAATCTTTCAACGATCGCGCGACATAAGAGTATTATATACTCGTGGACATTGATGTTGATAATGCGATGATATCGAGGTGCGCTTTGACGCGGTCTCTATATAAGCCGGTGTGAACGAATGTGAACGATTATATTCGATCGGCGTAGTGCGCGCAAACCGAGTTATCAGACATAAATTAGTACGGCCGTTGCTTCTATCGGCCAGGATATAACACGGGTATCGCGCCCATTCATCGCTTTAATTGACGTCTATTCAGCGCGCGAGAGCCCGGCTTCTCTATATCTGCCTGCACTTTTGTTTTCTCTGTCAGCTCTCTCTAGAAATAGTCAAACACGCTTCCACTCCACGAAATCCTAAGCACACAGCGCGAAGGTACACACACGAAGCGAGCAAGCGAGCTTTCGTACACGTTGTACAAACTCGTTGGACCCGTCCGAAGGACAGTGCTATTAAAATATATCCGAAAGCGTATAAGCAGTCAGATATTGTATACGTTTGACATATCCAGACTCTAGACATCTGACATGTTTTAATAACTATGTCGCGATACCTATTTGCGCATATTTTGTTTACACTTGCATTTGAGTCACTAAAATGCATTCGAAAATATCTTTTTTCGAATTAAACTGATAAAATTTCTCAATATTGACTTCTTCTTTATAATCTACTAAAAGGATATCGAACTAAATATAATATAAAAATTGAAAATTTTTAAGATTTATATTAGACGAAAAAGATGCTACTACTATAGGCGTTGCAATCTTATTATATCATCTTTCAACATTATTTATTTGTAAACAGGAAAATCTCTCTGTATGCGATATTGAAATAATTATTATAATTTTAAATTTAATGCGAAAATTGCTTATTGCATAATAATTTATTAATTGTCGCTCTTCTCAATTAGGCTCTCGTTTATTTTCGCATTTATATTTCGAGTGTCTAGAAGCTTTATAACACTGTATGTCTAAGAACATGAGTTAAGAATTAAGAATGCATAATCGCGTACACAATCGTGTATTGTTATTCGAGGATGCAATATACATACTACATGTACATCTCGAGTGCACGCGACACGATACTTTCGTCGGACGGTAAAGAGAGAAAGAGAGAGGAATATTTACCCGATCGAGCAGCATGAAATGCTCTGATGAGATTTATGTGTACGGTGTGTGTTTTTATCGCGAGTTAACGCGCACTCTTGCAAAAACCGACGGTCACCGGGGGAAAAAGGGGTATAAATTCACAGCTGCACCTTCTAAATTCATATTTCGCGCAAAAAGAAAGGTACACACCGCGAACGCATGTCGAAATGTTTACATAATCATTTTTGGCGTTGTAATCGAGAAAACGAATGATAATCGCGCAAATGAGATATATAAATGAATAATGCGTTCTTTATAATTATCGAAAATTGTTCACGCGTTTGCTAATATTAATTCTGGCCAACGAAAATCATATTTTACGAAAATCGAGGGCGAAACGCGAGTCAATTATATTATCGATTATATTATTGGGTTGCGAACGGAATCACGAGGGAAGGATTTCCTCAGGAATTACTTGGACGATATGAGACTCGCATAAACGATGTTCACGGGTGCGTAAGAAAATCGTCATCTCCCGGGGGAGCAGAGAAATGTCTTTCAAAGATCGGGTCTTGCTGGCGTCTCGTTTCTCGATATTTCGCTCGCGGGAAGAAAGGATACTGGAAATCCTTTTGTTGATCCTCGCCGGACTGAATTACGGTCCAATTCGAGAAGGAGGGAAGGGAAGAGGGGATATATCCGCCGTCTCCTCTCTTCTCTTCGAAGGGAACTCGAGCCAGTGCCAGATTCCAGGCAATTTAACCAGCCGGTCCGCCAGGGCCATTGCGCCGCGCCGGCGAAACCAAGCACGGGGGGATAAAAGGGCGCGTTTCACCCCCTCTCTCGTTGATGTCTCTCGAAACGAGCTTGTTATTTTTTACTGCGTGGCATCGGCTTCAACATTAGTCGCAGTCAATTTTACACCGTCTTGGTCGATAAGGGGCGAGCGAGGGACGAGATCAAGGATTTACGATCCTTTTCAAAAGAAGAGGTTTCACGAGGATTATATTTTTTTGTATATTAGAATGATCGTGTCACAGTTGTGCAATTAATATTTACATTGTTGTAATTAATTTGTTAATATACCATTGTAATCTTATACTTATGATATATTAACATCGTTATGTTAAAATAAAATTATGATGAAAATGGAATTGCACGTTTCGACTGTCACTTAAGCGTACGATGTTCAATATTGCCATCCTTTTTATTGTTCATATTATTGTCAAAATGATAATTTTACAATCTCTTCTGTGTCATAAAATATAACAATGAAAGGATTAATGTATAATATGTATGATTATTTGGTACGCGATGTTTCCGAATACGGCAAACATAAATATCAATAAAATAATAAACTTGTATAATAAATATATACGGCGTATCGAAGCGTACCGTGCATTTTCTCCTTGTTGTGATTTTTTGGGAAAGCATAAAGCCAATTCTCGCTTATGAAAAATTTAATTCAAAGTTATGATCAGCGATAACTTTTATATAAATATTTAATCTTTTATAGAAATTTGAGAGTAATTGAAAAAAAGATTTTGATATCCTTTCTCTTCATTTATGAAAAATTTAATTCTTGAAAATTATATATATTATTTCAGATTTAATGCGCGCCTTGTTTCTTTTACTTTTTTAATCTAATAAATATATAAATTTTATCTACTAAATATATAAATGAAAAATATATAAAATAATCTAAAACAATGTTGTGTGATTTGTAATTCATTGTGTATAGAATAACGTTTTGTTATCTCTAAACTCCTTCCTTTATTCATGTTCAGTCGTCTATAACTCGCGAGAACCGTCAATGCCTCGACATGTTATTAAGGAACAATCGACTTTCAAACATTCAATCTCTAAGTGAAAGGAATAGCGGGACTTCTCTCCGAGAGGCATCTTGTATATCGCGGGAAACATCGCCGAACGAAACGGAGATAGTATAAAGTTGTCCCATTTCGCGTACCTTAGACGCGATAAAGAGCTGGTAGCATCCACGGTGCGCGAAACTGATGGCGGCATAAATAGATACCGTGTCCGCGGATGAAATCATTTGTAATGAGAATGGCAAACAGCCGCTGACGACGACGACGACGACGAACGACACGAGCGACCGTCATACTTGTCGCGGCATCGCCGACTATGAAAAAAGTCGTTCCAAGCTGACAGACATTCTCGTGTATATTATATATAGCACGTGGAGATACGCACGTGAGACACGTGTTCGGCATTCACGGAAATTTCGTTCCCTTCTGCTCCGAGACGATGACATCTCGAATCGATGAGAGCCGCCGTCGACGACCGGATAGGGGTCTCTCCCGAGACTCGACGATCGAGGGGATACTAGCCGCGAAGAGAATTTTTATCACGCTCGCCCAGGGAAGTTACTCTCTTCCGCGTTTACGGCTGCGGTCTTACGTACGCTTTATTATTCCGCGAAGCTCGAAATAAAATCTCGAAGCTCCGGAGCGATGTTCTCGCGGCGCGAGTTGAACATGTCGGCGCGATCGTTGGAGCGAAACGAGATCTCTTGAAAATATCGTGCGCGTTATAAAGCGCGCATTTAAGCGAAACGCGCGGCATCTCGATACATATAAATAATTCACGGAAAAATAAATATTGTATATTTATAAATGAACATGTGCAACACATAGAGCCATTTCATTTGGAATCTGAATACACGCACACACATGTGTTTTTATTACGAGTGTTTTATTATTTTTAGTTTTTGAAGAAAGTTATTGAGTTTGAGAGAATTTTACGCTATTTTGTTTCGGCAACTTTTTATGTCCTAGAATTCTATTTTCTAAAATGCATACTTTGATTTTTTTATATCTGGAAATTAAATCAAACATTATTTCTTTCTTAATTTCTCTCTCGGATCTCTCTGTTAAAACAGCTTTTCAACTTAAACATTTCTGCGTAGAATGTCTGCATAATATTGTACATTATATGATACCAACTTATTCTTTTAAGACTTTGTTCGTGAAAGTCTTTTAAAATTCTCATTAAATATCGGATTAAATTTTCCTAGGAAAAGAGTGAGAGTATATAGATATGAATTACTTGGAGCATAGTATTCTATTATATGCGGACGTGTAATTTAGAGAATTAATTGCCATGAAACAAACTGGCGAATAGGCTTCGCGATACTCTTCTCATCTTGTAAAACTGTGGCCATTATTCGCTATTAAGCTTGCAGGAAGGCGGCTTCCTTAATTCATCTCTTTCATTAGCGGTCGAAAGACTCGTTAAAAAAATCTGCTAACTTGCCGGTAAAAGGTTCAATATTTTACCGTCAACTCTCTCCGCTCAGGTCTTGATCAGGGTTTAATCCCAGAGTTCATTTAATCTGCCGGCCGCGTTCCAGTCTCGCGGGAATTTCAAAAGTTGCGCGCATCTCCTGAAAATTGGATGAAAAGCTTCGCGAGATTCTCTCGCCTCAAACTAATGTTCCGAAGTCTTTCAAACCCGACGCGAACGCTATTATAAACGGTTTACGAGCTTCGGGTTGCGCCTCTCCGTTCTTCAAATATTTACACTTAGCGCGTAATGCACTCTTCTCGACATATACGCACCTTCGTAATACTATTGGTCGGCTTTTATACTCATAAAAAGTGTCTCTTATCGTCACATGTAATTTACAGATTTTATGATTAATTTTCGATAAATTTATTTTAATGGAAATTTAATGGAACGGTATCTTTTTTTACATCTTCAAATTGTTAACTTGTTAACGTCATGTGATAATTTTTTATGAATCTCAGACAGAAATTCTGTCAAAGTAGAGTCTATTTGAAAATTAGAGAAAAATCTTTTTCTTTATTTTGAAAATTTTAAACATAATGAAACATTGTGTACCATGAAAATAATTTTCAACAGAGAACAATGCAATATGTGATATACAAATCTAATTACTCGTTTCTATCATACGACAATTGTAGCAAAAGGGAAAACCGTAAACGTTCGTAAGCACAACTAATTTTAAGGAAAATGTAATATCTGGAAACGCAAAAAGATTAAATCCTTTTAACGCCAAAATCCGACAAAACTCGTACATTTCGTAGAATATTGTAGATGCGTACCATTAAGAGGGAGAAAGAACTTTCGATCCTACAAATTTGCACAATTTCTTTTCGAACAATGCTTCTCCTTTCAAGCGAGATGAAAAGTCCGCGAGAGGAATCCTTGTTACTGCAAGGCAATTAGCAAGGTTATAATTAGGACGGTTGGTTGCAATCGTTAGCCGGCAAATCGACCATACTGCTCTAGCGTTAATGACATCGCGGCCTTCCCCTCCCCCCTTTCCTCCGCCCGATTTTCGCGCCGGCGGCTCTCCTCCTCATTAACGTCGAGCCGCGATCCCGACGCGCGGCGGCGTTAACGCCTCGTTAGCGTTTCGCGAGCGGGACGACAGGCGTTGGATAGGCGCGCGGCGCGTGCGATAATTTATTGGCTCGTAAATTTGCGCTTTCCCGAATATACACATGTGTATTACACACATACAGACCGCGATCTTCCCCGCCGAGGATGCAGGCGCGCGGCATGGCGCTTCCGTGGGCGTTTTGTCGCGAGCGGATATGTATATCGCGCCGAAGGCCCATCGGAGGACACCTACGGCGCGAACGAGAGGATAAACGTCGCGCCCGATAATATGATAAATCGGCCGGTATGCTCGTGGGAAATTATGGGATATTAGCGGCGATCGTTGGCGCGAAACGCCGAGCCTCTGTAATTTGTAACATTTTATTCGTAAACCCACGCGCGGCTCCAAGCCCGCGTTTTCCTTCGACGGGGGACTCGATAGAGCGACGAGTATATCGCGCGACGATATCGCGCTCGCGTATATCGAAACGTATCGTCGGGCTTTCACCGGGGAATGATTTGCAGCGGACGCGATGAAAACGCGCGATAAATTTCGCAGAGATACGCCCTCGTCGGCGTGCACGAATAGAGCGCACCAGTTTTGAAATAGCGGCTTCTCGCAAATCGTATATTGAATTTTTTTTTCGAATACAATGTATGCATGTGACACTATTTTTTTTTCATTTTTCTATTTTTACTTAAAATAATCGATTATGTACTTCTCGGCGCATTAAAATAGAAAGAACGTGTAGAGAGAGAGAGACTGTGTAAAAAAATTGCGGAAATTAGAATGCAACAATTTCATTTGCATCAGCATACGCTACATGAATACAAGAGTTTAAAGGATTAAGTGGAATGAGAGAAGAGACTTTTAGACATTTTCGTAGTATAAACAGAAAAGAATAAAAAACGAAATATCTCTTGAAATTACGCGGACATTACATAATTAAATTATCCTTTTTAAAGTAAAATTGTTTCTCTCTATAATATTTCTTTATATTTGTTTTTAACGCTCTTGAAGATATGTGCGACTATGAAACTTAAAATAAAACAGAGCGCGCTCGTTATTCAAGAATTGTGATTAGAAAAGTTGAATATTTCTACATTTTTATTGAAAAATCATATCCAAATTGATAAAAAAATTCTGTAAGAATGATATTTATATTTATATTTGGGCACACTGTAAATTTCAAAAATAGCTTCGCAAATAAAAGGAACTATCCTCGCCCGAAGCGAACATAACGTGGCAGTAGCGGCACAATTATGAGGTCTCCTCTATCCTTCGTGTATAATAATTTACGCGTACTCTGTAAGGCGATTTCACGCTTTCGGATTTCTAGACACAAATTCTGCGCTGCATGTTACGTGGAAACTCGTGCTACTCGCGCAAGCAACAAACGATGATTCTACGCTCCAGGACTCGATAATATCTGACATTGCCGTGGCAAGTATCTCCTCGGGATCTCTCGCGAAATCATCGTCGTTCTCTTTTCGCGACGGACTCGTCTTGCCTTATTTTAATATAAGCATAGGAACGTAGAAATCACGACAGAAGCGCGTTGGTTGTGATCAGCAAGAAGGATGGATCGAGGAGAAAGCGTGACTTTGGGTGGTCCCTCGGATATAATCGACAAAGGATAGTTACAATCAGATGAGACCGAGACGCAACTTGGGAATTGTTACAAATTGTTGGAAGATTGCGCTACGTGCTGAGTCTCGTTAATCTATACGATTTTCACAGAGAATTATTACAATAGAACTGTAATATCTCAAAAATGTATTGCGTTTATTACGTATTTTAAATCACTTACATACGTTTAGTGCAAAGTAAGTAGGAAAAGTATTTTCTTTTGGAAAAGTAGAATTAATTTTTTTCGAGGTAAAAATATTTCTCTCTATAGTCCTTTTTTAAAAAAGATATGTAAAGTCGATACTCGCATATATCGAAGTTTATTGTTGTCGCTTTTCCGCGATGCTCATTGGCTGTCAAGATTCGAGTTGTGTGCGTTATATTCGTAGCATCGAGAGGCTGTCATCGCAAGAGTTAGCAGTTTGACAGTTTGTTCAAAATAAAATTAAATAAAATAATGATATTAGTTTTAAATAAAATATTATAATACTAAACTCGATTAATATTTTTGACAAATATCAGCTGATTTCTGTCAAAAAATATTAATCGCGGATAAAATATTATAACATATTTTATTTTATTTTATTTTAAACAAACTGTTAAACTATTAATCCTCGCGATGGCAGCCTCTCGAGATATGCTACGAATATAACGCACAATGCAAATCGAAACAGTTAATCAGCATCGGAAAAGATGTAACAATACTTGCAAGAATCGACTTAAACGTGCCTTTTTTTAGGAAGGGATGTTATAATATTTTAAAATTAATATTTTTGACAATTATCAGAGCTGATTTTTGTCAAAAAATATTTAATCGCAGATAAGATATTATAACATATTATTTAAAACATATGTTACTATTTTAATATTTTCAACATATTATATATACCCCCATTACCGCCATAGAAATATTATAAAATAAACAATTTCTCACTCACCGATACGTGCAATAGCAGAGTTGTAGTACACAGCACACAGCACATTGATCTGAAAACAAAATATTCATATTATGTTATGTGTGTGTCGAATATCTCATAAACAGTTTAGAAAAAATGTTTTATTTTGCATACCTCATAGTTGCCCCGACGTCGCCCGATGCCTCCCCGGGCCTCCTCCTCCTCTCTTGGTCCATGGTAGCACTCACGACACTCGCGAAAATACAAATAATTGCGATCGCCCGACACTTTACACGGCACTCCCGACGCGCGAAACTTTATACGGCACTCCCGACACGACGCGTGAATCGCAATGCTACCTGTAACAAATAAAATACATACATATATTAGAATAATCTTATTATTTCGCATTATAACATACACAATATAAATATGTAAGCTAGAATTAACGATAAATATATCCGCGGATCGCAACACATTCGCGCGCGTGACAACAGATTAAGTTGGGTTATGTTGGCAAGAGATTTTGCATTTGATTTGAATTTTTCGCGAAATATGCGTTTCGAACAATTACGCCTACATATTAACGTTGAAATTATGATATGCGATTGATAAATATTACAATACAAAGGTTAGAAATCATTTCTAACGATTATGCTTACTAATTAATCACAGCGGGACGCAGCTCCAACTGCCTGATACTCGCGGCGTTTCGGTAATGGCCGAGGCTACAAACATCGGCAACTTCACTCTAATAACGCGCGCGCGATACTATATACATGACTTAATATTAATAATTAATTAAAACTCGAAGGAGATTCGTTCGAAAAGATATAGCTTTAAAAGATATAGAAAGAAAAAATATTAATCGAGAATAAGGTATTATATATTGTTTACAACTTATTATAACTATTTTTTAACTTTTACCATATTATTATTTTAAAATTTAATTAGCAAATTATAACATACACAATATAAATATAAATATAAATATGTAAGCTATATTTAATTAGCAAATTTTCGCTTTATTAATATTTTTTGACAGAAATCAGCTGATTAAAGCATTAATTTGCAAATTAATTTTTAAAATAATAATACGTTATAAAAATTAAAATTATATAATATATTTTAAATAATATGTTATAATACTTTAAGCTCGATTAATATTTTTGAGTTATCAGCTGATTGCTGTCAAAAAATATTAATCGAAAATAAGGTATTATAACATAATATTTACAACATATTGCTATTTTAATTTTTTATAACATTTATATTTAAAAATTTAATTAGTAAATTAACTGCTTTAATCAACTGATTTCTGTAAAAAAATATTAATCGAGTTTAAATAAACTTTATATTATTTTTTTTAAATATTATTTTTTTAATACAAAACCGAAGAATGGCGCTCGCATAACGTGCGCTTGAGTTGTTCTAATTATGTATAAATTTAATGTCTTCAATTATTTTGTGATAAAATAATAATAATAAAGTCATATATATGCACGCACCGCATATATTATGCTTTTAGATTTTGTTTTGATATAATATATTATAAATTTAATTAAAATTCTGACCAAAGATAATTAAATAAATATTTATCGTATTTTATTATTCAGCATCATTTTAGTTGAGAATATTGATTTCAGGATATTTTAATATATAGTTTATGCATGTCAAATTTACATCGTTTATAACTGACAACGATGAAATTTCGCCTCGTAACACATAGTAATCTTTGAATTGCCCGAAGCTAATTCTGAGATCAGTGGAATCAGTTCGCGCTTTGCAAATTCGCATGATTATACCTATATGATTATGACGGCGTTACGAGGTGAAAATTTTACGCTTTATAAGCCATCGCGCGCAATTTTCCGACAGTCTAATGATTACCATCAACTATCGTTAACTCTGCCATATATCATCCTAGCGAGTTCAAGATATCTAGGGCTCCTTTTCATCGATGTTAACACGTAAAACTTTAATAATCAACAAATTGGAAATTGATCGATTTCAAAAGGAATACTTAAAATATTTGTAAAATAAAATAACTATAATATTTGTAAAAGATCAATAAAATTTTATAGGTTGACTCTTTCATTTTGCGACGAATATTCGACAGATCGCAGTGCGAAAAAGCGAGGAGAGGCCTTCACACTTTTGACACATTTCGATTGATTTAAGAAAAAAAGATTAGACTGTGCATAAACGGACGAAATTCTGAATTTCGACGAACTGCTGATAGCTGACCCGAGGGTTAATTAGATCCTCGGCGAGATCTCTCCATCCCCTGACACTGTATCTCTCACGCAGCAAACTGCAATCTCTAAGACGCATTTAATTCTATATAATCATTGATCATTTTTAGAAACGCCCTGTTGATCGCGCATTGAAAATTTCTTTGCTATTAATTGCTCGGCCGAAATCGATGGATTATTCAAACATCGTTGGAATCAAATTAATTCAATATTGCGCAGTAACTTGTTTAAAAATATGTTTTACACATACTTTTATATATATGAATGGATACTTGTACATTTTAAATCTTCTAAGGGGAAAATCCAACGTAAAGTATAGTATAAATAGTTTTCATTTCAGAGTCTTGGCAGAAAATTCAGAATATAATTCTCTCAAAATATTTGTCTATCCCGTTTCTCCTCTTTCTCCCCTGCATTTAATAACATATTTTTCGCAAGTTCAATAACATTTATTGTTTTTCCAGCGATATTTTCGCGAAAATTACTTTATAAACAAATGCCGCAACTGTCAGAACCATAATTATTTTAATAAACTTCTCATATATTGTAATACAATATTTCACATAAATATATTTATCGAAACTCGAATCTACAATCTCGTTTAAAATATAAAATATTTCTCAAATTTTGTTTTCACAATAACAAAGTATTTTATAAAACTAACAACTCTGATTTAAAAAAAAAACAAGTGAGCACTGAACTTTTAAAATATCAATGACAAAAATTCTATACATTCTTCGACGATAAATAAAATATTTCATCTTCATTATTTTCATCTTCATTAGAAACACCGTTATTTCGAATATGTTAAATCTTTTTAAAAGTTCATCTCCGATAGAAACTTTAACAGATTAATGAGAAACGCGCGGCTTCAAGGGTCCCCTCGATCGGAATTTCTCCCACTCTCACGAACGAAAGGATCTCCATTAGATTTGAGCTCGTTAGAGAGACCGGACAGACGACATGACGTGTGTTTCATGCTCGAAGCTACCAGACATTGAAACGTCGCGAGAGGCTTGTCTATCCGTTTGAGTTTCAAAGGCGGCTCGCCGACCCGAAGTCAGGTATCATCGATCGCGTTCGAAGAGTTGATTGCCAGCTGTATTGATAAGATCTGACACGGACGCTCGAGTTTTCGAAGCCGGCCTCGATAGGTCACGAACTCTACGGCTAACTCGCGCGATGCGATGGCTACATAACTAACAACAAGCGTGAGCAACGTGCGTGCCAACTTTTTCGAAACTAAGTTACATTAGTGTATATGCGATGACGCTGCCGGATAATTAACGCGCTTTTACGAGTATATCATTTAGGTGGATATGTTCTTTCGCGCAAACAGCTATTTAAAATATTTTTACGGATTATTCTCGAATTTTACGACGTAATTATGTTATTGCGAAATTTTTTCATTTAGTTAGTTACACTGCGAATAAAAAATACATATACTCAGAACCATTAGCTATTTTTTGAGATATCATATAATTGAAGATACACACTAATTTAAGAATTTGGGATTTTAATGGCAAGAGACATAATGATAGTTATGGAATTATTGAAGGTTAATAATTATAAGATTTTGAAGAATTAAAAGTCTGTAGGATATAATAAAATATAATGTTTAGTTAACGAACTAGATTTTAACTTAACAGGAATTTAATTTAAGATTATTTATCAAGTTAATCAGAGCTGCAAATTAAATATTTACCTTAATTGATGATTAAATTGTATTAATTTATAGAAATACAAGAGAAGCAATTACCGATCATATAACTTATTTAGAATATACATGTGGGAATGAAATAAATACAGATCATTGCAGAAATTTCTCGCAATAGATCGGTAGCGAAACTAATTTGTTTCTCGGACATACTTTGGCTGTCTTAACAAAAATTAATGAAATAAAATAATAAAAGCAACAGAGATTTACTCCGATTAAGACTCGTCTCTTTCTCTCTCGAAATTTGCGTAAAACGCGGCGTGATAGAAATCACACGCTTGTGCATCGAAACCGTAAACGAAACAAACTGCGCAACACGTCGTAATTTATAAGTTGACATCTTGCATCCTGAGAAAAAGAGAAGGGAAACGGTTATAAAAAATATAGTATAATCTGCGCGGCGCGCGAGCCGTCTCGATCGATCGTTAATCTCGATCCTTCGTCTCGCGGGAATAATACGACCGTCTTAAATCAGCAGAAACGGCGTCTTCTTTAACGGCTAACAAGTCAAGAGGTAGATATTTTATCTGGAAATAAATAGGGGATTTGTGAAAGTTGGCCTTTTTTTGTTGAGATTCCTTTGAAGAGGAAAAACGCATCATTTACTTTGCGTGCTGTTGTAATTTTCTTCAATTTAGATGAGTCATTTATTCTCTGGCGGACAAGAGAGAGATTAAATATACAGAAAACGCAATAGAAAAAAATTAACATTATATATATTTTTTGAAACAATTAATTTTAGCGTAAAAAACCCAATTTAACCAGAATCTCCCTCCATTTGTCTCTCACATATCTTCTATCACGACAATCGTTTTGTACGTTCTATACATATTAGGGGAGAAATGTGTTTCAGCGGAGTAAAGTCGAGGCGTGCCCTCGCCTCGTTTCATTACTCGCGTCATTATTACCCGAGACAGGGAGGATGTAACTAGATCAATTAGCCTCACGAAGATCCGCTCTCTCGTACGTGCTCTCTCGTACGTAATGCGCGTCGTAAGTGTGTCGAAAGTGCGACACGCGGTAGCGGTGGCACGCATCCCGTCGAAATCGAATTAGGCTTCGCGGCGCGCACGCTATCCAGCAGCCTCTCGTCTCTACGGCGAGAAGGTGAGACAGAGGATACGAAGGTGCGCGCGCGAACTAATCCATTTAAAGTCTGTCCCCTAAGTGCACGAGGCGCGGGACTCTGCGAGGCGACGTGAATCTCTCGTAACGTGAAACGCGCGCGACACGGACGCGTCCCGCCGGGGTACAATGGACCTCATTACACGGCGTATCGTATAAGATCTCGAAAATGGCTCGGTAATTGAAGAGACGCGCGTTTAGGTCTCCGCTAAAAGCAACCCACGGATCCATCTTCGAAGAAGCTGAGAGCGCCTCGCCCACGATCAAATTACCCTCTTCCCTCATGTGACCGCGGCATCAATGAGCAATTGTGACCTTCGACATTAGGCTTGCGCTTGAGAATCGAACCGCTGAATATGTACACAAGTATCGGAAGTCAAGTGTCGTATTGTTCTAAGCTAAGGAGATAATACGGAGTACAGGTTTATTTTTTCTCCAGCATCAATGTAATTGTCGAAAGTGTGAATTTTAATAAATTATGTTATTTAAAAAATATGCATTCAGAAAGTAGGATATTGATTTGTCGTGTAAAAAATTAGAAACTCTCTAATTAAAACTGGATAAAAGTATTAAAATGTGAGACATAAAAGTTGCTCTTCTGCTAATCTATTGGATTAAAAATCTCAAAGCTGAGAATTAAAAATTCGCGAGAGACTGCAACATCCAAATTAATTGTCAATTTTTTATCGAAAAGATTGCTGATTTCTCAGAAATTGCTCAAGAAATTCATATATAAAAATAATTTTGTAAAATTCTCCAATCAAATGCAACATGCAGGCTCGTGTATTATCTGTATATGTAGATGAACGCGCGATATTTAATTTCAATCGGGCAATGCCGGAGAAATTTTACGATCCTGTGGAACATCGCGAAAGATTGTGCAAAGGGTCATACGCGAATCCGGCGACCACCCGGATGTTTCATACGAGGAGCGCGATTACGATAATCGCGTCGATGTATCTGTTCGTGGCACGAAAATTAGCTCGTAATTTCAGTACAGGTGTTCCTTATACTCGTCCATTGGCGGATCATCCCACGCGAAACTTTCGATGGAGAAGAGACTCGCACACACCGTGGTATATTAATAACCGCAATCGTTTCTCCCTCTTTGGTCGTGTTATTCGCGGAGGAGATCTCGCGCACACACATACATATATAAAGAACCCGACCCACAGGCGTGGCAAAGGTCCTCTTAAACGGATATTAATTAGCGACAGCCGTTACCCGAACGCACAATAGCTTGGGCAAAAGGATCAATAAAACGGATGATTGAATTATGTACGCACTCGAGGAGGGACAATCGTTACTTGTCCATATGGGCGATGATGATCGGATGCAGAAAGCATGCGTTGTTGTTCTTTATTTTCGACTGTATATTATATCACGAGCCTTTTAAAGCAGAGTTTTATTAATAATTATAGTATGAGTATTTTATGTCTGTGGGGATCTTAAATTGTCTAAATTCATACTTTAAGATATATTAAGATATTAAAAAAAATAATTACTTTACGATATTAAAAAAATTAATTAATTAATCATCGATTGAATTTTTATTAAGCGAAAGTCAAAATGTCAAACTCGTCAAAGAATATGAATCTATATGTAATCCGCGACTGACTTTGCTGCACATCCCGTATGAAAGCAATGTTAAAATCAATTTTCTTAATTATGTTCGTAATCGTGTCTTGTTAATCATGACTCCCAAAATTGTTTTCTTACAGACCGCTGCTACACTGCAAATTATATAATAATACTCGAAGCATTATTCCCGGCACGTCCCGACGACATATTAATCCTGGTGTCATTTCGAGCGACGAAAAAGCACGACACAGCGTGCTAATTTGCATGATCGCGCGAAAACGAGACAAATTAAGCGCTCCTTCTTGGCTAGCTCAATTTGTATCCACGAATTTCGCACAAAATTTGTGACAAAGTCGCTCGGTCCAAGGAGAAGCGTCTTCTTTATCTTCTCGTTCTTTCTCTTTCTACTTCCCTTTCTCTCACTGTCCCTTTTTTGCGCAGCGCATGTAATGTTCTTGGGGAAAAAGGGCCCGTGACGAAGAGGGGAAAGGAACGAGGACGCTCTTAATTAATTATTCTGGAGGCGTCGCGCCGCTCAAAATTAAAATCGGTTCATTAAGCGGCGCTACGTGGAATTTTTTCCTAAACCGACCGGGACAAGGGGGCGGGAAGCGACGACGGCTACCGGTTTTCTACCTTCGTGAAGGAAGGAAGGGCTACGTTTGGACGAAGCGGGGGATTCAACTCGCTCGTTTGTTCGGATCGGCAAAGCATCTATTGCCCCCCCGTCAAGTCTTTGGCCTTAATGGCCCCGACGAGGCCGCGACGCTTTTTATCCCCTCGCGCGCAATAAATGACTCGTTAACGATCGCGCTCGCGAGGAATAATCGAAACTCTCTCTTGATTGACGCCGCGCGTCGTTTTTTACTTTTTACGACAGCAGCATCGGGAAACGCATTTAAGAACGTATAACGGAGTCGTATACGGTAACTTACTGCAGTCGATGGTGTCATTATTTAGTTACGGCTGTACAAAATTCTCGCGGAAGAGGCGAATAAGTATTAAGTTCCGCCGATTATATACCGCGCAAGGCGAGACCCATCGCGCATATTTTACGCTTAGCTATTCTGATGTAAATCAGTTGAAGAGTCGCGTCTCTTAGACGTGTGAGACGTTTCACAATGAGTGCTTCGGAATTCCGTCGGTGTGTGTGGCCAAGGAGAAAGTTGTAAAAATTCCCTTTTCTTTTTATACATTTTCTCTCTATTAAATATAAATCAAACTAATCTGAAATAATTCATTACACGCATTGCGTGAACCAAAATTCGATGCATGGGAAAAAAGTTAGCTATTTTAATTATTTAATTAGATAACATCTTTATAGAAAATAAAATCGTTGTTGCATAAAGCGATATTCATTAGTCACTCGCTGTGTATATATGAAACACACATAGCACTGCTTGTTTGATCAAGATGTCCCATTAGAAATCTCGTACAGACATCTTTTTGGCTGATCGATTCGTAATTACGATACTGACGATTACGATACGAATCTAAAATAAGTTTCAATCACGCAGCGTTCTATAACAGGAATACACGCGCGGGAAAACTGCTTCGCTGGAATAATAACGATTGAAATATGTCTATAAGACTTAACTCGCGCGCTCACATCTGCTACGCGGCCGAGCGCTGCAATTTTGTAATAAACTTATCGGGTTGATGCGATAATTATCGCGCATCTGGCAAGGCCGATTTGCGTGATTACCGAGAGTAATCCGCGAAAGGGAGGGAAAGGGGGTTCAGGGGCGGGTAGGAACGGAAACCGGGATGGAGCACCTGTAGGCGCGGGATAACTTCTCGAACGCGCGGTCTGCGTTATCTATGGTTCGGGGCCGGCGTGGGTTCCGACCGCAAATGATGGGATAAAAGGGTCCTCGGCACGACAGGATGCAATTACGGCTTTACGTAGCATTACGGAGAGGCATCACCGAGAAAGAGAGAGAGAGAGAGAGAAAGACGCCTCAGACACCGCTGCGGCGACTCCATTTAAAGTTTGAGTGAGACTTAAATTAAAATCCATCTCGTAACGATTACGCGCGCGGTGACATTCACACGATAAATTTCCACTTAGACGATGATGTACTTTCGCGTCACCTTGAACTCGCTCTTCGCTACTTTCTTCGGAAAATATGAATTTTCCCGTATGTCATTTTACAACAAGTTGTTTGCTATATTAATGCTGAATTTTTTCTATTATTTGAACGTGATATATTTATTAGGTTTTAAATTCCACGGAAAAGAAAAAATATATAAGGATATTGTCGGGGGCAATCGAGATATATTCCGGTGTAGACGTCGAGAGAAATCGTGTCGATCATACTCAATTACCTAAACGAACGCTTTTCGTTACATTTCAAGATTTCAGAATGGAATTCCAAGCACGTAGTACCGCGCACTGTACTAATAAAAGAGCCTAGCATACCTGAATGTGTTGGCGAAGCGCTCGAGGTGTACGAATCGGCTGTTCGCTTGCGGCACTGGAATTCTTCCTGTTGCGAGATGAGAAAAAGAAGCTGAGAGAAATGCGCGGAGAACTTTCAGCAGCTTGCTACTCGTATCTTGCTATTCTCTCTTTCTTTCCGCAAATTCGGTTAGTAAAAGAGTCCAGCATATTTGAAAGTAAAATAATAATTTACATGAAATTTTTTTATTAATATGATTAATGCGCACGATATAATAATTAAATGAATTATTCATAGTTGTATTTTTAACATCGAATTAATTAAATGATTATCTTTTTATAATATTCTATTAAAAAACGAATGTGCGCGCCGATGTATCTAGATTATATTTCTTTTTATTTTCTACTAGACGCTAGGTCCATTTCGACGTGATAAAAAACGGGGCAGCAATTTTCTCTCCACTATATTAGATCAATCCCGCAGGCGTATTTGTCTAACCGCAAATATGGGTTCGAAATATTTTTCAAAGAAATCACACGTAATCGACCTGCTCGAGCTCGAGAAGAAAGTTCATCATGGGATTATTTACTGACAATCGAGCGAGTTATCTCAATGAAGTGATTTACTTTCCACGAAACTTTATATGCAAACAATAATGTTATATTTTTTTAATTAGGGATGATAAGAGGGGAGGGGGAATTCTGATTAATTTAATTTAATTAAAGAAAGTTGAATTTTTTTATTAAAATTATACGAGCATAAATGTTAAAAATTAGATTAAAGATGTCTGTCGTTGCATGTTTAAAACGAAACGAAACAACAAACTAGGCTTTCCTGACAAAAGCCAGATCAGATATCTACTCGCGTTTCCGCGATATTTTTTTCTTTTCCGAGACGAGAGGCAGATCATCCCTTGCGATTGGTTTTATCGTTTTCTCTCCTATAAAATAATAATAAATTCGGAATTCGGATAAAATTCGGAAAAGAGCGCGTCTCTTCTCGTTGGAGCGAAATATTCCAAAACGAGTTTCACGCATTTCAGAACTGAAAATAAAACGATATATGCGCGACAGAAACAAGATTGAAAGATATTAAAAATCTCTGAATGAAATCCAATAGTAGAATAAAAAAAAACAACACGCTATTTGATATCTCGAGATTGAAAATAATTTTAGTGGTAAGTTGGTTTAAAAAAGTGCTTTTATCATTTTGTTTAAACGGAAAATAATTATAAAAAAGAAGAACTTTTAAAATAATAAAAACAAATTTTTTTACAAAATTTTTAAAAGAAAGTTTTTGTTTTTTTCTACTCTTTTTTTATATATTTTATTAATATAATTGTTTTCAGATATACTGATTTAAATAAAAGTAATATTACTAATAGAAAAATGTTTTAACAATATTGATAATATTATATATATGCCTAATATATTATATGTATATAATACTATTATCTCTTACTTTCTTACTATAAACATTTTATGAGATAATAAAATCTTTTGAGAAAATTGACTTCCTCTTTTCTGTCTGACAATGAGAGGGAAATAAAAAAAAATGCTACTAAATTTAATCATATAGCATATCCCGCAAAGAATTTAATTTATTTGAGATAGGTTTAGAGTTTCAGTGTTTACTTTAGTAACACTTTATTTTCCTGCAATTATGTTGATTTATGAGAGCCGTAAAAATCAAGCTACATCGAAATTATTATTATACAAGTCGTGAGATTCAGTCAGGGTTAATTAATATCGGCGGCCCATAGGTCCGAAAACGCTCTAATTCGCCCTTAAGTGCCGGCGGTAAACGCCGGAGGACTCACTGATACTACTTCGATTAATCGCTAATTGCGGCGATCATCTTTACGAAAACAACTCCGGGCACTGACGTGGACCAGCTACGGCTTAATAACAGAAACCGATCGTGAAATTTCATACGGTGGCTGAGCGTCGTTATTAACTATCGGGAGGTTATTATCCGATCGATCCGATACACCATAGCGGTCAACTTGGATTCAGCAACATTCTTATCCATCGATCAAACCTTGCGCTTCGCACAAGTTGAATTCCCATAAATCACACTAGCCAAGATTTCCGCTGGCTCGCAATGAAAGCATTAAGAAAATGCTATCGATCTCTTGAGCTTAATAAACTCGATCGAGTATTGCTTTTACATAGTTGTTGAATGTAACAATGTTCAATTAATCAATACGGTTATAAATAAGGAGGCGATTATATATTTTGTAAAGTATTTCAAGACAGGGTAAATATTTTATAAATATATATAGCGATACGGTTAAAAAAAATTTATATTCTATTGAAGAAAACGTGAACATTTCGGAAACAATAATTTTGAAAAAATATTGAAGTGCGATTGAGACTTAAAAACACATCAGTTTCCCATATCTCATTTCCGGTAGACAAACGAACTGGTAACGAGAAGATATAGAAGAGCATACAAGGCTATAAATTGAATCGGACGAATTGAAAGAAACAAGCATCCGCTCGTGATGATTTGTCCGGAAGCAATAGATTGTCTCGTATCTTGTGTTTCAGTCAGTTTGCTCAACGCGAAATGCTTTAGCGATAGGAACTTTTTTTTAAAATCATTTTCCACATAAGAATGGAATTAGATAAAATAAATGAGAGATAGTGCTACATATATACAAGAGCAAATGTTACTTCATATTTTGGTAAATATATGTACTGCCATTTTGTCAAAAAATCTACTCAATTAACGACTTTAAAAATATATAATTCTCAATATCATCATTTTTTTTTAATTATACTCTTTGACTAATTGAATAGATCTTGGCTTTTTTTTCATTTTTAATCGACTAATATTTCAACCTTAATTATACGCTTGTTATTTTAAATGAAAGTAAAACCTTGCTTTTTCCCTCTCTTGTCGGTTAATCGATTAAAGCGTACTAATTTGCGCGGGGCATAAATCACGACAGCAATTCTCTAAGCAGAATACAGCGACGTCAGCATCCAAGAGAGAGAGAGAGAGAGAGAGAGAGAGAGAGAGAGGAGGACAAAGAGCTCGCCGAGAAAAAGGATCGTAGTAACGAGTGTCGCGAGCAGAAAATAAGGCACGCTTCTCCCAGTTCAAGACACGCGGGATTATTGGGTCGAGAGAGTCGTCTACGAAAGGAGGGTGGAGATCGTTAAAACTGCAAGCTCCACGTTGATTTCACCCCTGGCATCTACACCGCATTTCCCTTCTTTTTTCGCGTTTTCAATTATTCCGTTATATTTTCAAGATGTGAAATAGGCCGGTCGATTCTCGAAGAGCAGAGGAAGTTACGGCACGATTCTTGTACCGGAATGCTTTCTTCAGCATCTCGAGAATTCAGTGCGCGAGCGACCGATGTGTCGGAAATGAAATTATTGAAACATACCAACGTTAGTAAATTTTTCTCGATAAATTCATCGAAAATTAAAATTACATATACATATATTACAGAAATGTGAATTTGACGAGAAAGGTTTAATAAAAAATGAGAAGCAAGTTAGCAATATAAAGTTTGAGTGGCGGAAAAGAATCCTCATAATCGTGTTATATTGCGTTTCGCGAGCGTAATTATATTTCCGAGAATATCTTTGTGTAATTTATTGCTTAACGAATAAGAGAACTCCTATGCATTATCTTTTTTGTACTAATGAACTAACTTTGAAAGAAAGTTTGAAAGAAACTTGTACGCGCGCATATACACACATATACATACGCAGCAAGATTCACGAGCTGAAAACACTTAATCCTTGTAGAACGAAGAGCACCTATAGATACTATTCTAAAACTTTTAATTTCACAAGTATTATCTTTGTGTGTACATACAATATAAAGTTTTAACATTCTTTATAGATATTATAACTTAATCAATAATATATCTCCACATGATAGTGTGAACTTCGATAATTACTTAAATCTGTTAATTGTTCTTGACATGGGAACCATTTTGGTACGGATTGGCAGATTAATCTCACAATCATATTTTTCCATATAAAAATAATAAATTTGTCGAGCTTTTTTTCTCTTTCAAATTCCATTTAAATTCAAACATTAAACAGATTTGAAACGGAAGTATAGTTCAATCTCCACATCAATCGCACACACATGTAACTATCTTTTGTTACATATAAAAAGTGATTTTAAGTGTGAAATATACCGTAAAAATATTTTTTACCTGAAATAAAAAAAAATAGATTCAAACTTTAGATTGTGAACTATTTTAGAGATATATATATGTGCAAAAAATAAAATTTTTTTTTATTAATTTGCGGATTGCCAAAGGAAATTTAATAGATTTGTCAAAAAAGTTTCCATCTATTGAAATTTGAAAGTCACAGAGTTTTAAATCTCTCCAATTACGAATCACCGAAACTGCCTTGTCGGATCAGGTTGGCAACGCGAGGAGGAGGATCCGGAATGACTGGACGGAGAGAAGTCGAGGACCGTCGTCCGATAACGAAGACGACCCCCTCGAGACCGCGTTCCTTCCACGGATCGGATGAATAAACTCGGGACTAATTACCGCGATAAGTACGGAAGGAGCCCCGGCACGCTTCGTTGTTCCACGAAACTCCGTAATATTAACGAGCTGCGGCTGCGTGCCACGACGCTTCGATGCTTCAATCGCAGGGAATACCTGAAATGTCTACCCGCAGTTACCGAGATAATATGTATGGGCGTCGCACTTGCGCTAGGCGTTTATTACCTCGCAGTAATGCGTAATTAAAGTAGGATGGATGGCATTTAAGGCATACCGATTCCGACGCTGGTGGGTGTATCGCTGTCTGTTGAAAGAACGTTGTGATTTAACCGAGCACGACGTTTATTAATCGATTCGCATGCGTTTATTCATATGCAGCTATATGCCTCGTTTCCAAGCAATCATTCATACTTGCATAAGTAAACTTAGATATTTAAGTTTCTATTTGCATCGCGGGAGAAAAGAGTAACTGAAATCAATCACTTCGAGGGATAAGTGAACTTTTAAAATCTTTCTGTGCCTCTCGTTCTTTCTTCACAAATTTATGGGAAAACATGAAAAAATGTAGATTCTTTAATTGAGTGAGATTGTTAAAATTTTTTAATTAATGTCTCATATGTATATGAAAAATATATATCTCTTTTCCTAATTTTGACTAAAAGTAGGTATATATTTTTTATGTTCCATATAAATTATGTTTTAAATAAAATTGTCTTAATTATTTCGCGTTAAAGCTTTGTATAGATTATAGATGTAAGGCCTTGTATAGATTATATCATTTTTGTAGTATTTTTTCCCGGTATGTCTGAGAAAGCATCACGCGAAAAATGCAAAATATAATACACACTGACCTCCTTCATATCCTCGCTTTAAAAAAGAGATAAAAATATGTGCTTCAACGTTATTATTCTCACACGCAACACGTAGGTTGAATATAATGAAGGAGAGATTTCTTTTCTCAAAATAATTGCGGCTGCGTCGAACTCTAATTACGATTACGGCATTCT
Organism: Prenolepis imparis; assembly: GCF_030444845.1. Lineage (NCBI taxonomy): Eukaryota > Metazoa > Arthropoda > Insecta > Hymenoptera > Formicidae > Prenolepis > Prenolepis imparis. The sequence continues at coordinate 12,614,472 of NW_028141168.1, read as the reverse complement.
AATGACGATAATGCCGGACGATTAATGTAGGATTGCAGAGGGTAAAAAAAAATCACGCGCATGCGAGAGGGAGAGGAAGACATAAAAAAAAAAAAAAAAAAAAAGGAGAAGAATTGAAGAAAAACGGTAGAGTCATAAAATAATGTTGCGTCTCGTGTCTCGCTCGCCGACTAAAATTACTCGCGTTACCTGTTTCAGTGTGCAACTGCAACCTCCACGCGAGAAAGTGTAGATTCAACATGGAGCTGTACAAGCTGTCGGGCCGTGTCAGCGGAGGCGTTTGTCTGCAGTGCCGGCATTTTACGGCAGGAAGGCACTGTCATTACTGCCGCGAAGGTTACTACAGGGACCCGGCCAGACCGATCACGCATCGCAAGGCCTGCAAACGTAAGTGCCCCCCGACCAGCAATTACATGTAAATCCAACAAAGACATACTACGATGCGACGCGACGCGACGCGTCGAGCAATTATGCGCGCGCCGAGGTAACCCCGAGCGTGCGATTACTCGCATGCTCATGGCACGTTTAATTACGCGAGTGACGGGACCGTCGAACTTGCCGTCGTCTCGTCTCATCCGGCATTATTAGACAATGATAATGGTGTACACGGGGATTTCTAATGCTTCATTCTCGACGCACGCGCCTTTAAAAGCGCACTAATAATGCGACATAATTCGTCGGGATCTAATTAAAGGGATCCTGCTGGTCTCTTCATCGCGCAAAACGATCCGCTTCCGATTCCACGCGAGGCAGATAATTAAGAATCTTCAATAATAAAACTCTTGGGCACTCGTCTATTATTTTACAGAAATATAAAGAAATACAAACGTTATTTGAATATATTATTCATTGCAAATTTTTTCTTTTAACTACAAGATTTTTTTCAACCGCCCGTACCTTTAATTCTCACGCGCGAAATCACATACTCGAAGACGCGTTAGGATTTGCGCGAATGATTTGATCGGGAACGAACGACAGTGATCGACGCATCGGTGAAGGGAGAAAACTAAGATGACGCGCGGCTTCTCTCCGATCAGGTGGGGGTCAGCGTTTTTTTCCAAACCGCGCGATGCTATGAAAAAAGGGGCCCCCAGAGCATTACTATTCGTCTCAGTCCTTTCGCGGTACTATTATAAAGTGGTTACCAGCTGAGCAACCCCCTAATCTCGATGCATTCAATTTATGTACGTTTGTCTAGGCCTACGCGGACCGCCGCGGGGATAACGATCTCCCGGTGCGAGAAAGCGCGAGCGCTGAATGCAGCATCACGTATATATAAGTATCTGAGAGCATATAGTGCATCCTATAGTGTATAGGTCGTTCGTAACAGTACGGCGGGTCGTAGTGCTTGTCGGTTTAACCACGATGTACGAATATACCCGATGTAACGGCGTAATGCCGTCATAAATCAGGAATCTGTGTCCCAAACGCGCGAGCCTTTCGAAAGGGTGCCCCTGCAAACTTGGCGAATCACTCTTCCTTCTCCCTTTCGGTTCAGGTAGTAATTCTATCACGGCGTGTTTATATATAGTGCGATTTTTCTACGTGTCTTTTTCCGTTAATACATCCCCTTGAAATGTTTACGCGCAATAAAAGGTTGTATCAAAATAAACTGTCTTTAATAAGTCGCTGATGATGTTGCTGTTGCATAATGCGTACTTCTTTGCGAAGAATTTTCCGTTGTAAATTAGTACATTTGTAAGTACTCGGTGAACGAGTTTCGCGCGATTAACTATGTATGTCATCGAGCAGCTTCTCGCGCATATTCTCGAACGGGGGACTCAACTTGTCGCGCAGAGTCGCAAAGGTTAATTAACTCTTTGCGGTCTGGCACGTTTTTAATGTGTCGACCGACATAAATATACCCGCTGCTGAGGACCAGTTGTAAAAGAGAGATGCACGCGCGCGAGCATGCAGTAAAAATTTTACTCGAGACTACCACCACGTTGTTCAAAGGTGTCGGACATAATTCCGGCGCCAATGAAATATTTTACGACTTTTTCACATACACGCGTAAAGCTATCAAAAAAAAAAAAAAAAAAGAATTACTTTCAAAATTATATACATTAATTATTAAATTGTTACTTTCTTGTTGACTGCGAAACTTTTCCTTTTGTTAGGAATGAAATATTTGCACTGTTTCAAGCTGTTATACATCATGTAATAAATAGATTATCAAGAAATGAGCTTAACAATAAAAATAAAAAAACTCAATTAAGTTGTCGTGATATAGAAGTATATAATATTAGAATTCTTATACATTAAAATTAACTGGCTACTTAAATTCTAAAATGTTAACCGATTCATGGCGGGTCGGACCCACCTCTCTCTCGCATAGTGTTTCTGGCCGCAACATTATAAAACTCAAGTATCGTGCCGAGGGTCTGCGCGTGCTCTCGCTGCCGAGAGATAACGAACAGCCTGTATTCTCGTTAGCAGCCATGGCAGCCGTTAAGATAACAACGAGACACGACACTCATTGCGAACGGCCGCTGTGGAAAGAAGATTTAAGCTTGTCTTAGGACCAGCGTAAGTTTCATAAATTAATCTTCTCGGGACGAGGGAAAGGGGGAAAGGAGGAGAACATCGCCATCGGTGTTAGATCGCGTGGGACGGCGCGGGTGTAATTCCATTTTGATGCGTAATTTAAGTTTGAGCTTTAATCGTCCTTCCAACTTGAGATTGCTCCTCCTTCCGTAACGATAATAAATTTAAAATAATTTTGAAATCAATCGGTCGACAGAATGATTCGATTTCGGTTCGCTGGATACGACGACGGTAAGCAAGTGTAATTAAGTTGTATAGAAAAATCTCTACATCTTTATAAAGATATTTGAAATTGTCATTGAAGAAATTTTATTATCCTCGAATGTGTAATAATTTAAGATATCAGATAGATGATTTTAAAACAAGTTGACTTGATCTAATTCTTGGTCTCCAAAGTAAAATCAGAGCGGAATCATAAAGTTGTTTAATGATGATTAATTTGGCGCCAGGAAGATAAGATCTTTCCGAAGGAAAAGCGACTCCGATTGAATAATTTTAACCACGCCCACTAAATAAGTTTAAATTTAACATTATGTTAAGTAGTACGAGCGTATTTGCATGTTACACCACCCACAGGTTCATTTAAATAGTCATGACTTAATATGATCACTCTTGGTAAATTATTTTCACGACATTAAATAATAAGTCTAATCGCGTGCTAATGAATGTCTACTCAACTTGTTTTCGGATAAGAGGGGAGCATATCTAAACGAGATATATCCGAAGCACATTATTTGTTATATAAATAAAAGCTATTTACATTAGACACAGTATCGAATTGGATAAGCTCGAGAGGCGAAATTGCTGTCATAAAATATCTACGAACTTTATTCAATCTCTACGTTGAATCTTGCGATTCACGTGAAACTAGATAGGTAGCGAACAATAATATTTGTCGAGTGCTGTTAAGCTGGCCGCGTGTCCGAAGCATCCACGACGACAGCAACGACGATGACCCTGCTTTATAAAATATGCTTTACAAGATATTCGCGTGCTTCGCTTTTCTCAACATTCTACGTTATTACAAGCTCGAAACACGCGGAAAATGCACATTTCTGCAATTTCTCGTTCCGCCGTTGCACTCGGTATTTCTCTCGGTAACGTTTCCACGGTTAGTGAACTCCGGAATCGGTCCTGCTGTCCGATCCTCCCCCAACTCACGCTCCCTTTTCCTCCCCCCGTCCGCGACAAACTCTCTCCCAAATCTCGTGCTCGACATTTCCGAGGGAAAATACGGCCCCCTGTCGACGTACCGTCAGGTCAGAACAGCGCCGCACGTTTCGAAATTTCCACGGTGACGAATGGAGAGTTCCTCGATCCTCCTCTCTTCTCGATTCCACGTATCTCGTTTTCACTCCTTTTCCGCTTTACTTGTCTGCTTCGCAGAGTCTACCACTTGTCCCGACCGTAAGCTCCTTCGCTTTGACTAGTCCCGAGGGATAAAGTCAGCACTTTCTTAGGAGCTACACTTTATACGTGTGACGCGGATTCTAAATTAGATAGTGATTTATTGTATATCGAGGGTTTCTGAATGCTTTGTGTTACTACTATTACGTATTGCGGGTAATTTGTCTTTTAATAAGACAATTTTAATCTGTTTTTATAAAACTTTATAAAAGTTTTTCAGTAGGTGTCGTCTCTTTTGACTTATTGTTCTTAAAATGATTATATATTTTTCTCTTATTAATTTATCTACTTTGCATGTGAGATGATATAATATAAATCAAATTATAATGATACAGAAGTCTAGTCAAATCATCAAATAATCATAACAAATTCCTAAGAGGTTAATATTTTATATTTTATAATAATATAAAAATTAATTATAGAGAATTTTATATGAGACTATATAGTTCATTATTAGATATTTTTTATATCAAGATATTTTTTATATCAAAGAGAGTTCACTCTACAGTAATGAACTATATAGTCTTATATAAAATTCACAATTAATTTTTATATTTATTATTAATATCTAACAATACCCTTTTTCTGAAGATTATGATTATTCCAACGCTTGTATGTACACATCATGTACTTTGGCAACTAATTAGCATATCGCGAATCTTATGTTAAATCATTTTTGAGACCTCAGAATTACACGGCTATGTTTTCCCGATGTGAAGTAAATATCGGAGATGAAACACGATCGCTCTACGGTTTCTCTTTCTTTTTATTCGATCGCTGTATCTGTTTTTTATTCCTCTCTTTATTTCTCTGTTTCTGTCGTCTGATCTACAATTCTTCCCCTTACTCTGGTCCCGCGTACATTTGTCATAGGAATTTATTTTCTCGCTATACTATACGAGAAATTTATTCATAAAGTCCAGTTGATATCGCTGTAAGAGGCTGTATCGGCAAATGCCAGTGACGTTTCATTATTCAAGATTATATTTTTCACATTAATTTATATTTTTGTCCCCGCCCTTATGCGTATTAATTTCACTGCTATCTAACAAGGGAAATATTAATAGCGTGTGTGTTAAAAAAGAATATTGTAGAAAAAAATATCTTTAGAAAACATGCAAGAAAATTATTCTGATTATAAAATTTTTTTATTATAGATATTACATAATTTTGTTGCTGTCCTCTATGGCTATTAACTGTCCACTCGGCGTAAAATGAAAATCTCTCGCGACTTGCGAGATGTACATAGGTATATATGTATACGGCGAGATGGTTGGGAATGTATTGCATCGGTAGTAGAAACGTCCGATAGCGTCGTAATTTCACGGCTCACTAACGATCGAACTATCACAACGTACCCACTGTTCGTCTAATCGCGTGGACGAGCGTTGCGAGAGCAGTCACGGACAATTATTCCTCGCGCGAAGGGTATATATTGCGACAAGCCGCTTTTATATGCGACCTTCGTGTCGTTGCGTGACACAGAATCACCATTCTACGTCTGGTAAAAATAACATTTGGCGCTGTCAAATCACGATATTCGATCGAGCACACAGCTTCTCTGTTCTATATTATACATCGATTCATTTGCTCACTTCAATCCTGCATCTTCCTTTTATATATCTGTGTCTTAATATTATTTTGCACGCTTGTATGAAGCATCTATTGATTGCGTATAATTACATCTTGCAAAATATCTATTATATGCATAACAAAATTAACTTATTACTTGGTTCTAACTCGCATAATGCTGAAAATAATCAGTCTCCTTCGCTTGATTAAATTTAATAACCACCGATTATAAATCCTTTGAGACGCACGGTTGCCTGCATAATGCAACATCTCGCGGCGAATTTTTATTACCGTTTACACGAGGCCGACCGGTCGGATCGTGTCGTTAGATATATATACGCGGTAGCTGGGTATATATTAGAAACTTCCCCTGTTTGTACAGTACGCGTGACCATGCTGGAACGATACGCGTTTCAACTGTATCTACCCCCGGCACCCAAAGGCTTACCCCGTGTTTACTCTAACCCCGATGGCACCCTCGGGCAAGGGTTGCCTCTCAAACAGAATCGGTCACCGAGACGCTCCCACCCTCCGTGACGCACCCTCCTGGTTCTTCCACTCTGACAAGACTTCGATCTGTATGGCGCGCGCAAAGCGAAATTTCACGCAGTATTAAATTAACACGCCGGCGCTACGGCGGAATTCCTAACGTGACTGAGTCTCGGTTCGGTCGTTGTAGACAGATTGCTCGCCATCGGAGGGGTGACTTGGATCGCCGAAAGTAATTCGTGCGTTTATTTCGCATGGCCGCCCACGTTTGTTATTCGGGGAGGGAATTTGATACAAAAAAATACAGACGATGAATTCCAAGAAAGCCGAATTAATACGATTGGATTCGTTTTTCCGAAATGACAACCGATTAATTGTCGATTTTTAAATTCGAGTAATACAAAAAAAATAAAAATCTTTTTTCGTATAATAATTTTAAAAATCTCGTCTGATATTATCAATCTGAACTAAGGAGAGCGTTTGTACTAAATCTATATCGAATTGATAAATCTATTGCACTTTTCTGTATTAAAGCATTCTTAAACTGACGTTGTTACATTATCAACATTCTTTTTCTCCGTAGTATATTAACTTGTTTGAAAGCGAATTTTATCTCAATGTAATAAATTCATAGACACAATATTTCATATTAGAAAAAAAAAAAAAAGATACCGGTCACGAGCGATTTATCTACCATGACTACGAAGTAACGAGGGCGATTTAGAATCCTTTAGATGAGATATTCGCGGCATACGTGTTAAATCCGGTCATGAAGCGTATCGGTGGTGTTCATATCAAAACTTAATCAATATTATTCCGCCGCGCGATAAACCTGCTTCGGTAGTCGTGCTCAAAAGCAGCTTCGATTCAAGCTAAGGGAGAGACATTGATGAGTCGCTGTCGTCGTCGTTGACGACTTCGTACTTGAGATATCGTGTCGTCGATCGCAGAAGGGAAGTGTCACGATCGCGCTTGGCCAGTTCATTATATCACATTAATCGAATGTCATGAAATTGAATTTCTCGAAGTGATCGTTTCACAAGTACTTTCTTTAATGCGCACTGACAACGAGACGGAAACTTTAAATTTATCATAAGATGCACATAAAATTTATATTTAAAATTATTTTACATAAACTTCAAAAAAAGATAACAAAGTTAAAAATTGAGTCAAAAAACATGGCTTTTTTATAAAGCTATTTAAAAATATTTCGAGAATTATTACTGTTAAAATAAAAAGATATTTATGAATATTTATAATAAATTATTTATATAAATTATGGTTATTTATAAATAGAGATACATGAATTGCTTTTAACTTTCTCGATATAATTTTCTAACAGTATCGCAAGTTGCCCGATATTCCTCGTGAAATAAGCGGAGCGTGGATATATGTATATCCGCGCTCGCACAAGCCGCAAAAGGTGCTTGAACTCGATACCAAAGTGCAAAGCTTTCCTTGCATACTCGGCACACGTTAGCATATTCATTACCCGCCACTTAACCGGGACTTAAACCTCCTGGAGCTTGCGGTGGGATCAGCACTATTAGTGTCTCTCCCTCTTTTTCCCATCCTTTTTCTTTGTGTCTCGCTCGGTCTTTCTTGCTCGTCGCCTCTTTTGCCGCTGCGAAACACACTCGTTCTTCTCACGGCTTTGTGGTGTTTGCTTTGTCTAATCACAAGTGGATTTGTAAGCCAGTCTTTGCGAGAAGGCGGAAGAGAGAGTAGAAAGCGGATTTGCTGGCGAAGTTACAGAAACGTGCTTCGCAAGTTTTATCTTCCAACCTTCTCTCTCCTTCCAGTTTCTCCTATTTATAATCATAATCTTATGTTTGCAAAAAATGGTCATTTAGGAAGAAATAATTAATATTTTGTTACACTTTTGTAACATATTTAATATTGACACTTATCAAACGTGACTTTGTCTCATTTTGATTTTTTTTATATCTCAACTATCATGATTGAATTAAAATTCTATTATTATTGATAATGATTTATTAAAAGATAGAAAATTATAGATTATTTTATATATGTTTTCCAGTAAAGTTCTCTTAAATCGAAGAGTTTATATGTCACTCTATATAGGATATAGGATGGTTAACTAGTTTCTCAAAGTTAAATGCGCAACAGCAGTTGCTCCAGCGGAAGAATGTGGAGCGATGGAATTTAGTTATAATCCAGTTTTGGACTAAGTTGTAAGTTTGTTAGCAAATTGTAATGCAGTTGACGGCTAGCACCGCTTATTTAGTCTACCGTGCGAACGTAAGACTTTCGGTCCACAAGAACGACTTCATCTTCGTGGATAAATAAAAAATTTTATGTAACTTTTTAAGTAACATTGCGTAGAAAGATCCGTCACGATAAAACTTTACAATTTTATTTTATAATCGTTTCAACTTAAATTCATACAGCTCGAAAAAATTGTGGAAGAAAAAGTTTTTACATTTTCTCTTCTATATAGATATTATTTTATATGTATATTACGCAAAATTATTTCTATCAGACAATCTCAATTTAATCAGAAAAGATTTTTATCTGGCAACATTGAAGATCGAGCTGATTCGCAAAGCTGATTCGATTTGCAAAAACGAGCGAGGCGAGAGAAGGTGAAAGGCGTATCTCGTTACCGCGTGGACACGAGAGTGCACTTGCCTATCTTCTTTTAATTTATTCGCGTGTTCTCTTTTGCGCGAAACATTGTGTAACAGAGGGTCTTCGTAGCTCTGCGTGTAATCTTTCTCCTCCGTCGCCTTCGGTGCATTCGCGCTGCACTTAAGACCCGCACGCGTCTCGTTTACTCCGATGTCGCGTTATAACACCGGATCTACCCGGGATTTTAACGAAGCCCCGGTATAAAATCCTATTGAAATTACGTCCCGCTGCGCGCGGACTTGACAGCCGTGGTGAAACAGCGTTGACATTACCCTCGTCATTGAGGAAGATAATTCGACAATTGCGGGCTTCCTCGAAAAAACTGTATTATCTCTTACACACAAATGCTGTTTTTTTTTTTTAGAAAGTATATAAAATGCCGTAATTCTTTTTTCTTTTGTAGGTGATGAGTCTCGAAAAAAGAGCTCGTAAATTTTAAATTAGTACTACTTTAAAGAAGAATAACTCGACTCTAAAATTAACAAATTTTATGCTTTATGATACTTTCATAATTAGACACTATAGGACAAAAATTTTCAATAAAAAATAACAATGAGATAATATATTGAATGATTTTTTTCCTTTATAAGTTACTCGCAACACATAAAATGATTTTTATTGCAAACAATGCAATTAGATTGTTAATAAAGTTATGTCCCTCGATATGGATATTGGACGGTTTTCATTCTCGTGAAGCCTTAACTTTTCATTAACAGATTTTCTGAGAAAGTTCATGATAATAAGCACGAGCATGAATATCGATGCATTTTTTGCTACAGATTATAAGGGGGCACAGTTTTGCTAGCTAAAAAGGGTCGTCTGTATGAGATTTGGTTAATGAGATTAGAGCAATTATCGTGCTCGGAAATGGAGTCAGCAATCTCGAAGGTCTCCGAAAGATACAACTTGACATAATCGTTTAATGTTAACGTGGAAGGCGGGTCCAATTAGAACTCGGATAAGATGCTTAGAGTAAACTTTCCTCGCGGGAACCGTTCCTCCTGGATTTTCAGAAAAGATCGGCGGGAGAGCTTACTGTGCTGAAACTTCGACTACTTTCGAGTAAATCATCCCCTGAGGAGATACTCGATAAACAGCCGTGAAAAATAAGATGGCGAAAAATGAAGTAGAAAATGAGATACGGGAAAATTAATTGATTTTGATTAATTGTCGAAAGGACGTGCAGAAGAGAACGGATAATGAGAAACGAGACGCAAAAGACGTCGATATCGCGAATTATCAATCTCGCGTCGTTGTTTTATATTGCGTGACGCGCCATTTATCAAATCATGTTTACTCGATCGAAAGGTTCTTTGAGATTTATTACGTAGACAAATAAAGAACTGCTTATGTTATTTTGAATTATCCTAAGCTTTTTATGAGATGAATTATTTTCCATTTTCCTTTTAATTATTAATTGAACGTATTGACAGAAAGAGGGATTTGTGATGTATTTTCAAACTTGTCAAATTTTTCCATCATCAATAAAGTAAAGATTGTTTTTAATTCTATTTATTTTAAGTTTCATTAATAAAAAAGATAGCATATTTAACTCTTGCTCCGTGTTTAAGGATTTTTTAAACAAATTATGTCTCCTTTTTCCAATCTCTAGCAAATACAGTTGAAAAACTATTATTAAATTTAATAAAGCGAATACTAATAAACTCACGAGTCTCAAATATAAAATTCACACGTACTTCCTAGGACACAACGCGTATGTCCCGTTGACGGATGCTCTATCTCTCTATATATATTTTTCTCACTCTCGCTTTCCATCGAGTCGTTTTATTACCCGTCCTTAGAATCTCGCAATTATCGCGAATACCACCGGCGAGCTTTACGACGTATAACCAAAGCACGTCGCCCGCAACCCTCCCATTTATTACCGTCGTGTGCATTTGCATGCGAATGTACTCGCCAATGCACAAACGAATAAAAGCCGGGTTTACTGTTCGATTAGCGGGTAGCCACAACGCGGGTCTCCGTTGTACCGCAGCCGGTGACGAGCCTTCAAAACCTCCTATTACCCATCTATGTATCTACTTATACAACACTTTCAGGCAGGTCACGTAAAGGTACCTGTTCAAAAGGTATCGACACGCGCTTCGAGAATATAAACAATGTCTAACATATGTGACCGGTTTCTAAATAAGGTTACTTGACTCCTCTGATTTCTCACTGCAATTATATCGGATTATAATATCAGAATGAGAATCATGCGTGATTCGTATACATTTTGCAACGTCTATATCTATCGAAATAAATTAATTTTTTCGCATATATCTGTGCTGAAATAGGCTTATGAAATATACTAGCAATTTTCTTTTCAAAGTTTGTGAATTAATAAATGATTAAAAGTTTTAATCAAATGCGAGATCTATTTTCACCGGAAATGTACAATATATCAGTTTATATCATTCTTGCATCTATATAATAATGTTTTCATAGTAATATAATTACATGAGCCTTTTTTCTTAAGCCTTTTTCTTTTCGTTGAAAATCGTGACAATTCTGATAACTATTTAAATTATTTTTTACCCTTTTTTTATCATAAATCTGATCTATATAGTATACCTATGCATAGTATACCTATTCAATTTAATGGGAAACGTTCCTGTTTGCAATTTATTTACGATTACACAGTGTCGTTCGCATTATCGTTCGTACTGTTCCGAGTTGAATAAAAACGGAGAATATACAGGGCGATCTCGCGCAAAAGGATGTCGTCGTCGAAAGTAAACCGCGGCTCGTACAAGGGAAAACATAGAGCGAGGAAGGAAAGGCGATAGATCTCTCCCCGTACACCTGGCAACAAGACATTCCGCCCGGATGTAACCTCCGCGATGTATAACATCGACAAAACGAAGAGAATCAGTGTCGAGAGGAGGGCACGTCCGAGAGCAGAAAGATGGTTAGAAGGAGAACGCAAGATGAGAGGAAGGCAATAGGAGAGAAAGGTAGCGAAACGCGCACGAGGAGCTAAGAAGCGCATTATGTGCAGGTTGCAGACTCACCTTTGTTTGAACACGCAGTCTCTCAGCCTCCTTCCTCTCTTGTCTCCTTTTCTCTGCATATTCCATTCGCTCTCTCTCTTTCGCTCCGTCTTTCTCTCTGTTTCTCTCTTTCTCACTCGTTCACTCTTTGAATCCTTCTCCGCGGATACAAGCACGCGTTTATACTCTTATGCACCGGGATGAGTGCGTGTGTGTGAGCGCGTATTTATGCGTTCTGCCCGCACCCCGAGGGAGTTACGCGCGCGATTTATGCGTGTGCGTGCGACGACGTTGGTGCGCGCAGTGAAATTTATAAACGTGCGCGCACACATCTCTCCGTTTGTGTTGGGGAGATACCTTTATGTCCGAGGAGCATCTCGCGAGATGTAAGAGAGGAGAGTATCGGCAAATATTCTTTCTCTCTCTTTTTTTTTTTCGTCTGGTGGAATCTTCGCGATCTGTGGTTTACTGATTTTCTTAAATTCCATTTCTAGTTCTACACAAACACACACACTCGCCTTGATCGTAAGCTAGACACATGATACGAGAGCTTTATTTATTTAAAATATAGCTTTCGTTGGTATGGAGATAAATATATAGCGAGACACACCTATAATATAATCCCTTAGGTTTATACAATTAATTATTTGTTTAAATTGAATTAATTAATTAAATGGATAGGTCTTGAATTTTATGCGTATTTCAGAAACCTATCAAAACAAATTGTATAGACGGCATGAGAAGAATTTTTGTATCTTACATTTAAAAAAATGTATATTTTATATTTTAATTTTTTTCGATTTATTTCTTGGAGAAAATTTCGGATAAATGTACACGTTCTCTCAATTTTACAAGGAAAAGATAAAATGTGAAATTATCTAATGGATATCGCAGAGGGAATTCGGGATAGCAAATCATCCTCAGACGCGCATCCTCTTGCACACTTTAATTATTTTATCCATTCGGCGAAAAAATCTTGAATTTTGAAGACGCGTGTTTTTTTGGACATCTGCGTCAATCGCGGTGAATCTTCGCAACACGCGATGATGCAATAAAGTTTATCCGCGTTGTGTTATTCGAGTTACAGGCTAAGAGGGGATGAATTACGGTGGAATATTAATCCTGACGGGCGCGAGAGAGGATAAAGAGATTTAAAGTCCGCGGTAATGGCTCCCAGCTTCTTTTTTTATCGCGTACGAATTATGTGCTTGCATAACGCGCATGCTGTACGTTCTGAAATTAACCGCGCTTCGCGTCGGGATTTCTCTTAAAAAGGAAAAGATCATCGTTACAATTGGCAAAACGGGGCTCGGCCCGCAAACCGGAATCTTCTCCTTGAACGACGTGCGTTCGCACACACTTCATCGTCGCGTAGAAATTTCGAAATACGATCGCGCGAACGCGTGTTTATTCGAGCGTATTACATAAATATCGCGTGACAAGTGTGCGAGATTATTAATTGATATGAAACAAGAGCGGGATGGATGTCTCTCGCGCTGATCGCTCTATCTCGCTCGAGATCGCGGCTAAAGGATCACTCTTCGCAAGGGAGCGGTTAATTAAATTAATCGATCAGAACTTGGCAGACACACACACAGATACATGTATGTGAATATATATATATATATATATATATATATATATATATATATTTCTGTGGCTGCGAACGCGCGATCATAATTCGATTTTATTCGTCGCCCGCGTTTATCGCTCTGTTGCGTTTATTACCGTTCGCAACCGGTCGACGAATTTAAATTTAATCCCCCTGAATCAGACATCGATAATCGTTGAATAGCGCTGTCAGATACAATCATGTAAATCGTGGCAATAAGATTAATAACGTGGAATTCAACTCGTCACCTTTCTGTAACGTCCATTCGCTACGATCGTTCAAACATTTTCCACTATACTGTTTGAAATAATTGTCCCACTTTTTTCTGTCCCTACACATTTTTCTGTCATATTTAATTCTGCAATTGCTGTAGTTAAATAAATTCACTCCAACAATCGCGAGATTCATGTCTCGTTGTCAGATAAAATTGTGAAATAAGAAGTCGAAGAGAAAGAAAGATTCGCTTTTCTTTCGAAGTCGCATGTGTACAGCTCTCTCGTAAGAAGTCACTTTATACCTGATGTCTACGCGGTTGCATGGCATCAACGTGACAGTCGCGACGCGTTTCGAAACGCGTTACGTGACACGAGCCAATCCTGTCACGCGATACACTCAAAACGGCTCAATCCACTGTCCGAGAGAGTCGAGAGCACTTTGGCCACTGATACCCAGGGCACTTTGCTTCGTCATTAGCACCTACGAAAAAAAAGTCCCCGACGCATCCGGCAATCCTGAGCTTCGCTTTCACGCCTGATGCACTTACCCGGGTGCATCATCTACATCTCCCGATATGCTTGCGCGAGTATACGGGTACACGTAATTGCGCGCATAATTTAAGGGCACGGCACCGTGGATATATGACTACCGGCACAAGTGTTGCAGAAGCGACCAATGAATATACATGCATGCCTTCGTTTCTCGCGGAGAAAAGAGAAACGCGCGAAGAAAGCCGAGAGGAAGACTGGTAAAATGCACAAAGAAGAGAGCTGTGCTCTGAAAAGGCGGGGAGCGAATCAGTGATATAGTAGGAGACAAAGAAAAAGGAATGCAAAAGATGATACAGTGACGGAGGAAACGGCCGGATAACGAAGGAGTTGACAGGGGAAACGAACGCATATATCGCGAGATGTATAGGAAGGAAATGAAGGCGCGCGAGGAGCGAAGAAAGGAGAAACGATGGGAGAAAGAGGGAGATGACAGAGAGGTACTTTAAGAAAACCGATCTGTCCATTCATCAGCGGACGATTAAATTGATAGTTCGCTGCCACGCGAGCGTCGGAGACCAGCCACGATTTTCGATGCCTTCGGCTACGAAACTTTGTGTCCTCCGCTTTCTTTCTTTCCCTCGCCTCGCGTGTGTGCGCTTTTTGTTTTTCACGAGATTTAGATTATTTCCGGAAAGAAAAAAAGATGTATTTTCTTTTTCCCTCGCCGAGCCTGATTTATCGCGCGATAATTTGCGCGCGATCGACCGAATGCAATGTCGCCGAGAAGAGAAGGAATGCGGGATTCAGAAGGGGGAGGGAGGACTTTAATTTAGGGGGATGTTACTTTAATTTAGACGATAATGAAGGCGACGCGATATCGCATGCAAATGTTGGTTAATCTCTCGATAGCTCACGCTACTTTTAATTTACGTTCGAGATTCCTAATCTCGTTCTTTCGTGAAATCTAGCACCGCTTTTTATTAAATGCTACACGTAAATATAAATACAACGTCGCGATGTTGCCCAACACTAATAGATAGTGCTTATGGAGGCTTAATGGAAGAGTCATTTCTGACAAGACAGACATATCGTCACAAATGCGTCTATTATCGGACACTCTGTATAAGGTTTGTAAGGATTGCAAGTCTCTCTCTCCCTCTCTCTGGTGTGTATTCTATAAATTCATTTGCATCATTTAGTGGCTTGAAGCTCATAAAATTTCTTAAGATTCAATGATATCGCGCGACGATGAATCTTAAACCTATCTTGGAGCTTGGATAATATATACATGTATATGGCTCTTCTCTCGCTCTTTTTCTACTCCTTCCATAACAATCACTCTTCTTTTCGACCCGAGCGCGACTAGTCACAGACTGTGAATGAGAAGAGGGGAAGGGGGGATTACAGGTTCCCCCACAAGCCACTTAGGATCAATTAGCGCGAGGCACGAGAGAGTGGGCGAGACGAGAAAAGGAAGAGGAATTCGAGAAAAAACGAGGGGGAACGGGGCAACGTGAAACGGAGCTTCGAATCCCATGAATGGAGACGTCATCACTCGTAGTTTTGATTGGCCGTGAGTAGAGTGGCTGTATGGAATACGAGACGTTGACGAGTGAGAAGGGAATCTGGACGAGTCGAGAAGGTTCGCGATGGGGAGAGCTGTTGCTGCTGGGACGAAAGAGGAGAGGAACCCGTAATAAATACATGGGAGGTGTAATGGGGGGGCGAAACCTGATAGTCGAGCCTACCGCGATATCTGTATGGTGTCGCGTGGCAAAGTACTATGACGTTCGGCAGCTGGAAAGTCGGAGACGTTCGTCGAGAATATCTAATGGTCTCGCAATAATTCCTTCCGCGCGATTGAGTTTTTGCGGTGCAAAAGTTTTATGGCAGAGTTCTAAGATAGTTCTTAATAGGCTTAATGTAACTCTCCTTAATTCATGATAATGACACATCGAAGTCGAGATATATTGTATAATGTATGAATAAAGATTAATGGAAATTAATTAAATGGTACAAAAATGAAAAAATTTTAATCTTTCTACAGTAAAAAATGCAAAGTATTCATCATTTTGACAGATCAGTCTTTTACGACAGCAAAGGATTAATATTGAACTAAAGTAAAAATTAGTAAAAAAAAACATGTGTATAATTTATATTACATAGGATGTTTTAAAAATTTCTGATTTTTCACCGAATGCTAATTTTTATATATATCAAGGGAAGGAAAAAATACTTCAACGTTAAACTCTTTAGAGGAGCACGAGGCTATCAATTTTTTGCTGCGTCATGATACTTTTCTTCGAGACACGCAGGATGCATCGATACGAGAGAGAGTCGAGCGCTGCTTGGATCCGCCGATGGTTTCTTAATGCAAATTTGCGGTCCTATACCGAGCGATCTGCTTCTGGCGTCGTGATCTCGCGCATTTACTCGCGTTTGAAACGCGCTGACGAGCAGAGGGCTTCTTCTCTCCAACCGGTCGATCCCCGGATGTCGAACACGAGCTGCTCCGTCTCGAGAGTTAATGACACAGCCGGGGCTAAGCCCGAGTACTTTGCCGCGATGCGGTATCCATCATTCCGTGTCGAGAAAACGCATTCTCGAGAAAGCGCGGATCGATAGCGGGAAGGTCGGCCGATTACGAATAATTGGCGCCGATCGCGGCTCTCTCTTTCTCTTTCTATCTCGCTCTTCTCGCATAACGAAAGAAATCGGCCAGCTCCTCGTGTAATTGGCGGGTTGGCAGCGGCGTTGGACGATCATGACGTATTTGGCGCGTAACCGAAAGGCTCAATTTGTCCAGCACCGATGAACGTCTATCTTCCGCCGCCGTGTAGGACTTGGCAAGATTTATGATTCGAGGAGAGAACCGAATTGTGTTGTCGAGCATAGCGAAATTATTCCGAGTATGATTATCGATAATTGGCGGGTGCCGACTGACTGTTCGCGAACGATTGAACGAGTATTCTTCTTCTTATCAAGGATTGATCGATTAATCTTATTCTTATCAAATGATTTGGGTCGATAAATAAATATTTCGTTAGTTTTAGTTGCAAACTGTGGTATCGCATTCCTATTTTGAAAAGATATCGTTATTATATTTTGCAAAAGTATACAGATATAATATTTCTTCTAAATGTAATATTCTTTTTAAATAATTTATCTTTTAATTAAATTTCCGCGTTTCATACAAATCTGTAATCTCTCTTTTTGATTGATTTATTGTTTTGCAATAGTAAATTCAACTTTCAATATTCGCGCTCCACTTTAAAATCATAATATGAAAATTATGTATGATAACTGCTTTGATAACAATTTCAACACAGCATTAAAGATTGGATAATATCGTCAAATCGATATTATCCAATCAGCTGATATTTTAATGAAACGTATAAGGAGAAATTACTCGTCTTGGGAAGACGCTCGTCGAATAAACAATCAGCATCTGTTCGAACCGATGACGAGAAAGTCGATAGTACATCTGGAGAGTATCAATCAAAAAAGAAATTCTCAGAGAGAAAAGCAATATCTGATAATCGATAATATATACGATCATAAAATATTTTTTCCAATTAACAAAATTTATTTAGAAGAGGACGATTTTTCCTGAAATATTCACTTTTATTACATAATTTTATTTATACGAATCGAATTCAGTTATATAATATTCATTATTCTGCGGACGACTTGTTAACGATATCTCTTATCTATGAGAATGCCACGGAAATTTATGGGTAACCGCCTATATATATCTCTAGCGAAGTTCTTCCTAGGGTCTGCTGAAACTGTCTGTTTTCCCTTCGTCTTGCGTTTCTCGCAGTATCGCGTCTTACCGAAGAATGGCCCCCCCGTGAAAACAAAGTCGGCGATGAATCTAGATTTATTGAGAGATATTCAGGGATGAGTGTTGGGTTTCAATTAAATATGATCGATGAAGAGACCCTTCTGCAGGCCGGGATTCCCCGCGGATACCAAACGAGGGATGGCGCGCGAGCGATAAATATTTTCGTCCGCTATTTGTTTGCACGACCCGCCGGGCCGTGAACTTTTCCGCGCCAGATTGCAGTCGACTGTAGCAGGGCCCAGGCGTGTGTCTCTGCAGGCGCCGTAAACGCGTGACGCGTTAAGGAGATTTAAGCGATGCGTGCAAGACCGCACGTATTGTGTGTGTTTAGATTCGACGGTGATTTAATGCCGACACGCGTTTCTGCGCGCGAATAAGCGACGCACATGCAGCTCGCCTTGCATCTCTCGCATCCCTCGCATCCCTCGTTCTCTCTCTCTTCGCCTATAAATTCGCGACGCGAATCCCGTTGAAGGGAAATAGGGCAAGGATCTGAGGATATTTTCCAACCAACCCTGAACGAATTTTCGTAAACTTATATATATTTTTTATGGCGATCTCACGCGAAGTGTCATCTCGTGTAGTTGAACATTTTCATTTATTTGCAATGTATAAAAGTATGGCTCAAGATGCAATTACTTGTTAGGTTGTCAATTTGTCAAATGTTTTTTAACTATAATATATAATATCTGGATTTAATATTATACATATTAAATATATGTGACATCAAGTTTATAAAATTCTTTGGAATCAGGTTTTAGAACGTGCATAGATATTTTCATATATAATCCGAGGAAATAAAAAAAAATCGAATATAGATAAACAACATCTAAGGGTAACTTAAAATTTTTTTTTATTAGAAATGCTGATATGTGAATAGTATTTTGTACAATTACAAATTTTTTTATTACCGCTAATAAATTAGCATCGTAATTAAAAGCGTGAAAAAATCAAATTTTATACTCGCAATTTAATCAACACAAATTGCACGTAAGAATATTTATATGTCTCGTCTCTTTTAATTTTTATTATACCTGGAAGTTGATGGCACACTCGCACAGGAGAAAGCCGACCCCTTTTAATGCTGTGTTGAAATTGTTATCAAAGCAGTTATCACATAATTCTCACCACATTACGATTTTAAAGTGGAGCGCGAATATTGAAAGTTAAATTTATTATTGCAACAATCAAAAATATCAGTACACATATCATATTATTACAGTAAAAATATTTTTTCATATAAAAACATAATAAAATAATAATTTTTTATATAGAAAAAATAATTATAAAAAATTTCAATCTGAATGCATCATGTATTAGCTCTTACACAGCGTGTGTAAATAGAATTCGCGCCAGTTTTACCTCCGAAAGTATTTCACACGTCATCGCGAAACTACGGAATCGTCGCGGTTTAATCCGGAGAATCTCAAGTCGATAAATTATAAAAGCGTAAAAGCAGAAACGTCAGCTCTCATGCACGCCTCCCATGTTTAAAAATTGCTCGATATAGTCCGCTCGGAACGTTTATGATCTCAGGATCGCGCATACGTCTCGTGTTTTGTAAAGAGGAGAACGCGTGACGATATCCAGATGTCGGGATGCTGAAATACCAGCGACAACTATAAGTAAGACTAAACGCGAGACATTCCGAGGCGTCGCGACGACGTAATTAACGCGATTATCTCGTACGAGGAAAGAAGGAGAAGGAAAAGGAGTTGGAACGGTGCCGGTGATTTCGTGTGGGTGCAGCTGTCCCTCGGGCTCTACCACCTGCTGGCCGGCCGTTCATAAAACCCGCTATTATACGAGCGAATTCGCTCGTAAACGTGGACAAATGAGGGGCTAATCCGATATATCAATTGGCAGCTTCCAATAAATTCGATTATTAATCGGCCATTCGGGACGCGCCGGCCTGAGAGTAGGTAATGGGCCGCCGCGATAATTTATATGGGTTCTTATCGTCGCTCTGAGAATCCGCCGGGGCGTATATTTTGTCGTCGCGTTCACGGCGTTAATTAGCGATGTGGCGCGAAATTGGCCGAGCGCGAGAGATTAGGCGCCGCTTCTTGCTTCTCGCGGTTAATTGACTGTCGAAACCTGCTGGTTCGGTGAAAACGATCTGAATAACCGGTCCCGATAATGTTGCAAATCTTCGCTTTTCGGAAACTTATGCCACAAGATTATTTTCGGGTTATCTCAGAAAACGCATTTACTTCGTGTATATATTGTCTCATTTCGAGACGCCAGCTTCACACACACTCTCATTACCGCTATAGAAATGTTATAAAATTTTAATAATTTTTCACTCACCGATACGGGCAATAGCGGAGTTGTAGTACACAGCACATTGATCTGAAAACAAAATATTTAAATTATGTATATACGTGTGTGTGTGTGTGTGTGTATACATATATATATAAATGTTTTTATTTTGCATACCTCACAGTTGCCTCCCCGGGCCTCCTCCTCCTCTCTTGGTAGCACTCACGATACTCGCGATAACACGAATAATTACGATCGCCCGACACTTTACACGGCACTCCCGACACGCGAAACTTTACACGGCACTCCCGACGCGACGCGTGAGACACACGCGTATCTCGCGCATTGCACTTGCAATGAGAGAAAACGATTCGAAAACTGTAATCGCGCGAAGCAACAATCCGATCGGCACTCGAAAATCTCGCAGTCAAACTCGCGCGCAGCTTATCAGCAATGCTACCTGTAACAAATAAAATACATACATATATTAGAATAATCTTATTGTTTACTTCAACGGTTTTTTTATCCTCGATATTTGCATCCAAGCAGAATTATTAAGGCTATAAAGAGATAATAGCAGGTTTTTTGTTGTTATTTGTCAATCAATACAATCAATGATGTTATATTAGAAAAATAATCTTGATTTCAAACTTGATAAAATTAAGGAATTTTGTTAAAATTAAAATTTTTTTAAATGATAAAAAATAACATATAGAAATTTTCGAAGGGCGAAGCGAGATGCTGCATGAATCGATTTTTCAAAAGCAATTTTTTTTGTTTAATGATCATAAAGCTCTTAATAATTTATAGATTCCTAACGAAATTGTACACCACAAACTTCACGATACGTCGCGCGATAGAAAAGACAGTACGATTCTTTTCGACACAATAATCAGGGATAATTTATAAGGATCGTATGCTAATTTGGCGCGGAATATTTTCGAGAGTCGCATTTACGTCGACACGACGGGGATAATCGATCACTGCTTAATGAATAGTGAAGCAAAACAACACGAATGATGAAAAATGAAGTGATTAGTATTTCGAAGAGATCGGTTCATTCGAAAATCCCCTCTTTTCACGATGTTGGAACTTCTCGACCGATCGATCGAATATCCCGCATCGAATCTAATCGAACATGATGTCTTTATGTCCTTTCCTTCTCGGAAATGTCACGTGAACTAATGCTGCTATTACAAGATTGAAATGTCTCGCGGTGCAAAAACGATCAGCGATATTAATTGATTATGCGATCGCGAAAGGATACACACTCGACGCAAAACGCGAGAGGAAATATATAATTACAAGAAGCGAACGCGCGAAGCATGATATCGGTTTTTTACTCGAAGGTCTAGCTGGAAGCAGAACGACATTCGTGTGCACTCAATCTGTATCGTTTGGAACACTTGACAATTAATCCCTCGAGAAGTTGCATTTGTCAGACGTTCGTAAGTACACTTCTGAGCTCTTGTAATGGTAAAAATCTCTGAAAGATTGTACAGAGCGATGCACAGATACATATCTATACTCTTCATATGTATTATATATGTGTGAGAGGAAAGGCTCAACTTTTTCAAAAATATATCATCATCAATATATCACGATCAGCTCTAAAAGAAGGTAATTCAACGGCTTTCTAAGGTGTGAAAATAATTTAAGTGCCTCTTGCCTATATATCTCTCTGCAACGTTACGAGTACGCTTTTAGCAAGTTATAATAAACGAGGTGTGAATTTGGAGTTACGAACAAATCTCTGAGATCAAGTACATTTACAGTTTGACCTAGAAACCTCGCGCGATCTTGATTTTAATCTTTATTAATTTAGAGTCGATTTCTCTCGTACTAAAATATATCAAAGATTTTCAGATGTTAAATTATACAAGAATATGTAAGGTTCTTGCGCGAACTATACTTCTGAATTTATATATATATATATTATTAAATAACAAAATCTAATTTTTCATATAAAAAAATCACAAACTATTTGTATTTACTTATTCGATATTTTAATTATTTTAGGTTTAGTTACTTAATCGCCTCGATCTCAGAAATAGTAAAACTCAACTCAGATTTGTCAAAGAAGATTTGTTTAATATTAAAATAAAAAAATTTATCGGTTATTTTTATTATTCGGTTTTCTTATTATTTCGCATTATAACATACACAATATAAATATGTAAGCTAGAATTAACGATAGATATATCCACGGATCGCAACACATTCGCGCGCGTGAAAACAGATTAATTGTAAGTTGGGTTATGTTGGCAAGAGATTTTGCATCAAATTTTTCGCGAAATATGCGTTTCGAACAATTACCACTACATATTAACGTTGAAATTATGATATGCGATTGATAAATATTACAATACAAAGGTTAGAAATCGTTTCTAACGATTATGCTTACTAATTAATCACAGCGGGACGCAGCTCCAACTGCCTGATACTCGCGGCGTTTCGGTAATGGCCGCTATTCGCTACGAACATCGGCAACTTCATTCTAATAGCGCGCGCGCGATACTATATACATGTATAATATTAATAATTAATTAAAACTTGAAGGAGATTCGTTCGAAAAGATATAGCTTTAGAAAGAAAAAATATTAATCGAGAATAAGGTATTATAACATATTATTTACAACGTATTACTATTTTATAACTTTTACCATATTATTATTTTAAAATTTAATTAGTAAATTATAACATACACAATATAAATATAAATAGGTAAGCTAGAATATTTAATTAGCAAATTTTATTAATATTTTTTGACAGAAAAACCAGCTGATTAAGAAACATTGAGAGAGAGAATATCTCTTTCTCCGCAATAATATTTTTTCTCTCGTATTTATAGAAATGTTTTCAAGATGTCTTGTGTATTTGAAGCTTGATTATTGTAAAAAATAATTAATTTGTTATATAATTAATTTGTTGTATAATAATTATGTATAATATATTTGGATAATTTGTCAGTGTATCTACCGAGCAATCACAACGTCTGATTAATGTCTTATATTACTACTGAAAAAAAATTAATTGAAGCTCTACATGACATATATGATTAAAGCGTCAGTTGATTAAAGCGTTAATTTACTAATTAATTTTTAAAATAATGTTATAAAAATTAAAATAATATAATATGTATTAAATAATAGGTTATATAATACTTTAAACTCGATTAATATTTTTGACAGTTATCAGCTGATTTCTGTCAAAAAATATTAATCGAGAATAAGATATTATAACATATTATTTACAACATATTACTATTTTAATTTTTTAACATATTATTATTTTAAAATTTAATTAACACATTAACGCTCTAATCAGCTAATTTCTGTGAAAAAAATTAATCGAGTTTAAACAAATTTTATATTATTTTTTTTTAATATCATTTTTTTAACATAAAACCGAAGAATGGCGCGCGCGTAGCGCGCGTTTGTGTTGTTCTAGTATGTAAAAAAAAAAAAGATATATTATACCGAATCAATGAACAAGTAGTATTGATACCTCTACAAAAGGAATCTTATATATACATAATAAATTGATCTTAACGATATTCTCAAATGATGTCCAAAGATTAATCCCCTAATACGCGCGTCACCAATTATGTATCATCGAGGCCGAACTTTAATTGCTAAACAAGCTACGTCTATCGAGATTTATCGACAGATGCTCGACGTGTGAGGCGCGTTAAAAAAATAGATTCACTACAACGCGTAATAATAATGTTGCCGCAAGAGGAAAGTCTAGGAATCATTTCTGAAATTGAATATTCGCTCCGCTCTGGCAGAATCGCAAAGCGAACAAGGCGGAAGAAAACAAGGAGGAAGAGATCGGCAATCCTCGAACGCGCGATAATCCCGCGAGAAGATTTCCTAGCCTCCGGCGCAACGGCTTCGTCCTTCCTCCTCTCCTGAGGAACGAATGCGCGTCAGGAGGTACTTACGGCCGATATATCTCTCGAATCGAATGGAGAATACGTGTTTCGCCTTCGCCCCGGGACTGATAACGGGTGTCGCGATCGGGTTTGGCGCGATTGCAGACACCGATACTTAACGAAGCTAAATTGTCAGAAAAAATGTCGCCGGGCATATTTTGCGCCTCGTTCCGACTGTGGCTCTTCTCTTATTTTATTTGATCGAGATTTTTGATATAGTTTGCTTATCTGCTTTATCGCCAATCGAGTAATTTTATTTTATTTTATTTTCCAATTTCACAAAGACTATATTATACAAGTAATTAAAAGTGCTTTAAATAAACCAATAATTTTCCAATAAAAAATAATTTCTAATTATTAATTTAAATTTTATTTTCCAATTTCACAAAGACTATATTATACAAGTAATTAAAAGTGCTATAAACCAATAATTTTCCAATAAAAAATAATTTCTAATTATTAATTTAAATATAACATTGTATTGTTTAGATCATTTATATCAAAGATCGCAATTAGTGGCTTTATTATGTTAGAGAAAGCTTACTTTGATTTAACTTCATTAATACTTTTGACTATATACGACTTATTTTCATAAATAATAATTAAATATCATATTTCATAAATTATAATTAAAAGAATATTTAGAAAAGGGAAGCATTTTGATAAATGTGATTATTTATCAAGCTTTATTCGGGCGAGTTTCTTAAAAATAAATATTCCGAGTTATCGTAGAAAAACAGTGGGTCGCTTGGAAAAACAAGATTTTTCCAAAGCTCAAGTTTTTCTTCAGCGTTTCAAGCAAACAAATTCTGTTTGAATAGAATCTACCATCGCTCAAAGACTTCATCAAAGTGAAGCAAAGAATAAGTGGATAAATACACCGTCTTACTTATTACAATTTTTAAATTGAAGAATCGAGAGATTAATGTTTGTAATTTTAATGAAAATATTTCTTTGTATCGTGCACAGTTGGAAAATTTGTGTTTTCTTGTTAAAAACGGTCCCCGTTAAAATTTTTGTGTTAAATATTTAACACATTCATGTGTTAAATTAACATATTGCTGTTGTGTTAATTGAACTCAAATGTTAAATTATTAAAATAACTGAAAAAAAAGTGTAAAAATAACACAATGTGTATTTACTTTTAATTTTACACAATAAATATGTTCGATATTATTAGTGACAAGATTTATCTGTTAAAATTTACAGAAAAAAATGTTAATTTTATTTTATAATATAAGTGGGGATGATAAAATGTAAAATGAACAATTTTTTTAGTTAATTTTTACGTTAAAACTATGTTAATTTAACACAAAATTGATTTTAAGTTTACTTGAAGTTTGCATTTATTTTATGTTAAAATATTAACACAATATTCGTGTCATCATTTAACATATCCGTATTATGTTAAATTAACACAAAAATTTCTGTGGACCGTTTGGGACATGTGATATTTGTTAAATTTAACACAAATTTTTCAACTGTGTGTTTGTAGAGATTTAAGTTATTTGTTTTTTGTCAGCATGATCAACTTATGATTTCTTCAAAAATACAATATATTATAAATAGAAATAGAAAGATCTGATATTTAAAGATATTAAGATAGATTTTCTTATACTAGCAACATATTTATTTATATCTATACTACGTTCTATTAAAATGTCTGGTACTTTCGATACAGTATATGTATATGTGTAAGTAAATTGATATACGTGTTGTAGACTATGTATTAAACTTGGCGACCAAACTTTCACAAAGTGCAATAGCTTTGAACACAAATTACATGGAGAATCGGCTATTTAGATGCGAAACCGTGGTCATCAATAATTTCACTCATCTCTTCCTATCGAAATTGCCAAACAGTAATCTAAGACCTAAGTCTCTAAACTGCCGCGTGGTCAAAATTCTTCTTCAAAAGTAACTTCCATGGATAGCAGTTTTTATGCAAATGTGCATCCATCAATGCATTACGAATGCAAAGGTATCTTTACATCTTTTCATTTAGAGGAACTTTAAACAAATTAAAAATTTTCTTTTCTTAATTTTAATAAGTGAATTCTTAATGTGTATGTATTATAGAGATTAAGTGTTAGATATATATAAATTAATTTATTTATGAAAGTTATATAATTGATTTATATATAATCGCGCTCTTAAACCGATATGTGTCATATAATATGCGAGTATTAAAATCTGCTAAGATTAACTGAAAACGATTTGCAATCGCAGAAAGTGACAGATTGGACGGGCTTATCACTCTCGAATGCCAGTAACGACGTCTTCGTCGACGTTAACTGTTGACACGCGAAGGAGAAAATTGAGAAATAGAAGAGAAACACCAGACGAGCATTCCCGAGACCAATTACCGCGACATATCACGCACGGCAGGGGGTTCCTAAACATTCGCGTGTTCACCTTTTATCCGGTCTGCCCCCTACGTGATTTCCCTGATCCGTCTTTCTCGAAGAATTTCAACTCCGTCGTCGATTTTCACGTGGCGCACGTAGCTAAACCGTACATCGGCATGTGCTCGCTACCCCGTCGGGAATATCGAATTTGCGATTCCAGGCCGCGACGCAACTTTTTCGCGCGCGCGTTGCGGAAAAGTCCCGCAAGTCGCGGCCGAGACGCGCCGCGCAACTCGATTTCGTCGAAGAAGAGAACAGGCTCGGAATAATTTTTCCATACTGCCAACTTGGCCGCGCACCGCCACCTTTCCGCAATATCGGCCGCAATATATAGACGGCTCGTATGTTATCTATGCGAAATATATCGACACGTATATATATATAAAACGAGAGCACGACGCGCGAGGAATGAAAAGTTACCTTGCGTGATCGACTGTGGTGAATTCGCATATTCCGATGCCGGAGGCACGTCGTCGTGTCGCCGACATTTTCTCCCGAGATTCCCTATTTTCTATTCTTCACGATATATAGTCAGATTGACATATACCTCTGGAATATCACGTTCTTTAAAAAATCTGCGGAAGAGTTTCGTAAGATGTTCTTTTCTGATGATTGTACAAAATTAATTGACAAATATTTAATTGCGGCTTTTTATACTTAAAAGAATGGAACGCGAGCATTTTGATTAATATAAAATGAGAATAAATAGAATGACTTTTAAACAAATTTTCGAATTTTTATTTAATTGTAAGAAAGTTATTCTTTTCTCACAATTTTATTCGTCATACTTTGAATTATATTATAAATCAGAATACCTTGATTTTTATATTAGTATGAACATTTTTTAATTATTATTTCAAAAAACAGAATAGTTAATAAATTTTTTCCGTGCGATTCTGCTGCGAAAATCTAGAAGAAAACGCGATCGATTGCGAGAGGGTCGCGTGAAGTATGCGATGATCTGGGAAGGATCTACATAGAAGAGAAAGGGTCGTTGCACACACGAAAGAGAGAACCTTTGAGGCCATTGACCAGAGGAGCCGTACAGACTCCGACGTCGAGCTTGCAATTGTTCGATTGTCCCGACGCGTGCTGGCCTTAATTTCACGCTCGTCCACAATGACTCATTTTCTCGCGCGTCAAACGAATATTATTATACTAATCGCGTCATCAGCAGCCTCCCTGTTTAAACATTGCTCTTTTTTTTGCCGCGAAACTAGTTTCGAGAATCGCGACACAAAGGGACGATCGTTCACGTAGAGTCGTATAATCAGCTGTTTCTATCGTCGAAACAAGAATATATAATATTGCGCTCATTTTCTCCGTGTAGTTTTGTATAATTACTATGCTAATCTTATGCTAATTTAAAATCAAGCATTTTAATGCTACATGTTCATTAAGCAACATGCGCTTATCCACACGTATTTTATTAATAAAATTAAATGAAAATGTCGTATTTGTATAATGAACGAATAGGATTATCCACGCTACAGACATTTTACTGAATATAATTGAATAAAATCGAAAGAGACGGCATCATTTACATAAAAGTTCACGAGGCTGTAACTTCTATATAAACTGTAACAAATCACATTCGTCGAGGAAGCGAAGTTAAAAGATGAAAATTAAAATCCCAACATTTTTATTCCTCTAAAAAAATTGCATATACCTATTGATATATTAACATTTATAATTTGTTACACTCCCACCATCAATCAAATAAAAATAAATGCGTAATTTTAATGGATATCGGATATCGAGGGAATAGGATATCGACGATGTACGAAAATACGATTTATGTTGCCGCAACAGCCGAGCTTTAATTCCGCACGGGAATCGGAGATGTTGCAAAAACGTTTAACCGATCGCTCGCGAAATTGCGCTACGGCGATAAGGGGAGAGTTAATGATAATAGCGTCGGACGAAGGATAGCTCAAGGGGAAAGAGGAAGGGAGGAGGGAGGGCGAGGGGATGAAAAAACTCGAAAAGGGGATGCGCGAGCGGATTTTCCACTATATAGCTGTTTTTATACACTTGCGGTCCGCGCGTTACCTCAACGAACGTGAGCATTTGTGCAATGGTGGTTAACGACCGCGTTATCTCGAGATCGCCAATTTGTGATCGCACGGCACGGTATTTGAGTAACGAGGAACGCTGAACGACGCGCGGCGTGAAAGACCATATCGTATATAGAGAAATGTCGTTCCCGATAAATGTCAAGCATAAACGACAGCCTTAGGCGAAACCGTCTCTCGCTTGCGTCATTTCGTGCTCTCTTCTCCATCATCGTCCAACCTTTGTGCGCCTCGCGGAGTCGCTTGTCAGAAGTTTATTCGTACGTGCATATAATTACGCGGGTCCGCGATTAGGCTAATCCGCAGGAACGTCGCCGATTCATTTTCGAAACAAATCGTCATGAAAATCTCGCGACGTGACGTGAATCGAACGCGATATATTCCTAAGATAAAAATCCTTTCACATTCACAAAGCGACACGTGAGTTGAGAAATAAAATTCTGCGATAAATCTCGCGTAGTGTCGTGCGATTTGATTTTATCGATGCTGAAGAACACGTCCGTGATTAAGATATGGATTTGGTAATAAATTGCAAGCGTAACGTCAGCCGACTTTTATCTTGCATTAATGTCGCGAATAACATTCGAACGCGAGAATTACGATCATGGTCCGTCCATCGTTCTTAACCCAGCGTATTAATTGAATATTTCCGCGCATGTTATTGGCATTTTTTACGAGGATTTTTTTACGAGCACGAGATGTATAAAATAAATTCTCGCACGCGCGCGCGCGTATCTTTATCATCGACTTTATTATATCACAGCGGCGCGAGAAGAAGAGATCGCGTTCTCCACCCGCGGGAACAAGAGCTCGCGTTGCCTCGAAATATGTCTCTTGTGCGAGAGAACTGGTCGTTGGGAAGCTCCTCCGATCGGGGGTATATCCGTCGAGAATTATCACGAACAGAGTTCGCCCCGGGGTAACTTTGCACAAACACGCGCTCTCGCGCTTCGCTGCTTACGCTTACGCTATCAAGTCGGTCGGAAACGGGCGGGTTAAAGAGGACCCGGGATATACATTCGCGGATCCAAATAGCACGCACGTGTTCGCATAATGAGATGTGTGCATGTACACCGAGGGAAATTTATCGTTAATTTGGATGCGCGAGTGTCTTCAAATCCCGCGACTCGCTTGCCGAGATAAAGTTCGTTAATGCAGTTTGCCGATACAGCGGATGAGAGCGAGATTTTGTTATACCACGAGTCACTAGTAAAGA
The DNA here is from genome assembly GCF_030444845.1 of Prenolepis imparis. Lineage (NCBI taxonomy): Eukaryota > Metazoa > Arthropoda > Insecta > Hymenoptera > Formicidae > Prenolepis > Prenolepis imparis. Next base: position 12,584,748 of record NW_028141168.1, on the reverse strand, counting down.
CTTTGTACACGATACGGTTGAATTAAATATCGGGGAATAATAGTATCGCACATTCTGCAAAAAATAATTGTAAAATGTCATGGATTTTTTAATACACATATGACATTTGTATAATTTTCGATATCTAGTAATTATTTTTCGTAAAATATATCTTTTGTCATTAATATTAAAATTAATATTAAAAAAAGAGTAAATTAAATAGCATTCAAAGAACTTTACTGTCTTAATCTGTGCATTTTTAGAAATTAATTTTAATTATATTAATGTAAACTCTCTCTCTCTCTCTCTCTCTCGCTCTCTCCAAAGAGACTCTAGTTAATTTATATTTGACATCCATCTACGTCTACGTTGTAGATTAAAAGCTTACGTCATTTTAATATGATATGCGAATTATGATTATAATTAAATCTTATAAATAAGAAGGAAAAGAAATAATTGTTCGCACACGTCGAGTCAACATATCAAACACATCTGTAAATTCAAACAGAACGTGGGAATTATACAGTTAATCCGAAATATTATTGCGTTGCGCAAATTGCAAATATTATGACGTTTCGGAGTAATATTAATATTACTCCATAACATCACATGTAGAAGAGTCATACAACACGGTCCTGCATTTAGGCATAACGAGAAGCCGTGTACACAATATATACGGAATATACGAGGAATACACTCTCGTTCGCATATGCGTGTGTGCAAAAATATAATCGGTATCGCGCAGCCACGCTGCAGCCAGCAGGTTCTCCTCACGCAAGTCTGTTTACATAAGTCCGATCCGAGCTCGTCGTCATCGTCGTCGACGACGTTCTCTGTACATCGCGGCCACAGGTGGGCATCCCATTCGCGCGTTTCACGCATCGTGCTCCGAAGAGCAAACCGGAGAACCTGTTCCCTTCCTCTCCCCAACCCTTGGAAGAGCCGGTACGCAGTGTGTATCTCGCGGGGGTCATCTGCGCCGCTCTCGACAACGGAGGACACTCGAAAAGCCGAGAGGAGAGGAATTTCGCCGACGTTCTACTAGCGAGAGAGAAATGCGGACAGAGCGGGTATCCGCGATACAGCGCTGAATTATCCGCGCTCGGATTCTTTGATTGGGACTGATAATGAGACGTTGCGCGAGAGCTTGCATAGGTAAAGTTCAACGCTTCAACCTCTTTGCATATATGCATAGATTCGATACGATTGAACGCAATTCTCTCCTTGAGGAATAAGTGAATTAATCCGAATGGAAATTTTGCTCCTATTTCCAACCTTAGCTTTCTCACGCGCATTCATGAGAATTTTCATATAGGATTAATATATCGGGAATAAAACTCTTTTATACCTCAAATAAGGAAAAAACGAACAGTTTCCCATTTAAAAATTTCAAAGAAAAACTATATTATAGATTCAAAAGAAAGTGATTTGTTTAAAGTATTAAAATAAATGTTAGATTGAAAATTATGATCGAAAGTAGGAGAAAAATTTCTCGGAAAGATATATTTAAAGAAAAGACGAGAAGCTTCGTCTTCATTTTGCAAAAATGATAAAAACAAACATCGTTGCATCTCGCACAAATTCGGAGATAAAAATTAAATTGATTTGGAAGAGACGGAAAACATTATTTTAGAGAGGTGCGCGATATTTTCGAGCAGTTCATTCGAATAACGATCTTATCGTGGTCGTGGTATGAAATATTCACGAATTCCGAATCTTCGCGGAGGAGGAAAATACTGGGGAAACACGGCGCCACCACAATTCTGACGTGGCTTTTTAAAAGCATATTTAACGGGGAAACGAGCTACTACGGAAATATTCGAGGACTCTCCAACTGACCGCCGTCCGGGCGTCCATCAGCCTGTCATACGTGGGCGACGATGATGTCTCCGGTAAACCGAAAGTTTTGTATAAGGTAGAGCAAATAAAAGGACTTACATTATGTAGCACACACGCAGCTAACCGCTCGAAGACTCTCACGGGACGACTCTGCTCGAGTATTTACATCCCCGTGTAAAAAGAACCACAGCGGGTAGATCTGAAATTACAAAAAAAATGTGTCATCGGTGAGGTCGATAGGAATGAGAAACGGAAGACTGGAAAAAAATTATATTATTATTTTCTAAAAAAATTAATTACAAAACTTATTAGAATTTGACAGCAATCTGTGTCGTTATTATGTTTAACAGCTGTATAATATTACAATTCATTTAATCTGTCATTTATTTCACACACGCTTTATAAACTTCTTTTCTGTATGTAGCAGAACTAGTATGAGAAAAATGAAATCTTTAAAAGCTCATTAAAAATTTAGTACTTCAAGTTACAATTATTTTTTACACCGAAAAGTCAAAATATTGGCCAATTATGGCGAAATATATCGTTCTTCTTATGCGTCCCATAAGGACTCGCTCTATTTTAAATTTTTCCCACAAAGCTGAGAAAGATCAAAGTTTCAATGTACACTTACACGTTCACAAGATACGCCCAAAAACAACGGAAAATTCGCGGCGAATTCACGCGTCTTATATCACGAGTTTTAGATAGGTTTCGTTCGAGGGCGAAAAGTTCGAAATACTACCCAAGCAGTTTATCCCCGCCAGACGTTTTGCGAGGATTTGTGAGTTGACTTTGTCTTATCGAAGATAGCAGACCTGAAACTTTTGCGAAACACCTTCTCTTTTGCACAGTCAACGGTGATCATGATATCGCGATATTTTTGTTTTCTTACGGAGCATTCGCATTTCTCAATTCACTGCACTCAATTTACGTGGACCTGAACTGTATTATTACAATTCTAAAATCTGAAAAGTTGACTGTTAAATTTATCGCTCGTATATACAGAAAATACTAGTAATATTTATTATCAAATTCACATTTCACTTTTCACAAAAAATCCATATGATATCGCCTATGATAAATTGCAATGCATTTTCCCCTCGAATCCCTTCAGTTGTATTAGGTATCTCAAAACAGACATACATTTTTCGCGTTCATTCTTCACTATTCTTTTATCGAATAGTTTCACTCGCAGTTGAAGAACTTTCAGATTAAACGCGGTCATAGTACGAAGAAGGACATTAGACATTTCCCGGCTTAAAATAGACGATTTCGATGGAACCGGATAAATCGATGGGGTACAAGTTGCCGCCGCGAACGAATCTCATTAACGTTACGAGCGCGTTCACGGCTTTGAGATAGACCAGTCTCTAAGGACGCGGTATTATGACCCGGTGTGTACAAGTATACGCATACACACGTACGTCATGCACGTACATACGCGGCATTTAAACTAGACCAGAGAACACTCCCGCTGTCCATCTTTTACGAGCGCTTTATCTCGGCAGACTTCACGACCCGACACCACATTACGCGCACCACATCCAGAGTTTACAGCACCGTTCACATTGCCGCCGCCGCCGTTTTACGAGGTTCTCCGCGTGTCCGATCATCCGGCTTCTATTCTACACCCTCGTCGCCGGTGGTCCGTTTTGTGTCCGGGATATCGAGAAAATTCTCGTATTGTTCCGGAAGAACCGCTTCATCGTCGCGAATTCCCCCCCGAATTCTTACCCGATTACTCGTCGCACGTTTTGTCTAGCGTATTATATTGCCCAAGATAAAATCCTTTTAAATGAGAATGCGTTTAAACCGGTACGAGCCATTAAGAGCAGCTGTTCATTTCATACTATAATATATAGTACCTAAAGAATATGCTCATAGTATTCTCGATTCGCTCTCCGCAGTGCGGAATTAGTTTTGACTCAAGTCTTCTTTAGTCAAAGATTGATAACTGAATAAACTTTAGGTTTTTTTGTTATTACGTCTAGTGCAGCCCTCTCTCCAGTGAGATTAATAACCTCGAACGAATATGTATTTTATTATTATATACCAAGTATAGCGTTATCGAAAGAAACTAATCATCGCCGAATTCATCAATCTTTCCCTCACGACCAAGATACACACTGTCACAGATTCCGGACGCGTTCGCGCCAACTTTTGGTTCGACCTGCGATGCCGCGGCACGTACGACACCAAGGGATCGCGAGAGAAGAGCCTCTTCCTCATGCCGGCGGTTCAATCAACCTTGTGTACACGAAGGGATAACAATTTGCTGACGCGCACGTGTCGTCTGCGAAAGGAGGGATCGGCAGGACAGAGGGATGAGAACCGGTTTGAGTTATGAATGCGAATTTCTTTCGCGAGCTGCCTGATTACGGGGGTGGAACGGAAAAAAAAAGCGGGGCGAGTCGTGGGGCACAACGTCGACGGAGCTTTTCGTCGTGACGCGAATACATCAGTCGCTTACTCGCCGAACGCGTGTCTCGAATGGGACCCGCGGCCTTCTCGTATCGCGACGGGGATAGGGATAAAGAAAGGTCTGATTATCGCGAAATATGATGAAAATATATTTCATATTCTTTCAACTGAATACTCTGAAAGAATTTCTATGGCGAATAAAATCTGGAGATAAAATTCAGAGAAAATAAAATCGCGTATTTGCGTGTTTATCTAATTTTACTGGTCTAAAAGACGAAAAATTTTATTTTACTGTTTGAAAGTTTTCGAGCTCTTAAAAGTATTAAATCCATTTAAAACAAAAGTCTTGATAATTTCACATACAATGTTATTGGTATCGATTATGACTAATAAAATATCATTAAAAATGTAAAACATTAAATGGTACTGATCAATAATTATTGAGCAATTATAAAAATAAAAATATAAGATAAATGATTATTTATTACATTTGGAATGTAATGTGACTATAAATACAGTCCATTACAAATTAAATATTTTATTTAACTCATCTCATTTATATATTAATTTTATATCAATTTAATTAATTATAAGTAATTTCTAGAAAAAAAATCTCTTCGCAAATATCTATTCCTAATATTATTTTCAATATTAGGTCTAGAACATCCTATATATATATATATTAGCCTTGATAGTGTCATTCAATCTCAACAAACTCATTCGCGAGCGTGCCCGCTCGTATTCCAAGTATCAAAGGGCGGTAGATTATTTTTCCATCGCCTCTCCCTATCGTCGAGTCGCGCGAGCCGATATCGCTCAATCATTCATTTATGAAGGCGACCAGCGAATAACGGGTGATTCCATAGGGTCCTATGGTGATTGCTTTATTCAATAACCGATCTACGGACGGCCGTCACGGGAAATTTTCGCGAAACTCGACTGCCAAATGAGCCATGAATCCTGCAGGATATAGCAGAGCGGAATGCTCCGTTGAACGCGCTATTGGAACGCGCGGCTACATCGATCGGAAAAAAGTTTATCCGCGAGAACGGTGACGGTGGATAATTCCATCCACCAGTCTGAAGTGCGATTCCCGAGACGATGAGCGAAATAAGATATCCCTCCACCGCCGATCGTGTCCCCGCAAGGTTTAAGCGATTCGAGAGCAAATGCCTTTTCCCGAGTCGCAAAGACGAGTCGGAAATCGAATTGACTTTACGTTACGGCGGCAAATTTCACATATTGACAATTTCTTTTTCTTTTTCCTTTCTTTTTGACGCAGACAATCCGCGCGCGCCTCAGACGTTCGGAATTTTATAATAGAATTAATTCGCCGTCTATCCGTAAATCGACTTTCGAGGATGAGTTCTTAATGAAGTGACGCTAAGAGGATTGCGCGTGCCGATTTAAATCAAGCTTTTCTTCCGTGAAAGATTTATGTCTCGGGATATCGATCTAACTTTGCTCGTGTCGAATTGATATTATATTTCTTCCGATATATAAAATAGATTTATTTTATATTATTTTTAATCTTGTATTTGGGCAATTCTTAATATAATAAGAATTATTTGTCATAAAATTATAAAAATTAATATCTGATATGTAACACGCATACTTTTTGTTCATAAATATATTTAAAAAAACAAGCTTTTTCATTTAGTAAAAGGAATATTTTTATTTTTGAAAATCCTAGTCATTTTTTGTATGTTAATTATGTATAAAAGTATAAATCATGGAGTTTTGTAATAAACACATATTTAAAATTCAAAATATTCACGTACATATATTTCAATTAAATTCATACCCTGAGTCTGCGCGCATTCGAGAGATGTATCGGCATATACATATATATATCTTATATTATTTTCTCTACGGAGATTAGAATCATGCCTAAAATTCGCGCGGAAATAGCACGGACGATAGTTGAACTCTACCGGGCAAAAAATAAGAGCCACGGGCGTTATCGCGAGACTTGTAGACGGCAAAGAGAGAGAATCCGCGGAAATTTATATCATGGCGATGATAAGATCTCTCCCTGTCCTCTCCACGCGTTCCATTCGCGCGAACGACCTTCCGCTCCTAATTTCATCTCTAGTACTCGTTCACTCGCTCGTTCGCTCTTCGGCCTTCCCTTATCCTCGACGATAAATCCGAAACGAGTCACGTCCACAGACACAGACCGAAAGGTGGGAATAAACGCTTTGTGGCCGCCGCGCATCAAGAGCCACCGTGATGCGGCCAGCTTTGATCTCCGGAGGTGCGAGTGGAAAAAAAGTCTCGATTCACTTCCAGTGCTTTGACCCGCGCACGTTCTCGATCCCGTCAATCTATCCGGCTCTCTCGCGATCAAAGACTCGCCAAGGAACCCTCGATTTTCTCCCTTTCCTCCCTCTCTCCCTACCATTTATTTGAGATAAAAAAGATGAGAAGGAGACAGCCGTGACGAAGAAAGAACGGCAGGGAAAGGGGAAGAAACGCCAAGAACTTGGACATAAACGTATGGATGAAACGGGACACGAGAGGGGAACCGTTCGGGCTTCGATTGACTTTATCGTCGTGCAACCCCGCCAGCCAAGCTGGGGGAGGTTTACTCGAGGGAAATCAGGCTGATAATCCGATTAATAAATTGGCCGGCATCCATATGCCGCGCGTACCGATCTCCTCGTTCTCAATTTAATTGATCGCTTGCACGCGATTTACGGTTTATAATATTCATTGCTTATTCAATGCATTTATTCGTTTCTCGATAATAATATTAAGCTTAGAATGAGTTACATTCTTAATTAATCATTTTAGAATATAGGATTGTATGTTTTTTATAGAGTATTTTTGTTTTTCTTATTATATTTATGGAAGAGATCTTTTTTAAAAAATTATTTCTCTTTTTCAAGAAAGATCCCGCCATAAAAACTATAATGCGAATAAAGAGAAGATCAAGAAAGATTGCTTATTTTAGAATAAATTTATGTTGAATTTAAATGATTCGATTCAAACCTTTCTCTATGATTAAACTTGCATCATAGCATTACGTTCTTCATTATCATTTTAATAGCGTATTAATCGGTTCTCGATTTAATTGAATGCTTATGCTATTAAAAAAACTTTTCATTCGCGGAGATTATATAGCTATCTCTTCCTCCTTTTCATTATTTTCGGCACGTTGAGCGTATCAGCGGGACACCGTATCTGGGACCGGATGCCCGTGATGCACGGCAGTTTGTCGAAACGGGAAGAGTGGGTACCTGCAAAACCGTGGAAGGACGTGGGCCGAAAGTGACCATCAAACGGTCCATGAGCTACCCGCTGCGACAAGAAACAAGTGGGCGAATTTCGACATGCAGATTTGGCCTCCGAATCCGCCTCGCATCCTCCACGGGATCACGAACAAACGCTGGATGATCGTCGGGCTTTGATAAAGACCCGCTTATCATCCGCGAACGTCTACGCAAACGAAGGAAATGTACTTATGCAAATAGCACAAAAAGCCAAGCGGAATAATTCGACAGAGTAAATTGCTGATCGTCGCGAAACGTCGATAAACTCGGTATAGCGAGAAAAGTTTTATTATTTAAAATTAAGTCGATGATATAATCAAGTTTTTAAATTCAATTATATTTTATTCGTAAAATTAAACAGTGTGTGTTATTTACTGCCAGACTTTTAACACGCGTCGTGTCAGCGCGTCAATTCAATCCTTCATCCCCTTCTGTTCAATTTTTCGTAAAACGAACGTTAAACGCAGATGAAAGCGTGTCAGCAGGCTTATGGATTATCGATAGGTCGAGTGATGGCACTCCGCCATTTTTATAAATTTAATACACTAAAAATGACACATTGAAATCCATTATATCGGAATTCACAGAAACAGCTGTGTATCCCGGCGTAATAATTAAATAAAACCTATTTTATGACTAAAACTATGTGAACAATTTTTTTAAATAAAGTCCAGAATCCACTGCAATACCTATATATTGGCTATTATTGATATATTAGCAATTGATATATTTTATATTTGTTTTTTATATTACATATTTTGCTTTACAGTTCTTTTTATAAATTTAATAATAATATACGAATATTTTCTCTCTATATTTAATATATTCAATAATATTTTTAACTATGGCCATCAATAAAACAAAATAAAATTGATGCTTTTAATAAATATGTTTTCACATAAAAATATTGTATATATTATTAAATACAAAAAATATGTGTGATTTTCAATCTCTTTTTTTTTAAAAGATGTTCTACATCTTGTTAATAATTTTCAACAATAGCATTAAGATTCGCGTAGATTACATCGTGTAATTTTAAAATGTTCTATATTTCAACTTGGCCAGCCGACCGGAAACGCATAATAAATTACAATGGTTAAACGGATGTCGACGGAATAATTGCGTGGAAGCGGAACTCGGCTTATCGTGAGGAAGAAACGAAATTGTTGGCACAAACTCGAGTGCTCTTGAATCTTCACCATTTGTGTTTACTTTAATTTCCGCACCGCTCTCAATTTACATGGCCGTAATTCTGCGGTGTACAGAGATGTTTGCCACCCGAAGTATGTCGTGACTGTCCCCCCTCGATGAGATGATAGAATAATTTTTATGTTTTTGAATTCTCCCCTCTGCGCGTAATTTTATTAAATGAAATTCTTTGTCCCTTCCACGATAAAACGTAAACTACGATATTTTTATAATTATTTTTATAAAAATAAAAAGTATATAAATGCTAAGTTAAAGAGATATTAATTATATTATACAATGTATGAATTTTAATCAAATTATTATTTTGTTTTGAAGTTTCCACTGTTTAATTACATGATTTTGGACTTTCATTTATTATTTAGTTGAAAATTCGATTGTTTCTTTCTGCTTATTTTTTTCTTTCTTAATTCTCAGATATGTTAGTATGTTATCTCGTCTTAGTCTTGTCGTGATCCCATCTCAGGGAGAGTACAAAATGTAAATTCGGCGCATGCGTCGGCATTTTGTAATTACGATCCCCAGACAGCGCGCCGACCGTGTAATCTGATACCCATTTTCGTTCCATTATAAAATTCTAATTAGTCGCGCGGGATTTATGCCACCTGTAAGAGGACGTCCGCTGTCCATAAAGATCCTTATCTGGCCACCCATCTCCGAATCTGCTTTAACTGACTACGAGATATGAACATCTCGAAGTCGAAAGCCACATGATGTCGCATCGCGGTAGAGCTTTCCGGAATGAGGAAGGAGTCTCGCGTTAATCGGATTATGTCTATCGAATTAAATTCAAGTTATTTATATTAGAGATTATTTCCTCGATAACTCTTTGTTTCTCCACTTGACATTTTTTTTTATACTGCTCGATAATGATCGCTTGATTAAATCTGTTAATTTATGTGCGCTTTATAGTATTCATATATCAGTAATAATAGATAAGCCGATTATCTCAGTGAATATAAATATTAAATAACGTAATTTATAATCAAATTAGGAAGAGACTGTACATGTGAATATCTTTAGAGAATTCTGACTTCAAATAATAAATTTATATTAAAATTGCATAGTTATCATAGTTAGATTTTGATCTAATAGCTTCAATTTATATTGCAGTAGTATTTTTATTAAATGCTGATATTAATTAAATTGATTTTTTTAATTTTAATCAAATATAAAATTGATTTTATTTATAAATATTAAATATAACTCGCTCTCTTTAAAATCTCTGGACATGGAGAGATGCAGAGATCGAGAAAAAATAATAAAAAACATCTCGTCCGAGAATGAAAAACTATCGCGATTGCGACGCGATGATTGCTCTTATATATTGCGTTTAACGAAGCATTACTTTATTTATTCTACATTCGTCGAGAGTGAATGGAGTGCGACGGGACGAGTAAAGAGGTGGAGAGGAAGCCTCGCAAGGTCAGTTTGGCCTTTTTCGATAATCGGCTTAAGGCGCCTTAACAATTTCATGTAGGTATAGGAATATAAATACGTGTATGTTCTTTCTTTTGGAAGACTGGCTCGGTAAGTCGAATTTATGAATGCCTTTTCGAGACGCGCCAGCTTTGCCTTTTTTTTCTCTCTCTTCCTCTTTTCTCTCCCGATTTCCTTTGCCTTAACTCTTTACATTTTACATCGTGATAATCTGGATGTGGGGTCGCACAATCGTGTTCTCTCCGTTCTTGAAAAATCCAGTTAATTTCTCCTTCCCGTACATTTGTGCTTTTTGCAAAAGTGCACCAAAGTTATATTTTACAACGGGAAAAACACAAACTTTTTTTTTTAATCACAAACGTTTTATGCGAATTTATTAAAATTCTATTTCGAATTGTTTTTTGGAGAATAAAAATTATATATAAATAAAACATATATCTAAAGTCTCTAATTGTAAGAAGAAGAATTTTAAAACGGTCCTGAACACACCGAACACACAGCGTAATGAGGAGTTTCTCTTGCAGCCTTTTACCGGGATACGCTCTCGGCTCTGAATCGCAATCGTAATTACCCGCTTTTCAGCATCCCTCTCGCATGAAAAATACGAGCGTGCATAAACAAGTGGGCGAGAGAGGAGCGTGTCACGTTTCTTTCGACGGTTCTCCTCGCCCTTTGCAGGTCTCGCGAGCACGGAGGATTTGTCGACAACGAGCCGAATATTGAAGAAACGAAAAAAATTGTCAAAGACTATTCTTGAATTTTATTATGCAAAACTGATTGTTGGGAATAAAACTGATGTCGATTGATAAAATAATTGGGACATTGCAAATGTGATTTTCACGGTAACTTGCATACACTATGCAGATCGTTTTTATAGCTTGAGAAGAAGTTCCTTTAATCTCTCTTACTTTTATAATATTTGGAAAAGGGAAAACTAAAGAACAAATTGTTATCATAAATTTATGCACGAATTATGTCGTAATTAATATTTTGTTAAATTTTTTCTACTATTATAGAGATCTAATTTGAAAATTTCAAGTTGCATTCAAATGTACAAATTTATCTCGAGATAACAAAATCAATTCTTCTTTTCATATTTTTTCAATTTGACATTCTTTTATCATTTTCTATGGCATTCATTTATCCTTTTCTACACGATTTCAACTTGTCCAAGAAATGAATGCCATTAAAACGAAAAAAAAAAAAAAAGGACTTTGGTATCGCGCTTACAGATACAGTCGATCCCGAAGAACGAAGAGCTGTCGAAAGCAGGTTTGGAATTTCATTATGTAAAACGAGCTTTGGCAGCGGCGTCCGCGATCGTTTATATGGAATGGATTTTAATCCGGAGACAGGAATATCGATTATTTCTTTTATAGCTTCGGCGTCGCGAAAAATCTACTTTAAACGCGCGTATAAAATAAGGAATTTCATAAATATCTATTCGCGACACACATCGTTATCGAACGCGCTTCACGAGATGTATAGCTAATGCAAAAAATATTTATCTTCCATGCGACAAATGAGAGGAAAGAAAGATAAATGGAAATACTGATGTGAGAGTAAATTTTCCAACGTCATTGACCTTGGCTCATTACTCAGTCTGAACGTCATGAGTCAAAAACACTTGCAGCTGAATTTCAAGATGCGAGAGACTATCCAGGAATGTATACATCCATGTATGTACAATCATTCGCGCACCGATCGATTGACGTGACGATAACACAGTATCACGAAGAGGGACGTGAGACAACCGTTCAAGGTCTTCGAGATGTGAAAGCAGAGTGTCTACCGCGATAAGAAGAATCCTCTCCAAAATAGGAACGCGAGACGACCATTCACGCTTCCATCGACGGATTTAATCTAAAGGAGATTATCGCTAACCGACGCGGCGAGCGATCGCGTCGCTCTTACGCGATTTAAGCTCGTAATGTAAAGCCGAGCTTCTCGCAACTTATCGACTAAATCGCCCAGACGGATATCTCGAAGGAAGCTGCATAAATCTGCGTTAGTAAACGTACCATCTGAGAACATCGTGAATAGGATGACGGGAATAATAATCTTACACAGAAAATCTTTATCAACTTTCACTCAAATTCACGAGAAAAATTTATGAAAATTGAAACTTATATTAGATACTTTAGAGATGCAAAGGACGAAAACACATATTTTCTCTATTTATTATTATTTATTATCTCTATTTATATATTTTATTATGTATTTTTTCCTTTTATTTTTTCCTAACTTTAATTTTATATTATATATAATTAAAAAAATTTTTAATTAACATATTAAACAATCATGACAATAATTCACCTTAAATTAAAAATAGAAAATGTATGTATATTCCAATATGTCATTTCAGTTTGCGAAAAAATTTACTTTTATCAAATATTTTATTTTTATTTATCTTCTCAAGAAAGTATTCAAGTTAGGATAACTAAAAGATAAATTATTAACGAGGATAATTAAAAACAAAATAAATATCTTTAAATATCTATTTATCTATATTTTTCTATATATTTTCTACTTTTTAATTATGTTTTATTAAATTCCGTTATATCTCTTTCTCTTCATATATTTTTTCTATCCTATTTATATCTTAGGAATTTTAATTATTAGAGATTTTTAACCTAGTCTTTTCTTGTTGTCATTAAATGCAGCAAAGCCAAGTTATTAGCGTTATCGTATTACTGAGAAAAATAAAAGAAAAGACGCTTAAGCATGCACTAGGCCTTGAACGAGAGAATCCCGGCATGGAAGACGAAGGTACCACAGAACTAAATCCATAGTCTCGATAGTGGAAGCACGAGCGAACCATTTGCACTTCTGCGAAACGGATTAATCTTAAAGGCGCTGTCGAAGAGACCGGTTCACGCTTCCACGACATCAATAGCGTCAATGAGAGAGAATCTTGAGGCTCTCCGAGCCGGAAGCGCAAGACGTTACGACAGATGATGCGAAGGAGTAGTATTATGGCAATTGACGATTTCTTGAAGTGTTATACGATTAACGTCAGATTTCTATTTTATTTATTGTTAACATAAGAGCACGCTTTATTTATTTTCACAGATTTATTGGATTTATTGATGCAAGTTTTGATTATCTCTTCTAAACAAATATTATTAAATATCGGTTTAATATTATTATTATTACATACTTATTTTAATATTGTATGTAATAAAAATATTAATATTTATACTAATACTTAATATTAATACTTTCAAATAAATTTCCGAAAAACTTCATTCTTTTAATATTGTAAAAAAAAATCTTTAATTTATAAATACAATTGATTATTTTCTAAAAATATATATATATATTTATTTATATTTGTAAATTTATATTATTATATATTTTTTATAGTCACTTTTCTATGTACATAATTTTTTATAGATGACATTCTATTGTAGGATGATTATAATATCTTGTATATCTTGAATGAAAATGTAATAAATCTATTAGCTATCAATGATATGCTAATTTCTTCGTGTCAGACTTCACTTATCGCGAAGATAGATCAGACGTAATTTTATATACGAGCATTGATGTGTCAATGAAAATTTTATCGATTTAAATAACATCACTATTAAATTTGCGGACAGAATCGAGATAACCCTTCTAACATAGTATTTCTCGGAACGTCGGTATGCTAATCGCGAGAAGAGGGAACCGAGGAGAGGAACGACTTGAAGAGTTGGCGAACGTGCTCGCGTCTCTCTGAGAAGCATCATTTTAGCGAGTGGCTACATACCTGTGATCCGACCAGCTCTGTCTCGTCGGTCGGAGAGCGGCGAGAAAATTACATAGCGAAAAAACAGAGACGAAGGAAAATACGGGAAGCTTTTCGCGACGCAAAACGTGCGAATACGTAAAGTTGTTGCGACAAAATTAAAACTGTTTATATGTAGATTAACGTCAAATGAATATTCTCTCAGAATTTGCGAAATCATATAAAATCTAACGTGACTGTATTAATAATAAGTATTATGACTTGTAAAGTAAATTTATAAATTTCAAAATAAATATTTTATCAGATTTTTTATAAAATTCTTTATAAAACAAAATTACGCAACTTGACTATTCTCTTAAATTGAATCAACGAAAATGTCATTGATTATTATTTTTTAGGAAAAGCCTCCACAGAACCATTATCATTAATTAATTCTTTCAGTGAGATTTCACTAATTTTACCGTTTTAACATGAGAATCATTAGATATGTTTGTTTTTTTTTCGTTTCTTGTGTATATTATATATTTAAAGAGACACAAAAGTAAGTCCTACGTATGCGTATTAAAGATATTTTGACCTACGTATTTAAAAAAAAGTATTTATTAACAACTTTTTTATGCTGTATCGATCTATTATTTTTGCGCTTATTATTTTTTTCACTATATAACGAGCTTTTTTTCTCTAAATTTATTACAAAAACTATATTACGTTCTAACGGGCGCGGTCCACCTTCCGGTGTTAAGAAAGCAAACTCTCAGAATGCAACACGCATACTAAACACATGATCTTAAATTCATACATAAAAAGATATTAATAGACGGCAGGAAGTAACGTGAGACCAATGTTGACGCATAATAGGTACAACGGTAAGCGTCGACCGTATCAGACTGCCATTACCGTATGTACCATTACCGTACGGTTCGTTTATAACAAATAGAACCATTAGAGATTGCGTGCCGCGATTTCTCCGTTGCGGAACGGCCGCACGAGACCGAGACCGAGCCGTTAAAGTTAATAGTTTCCAAAATCGGCCCAGTGCGTTACCGATGTGAGTAAAATGTAAAATGGCCCTGATTTACGAGCTACGCGCGCCTATTTTCTTCTACCGCACGTGGGTGTCTCTTTCTCTCGGAATCATGTTTATATTAGCTGGCAATAAGTGACACGTCGGTATGCTCGTTCATTTTGCACGCGTAAACGTGAGTTACATTTCCTCGCGCTTCATTGTTCTCGCCTTCGGAAAAAACATATCGAAGACATTAAAATAATTTTTTTAAAAGAGAACTCTCTAATCAAATAATTATTTATGATATATGTAATTTAACAATTTCCTATATCTGGCAATAATATATAAATCGTCACTCGCAATAAAACGCGTTGACAGCAGACAAGTCAAGAGTCTTACAACGGTGTAATAATTAACGAGAAAACGGTTCAAGTTGATAAACTACCCTGAATAGACTGCTCCTTAATCCTGGATTAAGTTTCGCTTTAAGTTTAAAATGGCGCAACCCGGCTGTCGGCTCCTGTATACCGTCAGAGTGCGATAATCCGACAATTCCTGTTTTACTGATTTACCTGGTAATCTAGTAACGTAGCACCACTAGAATAGCGACGCTATTTAAAGATAGGGAGGACGTATTGTACGCGCGTACATCATAGTCGTTTTCCCCTCTCTTAATGGATTTTACCATAGGATCGAGCGCGCCTTTTCCAGTTTAGATCTCATCAATAAGCGAAAGATAGGAGACAAACGAACTGGCTTCTTAACGTTTTAGTCTGAAGAAGTATGACAAGAGAGATGGCGGCTGAGATACGAGACAACATTTGCGTGCCAGTGAAGGGTCGCCGAGGGGAATCGTAATCCGTTACCGTTGATGCATTTAATGCAAGGTCTACATGTTACGTAAAATGTAAAAGAGAACGAATATATATTTTTTTTATTTTTCTTCTTTTTTTGTAATTCTAACTTTTATAAATATAACTTGACCAGTTATTCTATTCTGTACGAAAAATCGATTTTATTGAATAATTTTGCAAAAATTACGGGAAGGGCACTTTGTCGAATATTTTTTGAATATCTTAATTTAAAATAATAAGAAAAAATAATAGTCGCATATTCTCCTTTCCATGCGGAATATTAAACAATATTATATTTTTCTTTATATATTTCTTTTTCATTGCTATTTACATATATATATTAAATTCAAATAAAAACATTAGCAACTTCCAGTTCGCGTGCAAGAGATACTTCTTGAATATACATACATATGCAACAGTACGTTGCGGCATTTTGTTGTGTAACAAGATAATGCGTTACTGAAAAAATTGATTTATTTAACAAGTATTTAATCGTCAAATCTTAAAGTAATCTTCGCCATTGGATATTTATTTTTGAGGAATTATGAAGATTATTCAAAATTTTTCAAAAATCGCGAATGTTGAATGTGTTTTTTACATCGTTATAACTTACTGAAAGATGATCGTAATAAAGGTTGCATATTTTTACATGTAGTTATGTAACTTTCAACTCTATCACAAAAATTTAATTCTCAACTCTAATTTTTTTTCTCTCGAAAATCTATTTACTTTATGCTATAATATTGCTGGAAGTTGTAAAGTTCTACATTAAGCCACCTCTCTCACATACCTTGAAATAGCGATAAAAGCGGAAAGGGCTAATTATCCTAGATGGGCTGCTTTTTTTTTTAGCGCACCGCATAATAACGTTGTAATAACAGTGATTCGATCGATTTCAATGATATCCGTGAATCTTAGCTCGAATAATTCCACGCGACGTCGTGACACGCGATCACCACTTTCATCTCTGGCATCCAACGTGCTCTCTCTTTCTCTCGAGCAAGAAAAGTTGCATAACGAATTTATGGATAACGAAAGGGTCGATAACGAGGGAACAAACGACTCCTTGTCCACGGAGACAAGACGGTACGAAACAACCGTTACGGCGATTTAGGTGTCGAAAGTCGAACGTCGTTTCCTCGACGACGGTCAGAGACAGCGGCAATTCATATCAGCCGGCGGCGGTTGTCGCAGCACAAGAAATCCTTGAACCACGCGCCGCCCGCGAGTCTGCCTCTAATCACTGTTTATGACGTTTCTAAATGCCGCGTGACCAATAAGACGTGTGTCGTGACCTCTCTCGCGCGACACACGTCCGTGGAATTGCAATCTGCACCGTCGATCGAACTGGCTCGCGCGCACGTTCGCGCTTCATTTAAGCCATTCGTCGCGCAATCCGAGTTAAATGGTGCTAAATGATGCTGGTAGATGATAACGAGGAAAGGCGATCAAATTGTACGAAATTTTTACGACGCGCAACATGCATAAAATTAAATTAATTAACGCAATAAATTAATTATATATATAATCATTCGATAAATAAATAAATGTAAGATCTCTTTTCCTGTCACTTAAATTCACTTTGATATCTGATCGAAATTATGTACGAGATCATTGATATCAAAAATACGCATTATCGATACGTTCAATTTATCCCGACATTAATCACGTAAAGATACGCACAACCGTAGCAATAAAATTTTTATTGGACAATTGTATTTTCATTGTGCGTGCCGTAGATCCCAGTGCTTTAGCAACTGACTTCGAAAACGAACGACCCCGACGATTCGCGTCAATGTGCGAGCCGACGACAGTGTCGACGATTAAGAATTATGAGAATCGTGTTCCCTGTTAATATTCGGGGACCGCCCCGCGGAGCAGATGATAATTTATGCCTGCAACGGATATTTATAAGCGAGACGTCGCCTCGCACACGATACAATTAGCTCTCGACGGGAGGGTTGCGAAACAGGATAAAGTAAGAATCGACTTTGTTCCATTGCTATACTCATCAGCTCCAAAGAATATAAAGACGATCTTGTTTAACGTTTAACTACGCGTTGATCGGCGAATCTCGGCGTAAGATAATTATTTAGAACCCCTCGATCGCGCATCGGGAATTATAATTCTATTTGACAAATTAATCAGACTTTTTAAATTTAAGAGATGTATGTATTTTATATAGAACGCTCGACTATCTCAAAAATAAAATAGATATATAATGCTCTACAAGATTTGTATCATTTCAATAAAATTATTATTTCGTTAGAGGAGAGCTCTAACAATAAGACATTTTCTACAGAAGTTCTGACATATTTGTTGATCTCACCAAAATATTTTTTTTTTAATCGTTATATGATACATCGTTAAATGGCAAGATTTATTTTTACGTGCTTCTAATTTCGGCCCTTTATGCGCGACATAAGTTTTTCATTGCCCTGTATTATCAACGCGGCGCAATTTATGATAGGGATACACATGGTACAACTGATTACACACGGCTATCGTAAATCAGTCGAGTTATTATTTTACGATGAGCGCAATTTTGTTGCGATCATTGGTAGTAAATTGTGACCGGCGACGCGCGAGCCTCGAGAGACAGAATGTTAATGTTTGCATAATTATGATAACTTGCGCCGTGATTCTATGTTGTTTTCCAGCCTCACGATTTATTTGCGTTTTATGATGATTGACGCATAAAAAATATATATGGAGATTGAGAAGCTGTCATTACTGCAATATTCATGCAACACCTGTTACCGTCAAAGAGTAATAGTAAATCAATTTTATTTATTACTTCCCCTTTGTTCTGCAATTTTCTGGATATTATCTGCTATGACTAAAGTATATAATAACTAACACTTTCAGCATTGTCTCTTCAATTTTTGATAAGCGTTTAATATAAATGGAAAAAGAAATTGACAGTTCATTTATCAAAAAAAGTGATTATTCGAAGAGAACGTACGAGATAAATGTTGTTTATTCATATTACTACGGAAAATGTCTGATGTAAACTAAAAACATGTAGTCGTGCGAGTTTATTTATTATTAGTTCTCTTCTCTTCATTTTCTCCCAATCTTTCTCATCAACGAATTCTCAAGGGAGATTTAAGCTTTCTCTAAGGCATGCCTTGATGGCGATTCATTCGTCGAGACGCGCCTGATTGATTTCATAAATCTCTCGGAATGAGCTACGAGGACCCCCTCTGTAAGGCAGTCGCGAGGGGCCCTTTAATGCCTCGCGTACGCGTCCCTTACGCAAGATTAAGCTGCATAAAATTAGGATAAAAGGCTGGAATGCATTCATTTTCGATGCAAAGACCCCCTTTATTGTATACGATATACAACACATTATGTGTGCAGAATGTTCCACTTCGATCAAATTAATTTTCAATGTAAAACAGACTCTTTGACGATTTTGTTTCCCTTACAGAAATGTTAACGCATTATTTTATGCAATTTTTTTAACATTGCGACATTTTTATATAAAAAAATCTCGAATTAAAAGACTTCTATAAAATTAATTAAATTAAATTAAATATAAAATTACATAGAAAGATAAGATTTTTTTTATTATTTGCGTTTTTGAAATTTAGTTCGTAAAATATATTTCATTTTTAGCTATTCATATAATATTCAATTCAAACTTTATTATAGTTTTTCAACATTTTTGTTATTAAAAAATTTATTTCAAATTAATGTTTAAAAATCTATTATTTAAATCTAATTTGATAAGAATAGAATACATGCCTAATTATATATATATAATTTTATTAACTAATATATATTTGGCGCATCTTTTGCGTTTATGCATTTCTCGATATTTTACTAAATTTCTATAATTACACTCGAAAATCTCGTTTATTTTTTAATTTACCAATAATTACGCGTGTTTTCAACATATACTTCTCGCATCTTATCCATGGGAATAAATCGCTTTTATCCCGCTTAAGATCTTTCGTTTACGTGTGCGCTGTCAATTATCAAGGCCATTTTATAAGCGTCATGTAAATCCGATCTGCGCTTTATCTTAATTTCAGGTAGCGAATCGTTACGCCTGTTTGACTACCTCCATCATTTTCCGGGTCACTTATCTGTGTCGTTTCTTAATAGAACAAGCGTATCTAGAAGGATAATATAACGAGATATGTAGTCGACAGTAAACTCGAACACTAGGTGCTAATGCGGGCGAATTGACACGAATGGATCTGACAGTCAATCTGATTAAAGCTCTCTTTCTGCTCGGTTCCGACTCCGCTTTGATAAAATTTTCGATAATAATTAATCATTCTATTGAGTGACCTTATATAACGTATCACTATATATTCTTTCTAATCATATAATAAAAACTAAGCTACGAAGAAGTGTGAATAATATATTACTAGAGAATAATGAATGTATATATATATAAAAGAATAATATATAATAAAATAAAAAAATAGAATCAAAGAATATAGTTTTTTTACATTTACTCTCAATTTTTTCTCGAAAATGCATTTTAATAAATTTACACTCCGCTAACTAGCTTGTTTATCTTGTTGTAGCATGTGACTGTCACCCGATCGGAGCTTCTGGAAAGACCTGTAACCAGAGCAGCGGCCAGTGTCCTTGTAAAGACGGTGTAACCGGTATTACTTGCAACAGATGCGCCAGGGGCTACCAGCAGAGCAGATCGCATATTGCGCCTTGCATCAGTAAGTACACGCCTACGCGCGCATTCACCATGCTTGATACCCGGGTTTCATTGCCGCATTTATCTTTTATTTCGATTTCGTTTCCGCCGGCGCTCGCGTTGCCCCCCTCGGGCCACGCAAGCTCGTTTTATGCGAATTGCCAAGAAGTCGTCGACACAACGAGAAAGATGATACTTAGAAATAGAGAATACAAGAAATTCTGTATCTCGTGGCAAGAGATGAGGATATGCGATAAATTTAGATGAATTTTGAGAAATTATTTAAAGAGAACGTTTTAGATGTGAAAGCAGATTTCTTATTACCTCTCCAAAATAGGTTTCTGAATTCTCTTACAATTTTTTCAAAAATAATACTAAGCGTCCAAAAACTGATGAATTAATACGAAAGAATTCGAAAATAGAATGAAAAAAAGATTACAGATTTCTCTGTCAATTCAACATATCTCGTTATTATCGATATATTCGTGTATACATCGCGATTCTAAAAGGCGCAAAAAGTTGTTTGGTCAGAAAAAGAACGGAAAAAGTTCGCGATTGATCTTTTCGGCCTGCTACCAGGGTGGCGAAAAAAATACACCGAAGCCGTTCGACTACATCCTTGAGTGATCGATCGATCGAATGCGAGGAACACGCGACGATCTCCTCGCTCTTGTCCAATTAGGCGAAATTTGCGAAAACGTATGTGCGAGAGCACCGGACCATGGCCCACCCTTCGTCACGGACGATTTTATAGTTTCGATTCGAGTTTTAATCAGGAATGAGGGTTTATGTTACGAAAGATTGCATTGTTGCCCGCCTTTGTGTATCGCGGCTTTGCAAATTTTTTCACACATAAAGGATTAATGTGACGATAAATGTGATACAAAGAAAAGTTTAAGGATGTGCGAAAAGAAAAGACATCGCGCTTTCGATCGGTTCTCTCAGATTTCATGATACAAAAATTACAATTGCCGTGAATTAAAATAATAAATATAAAATGACGGATACATACATTTTTCTTTTTAAATAGATATGCGGTAGAAAAAGCTAGAAAGATGATATTCTTATTATGACATTTTGTGACTTATTATCAATTTTTTTGTTGGCTTGCTTTAATTTTATCTTCTCGAGAGAATCAAGGGATCAAAAAAAGATATTTTTTTTTTTTTGCACAATTTTTTTACGGAAGAAATAATTATCGATTAAAGCGCGAAATTAACTCAACCTTTTATCCAGACTCTCGCATATCCTTCATTTATCTCGTATTCTTACAGAAATACCCAGGGTCGTGCAGACGCAGGGCACGGCCGGAGAGGAAAGTAACGAACACGAGGACGACGACGACGACGAGCGCGGATACGACGGACGAACTGGTAAGTAAGTGCAAAGTAAATTTAAAGATGCGTATACACTGAGCAAATGAACAACGAAGCGAGCAGCGAACGCGAATCTTCAGACGTTCGTATTCGTGTTCATTGTTTACTTCGTTTCCGCTCGCTTATTGACATTCGCATTTGACTAGATTAGGCTAGATTAGATGTTCATTGTACATCGTCTACGAGTTCAATCAAATCTGATTGCGTAAAAGGGCACCATATTTTTTTATTTTAATAGGTATTAATTAAATTTAACTAGAAAGAGATTGCATGTGTAGAATTTTGTAGGAAAAATATTCTTTCTCGCGGAAGAAATTTTTCGAAACAATTTTTTATAAAATATGATTTCTGAGTAAAAAAGATAATTTTCTTTCAAAAAGAGTGCATAGTATTAAAATGTGTCAAAAATTCTAATGTTTACGCGCGAATCTTCCCAACTTTAATCACAACAATTGTTCGTTGCTTATTCGTTCAACATATGTATATGCACTTTTAATGCATGACAATATCTCGTTCGTTTGCGCTAACTATCCTTCGACCGAACTACTTGACATTCCGAGCGTTATGTTACGACGCCGCGTCGAAGTCTCCGCTGGTGACATACTGGGAGACATAAAAATCGCTGGCGAATGGAACGTAAGGAGATAGAATGAATTAATGAGGGAAAAAAGAGAGAGGAAGAGAAGAGAAGAACAACATCTTGAGCTTCGAGAGACAAGCAATGTTAGCATAGGTCGGTATTCTGATGTCACGTATTCAGCACTAAATGTACCCGTCCGATTCTAAGTTACATTTGTCTTGTACGGAGGTTCAATATGAACACGAGACGAGAGTCAAATAGCTGCATACACTTAACGCTTATAAGTGTGAGATGAGTACGAACGCATAATGATCTTTCAAGTAATTTCACAGTATTGCAAGGCCTTTTTATTGTATAGAAGATAACATTATCGAAATATTCAAGAAAAATTTTATATTGAGATAATAGATTATCTCATATTATAAAGAAAAACATGTGTGATATGTCGACAAATATTTTAAAATTATTGATATAATTTTCTCAAGATAAATACAAAGAAAAGGAATTCACCTTGTACGATATCTGCGCGTAATTAAGAGAATTCGCCGATGTGCTTTCTCAGGCCTCCTCCTCTTTTTGTTCTATGCTGCTCCTTCATGGCACTCATTCGCAAAAACATGCTTAATAACGATAACGTGCTAATCTTTAAAATATGATGCGGCACTTTGTACAGTACTTCCATTATATTACATTATATTGACATTAATGACGAAAAACGCGAAAATCACATTACACGGAATTACGATATTCAGCGTTGAGAAATTGTGTCGCCAAATTCATGCAATGTTATCTTTAGGATTAATATATGTATTTTATGTACGCTTAATTAAGACATCGCGTCTTAATAAATCATGCAAATCGTGCTCGAATCTCACTACTGACAACAAAATGATCGCGATAAAGAAAAGTACGATCGCGACAAGTATTAGGAGATATCACACGCGATCATTCTCTTCAATTTTATTAACGATTATCAATTGCCGCAAAATGCATACATGTAATATTATATAGATAATATATTATATATGATATATAGAAATAGAGCATGCGCGAATTCGGCCGTGTAATTTTTCAGCGTTGAGCGGATCGTAACTTTGTGTAACGCGTTTCTCGTCACGTAAAATAAAGCGTATGTGGTATGCGATTAATGCCGGGAGTGCTCTATAAAGTGTCGCGATCGTCGTATTCTGATAATTAGTGCACGCGCGCGATAGTAATTAACCATGTTCTCGCGAGTGAGTGTCATTCATGAAGGAGCAGCAAAAGACAAACAAGAGAGAAGACTCAGGGAAGTATCGGGCAACGGCGGAGCAACCAGATGAATAACTTATAATTTTTAAGCAATTTTTAATTTATTTGTTATTTTTAAAATAAATAATCGTTAAAATAATCATATTTATAAAATAATTTAATCGTTTGCTTTCTGTTAATTTATTATTTATTATTTATTATTTATAAAATAAATAATCGTTAAAATAAATAACCTATTTATAAAATAAATTAATTCTTTGCTTTTTTTCAAATTCTCTTTACATCTCATTGTGTACTTATACACATATATCACATATATTAATACGTAAAAATGTGAATTTGCAATAATGCAGCAGTTAAACTTGCATGATTTATTGCTTAAGAGATAGATCCTCAAATTCGCGAAAAACAAAATATTGTCATATATTCTTGTACATAGTTTAGACGCACAATAAGAGGTATTATTTCCGCAAATTTAACGGAAGTCAGGTTGGAAGGAAGTCGATATGGATACGAGCTTCGTCGCTGTGTAATAAAACGGAATGCGCGTGCTATATTAATTTAGCAGCAGACAGAACAGACACAGAGAGCCGGTGAGCGAGCGGGAGAAGAAGGGTCGGTACGTCTAGTCGCTCGGTCGCAGCCTCTCAGCCACCCCTAATGGCTTGATTAAAACTACCCTCGCTTGCGGTTCGCCCGTTTACTCCGCATTTTCATTCGCATATATACGACGTGCGATTTTCACGGCGATTTTCATCGCGTAGTCGCGTAAGTGAATTTTTTTCCTGAGACATCGATGCATCGTGATAGACTCGCTCGCGATATTTAATTAGATATAAAAATCATATAAAATCTGCAAAGTATAAACTTGACATTAAAATTCATTAATATTGATGCACATAAAATACTGTAAAGTCTAAATATTTGGGGGGGGGGGGGGAGAAGTGCTAAATGCCGCCAATGCATTATATATGTAGTTATTACTGTCGTGAAGCTTTAACGAGAAAACTTAATTTCCTAATTTAGTGTTGCCCTGACAGGGATACTATCTTGAAGACATTGTAATATCGATCTTATGTAGAAAATTGGTTTCTTTCTCCGCTTAAAACTGGTTCAATTTGCATGCAAATTGGTTTCTTATATCACTGATTACAGCTTTCGGGTAAAAATGTAGAATTTGAAATAACATATCCAATATAGACTGACTAAAATATAAGAAATTGTTCATATATATTATAATATTATGTAATGAATTTTCTGAAATTAGCTATTCTAAAATTATTCATCCGAATATCGTATGAGTGCCGCGAATATCGATCATATATCACATGTGTCATGACGAAAATCAGGTTTTCACTCGACAATACATGCGATATTGTTATAAAGATATAAATAAGATGCTGATTTTTAATTTATGAAACCACATTGACAATGCGTCTCGCGTTTACGACAGATCGAGGAATTTTTTTCAGGCGAAAAACTGACGTATGTAAAGCGAAAGAGGCACTCGTAATTGTCGTTTCTCTCGAGTTCTTCTCTCATTGCATCGAATGCATGCATTTTCTACCCACACTCGTGCTCCATATGCAGAGTATAGATTACGTCTCGACGTTCTCTACATTTCGAACATGAGTGAAGTATCGACGCGCTTAAGAATATATCGGAATATCGCGATCGAGCTCGCATCTGAAAACAGATTAGCCTCGCGGATCTGCAGCATTAATTATTAGACATCGCAATTACTGTGAAAATAATAATTTCTATAGATTTTCAATTTTTCCCAACAATCTTTGGATTAAAAATTACACATGTATAATTGAAAATGTATAAGAAGAAAATTTTGTTCTATCTTAAGTACTAAGATTAAATTAAAAAACAATTTTGAAAAAAATTAACTAATTTATAATCCGTGAGAAATTCTTCATTTTCAGCACTTTATAATTTATAAATTAATAAGGTTTCGAGTGTGATGATGTGTGTGTATGTGTGCTCACTTGTCGCTAAGACTGAGACATTCTATACAGTCGAAACTTTCGCGAACTAACTAATTTACATATCGGGGTAAAATTATCGAGTTCAACTGCGCTTGCCCGCGTTTTTCGCGACGGTCGCGTTCGTGCTTCTTTACGAGACGCATAGAGAAATTTCGCCGCCTACGCGACGCGCATAATTCGCGCGCGTAGATTACATAGCGAGACCGTACCACCTACTCCGTTCGCGACGGAGTGAAATATTGACGCGCGAGAAGGAGAGTATAGTATCGTAATCGAATTTACACCTGGTGAGTGTCGCGCCGAGCGGCGCTGTCGCCGTAAATTCTTGCGGGGAAACTGCCATGGGTATGGCCCGCGTAAATTATCCGTCGTAATAGGCCTCCTGGAAATGCTCCTCTCGCAGCCTATCGTCCTCTTTCATCCGCGGAAGGAATCGCGATCCCGGTCCCTCTCGCTTCGATAACGCGGCAAATCTTGTATATCGAATGTCTCAAGGATAAATAACGGAACGTCGCGTTAAGAAAACGATTATCGTTCCAATGAAAAGATTTTATACGCAAATATTTGACAGCAGATTATCTCGTACATTCTTTGAACCATTTCATTCTTTAATTAATTTCAAGCGCGCATATATATTTCCATTAAAAAAAAAAATAAGAAAGATATCACGGAGTCTCGAATTAAATTACTGATGAGAATAAAATGAAGCTCGACTTCATAGAGTATATTCTCGAGAGTTGAAAGAACATGCGACACGTCTGTGATATGCCGTGTAACGAGGCGATTTCAGATTAAATCTTTGTTGGTTGGCGGACTGTCAAAAATGCTGTATTCGATTTACGCACATATAGTTATCTTAAAGGAATGAGCGATCGAGATTAAGTCGATCTTGATTTTCAAAATTTTATTAGGACGAAGTAACACTTTATGCTCGTCGCGTGCAGGTTTCAGACTTCATTACCGGTTCTACTCTAGCGCGCCTCTACCCTCGTTACTTCACTCGGTAAAGCGAAGCGAGGGGGAGGAGCAGGATTTACCTCTTTATTTTTCAATTTCCGCCACTTTAACTTGGCAATTCTGGCGCAGTTGATCAACAGCGAGTCTGTATTGCGATATAACGACTTTGCATTATGTTATCGTACTCGACGAGTCAGCGAGCATAAAAAGAGAGATAAGGGGATATCAGAAAACATCAGAACTTGTCCGTAAAGCTCTCACTTGGTATCCTCACTTGGTAGAAAACAGCATTGCAACGGTTATACATTATGTATATGTACGGTTGTGTATTCAAGAGTGCACTTTAAAGCACAGTACAAGCCGACAAACATCATCAACGAATATTATTCAAAGAGAATTCGCGTATATTTTGATTACGAATAACTTGAGATGCATCTCAAATACAGTCGACGATGTTTCGTGTTTATATATTTCAAAGAACAGCCAATCTCAAATGTGATATCGTCGCGTCAAAATATTGCGAGAATGTATTATCTTTATGGATATATTTACATTATTTGAGCAAATCGCAAATTCATAATAGATATTCAAGATGAATGCGATTTAGAAATAATTTTCTGAAGTCAGGATAAAAAGCTTGCTCTATTTTTGAGAAATAAAACGCTATATTGTACTTCTCCTAAAAAATAGTCTGAGAAATGTTCGTATAATATCAAGAGAAAAATCCGAAATAACCGGCGAACCATAAGTGTGTTCTAGGCTTAACGTCCATATATTATTACAATGTAAGGCGAGTCTCGCATCGCCGAGAAGATTCACTTGACGCGATCCGCCCACGTGGCGTAAAATCACGCGGGTTCGCCGCGAACATCGGGGGCACGATATCGCCAGGGTCCTCGGATACTCGTCGGAGCTCGTTACCGGATCTTCCGCCGCCGCGAGGAGGATGGATCCGCGACTCTCTCTCACGTATCCGCCCTCGCCGTTATTCATAAGCAGCGCGGTAATTACGGCGAACAACTGTGTGGTAGCCCTCGGCTACCTTGTACCCCCTTGTGTTTCTCAACGCCCGGGAAGCGCTTCTCCACCCACCCTCTCTCGGATGTATCCCGCGTGTATTATATCGCGTGTAACGTAAGCGCGCATATCCGGCGTATGCATTCCGCGTCACGGATCGCATCTATATGTTAATGCAACCGGGCGCGGGCCGTAATTCTCGCGTAGCGCAACGCGTCGCACCCACGCGAGAATCGCGCGCCTCGGGAGTCTCGCGAAAAGCGCGCGAGTCGTGGCTTCTATTCCGCAGACTTATGGACGATGGGCGACTATGAGACTGATCCGAATAACAAGTTGTTCCGCGGTACGGATCGACCAAGATTATAGCCAAGATTTTATCTTAATCAATGTGAACCATTTTTAAGAAACTGCGCAAAAATATAATATTTTTTATGCTAAAAGTTTGCGATGTGTGTGTGATTGTGTGTTAATCTTCAAATAATTAATAATTTTTTTTAATAATTCGAATATAATACCTTATCGTTGCTTGTGAATAATTTTATGTTGTCGTACAACTAGATTTTTCCTAATTCCGAAAGTTTCAAAGTATAATTAATTATGACGTTTTACAATAAAATTTCGTTTATAGATATTCTTGCTTAATTAATTTTTTAATAAAAATAAATTTATATTGATATATTGGATATATTGGAGTAAAATCCAATATAAAGAGCAATAAACACAGACACAGACACACACACACACACACACACACACACACACAGATATATAAATTAAATTTTCTCGAGATAATTAAAATAGTTAAATATATAAAAAGATATAAAAAAAATATAAAAAGAAACATTTAATTATCGAAAGCATTTAACAATTTGAAAGCTCCTCTCTATGTTTGTTATGTATATTTACATTCACAAGGCTAGTTTGTTACGTTTGATTTATTATTTCAAATGCAGATATCTTTATCCAATAGAGTTTTAAACGAGCCGACAACTCGCGCAACTTGTTGATGCAAATCACGAGCGCGGGATAGGGATAAAAGAGTGATTATCTTGATAAATTATTCAATCGAAATTACC
Source organism: Prenolepis imparis (assembly GCF_030444845.1). Lineage (NCBI taxonomy): Eukaryota > Metazoa > Arthropoda > Insecta > Hymenoptera > Formicidae > Prenolepis > Prenolepis imparis. Next base: position 12,556,072 of record NW_028141168.1, on the reverse strand, counting down.
ATAAAAACGTGCGCGGAAAGGTTTACTCTACTTCTACAACGGACAGGTGCGAGATGTCATTTCACGCGGTGCTTTGATCATCGGCCGGATAAATTCAGGACTTAATTATTTGGCCCGCGATGTCAATCGGCGTTATATCGCGGCTCCGATTTTAATTCGTTGACGTATTCCTATGCAATTATAAATAGCTGGTCGGTGCAAAAATCGCTGCCATGACAAGAAGACGCTGTGATGCAAATTGCAAACCGACGATGATATCGAAGAAGCGATTATGCTAATAAATTATTCAGCCGGAATTATCATAAATACGTTCATACATATTTCATCATTTACAATAGCGGCTATCAATGACGAATAACTTTCCACAAAACATGATCGATAAGCGACAAGCTTGCTGCTAATCGTATTCTTGCACATATTGCAAAATTATTCGTTAAACTTTTTGCTCGATATAATCTTATCATAATTGTAAAGTGATGCAAGTTGCGTCCATACAAATTAACATGAGCAAAATATAGTGATATTACGAATTAATATAATAATCTCATGGTATTGTGTGATGTTATTTATTCGCGAAACGTAAGTAGAGTGTAGGAGTCGATAGGGCTCTATCGAAGAAGTTTCATTCGATCTCCCTCTCAATCGGGAACGCACCGAGGAAAAGTCGATCGCATCTCGAACTGTATTTTATCATCTGCCTGAATCGAGGGTCCTTTCCTTCGCCTCGACATTTATGATCCGCCATCGAGCACTCGACTGGCATTCATGGGAACAAAGGAAGGTACGCGGGTAAAAGCGGAGCCGAAAAATCTCGTTTCACCGTCGACGCGAAGAGCATTCTCCCGTGCGCGCGATTCCACCCTTAACAGAAGCCACGCTCGCGATGCATTCGAGTGCCCCCTGAGTTTTCCTTCTCCGCTTGTACCGTTATACCAAGCAGAGTCGGATCCGCAATCCTGAGAAGCAGTAAGTTCAGGAGGAGAAAGTGTTGCGATAAAAAAAAGGAACTCTAAAAATTACAGAATTAAGCAAGTTGAATTGATGCCCCGTACGATTCTTTACACGCTAATATTTGTAATACAATTCTTGCTACGAGAATCATTGTACTTTTAACAATTCGCGTTTCTTAAATTAAAGGCTATTTAAATAAAGATCAAGATTGTGTATTATTCTACATACAATGTTCTATTTGATCAAATTTTCACTCGTATTTACGTAATTGATTTTAAGAGTTTTCTATAAAAATCTGAAAAAACACAAGTCTCTTGAAAAATTGATTCTTCGGAATTACATTCTTCTGCTTCTCTCAAGTGCAGATCTTCGCCTCGAAGCAAATATCAGAGATGGAATTTCATGACACGTGTCCTAATTTGGTAATATTGGGTATTATACATTGGCGGATCTGAAGGGAAGATCTGGTCTGTTATTAAATTAATCTTCGTCAAGACCTGTTATTAAATTAAGCCCTCGGCGATCGCGTATGTGTGTATCGCGCACAGTTAACTGTAGATAATTTTATGTTTGCGATTCTTTTCTGTTTTCTTATATCTCTCAAAATGCATACTTTGCAAAGGCCAACATTTACGCTGTCATTATGAAAACTATTAAATCGTATATATTTTTTAGTGATGCCGCATAATGAATTGTGTTTGTTTAAATTTAATGCGTAATAAACATTTATATTTTATGCGTAATGTACAATTATTTCGTAATGAAGTTCTCTTCTATGATTTTTGAGGAGACTGCTTCGTATCCATATCACGATAAAACCGACCCTGGTAGGAAATAAATGTCAAACCATTAAAGCCGCGAGTCCACGCGAATATATATCTGCGGGAAAATAATAATAACTCGGGGCAAACCCTCCTTTCGGGCCACCCCTGTGCAGAGGGAAGAAAGTAAGAGAAGGGTGGCGGGAGGGGTGTTAAGGGACGTAGGAAACACGACTTCAAAAAGGAAAAGGGAAAGAAAGGAAGAGGGAGAGTCGTCGCCGAGTATGTTTAACGCGTGCTCATTTACGTACATACGTGTGTATGTATTCGCGTGTTCGTGTGGCTTTAAACTTCATTTTCTCTCGCATATAGCTTTATCGAATGACCCGTCGACGGGCGCGAACATCGATGCTCCGATAGAAAATGATGTAAGCGCTATAAAGGACTACGGGTATAGGATGGTAATGACGGCGATTAAGATCGTCCGCGAAATCAATCCGGTTTATTTCCGCGAGTTATCGTATAGAGAAGCGAGAAAAGTGCCGCCCCGCTAAACCCCGCGGACAAAGTAGTTTCGCACATCTACTTTGCTTGTAATGTAAATTTCTTTGACGTGTAATGACTGCCGAAGTATGAACCTCGATCACTGCGAAGTGATACGCCGAGTTGATACATGATAACTTGTACGTCTATATATTCGTTTATATCCTTCGTCCAATCCTTTAGTCGATCCTCTCTTAATCCTTTAACCATTTTTTATACATTTTGTAACTTTAATTGTTTATATTTACAGAAATTTTATTTTGATATTCAAAGAAGGAATATGAATTTTTTTTAACTATTTTCTCCCAAATTATTTGACTCATCGACAGATAATTTTTTAGCATTCTATATTTTTTTCAGAGAAATTCGCATAATGATTGAATTTATATGATAAATAAGAGATGCAAGATTTATAAAAATAATAAAAACTCTTTTAAAGTAACATTTATTTAAAAAACTACAATCTATTTAAATAAAAATACAGAATATAGAAAAATTATCTATTAAAAAGTCCTGATGTAGATATAATTGTAAAGATATAAAAATTTAAAAATATTCGTAATAATATTGAATAATTTATAATTTATAGTTTTCTCTCTCTCTATCTCTTAATGTGTTTTTTGAATGAGTCTTTATCGCTATTTTAAATTTCTAATTTGAACGTAATACATTATTAAAACGCGCCCGATATGTGAGATATTTAAACATATATGGTTATTCGGGGTTCACAAAATATTATATTATCCAAACATATTGCATATAATGTTTGTGCTCTTGAGCGTATATACAACTTGTATAATAGTCTATTATTGCAGTATTATCACGCGAGCTACACAAATATTTGTAATAATTCCATTTCGAAATGCACGGTAATATGTGATATGTGCAAATTGAAATCACTTTTATTTATCTGGCTCAACAAATATTTTAATTTTTTTGTGCGGTATAGGTATGATTTAATAATATAAATACAAATTCTATAAATTCTAAATAATATAATTTGGAATAAAATAAATAAATATATTTATTAGTTATTCAGCTAATAAATACATAGCGATCATATATTCATTTGATATTAAATAATGTTCTCATTTTATTAGAGCTTTATTCTCTCCTTTCTTCCTTAACAAAATAATCTATGATTATAATATTTTATAATAGTTATATAAATCATTGTTTCGAGAGAGATTATTTGAATATATATACAATTTTATTTAATATGTAAAAATGGAGTGTTCTATATATTCTATATATATATTTTATAAATACGAAAATAATTATAAATAATTGTAAATTTTTTTTATAAAACACATTCAGGATAGTAGACTTGCTGTCCTGATGCAACTACTAATATATAGATTTTTTTTAATATGCCTGCTGAAAATATGTGGAGTATCGCGTCAAACCATTATGTCTTGCCAAGTTTAGGATTTTAACGCCGTGGCGTCGCGTTTAAATACACCTCGGCGGTTGCGTAAACGTGTGCGTGTGCGTATGCGCTCGGATAAACGCCCACCGAGGGTCTTTCCGTTTCGGGAAACATACCCCGAGCACTGTTTGCACACTACATCGGTTCGTTCTCTTTCCACGTTTTTCTTCCTTTCCCATCGCGGATGCACCTTAAAGCGGCGATGCGCTTTCCTCTCACCCGGCGCGATATCGCGCGCGATATATCAGGCGTGTACGAGTACTATGGAGAGCTCGAAATCATTCGGCCGAATACGGCTTGCGTGTAATTTACACGTTTCTAAACATAGCACGCGCGTGCAATAAGATTCTCGACGAGCTAGTTGCAACACCGGCTCCTCGACGCGGCGCGCAAAGAGAGTGTGCGGAAATAAGTATTTTTTTTCTTAAGATAACGAGACTATCGACTTTCCTTCGAATGTGTCGGTTAATTTGGTGTAATCGCGAAACTTTACACAATTTTCTTGCTTGTGCAACGCCCGCGCGAGATATACGAGAGCAAAGTTGCACTATAAAATTACCTTATCGCGCGTCTGTGTAAACGTGACATAAATCTTGCTCTGAGAAACTTGAAAATATAGATTTCGCATTTCTACTGATATCCTATACGTGAGGTATATAACTTATCTCAAATATTTTAGATTCTCAAAATTTGAAAATTTTACTTATTAATTTCGCGAAATTATTTATACCTTGAAAAATACTTGTAAGTATAGTTGCGATTAAGTTTTTTCATACGAGGCAAATCACAAAGAATATAAATATATTAAGAGATAGAGAGATTTTTAAATATTTTTTATAGGGCACTTGTTTATACAAAGATATTATTTCCGCGCAATTTGTAATGCAATCTAGAGATGAAATATCGCAATTTATCGTTGGAATAAATTTTGGGTATTCGTTTCGATTTAATTTACGAGCCACTCGAGAAGACATTTTTCTTGCTGATATCGAGAGATATTCTTTGGTGATCTCATATCAAAACTTTTTTATATAAGATGCTATAATATTCAATATAATTGTCTCTAAACAAATATTGTCATTTTTTTTATAATTAATATGACACATTATCACATCAATATTAAAATAATTATTAGATATATGCAGCTGAATATTTTATAATTACTATTTTTGTGTACTATGATAATACATGATAATATAATATAATAAAACGTATAATAATATTTATATATAATTTAATAATTATAATAATATTATATTTTTTTATCATTTTTTAATATATTACACTTTGCCTTATGAGAAAAATTAAATTTAATTGCGATGATTCTATAATTTAATTCTGTAATTCAAGGAGAGAGAAAATTTTAAATTATTCCTCTCATAAAACGCAATCACTTAAAGCTCACGTCTTAATAAATGGCAGACACTCATTTTGATGATTCAAAAGATGAAATGTGGGAAGAGAACGCGTGCTGAAGATATCGGAAAATCATGTCTAGCAATTTCGCCGTTATCTTGTCGATCGCAATAGAATGGTCCATCTTTCGTGCATTTCTTATAATATCAGCATGATACAATGATGACCATATATTGTTAGCTAACACGAAAGGAAATAACTTTCGTAGAAAATGACTTTTCCATTCGTCGTCGGGACGTGCACGTCGTGTCGAGAACGAGTATGCGATCGATCTGTTTTTCGCGGACTGTTAAAGCCGAACGAGCGTTTCGTTGTTGCGGCATCGACGATAAAAGCAACGACGACCGTGGAGGAACGACCGCGATCGCACTATCGATACCTTAAATAAGGCGGAAGAAACCGCGAAACTTTACAACGGATAAACTCAACGGAGGAATTACCTTGAGCTCGAGAAATTGCCTTCGGCAGCTATAAAATGTAGCGTTAGATTAACGAGCAAGAGATTCATGGGAGCAGCTGAATGAAGGAAGGACGAGGATACTACTTTTGGCTATAAACTTGTTCGACAGATCTTTAATTTTTTTCTATTAATCCACGTCTTGTATAATATGAAGAATAGTGTGTGTGGTCTATAATATAATATAATACATTATATTATTATTATTATATTATATAATTAATAAAATGGAAAGAAATTTTAGGCCAAATGGACGAGCTAAAAGCTTCGGGTGTTAGAAAATTAAATTTGTATATGTATTATTTACTATTAAATAATACATATACAAATTTCATTTTCTAACACCCGAATTTTAGCTCGTCCATTTGGCCTAAAATTTCTTTCCATTTTATTCTTGAATACATACGAGCCTAACTATTTATAATTTTATATAATTTATTTATTATAATTTATTATAATTTATTATATTATATAGAGAAAGAGAGAGATTATTTTCTTGTATATATTATAAATACCTTCTCGGTAAAAAAATCTTAGACGGATAATCGGATGTCATATTTCGTCGCGAGATTAAAAGAGATTTCGTAAAACCATTCAACAGTATATAAAAGTCTCATCCGACACTCGTGATAATCTCACGTCATCTGTGCATAGCAGCAGGCTAGGCTTTAATTCTAATCGCGACAAGCAATAAGTGTGAAGAGGAACTTGAAGACAGGCCGTAAAAAGCGAAAAACTTTCGAGCGACAATCACGTCGACGGATACGAGACAATCTTCTATGCATCGCGACCAATCACGACCTAATTACGCATACCGGGTACGCGTCGTGATACGCATCGCCCGCGGCTCGCCGCGATGTAAATCCTCTGCGAAAAGAGGGGAAGATTGCTCGTAGCGCGCGTATACCTACATGAAAATGGAGAACCGCCTGAGGCATTTTATTCCGGTCGAGCGAATCAGCTAGTTGATATTATTCAAAAAATCTCCGCGCGCAGCCTGTACGTCTTACGCTTCCTTACCCTCAATTACCAACGCGATATTCGAAGTTTTATAGAAACGATTTGCGAATAAAGAAGGAACTTTGGAAACTTATTGTCGATCGTCACGCGCGAGCGCAGTTTTTCCCGAATATTAAATTATTCGCGTCTGGGGAGACCACGGCCTTGAAAATTTTGAATCTGCTTTAATCTTAAAACGTCATATAGGATTCAATAGAATTCCGTTTTTAGAAAGTTTGTTAAAAGTTTCACGGTATTTTTCTCACAAAAAAGACAATATTTCATGAGCTTAAAATATATTTCAATAATGATTTTTCATTCTAGCATCTTCTTAAAACATCAAAGAAATTCCAAACGAAAGAAGTGTTTGTGCATGGAAAAATTGCGAGGAAATGTCTCAAAAAAGAAGATTATGAATAATGCGATTATTTTCAGTACGGTAATAGCTGGCTAACTTTATCTGTTGTTTACGCGATTCTGCTCCGAAGTAGATTAAAGTTACTCGACGTTGACAAAACCGACCATTAGTCTTCGACTTACGCGATCAATTTATTGGCACAAATACCAAACTAATCTTAAAGCAGTTACGCGTTCAATCTAGCTTTCTAATTCAAAAATCACTTTTATAATTGTATTAAACTGTCAGTTATATGTTACTTTGTATAATCTTTGATCATCCCCGAAGGATTTCATCCCAGGAGAGGAAACATCTCTCTACCTATCCTATCTATCTAGCTGTATGCAGATTTCCGCATATTTAATGCATTTTGTAATCTTCGCGTTGACTGCAAGATGCATTCAAGAGTTAAGGAACACCATTCGATATGTTCGAACAATTCACAATATGCGTTCCCGAAGGCGCATTCCCCCTTTACGCGAAACTCATCCGTTAAAGCCGCTTCGAGGTATACATCAATGCGGGCTGTTTGAGAAAAATTGATATCGTCCGATAAAGGATTTTTACCGCTCTCCGAGACTCTTTCTCCTCTCCTCCCCCAACATCCTGGTAAACCGTTTGAATCTTCCTTTCTCATCCGCGTTTCATAGCCGGCCGTTCAATCTCGCGCCAAGGATCAATCGAGATTTTTCTCAGATAATTGAAATTTTGCGCCCGTATAGCTCTTTCCGCTGATACGGGTAGCTGAAAGGACACAAGCGATCGGGGAAATGGAATGGCGAGAAGCGTGAAATAGAGAACACCCACCCCTGTCAATCCGTAGAATTTCATTCAACATGCGTTTCGTTATCTCTAAAATTATCAGAAAAATTTTAACTTTTAATCCTAACAGATCTAAGAAGAAGTAAACAAAATGCCAAAAAAGTTTGAGCTTTATATAATATTTCCTTCTTAAAAAAGATTATAATGAGAGAGAATTTGATTATTTTTACATCCGTATTTTCGACAGACGAGAACACTTAATATCAAAAGATCCTCGAGTTCTCTCAAAATATTTGAAGTGAATCTAAAAATATTTATCAGTTTGTTTATGTCACAGGACAAATGCGAATCATTAAGCGCGAGAGCATCAACAGCGACGTTAACGCGCGGAGATAACGAGCTCCGTCAATTCGCGCGTTTCAGTTGCCGCGGCGAGTAATCGCCAGTGTCAAAATTAACTGCAGTTTACGTACGATTTGCTCGCGTTTGGTCGGGCCGCGACGGTACAAATCGCTGAAATCGGTAACCACCGGTTCCGTTTGATTAATACTCGTCCGGCGGACGACACGATTTAACGACGCTCATTCGCGAACGACGCCGACGACGCCTGAGATTCTCCATCACCGTATAAAAGCCTAATTACCCTGCTGACACTTTGCTCGCTATCGCGCTTTCTCAGTTTCGTTCCTTACATATATATATAGGATGTTCCACATCATCTGTATTTCTTATCTACCGATGACTCTTTGATAAATTGGCACGTATGCAAGAATGAAGTAATCCTATGATTCCAAAGATCTATTTTCGTTACAATTTCACAGCTATTCTTGCAAATTATGGACTTATCTCGTTTTCGAACTGTATTGAGAGTCGATAAAAGTTTTCCGATTTCTCAAACCGAACATCTACTGATAAAATCGGATACATGACTCTCACATACATTCTTTAAAGACTTGATAAATTTTTCAAAGTCCAGAGATTTGCCTTTATTTCATTCGAAAGTTTGATTTCTGTGTCGTAACGCGAAGAATTTATTCCTTTACTCGATATTTTCGTTTCTGCCCTTTTCTACCTTCAAAATTTTCGTATAAACAGTAATTTGACTCACCATCAGGAATCCATCAACAGCTTAATCCGATATCCGTTATCGTTGCATCCAGCGATCGCCTTCGAACTTTGCCGCGTCCTCGGGCTTCTTCGAAACTTCTGCTGCTCTCGATACTGTGTACACGCGCACGTGGCGAACCTACAATAATAATTATTGTCATTATTACCGCGCTGGCTTACCGGTCGGCCGCCCTAAACCAAAGTTAATTACCAGCCGCCGTGGCTAATTTAAATCAAGACTAATTGACCCGTCCCTCGACCCTCACCCCGTCATCATTACCGCGCTCACACCCTGTCCCCCTTTGCATTACGAAAGTTTCGCCGAAGTTACATTATATATGGCGAAACCCCTTGGACCCCAGCTCTCTCTCTCTCTTTCTCTCTTTCTCTTTAGCTTTATCTATTTATCTCGTCGATTTTCGTGAAAGTCGCTAGAGACTGATGATGAGTTTCTATGAATAGGCGGGAACTTTTTCTATCAAAATAGATCTTATACGCGATAATGTAGACTTTGAAACTTGCTTCACGAGTTGCATTTTTTTCAGCTAGGTGTATACGTAACATTTATAAATTATAATACAGAATATGTCAATTCACACAGAATATTATAATTATTATTAGTATAAATTATATAGTTATCGTTAGTACAAAATATTAATATTTATTAAAATGTATTTTTATAGAATATTAATTTATAAATTATAAATCATAATACAGAATGTATATACATATAAAATATCATACTTTATGTAAAATATATCTAATTACGGAGATAATTTTTTGGCGTGATACATATCGATTTTTTATTGGGTCAGGAATCAAATATAAATCATAATAATTTCAATAGATTGCCACGTAAAAGAAGCAGAAAGAAACTCAATTTATTTAGCCGTAACAGTGGAGATCGCTTCGAGGAAACTAGCATAATTGCAGAAAGTAAGTCACTCGCGTTCTCGTAGAGAACTCAACTAACTAGTATGAGTAAATAGCAAAACAGTTTCGAGTAAACGCAGTTTGTATCCATAGTTAGGTAGTAGGGAACATTTAGGCGTGTTTTTGGTGGCCCACGGGACTATTTCCATAGTTCAAACTTTCTAGCCCGTGAAATTGGTTTAAATAGCGAATTACATATGCGGTGTCGTAACACACCCGTTTCACTAATAACAATTTCTTGTTGAGAAAAACTCCACTCGAGACTTGTCGAAGAGAGAATTATATCTTGTCGATATATCATTAATTTTATAAAATTGTTGATAGAGCATAAATTAAACTTGCATATAAATTATTAGTGAAAATGTCATAATATAATATATGACAGAAAAGAACTATTTTAATCAATATAAAAGTAATGAGAATGAGAAATATATGCGTAGGCATATATTTTACATCGCCAAGTTACGGAAATCAAAGAATCTACGGAATGCTCATGCATTTCGGAATGTTTGTAAATAGCTCCGAGCGCGTTGCGGTTTAACGTTCGTCGTGCAACGTTAGTAAATTCTGGCCTTAAGACCTGGGCGTTTAATCGCGCTCGTTTAATTTTGAGGCGAATGTGTCTCGCGTTAAGAGGGCACGTGCTTGCTCACCCCCGCAGGGAACGGCGGTCCTCTCTGTCTCAAGGGCGGCCGCGCGAAAAACCGTAGATTCTCCTCCGTCGCTGTCACGGGACGCTGGCAGTCACCCACGCGCCCATTAAGGTTCCCGCATGGCCGCTATAAGGTGCTTAAGGTGCCTCGTGAGGCACACGACGGTGTGTGCCGACCCTTTTATAATTAAGACGTTACTTTACGAGAGCGTGCGAGCGCACTGCATCGCACCACGTGCGCATCTGTGTCGTCTCGACCCGAGACGAGAGGAACAAAGGAGGATATGTGACAGGTAAATGGGGGGCGTGCATTTTGCGCGACGCATAATTAATTAAATCGTCTCGGCGTCGAGACAGCGTACGAGGTTAAAATAAAATGCGCGAACAACGTATATTCAGAATGTATACTCTCTTCTCCAGCGAGATACAGAGAACGAAAATTTGATATGATAATGACTTACATAGAGATTAAACTCTGACACGAGGAATAATTACGAATTATGTGTACGACTATTACAAGATTACAGAAAATGAATGTTTATTCTTCGAGTACCTTTTTTTATGACTTTTTCTACTGGCTCGCTTGTAAAATTTTTATTTTGCGACTTAACGCGCGAATGTCAGAGAAGTGACTGCGTAATACTCCAGTTAGCTGAAAGCACATTTAGACCGTGATGAATCGTGTACTAGCCGAGACAAATCTAACGTCACGTGTACTCATAATCTTCGCAAGAAACTACCGGAAACATTAACCTTCTTCTAATGTGAATAAGACTTAGAGAAAACGAGTTCTGAAAGGAATATAAATTGGTCAAGATATATATTCGTTACATTTACAAAGCGCTTAATGGATCTTAATTAGGAGTTGAGATATTTTGCAGAAAGCACATGTATATACATGTAATAAAATGTAATTATGAAAAGAAAAAATGATGTGTAATAGAAAGTCACTATATGATTGATTCGTATCTTTTGTATTGATATTCATATTACTTTCTAACAAGATAAAGTATACTCTGTCGCTAAAAATCGTAAAGATATGTTGAGATATTTTTCCAACGTATAACGTCTCGATAAAATATCGTGAATTTGTTCGCGTCCTAAGACTTCCGACTTTCTTCGCTCCGGCAATATTGAGCGAATTTTATCCGAGCGAGAAAAACGACCGAGGTTGGCAATTCATTCGGGCGACCTTAGATACAGCCGTAGATCTCGGCGCAGCCGGACGATAGTATCGACGGCACTGTACCGAGCCGATAAATCGACCGGTCCTTTGGTTTGCATTCGTATCCTTATTTCGAGCTATTTGTCTCGAGTTTCGAGGGGGATTTCAGCGCAACGGCTTAAATCTTTCCGACTGATCCCGCGGGACAATCTCTCTCTCTTTCTCTCTCTCTCCCCGGAATGGGAGAAACTCGGAGTTTAGCAGCCGAAAAGGAGACGATATATGTAGAGCTCCGCCGCGATCGTAGAAACTAGATTGCGGAAACGATTATCTGTCGATTCGTGTGACTCGTCTTCTTCCTCCTCCCCCGACTTCGTTCTCGATTCCGCACGCGGAATGCAATTTACTAATTTATCGAAGTTGTGCTCGACGATACTTAGACTGGATCGTGAAATAATATATTAGATTGGCGAGCACGATTCTCTCTCTCGTATTTCGTAAGACGAATGCAAGACAGTTCAAGAATAAAAAATCTTTGTACTATACCTCTGCGGAGGAAAAAGTTAGCTATCTTAAAGTTTCTATTTCATTTTCTGAATAAAAATAAAGAAGTTTTTTTGTGCAATAATATTAATTTGTGTATATTATATAAGGAATATTAATTAACATTAATTTAATACATATCTCTTTTTTTAGAAAATTTATTAGAGATTATATATCGCAATTTTTTATTGCAATTATTCAATGTTGTCCGCATCAATTAATTTTCGAATTAATAAAGTGCTCTCTTGAACTTAAGTAAAATATAGAAGCTGTTTAATTAAGCAAAATCTTTTTGAAATTCTAAATATTAAATAATTTTGTCGTCAAATTTTTTTATATAAATTTTTATCAGAATACTAACTGATAAAAAATAATCAATTTCCTCAAAGGCTATTATATTACGAAAAATTTTTTAGCGACATACGCACGAAATATCTATATCTATTATCAACATCTTTCGTCTAAATATAAAAAAAAATATTTGTTTTACGTCGCCACTTTAGTTAGTGTTTGTAGGCAAAACTCGTCTGTCGGGATGGCGAAAATTAAACGAGGCACCCGTAGATCGTTAATCGTTGACAGCGGAGACGGCAGTCTTCCGCTCGGAGGGCTCATTTTCAGGGTAGCCTGTCCGCAGGTCTTCAAGAGGTGGATTTTAATGAGAGGCCCGGGAGGTGTGACGCACAAATAACGCGAACGAAGGCGCCTCGCTTCGATGTGCCTATTTACGCGCTTATACAAGGTGTTTTAGAATTATGTTTTTTTTAAGCAGACACTAAAAAAAAACTCTTAAAAATATACTGACAATTGCAATAAGCAAATTGGAGAAACATTGATAGCTGCATAATTATTTAACATTGAAAATAAAGAGATTTTAGCAAATTAAAACAGAGAATTTAAGAAAAAATAATTTGAAATTTGTTGTATATATCTAGATAGAAAATTTAATTGAAAATTAAACCGCGCATATTTTATTCACCTATTTCTCACAAGTATCCATATAAATTCGAATTTATTAGACATAAATATGCTCCAAGACTACTTTCGAAGCAGAGTTTCCGTTTAATCTTATCTATGTGGCTGCAAGCATGTCTATATAATAATTTTTGAATATCCCGTATGAGAATACCATATTTATATACATATTTTATGTATATACATATCAGCTGCTATCGATCTCTCAAGATGCTCAGGCAAAGTTTTATCACCAAAATAGCAATATCGACTAACACGCAATGGCAGCGTCTGCAGTGCCGTTTGATAATGCCAAAAGCTCTCTTTTATGACAGTAACAGCGAGTTTCGATAAGATTCATATTTTAGAATATTTTCTCGTACACATCTCTCGATCTTTTGCTTTTGATTGCATAAACTGCTCTATAAGGTGTCTGAGAAAATTTGATATTGAAAGATATACATTTCAGAAAAAAGTCAAAATACAGGATTTTTTAAAATATTGTATCGGATAAACAAAGTAATGTGCTTTTTGTTAAAAACTACAATAATTTTTTCTCTATCAAAAATCAATAGAACGCCATATTTCTAGCTAATTTAAAGTTGTTAAATTAAATCTGTGTGCTAGAATTCTACTATAAACCTCATTATCATAAATTTATTAGAGAAATTATGCGTGTAAAAATATAAATATTTTATTATTCTGGCCATCTCATTCTGACTATTATTTTATTAGTCTGCGCAATCCGATTTTCATTATACATAATACAATTTATTTATTTATTGCTGAGCTCATATCAGTCAAGTACGACGCGATGCAAAAGTATACATATGCACTGATATTTGCATAAAAGGCGATGATATTATAGTATCATTTGAAAAGCGAATATATGCCGAGATGGAATGATTAACTATCGCGTGTACGATGAAACAAATTTTTAAGTTACTCCGGATCTCCCATCCGACGCGGCCGCGAGATTGCATTTCGAGACAGCCGCGTTGATTAACTCCGGCTAACAACGCCCGCGGGAGCACCCGTTATACAATTCCCGCAAACATCGTCAAATATTCATACTCCGTGCGCCGCCGGGCGGGAACGTCGATGCGCGATCGACTCGTTCGCCGTTTACCTTTTTATCTCGGTTACGCGATGAACCCCGACGGCGCCCCGGCATTCGTTTCCGGGCACCCCGGGTGCCGTGGCAATAAACGATTCGCGCACCACCGCAATTCACCCCCCGACTTTTCCGACAGCGACAAGTACCGCGCTTGGCGATTCCGCTTCCAACCGGCGCTCCTGGCGGCTGCCGATAACGCACTATCGAAGAGATAAATAAATTTAAGAGTCGCGTGAACCGCAAACGCAGAAGTGGTATTGCCAGAAAATTAAAGCGCCACGAGGAGAAAATTAAAATAGAAACGCGTATATATACAATTATTTTCATGTATATGATCGTATGCTTTTATCTCATCATATTATATTATCAGACAGATCTTTTAAATTACATAATTTTATTATTAACTAATTTTTTGAAAGTAATAAAAAAACAATCAATATAATTTGCATAATAGTATTTTAGCAATATATACTTATTTTATTGGCATGATTAAGACTTTTAAATTGGAATTAAAAATTATATATCTTATATTCCTATGTGTGATATATCGGATACACGGTTCGCGAAAAAAAAAATATAAAATATTCCGAGAATGGTATAGAGAGTTTATTTTAACAATAGATTTCTCTCGATAGAGATGCCAAATAGTCGTTACCACCTGTAACTCTTTGCTCAACAAATTCGACGTAGGCGATATTTTTGTTCGCAGAAACACGGCGAGACACATGATTGTTATATCGCGCTTCCGTTTTTCCGCGCGCCGCTGATCAAGCGAAACGGACGATGCTCTGTAATGTCGTGCCGTTTTAATAAACCACGTGTGTGCTATGCTGATCGATAATAGAATCCGTATAACGTATCCCCGGCCACCCTCGAATCGGCCCGGATGAACCGCACGCGAACGTCGACATCAGGAACATATATATATATATATATATATATATATACACGCGAGCTGTCTCGATCTGTTCTTTTTCTCTCTCTTTCTCTCACTCTCTCTGTCTCTCTCTCTTTTTGCTCGACCAGTAGTTAACCAAATTAAACGTAATTTGAATTTCGTTTGAAATTCAATCGAGATGCCCCGCGACGGGCCGCCGGCGGGCGCGTTATCGAATAAAAATATCGAAAATTCCGCGCGCACAACGGAACAACGGTCACGTTCGCCGAAGCTACCGAACGGAATTTCCGAAATTCCGGACGCGATCGAAGCGAGACAGATTGACGGAGAGATTTATCGAAGAAAAGAGAGAGAGAGAGCTCGAGTCGGGATTGAACGCGAAGCAGAATGAAGTGGATTTTTGTTTGGCGTAGTTCCCAATCTTCTCCCCTTCACTTTTTACAGCTTCACAAGCGAGAAGCGAGAAGCGCGTTTTCCGCAACGCATTGTACGCGAAACTCGATTCACGAACATTGTTTTTATCGTTACCATACAAATTTATCGTTTTCATTATCGGCTGCTTTGCAGCAATGAATTCATCTACTACTGTTCCACAAACTAATTTTGAAATTCTGGATTCAATAAACGATTTATTTACGAATTAATTACAAAATATCGATCTTTATGTGTTGACGCATAATCCGACTACTCTCTGTTTTATTTAGGCGTAGCATAACTATGTATACATCACATTGTCAGATACGTGATGTGTGACAATATGGCCTAAAAGCAATTTATTGTTTGTCAAGTCACCGATGAACTTCGTGAAACAATCGAACATGTATCAGACAATTTGTGAGACCTTGTATGTACGTTATTGATCAAAGCCATCGCGTCGCTCGACCGAATTACGAAGTCCGGACACGACACGGAACATGGAGATAACCGCGAGAGTAATTGCGGTAGTTCGATAGTGGATAGAACTGAAACCATAAACCGCTTAATTGCTGTTAGAATAGAGATAGACACGTTTCTTTGTTTGTCTTTTTATCTGTTTCTTAATTTTCCTGCATATCTATTCTTATAACATTACCTTTATTGCATCAAGTTTATAGAAAAAATATCAATCATATATATAATATAATTAAACGAACGAAATATACATACATTATGAATAAGCGAATGAAAAACGATAAAATATTTATTTTATCAATACTTTTTAAATAGCACACAAAATAAAACGCATATGATTGCTTGAAATAAAAGCACTCATAGATGAGTTCAAGATTATATTGTTTCTAATATCTTATTTATATGATATTATTGTCTACATATATAAATCCCCCCAAAAAGAAAAAAAAACAATATAAAAAATCCTGATAAATTTTTTAGTAGAATGACAGTTTTAAGTAAAAATATTACTTAATATAATCTTTTGTATACATTTCCTTAATGTGGATAATCAAATAACTTAATTAATTATAAAACATGCTATTAATTTAATATTTTGATTACGAGTGTAAACCACAGACTTCTATATATTATCTAGACTGCTAATACAGGCTTTGCGAATGAAGCCAATTGAAACGACACGCATTATAGCATTTTGCGAAAATATATTTTACAAAATGTCATGCATCACTTAGACATCGCTTCATGTACATTATCGATCACTCACTTATACATTGACAGGATATATGTACGTGAGGTACTTTCAAAGATGGCGGATTGTTATTTACTGACTTCAATGCAACCTGTACTAAACTATAGCAATTCAGCAGTCTAGATAATATATAGAAGTCTGTGGTGTAAACTGAAATTTAAATAAAAAAATGAAAGAACAAGAAAGTTTTTCTCAAACTGATCTTACAAATTGAGAACTGAACACACGAGTGTGGCGTAACAAGCGATCCGAAACAACATTATTCGCTTCTAGTTTAGATCCCGAATCACGATCCGCTTGAGAACTCGCGGAGGACGCACGAGTAGAGCCGGACTTCCTGTTTCAGGATAGAACGCTAAAGGCCGAATAAAGCCTGTTATAAGCCGCCGGCGGAAAGTCTCCCCGATCTTCGCGGTGAAGTTTGCGCACAGTTTAGTCGGGCAGTTTGCTCGCGGGGATTTCCTCGCCGGCGGGAAATATATCGAGCCATCGAGCTGTATTACGAATGCGCGGAAGCGGCACGAAAGCACGCGGAAACCGGACGGATCGCAACGACACAGGGAACAAGGGATCGTGTTTGGGAAATGCCGATCGATCCCGACGGCGACCAACTCAGACCATAATCCGTTTAATTCCCGACCAACGAAATGTCCTTTGTGTTTGATTAACTCGCGCTAATCCGCGCCTGAGCCAATTGTTTTGCTAAATCAATCGCGTATCATGCCGCAAGGTCGAGCTTTCCGATCGAGCGGTCGCATATTGATCGGTCAAAACGTGGACCCCCGAAATCGCGACCTGAGTGCAAATGTTCCTCGCCGTTGTGCACCCCGCGCGATGCATCGAATATCCCAATCGGGCAAAGTAAATCCAATGTCACGCTCCGAATAACCGCGTCGTTATCCTGCCTCGATGCCGCTGTTGACATAGACGAACGGATGACCGATTGACGCAGAGAAGAAAATTTTTTAAATTATTTTTTAATTATAAATATATCAAACAAGGATGAAAAAATAAATATTATATATTTTTCGCGTTTTTTCTTATATTCTTATATTATTACGCGATTGTCTAATACAGATAGTCGAATACAGATACGTGAATAGATTATGGAAATTCGTGGTCACGGAAATCGATGTCTACTATCACATAGCGTCTGCGCATTATGTGCAAAAACGTGATGTGATTGCATTAGGAAAATTCAACAGATCGAGAGACTATTTTTAACCTATTAATTGTGCGCGAAGCGCATGATATCGACTTGATATTATTACAGCACGCGAAAAGTTCCTGTTCAATTTTTAATGAAATCTTTCAATAAGAATGAGAAAGATTGTCGCGAATTTTTTTCACATTTGACTCAATTACAATACGCTATACGAGAAGGGAAGAGAAAAGTGAGAATTAACTAAATTTACAAACATAAATTTGCTCAACATTCATTAATTTACCGTAGTTTCTCGGTTCACAATAAGCTTAAGTACTGTTCTGCTATGTAAGCTTTGTATAATGCAATAGTATTATACAATAGTATCTTCTATAGCGTACGTGTCACAATCATCTTAATATACCTACATGGTATATAGCATATACGAAGCATAGATTTCGCGTTTATATACGTCAGATCGACCGTGTTTTCATACCCACGAGGGTCGCGTAATTATATCGTAACATCGCGAACGGGGAAGTGGGAATACGTTAGTACGTCAGAAATTCCATCGCAGATGTCGAAACGGCGAACCACATCGCGCATTTCCACGCGTGACCACGATATTCGATAAAGGTTCATTTTGTCCCATGAAAATTGGATTTTCCGGGGTGGTACTACGTGTGCGGCGCAACATATGCAAGCGTGGATTCAGTTCAGCAATATATCCAGAAAGGTAATATTTGATTTCTCTCGCGCGACCCGTTTGTTTCGCGGAAAATTCGATGTTGCGATATAATCTAGCGGCGTTACATCTTTCGTTCATATTTTCAATTCGCAAAACGTATCTTTCCTCCGATTATAACGTGTGCCTACACACTTTATAGCGTTTTCGCACAAAATTCATATGATCGATCTAACTACAATAAAAACTGATTTTTATTAGTTCTATTTTATTAATTATAAATTATAAATTATATTGTTTGATATGTAAAGAGCAATTGTGCTCACTATTTTGAATTTCCCATTTCATATTAGCTGTGTGTCATGCTAATTTCCATAGTTTAATTAAGGATTTCAATGCGTTTCGATTCGAGCTTCTCTCGAAATTGTTAATTTCAATATACCTACGTTCATATTATTAAACGTTATCAAGCGCGATAGTTGATAGCCTTTAGTTTCAAGACAAGGGATGCTCCTGACCCTCTCAAACGGACCGCGGAGATGAATTACGTCAAAGTAAATTGATTTCGAAGCAATCTCCTGTTCTGCTTCCTGCGGGCGGAAGACGATGTCGGATTTATGAGAAAAGCCTAAAGGTCCTATGGACGGTTTTTAAAAGTATTATATATCCTGCCAACTATACGTTTTGATTTTACTGCGAAAAGTATTTTGATATTTGATTTAAAAATAGAAAAAAAAAGATCACACATTTAGGTTTTTCTCTTGAAAAATAGAAGCTTACACAGTAAGCTTGTACAGTAAAAGCTTTGCCAAAGATTAGTTGAATTATAAGATGTTTCGTCGTATATGTGTATTGCGCGAGCTTTTCCTGGTTTAATTCTGGTTTCTCGCAAATATCCCTTCCCGTCTAGCCCCAAATGGAGACATTAAAATATTCCACGAGTGAGGAAACATTGCACACGCGCGTCTACCAGTAGCAGCGACTTGCATTTGCAGTT
Source organism: Prenolepis imparis (assembly GCF_030444845.1). Taxonomy (NCBI): domain Eukaryota; kingdom Metazoa; phylum Arthropoda; class Insecta; order Hymenoptera; family Formicidae; genus Prenolepis; species Prenolepis imparis. Next base: position 12,536,520 of record NW_028141168.1, on the reverse strand, counting down.
TACTTTAGACCGGCTCTCTCTGCTGCAATATAATCTCATTATTCCGCGAATACCTGAATGAGACGAGCGAGAAAATATACCGGCTGCCTCTCGTGCGGATCACGCTCGCCCTGGTCTCTTTCCCAACCTCCGCTTTCTTTCCTTATCCCGGTGGCTTCCAGGAAATCTTTCTTCGCGAACTCTAGATTTAGTTGACGAACACCAGCACGCATACAACACACACACACATCTCTCTCCGCAAATACCTTCAGACACCTACACGTGTTCGGCTAGATTGAGCGTGAAATACAGGAGGATCAGCCGCACGAATACTCATACATAAATGTGCACTTGCGTGTATATATGTATATCCGACGTAAAATAACACGAGTAAATCGATATACGCACGCAATATAGATGCATAAGAGTATCTAAAAAGGATATCGCGAGCTAAACAATTTCTTATTATTTTGAGGAACGAAAACGGTGATTTATTCTTGATCCACAAATCCAAATTATTTTCTATATATATTTTTGCTTTTTAAAAATAAACATCTTGATTATAATGTTAAATTGCTTATATTATACAATTTAAAAATTTTGAAACTTCTATTTTGGAAGATTGTCATACGAATATCCTCTTCGCAACTTTTTTTTTCAAAAAAACTATAAAATTTATAGAATTGTGTTGAAAGTCTCGTTTATGTTGCAGACAAATTTTTAAAAATTCAGATTTTTTTATTCATTTATGCGTGTATATATACAGTGAACGTTGCACCGATATTGATATTTTTGTTGCCGTCTTTAAGTACCGCGGCGGGAATTTATGAAATTCATCTTTAAACCTCGCGCACGTTTCTGCGCGCGACTCTCTGCCAAGGAAAACACCGCCGCGTTGCGGAAGATTAATCTACGTCCGCTCCTAGGAACGGCGTCGCCTAAAAAAAATCCGTACAACATGAACGTCATAAGGTTAAATCGCAATGAAGGGATGCACTCTCTCTTAAATTTTCCTTGAGATAGAAGAGATTTAAATTCATATTATTTTCTCTTCTCTGGAGAATACATAAAACTTTCGAAACTAATTTAATATTGCACGCAAGAATTTCTTAATAAGCGATAAATATAAAAAATGTATTCATAATCTGTTTGTACTTAAACAACCGTAGTTAAATATATGCATGAGAAGTTTGAGAGAATATTTTATATTACTCTAAATGTGTAATATTTATACAGAGATTTTCTCTTGTAATGCGAGTTTTCGCATTTTTCGAGTGAGATAAATCATTATAAAAGTTCATCTATCTCCTTCAAAATTGTTATGTCGCGTTTAATAGGATACGTTCTGACAGCAATATGGGTTTTGTAAAACGGAAATAGTATCAGGTCAGCTCAATAAAAACAAGTGCCATAAAATTCCACATCATTTTGCGTAACCGTTCTCAGTAACGATTAATATGCCGAGAATATGGATGACTAAAAATATACGCGCACACAGTCAAGGTTAAAATAACTTCCAGAATTTATCCCAGCCGGATACCGAGATGTCAGGATGTCTCTCAAATTAATATCGCGTAGACATTGCGAAATTATGAAATTAGATACTGTAATATAATAGAAATGTAATATCTAATATAATAATATTCGCTGACGATCGTTAATATCAATCAAGCTGTTTTCAAAACTATTTGATACAAGAAACTATATAAACTATTCGTAAAAAATAATTTAAATAATATCTTACTAATCACACATATATTGTCGGACTATTTAAAAAATTCATCTTTGAAAAATTTTGCACATAAATAAATTAATATTTTATCTTTTATAAATCGCAGAGAAACACCCTTTATATAAGGTCGTTAATAAATGTTTTTCATTAATAAATGCTTTCGTGTTGCACGCGGCACAAATTGACGATGATTAAGGCACAAAGGAAGTTCAGATCGCTTCATATTAACGCTTCATATTAACGATGCTCACCGATTCGATCTAAGCGGATTACACGCGAATATCTCGGCGTCTAAATCACGCGACTTCCGACCGCCACACCGCGCCGCATCCCTCACTTGGGGACGGTCGACCGATGAATGGGACTAGGATGAATGGCGGATTCGTCTAAAGGACGCTTGTGAATGGTGTGTATTAGCGCCCGTATGTGTACGCGCGCAGTCCCGTATATTGTGCCAGAAACATGTCTCTATATATGCTAAAATATGAAGTGTAAAAAAAAACGTAGGAAGAAGATAATACGATTGATATTTGAATATATTGAAAGAAAAGAACGTAAGAATCACAAAGGAATATTCCCCGACCAATTTGAATCAGTCTTTTCTTTACAATGATGTTCAGATACATATAAAATATTTTATTTTTCTATTTCATATATTGCAATTTTATCTCCCTATCAAAGATGACGACGAAAATATACTTCTTCTCTCTCTCTTTTTTTATAATTCGCCTGTGGGATTATTTACCGGTACATTAGTGAGGCTTTTCACATGTGTGTATACGTTTATTACTCCCGCGCTCGGACATCATTAATTCGAAACAACATCGGACACAAAGCTATTTATAAATTGTAAGTGAATATATGTAACGGGATAATTATGTTCTTAATCGTTTTCAATTCCGCGTTTATGTATCTAAATATGATCGAGAGCTCGCTGTTATTTTTCACATACACTGAAATTTATTATATTTAAAATGTCATGTTTTTCTTTCCATATTTTACGAAACAAACTGTTGATATTTTCCGATAAATATTTAGTAATAAATTACTATCGAAAAATATAATTCGATAAATTTGAAACTTAGCTTTTGATAAAATGACGATAAGAGTAATTTAATGACAAAAATATTTAATATCAAAAATTATAGTTTCTGCAAATTGGACTTCAATAAAATAGAATATAAAATTTCTTATATTTTTGACTTTATTTTCTTCTAATATAATTTAACAAAAGAGTATGAAATCACTATATATGCACACTCCCGATATCACAATAATTTTATATAATTGTTCCCTTTTTAACTTACAACATTAATATGTAACAACGAATGAATTAAAATTACATTTCTATTTTTTCGAATGTTAAATCTCAAATAGATCCAGTGTACAGCCGCGAGCGAATTAATTTCGCATATATTCTCGCCCACGTTTTCACGCTTATAAAATAGGATTATAAAATAGAATAAAATATAAAAGAACAAATATTTTTTTTTTCCTTTTTTTTATTCGTGCGGATATGTTCAATTTTTCATAGGAGAAAAGAGAGAGAGAAGCGCCATTAATAATTAGAATAAAGTTACCGAGCAGCCGGAAGATAGAAATCGGCAGAGAAGTGGAATTATCGGGTAAGAACGAGATAAATAAGGAAGGCGTGCGTATCTTGCTTGCTTCGAGTAACGCGCGTAACAGAGCTAAATCTCTAACCACCGAGTGTTAAAATGAGCACCGGTCATGGAGAGAAGGATTAGTTTTCTCGAAGGCATCTAACCGTAATTATGGGATCAACGTGAATCACTTTCGCGCGCGATCAGGATAGTGCGCGAACCGCAAACATGCGCGCGATGCGGCCAGCGCAAATCTTTACTTGTGTGTGTGTGAGAAATAGGAAACTGTAAATATTCAAGATCTCATTTTATGTCAGAAGTTCGCGAAGGATTCAGTACTTTCAGGTTAAATTAGATAAGAAAGTACATGTAGAGAAATATATGTATATATAAATTTAGTCGTATAGAATAAAAAATGCAAATTTTTATTATTTATATAGGAAACGTCCAAATAAAATAAATTGTAAATTCAAGATCTCATCTTATCAGAAAAAGCCTATAAAAGATTCAACACTTTCAGACTAATTAAAAATAATATATTTGAAGAGAGAGATATGTAAATTTTTAGTCGCAGATATAGAATGTAGAATATGCAAAATAAAAAATGCAAACTTTTTGTTGTTTTAGAAAACTTCCATATAAAATAAATTGTAAATTCAAGATCTTATCTTATCAGAAAAAGCCTGTAAAAGATTCAACACTTTCAGACTAATTAGATAAGAAAATATATTTGAAGAGAGAGATATCTAAATTTTTAGTTGCAGATATAGAATGTAGAATATGCAAAATAAAAAATGCAAACTTTTTATCGTTTTAGAAAACTTCCATATATAAAATAAATTGTAAATTCAAGATTTTATTTTATTATTAGAAAATGTCTGCCAAAGATTCAACACTTTCAGAATAATTAGATATTATCAAACATCTTGCACAATAATTATATATGCTAAGAGAACAATATATAACACTATTGTATTAGAATTTGTATAGAAATGAGAAAAAGATACATTGATCATTTACTAATGAACAATCATCTATGCTTAATGTATCTACTCTAAATAAGATTACGCGACAGTCTCGATATTCGCACTCACATTCTATCACTCGGTCTGAGAAAAGTATCTTTATTTCCTTTTTGCTCTATTTTTTATTCTTTTTTTTCTTACCGTTCACCGCTTATTCTCGCGAACCGGATGCGCGATGCTCGAAGTCGTAAAATACCAGCGTCGCACGCGCATGCGAGATAGAAACCGGTTGCTCTCTTTTTCTCTCTCTTATAACGGAAAACAAATATTTTTCGGTGCGGCTATCCAGCGGTTTTAAATATTTGGCATACACACGTTTCTCAACTTCCTGCTCGATGTGTTTATTTCTACATATTGACATGCTTCGCACAATGCGTAAATAAATGTAATAACCATTTTCGCGAAACACAATATAGTGCACATTTATGCAAGTATCCTGAAAACTTACACGGAAATTTGTTTAAATGCGAAACTATGATATATAGACATAATTTGATAACTTGTATTAAGCATCTCGCAATGCATCAATTAATTCAATCGTTTGAATAGCATGCATATGTTTTCATGTGCTCCAATCTATATTCTTGTTGGTTAAATATTATATAAAATATGACTATAATTTCTACACGAAAATATATCATTAATTAATTATTAATAAATTATTACATTATAAATATCTTGGCAATAATAATAAATATAATTTCTTTTCAATTTTTAAATATTTGAAATTTATTAATTATTTGAAAAAAAAAGAAGCATCTCACTCATATAGAACCGATATCCTTATGTGGAACTATGACAGATTTAATCCGACACTAGAAAACCCCCTCGTAAGCTATTGTCTTCGTCGCGTTATGAAATCTAACCACGTCGCTAGCGATAAATCAACGCGTCGAGCAACAGTCGGCCGATCTCGCTGGTAATTCTCGATCGTGCTACCGGTCAGCCGATCAATCACGCTCTTACAATCCTCGACACGTGCTCAATCCGACGAACGTCGCAGCGTACGAACGAACGAAGGTCAATGTGGTATCGCGAGACAGCCAACTAGCACCAGGTGGACCGTACACGCTAATTCACTAGTTTGCCTCATACAATCGGCATTGGGTGTGTCACGTTTCTCGATTCGCATCTGCCTATCCATACTCTTTGGATCTCAGTGCCGTAATTTTAGTCAGAGAAAAGTGAGATGAAATCGAACACAGAATCAAATCAAACCTAAAATGGATGTCTTTTTTTCTGAGACCTTTATGAGATCTAATTTATCTCGTTTTTCATACATAGTATGATTAAAATTGACGAAATAAAGACATGTTTCATATTATTTAACATCTTGCTTTATGTTAGTAATATGTATTTTAATAACTTCAAAAAGATCTCCACAAGTAGAGCATATAAATCCATTTTTTTATTATAATAATTTTTGTTTTGATAACTTAAGTAAATATATAATATAGAAACGTGCGCGAAATGCTCAGCATAATAATTGAAATAACGCGTAGCACATGTGTGCAAAATATATTCATTATATATTATACTATATCGTATATTATAATTTAATATTATATATTATAATTGTGTTAATTTGTGAGATACAGAAAACATTTTATTTTTTATAATTCTTTGCTCTCTTAATTCTTTAAACATTTTCCAATTCTTCGTTATTTTTTCAAAAGCTAATTATAAACGATGAAATTTTTCTGCGATTTTAAAACGGGTGTTCTATAGTTCGTCTCATCCTAGTCACGGTGACTATCACCTCTCTTGGTCTCCGTGGCAGTCGAGACTATAACACATTGCTTTCGGAGAATTAATTGAACGGCTGCGAGACGCAGAGATGCAGGGATGCGATGACTATACGGGATATAATGGATGGATAGTCGCGCAGCTAGATAATAGATGGATAGATACGCCGGTGGATGATAATGGGCCGTGTCAAGTGCGAGACGCGACGAGACGAACTGAAGTAACCCAAGTATCTGTAATGTGTACGCGACCACAGGGTCGAAGGCTATGAGGAGCCTGTGTGACGTAACACTCGTCCAGCATCTCGTCTCTGACATCAGAACCTCTGTACTTGTATACTACTTCTAGTCGCTATTACATAGACTAGACTATCCCAAAGTTAGCAAATTATCTGTCATCTATAAATTCTTTGACCAATTTACTAAGGAAAAATTGGTCAAAAAATGAAAAAATGAAAAAAAATTTGTTAATTTTGGAGTAGATATATAACCATTTTTTTATTTATAAATTTTTTAAGATTTCAATTTTTTAAATTTACTTAAATATATAGGTATATATATATGATTTCGCTATCTGTAATCTTTAGAACTTAGTTCCCGGAAAGCCATTTATTTTTAATAATCGAAAATATTGTTTGAATAAGTATTTTAATATATTTTATGATTGACTATTAAAAGCAATATCAATATAAGTCTAAAGTTATCCTATTATGTATCTTGCTATATATAACAGAGAGAGTTTGCAGACTATTTTGTTTGAACACTGAATTATTTGAAGATCATTGTAGGCTAGCCGGGGAAATCTAGCTAGTCGATCCTTTAATCCCTTGCTTTGTAAAGTGTCTTGTGGTCTTGCTCTATGTTCAATTCTGAGGGTTGAAACGCACAAGAATATCTCAAGAGAGATGCAGAACGATTTTAATGGTTGTTTTCGAAAACTTTAATAAAGAGAGAGATGAATCTTTTATAAATAAGGCTGTAAATATCATTTTAGTGGAGTTTGACTAATCGATCATATTGCTACTTTTATTTTGCCATGTCATTTAATATACGATAAAATAATAGATAATAAATAATACATAATAATAGATAATAAAAAAAATGATTGTTCTGCTATTTTAATAAATTATTCCTATTTATAGATAAGTATATCACAATATTATTTATTTATATTATTTATTTATTTATTGGACATTGATTGCATCTCGAAAAAGATGTACTTTTAGTTTGATATTCCGCGATGATTATTATAATAATAGTGGTCGAGGTTTATCATTTCGGTAACCTCTGCATAAAGATCAATTCCGACAATTGTTTGACTCGACCGAATTGTATTCTGCGCGCAATTTAAAGAACGTTTTGCTAACGACGCGTTTCCTCGTTCGCCAATGTCTGCGTGCCCAAGAGAATTAACTACCGCGGTTTAACCCGCATCGCCATAAATTGATTAAGTCACTGAAAGCGATGTAATTTGTCTTTTACTTTATTTTGTTGCAGATCAGTGTGGAAAGTGTCGCGCCAGCACGAAGAGGCTAAATCTCAACAAGTACTGCAAAAGAGACTATGGTAAGTATGTCTTCAAACCACACAATGTCGTCGACAGAGAACAGTGTATTAATTGCGCTTTCGTCCCTGAGATAATGGAACACGTAAAAACCCAAACATTGCACGCAAATCCCTTCGCAATGAGAATTTCTCAGAGTCCTATAATTAACTGATCGTTATATATATCTTGTACATACAGCTGCTACAAAAAGACTTCTAAAGATAGAACGACTCATTATCTATAAGATAAAAAAGTTTTCTTAATTTTCTTAAATAATATATATATAATATTATATATATAATATTATATATATAATATTATATATATATATATATATATTGTATATATATATATTGTATATATAAAATAAAGAATTAGACCTATATTAGACATTCCGTTGTTTTCCAAATAGAAAACAATTCAATATCGTTATATTCCGGCGAGCTAAACAAGAACTATCAGAACGACGATAAACGTGATGATATAGACAATCGTCGATTCTCTCGCTATTGTGAAAAAACATTACCAACACAAAGCCACCGGAATTGTTTCGGTTTTTATCGGGAATAGATGTGTACCTACTCTGGTAACGGGAGAGGACGCATGTGAAGCAACGATTTATGCCGGAGTGCCATTCTCTCCCTCAAAAGTCCTCAATAAAGTCGAATATAAACGTATGCTCAGAAAAAGAGAAACGTAAACAGAAAAAAAACAGGAAGGCAGTTAGAGGCAATTACGGATTTTGCTTTAGAAAGTCCCGGGAATTTCTCTTTCTTTCTTTATCTCGCTCCAAATTTTCATATTTTTTTCACAATAATTATAATCAGTTCTTCATATTTTTTCTAGTCATCGTTCTGTATAATAAAATATAAATATTGGTTGAGAACATTATTTTATTTATATTTATTATAGAGAACGATGACTAGAAAAAATATGAACAACTGATTATAAATCTCAAATCGCAATTTAGTAATCGATAAAAGTTCAAAAATTTCTTTATTTCGATTTTTAATATTTGAGACTCGGAGAGCTTGCTAGATTTAATCGTTGAGGAAAACAGGGGAGAAGATAGGGTTGTTTGCATATGATACTCTCTCCTCTCGCGGTGGTGTATATGTATAACGGTTCGTTCAAAAATGAAAGACTCGCGTTTTAATGGTGCCGAGTGCTTTCAATAATAGAATGGTATGCCTTTGAGTCATAGTCCGGCAAGAGTTTGGCCGGGCGGCGGCTTCGACCTCCTGTCTCTTTTCCTGTCCGCTCGTTTGATTCAGCGCAGATAAATCTTCAACAGGTCTGCACTTAGCTGTCTCCGACTTAGAATAGCGACTGAAACGACCGCGCGTCCCGCAACCGCGTCGCGAAACCGATCGAGAACGGCGACGTCGTCCTCGACGCTACGCGTGCTTCCACGTGTTTTTTTGCCATCGCGAATTTCGAATACGCGGAGGGGTTTGAGTAAAGGCACTGCCGTTCCATACAAAAACACATACAGCTGTTTCGGTATTTGCAATCCGTGAAAAAGAAAACCGCGACATAGAATGATCTCACGCAGTTATCCGATAAAAATGAGAGAATGAGAAAGAGCTGGAGAGAAAAGGGAAGAGAACGAAAATAGTTTGGAAAAAAAATAATTTTCTGTTCAAAAAACAAAACTATATTTTAAAGATAGCAATTAGTAAATTGCTGGAAATCTTTTCTTAATAGTAAAATTTAAAAATTTTAAGATTTTAAAAGAAAAATAAAATTGTAATTATGTAACTTTTCGCATAAATATTTAATAATTAAAAAAATCGTATTATGTATTCTATTTCTTGTCAATCACTTGCGTTCTTATAAGGAAATATGGAGCAATTCGAAAAATAAAATTGTAATTATGTAACTTTTCGCATAAATATTTAATAATTAAAAAAATCGTATTATGTATTCTATTTCTTGTCAATCACTTGCGTTCTTATAAGGAAATATGGAGCAATTCGAATCATAAATGGTGCAATAGTTCAACAAATGCCAGTGTGTGTAAAGCTTCCACGAAATGCGACGCTTTACACACCCCTATTACCGCAATAGAAATGTTATAAAATAAACAACTCACTCACCGATGCAATAGCGGAGTTGTAGTACACAGCACATTGATCTGAAAACAAAATATTCAAATTATGTATATACATGTGTGTGTGTGTATACATATATATATAAATGTTTTTATTTTGCATACCTCACAGTTGCCTCGACGTCGCCCGATGCCTCCCCGGGCCTCCTCCTCCTCTCTTGGTAGCACTCACGATACTCGCGATAACACGAATAATTACGATCGCCCGACACTTTACACGGCACTCCCGACACGCGAAACTTTACACGGCACTCCCGACGCGACGCGTGAGACACACGCGTATCTCGCGCATTGCACTTGCAATGAGAGAAAACGATTCGAAAACTGTAATCGCGCGAAGCAACAATCCGATCGGCACTCGAAAATCTCGCAGCGCGCAGCTTATCAGCAATGCTACCTGTAACAAATAAAATACATATATATTAGAGCAAGCTTATTATTTTTTGCATTATAACATACATGATATAAATATGTAAATTAGAATTAAAGATGGAGTAAGTTACTATCTATCTTCTTCCCTGTTTTCCTCAACGATACAAGTTATCAAAGAAAATGTATATTTCCGTTACAAAGATATATTCCGCTATTCCGATCCTACCCCGCGAAGAATGAAAAATCCCCAGAGTACAACGTGAGGAATAACGCGGCCCCATGATTCCAATAGCAAACTCCGGGGTCAAGCAGTATAAACTCGTAACGCCGACGTCGAGTAATGAATGGCCCGATCGAATGCAACTCAACGTTGAATCGTTTCGCCGGGGCATGACCCTAGTCCTTGGCGAAAGGCTAATAGTATCCCTGTCCAGAGGACGACAGGATCGATGGTACGATCGTAACAGGAGAGAAAGGAAGAAAAAAATCTCGCCCGACCGCGGTCCCCCGTTCAATTCTATAGTCTCGAACGATTGAAAGAACCCGGGCGTTCCTTGAACACATAAGGAACATATGTGTTCATATTAAAGCCTGATGCCGATTACGTATTTTAGTTACAACGTAAAATGTTGATTCTATGATTATATCTATTTAAAGTTTTATGATGATAAAGCAAAATTGTTGCATTTAATGAAATTTCAAATAATTTTTCGTTTAAATTATGTTAATTGTTTTAATTATTTTAATTGGTGCACAAGATGTGTATCAGATTTATGCTTTATTAGTATTAATGTTTGTAAATTATGAAATAAAATAATATAATTGTCTCCACAAGAATATTCTATAAAATAAGATTAAAGATCTTTTGATGTAACTTTGTTCTTAGAACAGAGATGTTTAATCTTATTTCACAGAATATTCTTGTAGAGACAATTATATAACTTTATTTATTGTAAAATATTCTTTTTCATCGTAGCTATTCTGGGCAGAATAACGGACAGACACAAGAAAAGCGATGGCTCGCAGGGCGGCACAAGTGTATCAGGCACATCCTGGATCCGATTCACTCTAAATGTCGACTTCATTTATAAGAAAAATTCCAACTCGAGGATTCGACGTGGTGACGTGTCTCTTTACGTTCATTCATCTGATCTGGCCTGCAGATGCCCGAAAATCAAGCCTAATAAGTAAGTACTTTATCTCTTGACAAATTGGATATATCTTTATTTTTTTTTATTCAATATTCTTGAAATTATTTTATTTTATCATTTAAAAATACTTTGCTCGTTGTTAAGCTGACAAAAGTTAATTTGAAATTTCAAGTTTTTCTCTACAGACACAGAAAGCTATTTACTGTATCTAAATATGAGCTAAAATATTAATAAGATCGATTTTAAGAGATTCCTAAAAATTTCTAAATAAAAAATATCACTTGTAAAAAGATAAATGGTAATGTTTTTTGAAAATTCGGATTCTCGATATAGACTTTATTACGTTTTTTTTTTCTCTTGCTAATATTATAAATCTCATTCTTTATTATCATTGCCCAATACACACATTTAAAGGACTTCATAAAGATATGCAAAATACGTCCGAATTTTGTCAGACATTCTTAAATATTCTTTATAGACATCTTTAATGCCTTCGTTTGCCTTCAACTAAAAATCAAGCCAAGCGGTCAAGGTTTTCAGACAGAGGACATAATGTGATGATCTGATAAATGTGATATTAAACTTATAATATAAAAACTGGCACGGTTCTAACGACCGTGAACTGCCAGTCAAATTCGGATCGAACGCGAAATCGCGTAGTGGCTGGTGACAGCTGGCAACTGAACGCTGGCGATCGCGACTTAAGCTCACGTCGGCTCTGTTTTGTGTGTTCGCAGGTCGTACTTGATCCTTGGCCAAGAGAACGACGGCGGTGGCCAAGGTGGACTCACGGTGACGCAGAGGTCGATCGTCATCGAGTGGCGCGACGAATGGCACCGTCGAATGCGTCGTTTCCAACGAAGGGCGAGATCGTGCCATTGAGGTGCTCGCACGTCGCGGAAAGAGATGAAGAGATAGAAACCGAGAGAGAAAGAGAAAAAGAGAAAGAGAGAGAGAGAGAAAAAGAAAGGGAAAAAGAGAGAGCGAATGAGAGAACGAGAGTATGTGTGGATGTGTATGTATGTGTGTGAGAAAGACAGAGAGAAAGAGAGAGAGAGAGAGAGAGAAGTCGATCCTTTCCCAACCGTGTTCGTAGAAGCCTGCATATCTTGATTTCCCGGCCGCGAATACCGGTATCGGGGTGCCGATTTTGTTTTGCGCGCGGTACTCGTCGACGACTGTATGTAAAGTCGAAGACAAAGTACGAGGAAGAGGAGGACAAAAGGGGAAGTTGAATATTTCCAAATGGAGCATCCGCCACATAAAATGACGAGCAATGCATGTGAAAGAGATTTGTGCGCGAAGATAATCTCGAAGCTATTTCGCGAACAAACTATCGATTATTTCAAATATAGATACTGATAAATGGTTACCAAAATTTCAGACAATCCGTATTTATCTTCAATGAATTATATATATATTTTTTTTACGGACTTTCCACCTTCGTTTCGACGTAAAAAGTTCGCGAAAGTCTAAGAGTCTAAGCCTTCAAGCCGACTTTATATCTTTGTCCGTACGAAATGCAAATCACGGCTTTTTTTCGATGGCAAATCGCATTCCTAACGAGTACCTAATGTCTCTGTGTAGAATGGAGCGAATGTTCCTCGATGTCGATTCACTCTTGACATTTGTCGCGCGACATTTCTACGTGACAAGCGATTTATTGAACGGCATGAATCTTTGAGGCCCTGTCCGTTCGCACCCGATAAATCGCGCGTCCGTGAGAAATGTCGCGAGATGAATGTCGGGTCGAATTTACGCGACAGATTCAATTACTCTGGAATACCGCAAATCGGTATGGTGTCCTCGGCGATATTCAATGGCGAATAATCGCCCGAATATAACGTCGTCTATGTGGTTTCTGCATCGTATATGTATACATATATACCTGACATTTAAACCAGAATGAAAAATATTCACTTCCGCGTCAAAAAGCGCGCGTCAGCGCGATAGCGCAGTCAGAGTATCTCAATAGATATCGCCCTCAATAGAAATTAATGGTTTTAATTAAGTTGCACGCATAACGATATTGCACGCGGCGTAATTTGTGGTATTATATAATATCGTTTTAATATATAGAATAATTAAACTCTTTCAAAACGCTTCTCCACAATGATAATTCATATTCATCAACATCAATTTGCTATATACAAAAAATGGACATGTATAAATTGTATGTGATATGATGTGAACGCGATATATATGAACCGGGCGTTAATGCATCTATATTACGGAAGGTGCTGTCATTAAAGCTTAATAGATTCGGTAAAGCGAAATCAATTTTCGAAATCATACGCGTCGCTGATGCACAATGTCTTTAATCTTGTTCGTTCCCTTTTATTTTTGCTTTACGAGGAGAAATTGAGGCAATAGCTAAAAAGGACGCATAAGCAAAACCATTTTGTTTTTGAGAAAAATTCTACATCTAAAGCTCTTTTATTTTCTACGTTCTTACTAAGTTAATGGACTCGTAATTGCATTCAAGTATTTTGTAAGAACGAAAGCTTTACATATATTTTTCTTGAAACAAGAATTTTGCCCCTCTGTGCTTTTTTTCAATTCGTCTCAAATTTGAATCATTTTTTCAAAAACAGTCATAAATATTAGCTTCCGTAGCTTATAACTAATTTTATTTTATCACTTTTAATTAATTTAATCATTCTCTCATAAAATTATCTCGAACATTAAATAAGTACAGTAAAAATAATTTTACGTGTAATAAGATTATGTAATGTACTCGTCACGGCAATATTTTGACATTTTACTGTGAATAATATAATACTCAGATGAAAATACATGATAATACACACGTGCTTCTCGACTTTATTCTTAAGAAAATCGCACCTGCTACGGAAGCATGATTCAACCGTGTCCAGTACAGGAGGGCTCGTATCGTTGTCTGAGTATTAAAAGGCTAGTCTCAAGTAGACAAGCGCAAAATGCGTACATGTACCATGTCTTAGCCACTTCAAATCTGATTTATTCGCGGCCGTCTTGTCTTGAGAGCCGGTGCACTCGGAGAAAGTGGGCGTGAGAGGGAAACAGCGCGAGAATCCAATGAAGTCTCGAGAGAGGCAAAAGGAGAAACGAAAACGGACGCGAAACAAGTAGATAAGAGAAGATACACATTCACAAGCATGAAATATATATATTTAACCGTTATATATATCATTATTAAATGGATGTATTATATTGAAATTTTTGTAAAACGCTATTGTTTTGATTTCTTTGCTAAAAAGTTAAAATGATTCTTAATTATTCGATATTAAAAGATGTTTAAAACTTAGTCAAACATTTCAGATCTCTTTGATTTTTTTTTTTTTTTTAGTAAGAAAATATTGAGAGAGATCATTTATTCTTGTTGCACTATAATTTAAAAGTTATTGATCTCTCGATATCTTTATTAAAAAAAATAAATTCCAAATTTTTCAAAGAACCCGTGGAAATGATACGATAAGTCTATACATATTGTATATTCTGTAACGGAGAGTTAATCTTGATAGCGTTTTCTCAATAGATTCTTCATAAGAATAATGACCGCGTTTCTATTTCATCCTATTGATTACTGTGCAAACGCTCGCGAAATCAAATAAAGAGAAATCATCTGTAGACAGGAGAAATTCTCTGTTATTTCCTTTCATTCTTCAAACTTGCGCATATAAATATTGTTTAAGATTTTATACAAACTAGCAAATATTTATTACTCTACTTCTGTAAATTTATATTAGTTTGTTAATGATATTTAAAAGAGAGACGTTCAAAAAATATTACATTAGAGCATTCGTGCAAAAATAGTTCGTGTTTAAAGATGCTCAAATTCGTTCGGCGAATTTTAATTTGGTTAAACACATCCGAGTGTGCCCACGTAAAAGCATGACGCTCCGCATCTCTCGCACAGACATTGGTTTATTCGGTAAAATAAATTGCTTGCAATACATTTGGCTCTCAGGCTATTAGCAATTCGAGGAGTGCGGATTTAAGTCAAGTTGTCGACCAACATTCGTTTTACTCGGTAAACGCTTCTTCGAGCGAGATGCGCTCATCTAAAATTGGAACGAATGGAATTTGCCTAGAGACGGATATGCGCGTCTTGCCTCTAATCAAGAATAATATCGCGTATACGACAAAGCTGCGAGATTCGTTCAATTGAGTAAAGTGACTGAAAACCAAACAAATCAGTATTTATTTTTTTTAATGACTTGTTTGTGATTTTTGTCTCAATACAAAAAGTAAAAACAAGTGTTAAATGAGGACAAGCATTGCATTGCACGTCATTTTTCGACACGGTGGCAGACTGCTCGATTGTAAATGACACAAGATTCGTCCCCGGGCTTCCCCTCCCTCTCTCGCGACTTCTGTTTTAATTTATTTATTCTTCGCTCTCGCTCGATCATCGCGCGTCGACCGTATTCATATAGAAATATCACATCGCGTTCGTTGAATGTAGATTTTCTCTTGTACATTTTCTATATAAATTATTAAGATCCTTTTCTAGCTCGTATATTATATTATGTAGTACTGAGAGAAAGAGAGAGAAAGAGAGAAAAAGAGAGAAAGAGGAGAGAGAGATCGGTAGAGGCTAAGCGCACTGACACGTGTCGCGATGTAAGTCGCGAGCTTATCGATCAATGGTGACACTCTCCCGGATTGTTTGCGTCACGGATTCCAGACGGTGACGGCAACGGCGGCGTTCAGTTAATGATCGATTGTGAAAACCGCGAAAAAAACATCACATGATCTTTATGGGACGATATTTTAGAAATATAATTGAGGCGATAAATGAACACAAAAAAATACCTAAATAAAAAATCGTAGTCGAAGAAAAGTCATTAACATAAATAGAGATCAGTGAAGAACACTCGTTTGTTTAGAAATTATCGCGTGTTGTTCAATATAATCGACGACCTGCAGCCGCAAAGAGCCCACCTGTTACGTCCCGTTGCCTGATCCTATCCGGATTTCTGATATCACATCAGCACGCGAGGAGACTATCGCGAGGACTATAAGTCCTTCTTCCAGAGCTATAAATCCTTCTCGCGACAGTACGATAAAAAAGGATTCGCGAAAATCCGACGATCAAACGGCACAAGCGTATATTATTTCGAGATAATAAAATAATCTGTAGAAACGTTTATCTGTAACCACGTGCTTTGCGTGGTTTGATAGAAAGAGAAATTTCTAACATTAATTTGATCCTCCGAAAGAAATGGAGACACCGTCTGTGCTATTCGATTTTTTGGCGATATCGAGATAAAATCATTTCTCCATCTATATCACAATATATTAAACTATCACATATGGCCCTTACGCTGCGATATTATATTTATAGCGATCGTAATGATATGATAAAAAGGCACAAAATTACATATATACAGATTACAAATATTGCTAAAAAAATTGCGTAGTGTAAACACATTGTTACACGCGATTGCGATAACGATCAAGCAGATTATATTTTACGCATCGCGTTTCGAGCCAAGTTCCTAAATTGTGCCGAATGCGTCCCCCTCTTCTGTTTCATTAAACGATCGATTAAAACGATCTGTTCCTTCTAGCGGAAAACAGCGCAAAAAAATGGAACGAGGGGGAAAATGATTCCGTGCACATGTCGCGTTCAAGAGGAACCAATCATCGATGCTCGCATTAGATTAGCGCAACAGTAGAATCGACATTATTCGATTACATGTTAATTTTCCCAATATACGAAATGCGCATTATCATCGAGTTTTTTACCTATGCTCAATGAAATTCTAAATATAAGTCCATCAATACAATACAGATCGTGATCCTCTTTTTTTAATCAACAATTAAAAATTATTTATACGTATATATGTATATCTCTCTTTTGAAGAAAAAAAGATAATGAGTCAATTAGAAAATTTATAATCGAAAAAAATATAGGCGTAAAAATGCTTGAAAAATATTCTACATATGTACGTTCATAGAAAAATTTATTTTAATCTTGAATGCTTTAATTTATTATATATTTAAATGAATAAAAACAATGGTTTTATTATAATATTAAAAAATAAAGATGAATTTCACGCGGTTGCGCGAAATTAGAAGAAAATGCCTTTATAATATTTGGATACATGTTTTTAATATTTATGGATTTTTAAACATCTATTAATAAATATTACATGGCAGATATTAAATCATATGTTTCAACTATAATCGCGCTAATCACGTGCGAGCGGTTTTCCGGAAGAGGATCTCACAGAAAATATAAATCAGATGTGATCGCTCTCGTTTTGAAGAGAAAACAGTCGTACGCTCTTTCGTGTGTGCCGTAGTTGACAATGTATGTATGTACTTACGATTTTAACGATGGCTGAACGTGACGTCGGAAATGAAAACGATTTTGACGGGCGATCAATAACATCACGGATGGATGGCGAACGTTCACGTCGTTGCGACCGCGAGCCTATAATACCACGGAGACGATTGATCTCGATCCATCGATCTTCATATTGCAAGACGGGGCGTTCTGAAATCAAAGATTACAACGATTAAATTTGCGTACTTTCACTTCCTGCGCTTTATGCGTCGAGATTTTACATCGCAAACTCGAGAGTATTTCAGATAAATTAATAATTTTAAAAAACTAAGTTTTTTCAATATTATATCAGTATGACTGATATTAAAATATTTCTTGACTGAAAAGTACCGAAAGATATTAATTTAAATCGACAAAAACATGTAACGTTATTTATAAAAACTTGCAATTTGTGTTAAATCGTTTAATCTGTAAGATCAAAGGAAAAATAAAAGGAAATTCATATTTAATTTTGTTAGAAGTTATGTAATAACTTTAGAAGATTTTTCTTAAAAATTTCTTAGGATATAACAAAAAATTATTTTAATATTTAATACGAAATTTCTTCTCAGTTATATAATTTCAATTATATTAAACGCTTCTCTCTGCAGAAACTAAACAAAAGAAAAGATAAATTCATTATTTGCTATATCTATTTTTAATTTTTTCAAATATATATTAGACAAATTTTTATTAGTATTGCATTTGTTGATCTATCATATGCTATTCATATTCTCAATATTTTTTATTTACGCAAATTTATATATATATGAAACTTTAATATTTCTCAATTTTTTAAATAAAATTAGAGTTTATATACTATAATTCTATTTTTCAATTATATCGTATACCATCCATCTAGCGCCCTTAATTTACAAATGGGATTCGTCGTCTCCGTTATCTATGCTATAATTACATGTATAAAATGTACCAACTTAAGATAGCTTTAGAGACTAAGTTAAAAGACTATATACATATATCATCTATCTGCAAATAACACGTACAGTCGGGGATTAAGGAGAACTGATCACTTAACTGAAACAAATAATAGACCGGACATGCAAATTTATTATATAAATGAAGTCATCGATTATTAATATCAATAATGAATGAACTAAAATAAAATTAACATTATATTTCTTTAAAAAAGTTTTCAATTAAAAAATTGTTTAATTTTATACTTAAGACTTTTCATACTTAAACATTTTTCAATAATCCGAATAATCTATAGCCGTGTTTACGAAAGATAAAGATTTTTATAAATAAATACAATGTAATCTTTTCTTCGTAATGTAGTTCGCTGATTGAAATATGCGTATGCATGCGATATATCGTTAACTGTCAATTGCATTACGATCGAATATGTAGAAGAGAAGAGACAAAAATAGTTATCATTGTAAAATCGCTTGATTTTAAAAGCATTGATAACTTGTTGATTTTAATCCCGGACTGTTGTCTACAAATTTAATCCCTGACATGTCGTATACAGATGCGACATAATATAATGTTAACGGGCAATTTATCTACGCCCTTGTACGTAATTCGATGTAACAAAATAACTTCGTCACGATTAAAAGTGTATTACATACGAGTTTCCCCGAGAATCGTCGCTGACACAAAAATGCGACTTTTATTCGGAATTTACGAACAAGTATATATATCGTAGAGTTGTACGCGATGTTTCGCAATAAGAATATGCTATTTATACCTCCGCATTAATCGATTGCTACTGTACCACGATTATCACTTAGACTCGATTAAATTATTAAGTGTACCGTCGTGTATTGTGGTGTAATAAATGTGATTAGTTGTACGAGAAATAAATGCAATGCGTAAGAACTATCGCGCCTGTTCTTTCAACGACATGACTTTTTGTTAAATTTATTATTAATATATTTTATTATCAATATATTATTAATTTCATACGTTATAAATATAATTTTGTAATCTAAAAATTTTATTCATTTAATAGATATTTTACGGAAAAAATTGCGCGTTCATTTTCAAGTAATTTTCCTTTTACAAGAGATTATATTTTTCGATATTTTTAATATAATCGAAATTTTCATTCAAAAACAATACTTGATTCAACAATATAAAGATAGTAAAATAAGATAAATAAGATAATATATATTTTTTTAAAAATTCACAATTCGTCATTAATTTTATGATATATAATTATTACAATATGTACATATATGCGATGTTCTTTATTTCCTCCTATAATTCTTCCAGTTACCATTCGTACCGGCATTGACTTACTGTTTCCCAGTCTGGCCGCAAAGTAGAGAGGGCGTTAGTGCACGGTAAAGTGTGCCAAATAAGATGCCATCTTGTTCTAGCCATGTACCTCTTTGTCTTGCACAATCAATTTTGGCTTTTTCGGCTATTTTGCACTTTCCAGTGCTTTTAAATGCTAAAATAACGACGTATACATACCTGATTGTACACACGTCGCGCTTTCGATGCGATGCCCGGCGGCCAAATGATTTGCGAAGACGATATTTTGTCGAGCAACGGCGGGATGCGCGAGAAACGGATCGCTGCGATAACGGAATTACAATAACGTCGCGATATTGTCGCACACACGATACTTGCGACGCGTCACCGCGCACGTTGGACGCGTTCGACACTTGGCGAGAGACGTTCGCGATCATTTCTCGACCGCGAAGATTATTTAGACAACAAAAAAGCGCGGAAAATACGGAGCGGTTTAAGAGCGCGACTGGTCGGTGCTGCGTCTCGGCGGTTGACTGTAAAGTTCGAGATGACTCGAAGACCAATTGCGATTCTCGAAGTATCGAAGTATCGAACTATCGAAGTGGCGTACCAATGCAGTAATCACATTTCCCCTAGAAATAAAATGTAGAATATTTTAATAAAAATATTGAAAAAAACGAATTTACAGCGCTGATTGTTATAAAAGGAGGAAAATGTAATGTCAGCGCAGCTAATTTTTTTACAGAATGAAATATGTATATACCCGAGAATGTATAATATATGCCTAATGAGGAAATGCGGAATATATATGCACGGACGATGTCGGATATTTCGGTCGATTACAATTATACGGTTATAGCGGATCGCCGATATGGAGGAATCGTAGCAAATAACAATTGTATGCGATATTTAACGCATATTTGACGACATACGTCCGACTTTTATGATATTCGCGATACTGGTTCGTGCGTGAAATTCACTTTTGAACGATAATTATTGCAATACTCACGGAACGATGTGACTGCAACTTGCCGTGCCTCACGAATGACCGTTTCATTCAAAGTTCTGAAGTTAACTGAGGAGCGCTGGATGCGTTCCACTTAACGCTCCTAACGCTCGGGAGCGTCAAGTTGAACATGCCTCTCGACACGCGTATTTTGAAATATTTTAATAAACACTAGAAAAATGAAACTATTGAATTAATTACAGCAATTTGTTCGATATATAGAATTTATGCGATATTACAAATAATATTAAAATAACGAAAGGCGCAGTCGAAATAGTATTAAAGAAACTTAAATATTAAATTAAATTATTATAATGTTAATTAACGTAAATTTGTATCATCATGTGTATAATGCAAATATAATATAGATTCGAAATTTATAGCGTAAATATAATTTTTACTTTCACTAAAAAAAATTAAGAATTCAGGAATTCGATGTCATGTAGCATAGTCTTTATTTATATACGAAAAAAGTCATCCATAGAGATATGTTGCTGGCGTTCATTTACATTATTCCTTAGATGTGTATTAATATGTTCTTTTTTTTTCAGATCTCGTTGATCGTCCAGTATATGATATAAAAATGGTCGTTACACTATTGCGATAAATATCGTTGATTCTTTCGATTAAATTAGGAAGCAAGCACGTGTATTTTATGTACATATAATAGTTCTCGCAGTATTGTAAAATTTCGTTTAATAAAAAGCATAATTATAGAGACGTCGTCGTACATTGTGATATCGTCCACGAAATATTGAAAATTCTTAAAGTAAACTAGTGTTATTTTATATTTTCTTTCATATCTTTCCAGAGCAAAATGTATTCTTCTTTCAATTTCGTATTAAAAAATATGAAGATTTTTTTTCCTAATTTGCTAACGTCTCTATGTATACTTTACATAGTTTGCTCGTAGATATACATCTGACAAAATAAATACGGGGATCGATTCTTTAAAAAATATATATTACAATATTGCACTTAAGGTAAATGTACACGATAAAACGCGTATAAAATATACAATGAGTTCCTCTATCGAGGCACTAACGACAAGGAACACAGAAGTCTCACATAGTGCATGCATGGTTGTTTGTGCACAGATTTTTAACTTTTGCATGTACACAATGTATATCATATCATATGTCTTAGGCGTCGTATCTTCAACTTTACATGGAGGAAATTTAAAAGCTTAAAATACATATAGGTATATCCACAAAAATATTATTTATAGAAGTAATGTTTTTGTAGAAAATTAGATTTAATAAGATCTACTTTTCAAAAATAATTACATACATATAATATATTATATATATTATATGTATATATAATTATTAAATAAATTTATATCATTACCATTTATATGAAATGTTTTGAATTAAAATGCATCATGTTTAATATAATTATTGTGCTCAAAGAAGCAAAAAGAATATGTATTTTCTAAATGTATCTTCTCCATATATCCTTTAAGAAAAAAAGTAGATATACCTATAAATATTTTAATGCAATCAATACATGGACAAGCATACCACATGTGTGCACTTAATTACTTAATTATACATACATACATACATTTTTTGTTCGTAGCAAGTCGCATCTATAGTTACAATATGATTATTGAGTCGGTTATTTAAGGCGCACAAATAAGATTCTCGCGCTTTATTTCAATTGTTTTATCCTTTGGATATTAATTAAATATCGCATTTGTTGTTCGCATTTCTATTACCATATCCACGACAAAGAGTTAGATAATTGTATTATTACTGGTTACATTAGCTAATAGCTAATTTAATATAGTATGGTGCTGACAATTACTTGGCAATCAATTTATACTTGTTAGAGCATAAATGGACATTTCTTTTAAATGATCTTTTCGTTCATTACAACTATAATACAATTGGCACATCATCGTTAATTATTCCACAAAAATATTATGTTTAAGATGGAAAGATATTGACAATAATATACAAAGTACGCTTCATATAGTTACTTAAATGATATAATTGTAACTTGTTACTTATAGTAAAGATGCGAACAGAATTATTATAATAAAACAGAAGTACAAAGAAGTTAAAATTTCATATATTAGAATTTTTAAATAAAATATGCAGATTGTTACAATTTCTCATGTCTTGTGAAGTTTAAACAAAATTTGATATATATATAGATATTTAAAGTTTCAAAATAATATATTATTCATTGTGTTCTAGGCTAACATCTTATTCATTTGTGCTTTTTTTATATACATGTATGAACTTATTCGTTATATATTGTTCATGATCGCTAAATATTAGTAATTTGGAATAATGGATGGAATGAGAGTATTGTCGATTAAAAACTAGATATATGTATATTACATTCATGAGTTCACTTATGACTCATGTTTCAACTCGAGACTCCATTATTCACATCTTGAGATTCATAAAACATATATTTTATATCAAACATATATCTTACTGAGAAGCACTCACTAGTTGCACACATTAATTACGCAAATTATCTCATTATATATCTCATAATATAAATGAAAACGCATAATTATAAATATACAACTAAGACTAATACGATGCAATCATTATTTTAGATAATCCTGTCTTATATACTTAAATGAAAGAATTTAATATGACAATTATCTCACATTATTTGTATCTCAATGACTAGTTTTCCACAGATGTATGTGTGTTTCTAGCCTCGTCATTCTGCTATATCTCTCCCGTTATAAAAGAGATATATGTATTTGAATATACTTTTATATCGATAGAAATGATAGTGATAGTCTATATTTTTGCATAACTTCAGCTTTCAAGCCATGCTATATATGCAAAGCTATTGCAATGTACTTGTGACTGTCATTCTGAAATATGGATAACAATCTTGTGATTGATCGATGATATTACATTTGTTCCAGATATTAAGAACTTTTAATTTATCCGTATTAAACAGGATGGTACGTAACAAGCACATACAATAAGCTTATTGCAGTTAAATTGTATGAAAATACATTTTTGAGATTACTCTCTTAGAATACAATTCGATAATTATATATAGCTCATACATTCTTAAATCTTGAATGTATCCTATCTTCATTATGAAGGCCACTCAAAAGACGGGACATGATAGGATTTCGCTATTTGAATCTGAATATTATCATAATTGCCATATCATAATAATAATAACGAAAATAGAAAGATCATGTATTATTTTAAAA
The DNA here is from genome assembly GCF_030444845.1 of Prenolepis imparis. Lineage (NCBI taxonomy): Eukaryota > Metazoa > Arthropoda > Insecta > Hymenoptera > Formicidae > Prenolepis > Prenolepis imparis. The sequence goes on along the minus strand of NW_028141168.1, from coordinate 12,512,509 downwards.
TGTGTAAATTAGTAAAAAAAACCTTTGTTATATATTGTAAACATTTTATCACACGCTTCATTGTAATAATCTCATTTGTTAGCACCTTATCTACGACTGTAAAAAATCACAAAGCAAAATAATGCAAGCATTGATTAGCGTTGAAAAATTTGCAAAACTATTTAAAAATAATTTCCAATTTATCATATGTGTGTTTCAGAAAATAAAAGTATTATTATACAAACAGTTTTTAGCAATATATGACAAATATAATATTTTAAAGAAATTGTAAGAGATTTATCTTGTTAAAACATTCATTAATTTTTTTCTTATATATCTAAAATATCTTATTTATGTTTGCATTATTCAGCTTAGCTTCTTCATACAATATTAATAAAAATTTTCGTACGAAATATATTTGATGTGGCACGCAATCTCGATTATTTTATTAGATATTTATTGTGATACGTATTATCTCATGAATATCAGAATTTCAAAGTAGCAGTTAAATATTTTGTAGCGAGAATCCTCTTTCAATTTCGACAGATCTAATTCTATTCATGTGTGTGAGTGAGATTACATATATTTATGAGAGCAATATCTGTGTTGTAGCAGAGTATATCGAATAATATTCTTGCATTCGAGTATATATCTCCCTTCAGTCTTGAAGAGATCGTTTTCAGAGTAAATTGAGAATAGATATGTAAAGAATAGATCAATATATGTTAAAACTAAAATGCAGCAATGCAGTAATGTTATATGTCGATATATGAAGCAAGATCGTTAGTATTGCGAATGTTTATGTATTATAAATTATGAAAAATTATAAGCTTCAATAATAAATTGTGATACGAAATTAAAACAAACGAAATAATATGTATACAATTGAGCAAAACTTTTAAAGTAATAATAGTACTCTCTGTTCAGAGTTTCTAGATCTCAGAAAATATTCACAAACTTCTAAAAAACTTGTCACATTTCGACAAATATTAAACAAGAATACAAAATGAGTATAAATCTATCAATAGAGCATATTTATGTGGCTTACATTTTTCAGATCATTTTTCATAATTTCACTTGTTATAAGAAACACGTCTATAACTAATTGAAACAATCAATTACATTATTTATACAGAAAATATCATTTCTATAACAAGTTTTTTTATTTATGTATATATATAAAATTATCTATAATTTTTTTGTGCAAAAACTTCTATTAATATTCTATATTACATTTTTGTCAATTGTAAAAAAAGCTTTAAACACATTATTATTAAAATCAGAGATAATATTTATCTTTATTTGTCATTATATCTTTCAAATATTTTAATACAAGTTTATTTTAATATAACAAGTTATATATATATAAAAATTTAATATAAATATGTATTCTGAAACAAATATATAAATCACATACTACTGTAATAAAAATATATATACAAAAATTATAGAAAGCACACACTGGATTTTTAATATTTTCAATAGTAACACACAAATAACAATATATAAAAAGTTTTTGCACAAAACTCAGATTTTCTTATCACAATAAGAAAGATTATAATTCAATTTTGTTCTACCTTTCGATACTAAATTATGCAGAAAATTGAACCAACATTTGTTGAAATGTTGTCGTCCCAACAGTAGTAGACATTTGACTAATACTATTAAATAAAGATTCTGCTTGTAGATTCTCTGGCAATCGAGTGAGAAACTGTGCACCATGTACAAAATCCATTTTCAACAATTCTTCCTGATACAAGTGCAATACTCCCAGTGCTGTTCTGAAGAGGAACTCATCTCCATCTCTGAGAAAGACATCCCAAATTCTACAAGCAACATCAAGAGGCATTGCTTTGGCATATATAGTATATAACCAATCTAATAGATATAAATCTGGACTTAATCCAGCTACAGTGAAATGGGAAAAGACTTTTGGCAGCTTATGCGCAAGAGCACTGGAATATACCTTATAATAAGTGTTCATTCTTTTTTGGTCCAATGTAAAGGCGGCTCTGTGACAAGGATAATTTAGCAAATTCGCGAAGCAAGCAAAGGCGTCTGCTGATTCCATGTTTAACGATAACACAGCGCCAATAAAACTCATTCCTTGCACATAGCCTACATCCGGTCTGTATACAGCATATGCTGCCAAAATACCCTGAAGACTATTCGATAATGGTCCACCCTCTTGAAAGACACATAAGGTAGGAAAGGTACGAGATACATCTAATCTAATTGCAGCTAATGATTCATTGTTTGGGCTCGACATCGCTCTGTCTAAACAAAGATTATAAAGATGCGACGTTATATTTAAATTATTTGAAATTGCTAATTTCCATACTCTACCGCGTACACTCGGTGGTAAACCACGCCACCAAAGCTCCCTCACTTTTTTCATATTCTTAACACTTTCGAATTTAGGTAAGACATGCACATTCCACGTATTAGAATCCTCGGTTAATCTCTCCTCTTCTTTCAGCTGATACTCTCGTTGTTGTTTACGTTCTTTCTCTTCGCGTAGTTCCCGTTTCCTCGCCGCTTCTAAAATAGCAGTGTATTGCTTACGGTGACGCTCTTCTTCCAGTGTATTTTTAGCTGGTAAATTCGCTGGTCTCGGTTGTTGAATTAAAGCTGTACTACCGCCTACCTTGTCGATATTTCTCGACGGACTACTGGTAGGTGTCGACTGTTGAGAATCCCGATTTTTCCATGAAAACATATTCTTTGTAAAAAGTGAGTTTAATCCCCAACGTTTAGGTGTCTTGTCGCTCTTTTCCACAACGTGTTGCTCGTCAGATCCCAGAAAGCTTCCTGACGGTGATATTTCACTAAGGGAAGACACTGTGCTACTACACGACCGTGGCAGGCTATTCCTCGGACTGCTGTTCGCACTAACATTCTCGAGTTTAGTATATTTGTCCATTTCAGGTTTACAAGATCGTTCCTTACCATTACACGGAGATTCCAAGTGCTGAGAGGTACAGTCAATTTGTGCGTTGTTGGGAGCTTCCTCCACCGAATACAGCTGCTTCGTCGAAGGATTGTAAGCCAGCGACATGTTCTCCAGAGCATGATTCAGACTGGTTCCAGCTACCCCTACAGAAACCACGTTACCCGCGTCGTACCACTTGTTCTCCCTGATGTGCACGCACAGGGCCTTGGTCTTCGTCGCCGGGATGGGTGCGACATCGCACGCCAGCGCCTCGTCGACGTTGACGCTGTCGCAGCGCACCGAGTCTCCGTTCAAGGACACCAATTGCTGCTTGCCGATCTTGGGCGCGATGTTGCTGGCGATGTAGCAACCGGACTCGCGTCCGGCGACCTTCACCACTTGGAAATTGTTGACCGCATTGTTGTAGCGTGACTTCACCGTGTCTTCCCCCGATACCTGGAGGAGGCTCTGCGAGGACGGGACGGGAATCGGTGCGGTGATGCCATTCAAGCGCGGGGACGTTGCGGGACTCTTCATGGCTGATCCCCTAACCTTTCGTCCAGGTCCAGGTCGCCTCTGGTCGAGGTGATGGATAGCCGTTGGCGCGTCGAAGGAGTCGACGCGAGACTCACGAATCCGTGCATGCTTCCTTATCGATTTTCAAGGGTCGGCGAAGGGCCAGCATGGAAAATGGACGGTCCGTTTCGATGATATGTCGACTGCGTCCGTAGCGGTCCTTGGACGATTCCCAGCGGACGTCCTAGAACGGACGACAAGATCGGTCTCTGGCAAGTGTCACGCGCACGTCACATATCGTAAAATCGTACTTCGACTTCTATATCCGCCGACGGATAAGATTCTTGTCGGTCGCGTCTAAAAATACAACATCCGATAATAATATCGGACGCGAGATGCGAGGCTGGAACGGGAGGATCAAATATATATATAGTCACAAACCGCAGCGAAAAAATCACGCTCTTTGAAATTAGTCACGAATCGCGAGATCAAAGAGTCGCGTGCGTCATTGAAAACACTATTGCGCACTAAAGGCTGCTATGCATGAAATTATCCGAGAGGTACGACAAACTTTTTAAGCGCATTGATTGGCTACAAAATAGGGACTCGAGAAATTTTCTATACTGCAGCCAATTGAGCCAATCAATGCTCTTTAAAAAGTTTGTCGATAATTCTCGATTGAAAAAGGTCGCGGCGATAGTGGCCAATTGCCAATTTCAGCCTGCGCCCGCGATCGCGCGTCGCGCGGCGCGCGGCGTCGGAATTCGGTGCGCGGAGTGGGGGTAGCGTGGTGGGGGGTGCGCGCGCCGACGCGCCGCTCCCCCCACTGCCATCCCCACTCCGCGCACCGAATTCCGACGCCGCGCGATCGCGTTGACGCAGGCAGCGCCACTTGAAGGTCAACGGTCAACCGCGCAGCACGTACATCTACACTCGCTCTCTCCTCCGCCCTGAAATTGGCAACACTGGTTGGCGACACTGTAGCAGGGAGGAGTGTCAAATTCAATACGAAAACGGATGTTTGAGAGATATGAGTAATGTTTGAAACTCTCCCGTAATATCTGACTGAAAAAAGCACAGTATCACGGTATTCATATAATTCTACGCATTGAAGTACCAAAAATGTTGATCTACGATGTGTTACACAAAGAAAAGGTATATCATAGTGTGGCTAGCGATCTCAGAAGCCTCGGAGTTAAATATCGCTTCAAGAAAAGTATGCTTAAGAGCGAACGACCCGAGGCATCCAAGAGCATCTCCAAGAGAATCTTCAAGACTGCCTTGTTTTATCAGCCTCTGGACATTGTGAACTTGTCATCAGGTGCCATAGTACATGTACCTGTATTTGTGATTCAAGCCTCGACATTCCTGGAAAAATATATCACTCAGGAAGGTCTCTTCAGGAAAGCTGGCTCCCAGGCGCGACAGAAGGAATTGATATCTCGTCTGGATGGTGGTGGCAGTTTAGGCGAAAAGAATTACGCGATCGACGTCGCTAATTGCTTGAAATGTTTCTTCCGCGATTTGCCAGAACCATTGATTCCATATACTTATCATGACTTGTTTGTGCATTGCGCATTGTTGAAGAGTTATCGGGTACAGGCAATACTGTTAGCATGTACACTGTTACCTCCGTATCATTTAAACACTCTAGCGTTTTTCATGGAATTTATAAAAAAAGTTTCCATGTACGAGAAACAAAACAAGATGAGCATTGAAAATTTGGCAAAAGTTGTTGGACCAAATATTATGCCATTGCAAGATACATCCATGTCAGCTGTACAGAACAGACTGCAAATGCATTTAACTATTATCAAGGTAAGATAGATGTTTTTAAGAATATTTATAGATTGAATACACAAGTAGATGTATCATTATTTAAAAAGAAATTATTATACAGATTCTCATTGAAAATTCGGAAAATATTGGTTTCTTACCACCTCATATTGTGCAAAGTATTTCTACTGAAACAAGCGGCAGCACGGATAATGGATTAGACTCCTTTGAACATGGAAATTCTAAAAAGAAGAAGCATCGTAGTGGAAGTCTTACACGTAAGTCGTATTATATATACGTGTAAAACATTTTTTGCATAATAATAAACATCAATCAAATTTATAGTTCTTAATTAAATGATTAACAAGATTAACAAAATATATAACATTATTTTCATAAATTGAACAGAAAATACTAACAGAATTGATGAAGCATACATAAAACAAGAGATAATATATTATTGCTATATTTATTAAATATATTGTATTCCTTGTATGTTCTATAGGAATGTTTAATGGTTTGAAGAAAATAGTTGGAAAAGGCACAGATGACACACCTAATATCAATCAGCTACATCCTGCTATACATTCAGGACTATCAAATATGCCTTCAAATAAATTCACCAAAAAACGAAAAGTAGCTGAAAGAGAATATCCTCCAAATATAAAGAAAAAGTATGAAATCATTAATTTTATTATTATTATTTTTGTTTTCTATTTTATATATGTATATACATTATTTTAATATATCTATATAATATATTTATATATTTTTTATTTTCAATAATATTAAATATAAATCAAACAAATTTAATATGTTTTAGAAGAATGGCTGAACAATTGGATAAATCAAAAAAATTAGGACTGAGTTTGGACAAATTTGTACCTAAGAATAAGCAAGTAAGTAAATATGCTTCTATATTTGACACATATCAAAAGTTTATGTAAAACTCAATATCAGAGTAAATATATATATATATTTCTTACAAATTTATAAATCTGTAACCAATTAAATAGCATTGTTTAGTTCCTTTAACAATAACTTTGATAAAATCTTTTCAGAAAATCAATGATGATAATTTATCTGATTTATATATGAATAATTACAAGTCATGTAGTGAAAGACATTGGAATTCGGTAAGCAATACTTTTGATATATATAAAATACATAAATATAACAATGAATTAACACATCTAAGGTCAATAAAATATAACTATTAATTAATTATTTTCAGCAAGAGTACGATGATATATTTATTGATGCCACTGTGGATTTATCAAATGATGATGGCGAGCAGAACTTACTTATAAATGAAAGTCATTGTAAGAGTGATGAATGGCGTATGAATGTGAGCAGAAATTCAAGGAAATTGGACGCTACGGATGAAAGCGATAACATTTGTTTGATGCCTGAAGAAAAGACTGATTCGGAAGAATTTAATACTCTTCTCAATGCTGACACAGTATCTTTATCAAGTGATCACTGTGAAGATTATGTCAGGATCTCTAAGAAAGAATATGAAGAGATAAAAAATCGAGTTTCTGCAATCGAATCGCGTATTTCTCAAGAATTTGGCTGCATATATAATGAAGAAAATAATCTAACTACACATTCGGTAAACGAAGTACAAACAGCATATGAAAAAACATTAGAAGAGGCTAGTATCGAGAATACTTTGACAAGCGATTATTTAGCAAAGAAATTGAGTAAAGAACTAAAGATTAGAAGATCAAGAGAGCATAAAATAATAAGATCTCCTAGTGCAAGAAAAATTGGTTCATTAAGAAGACGTTCACAGGAAAAAATTACAAGGTATTTTAGATTATATTAAAATTTTTCTTAAGTATTACATAAATGATGGTCATAACTCATAACTACATTATATACATTCTAAAATCTTGTAATTATTTAAAAAAAATATATATATATTTGTTTTCAAAAATTGAAATAATATTTAAAGAAACAATTGATAGAAAGTAATATATAAAAGAATTATTTGATTATATTATGTGAATTGATTAGATTTAAATTATATGAATTATTTTTTATTTACAGCAAACGTATTAGACGAACTGCATCATGGCATATTTCACCAGAATTTAATCTACAGCACCATGTTCAACTCGAAAGACAAGTAAATGTTCATCCCATCGAAAAACAATCGAATTTATTTTCTAATGAATACTTGGAGGAACAATCCTATTCTGCAGAAAGATGTAACGGAATTATTTCCAACAATACGAGAGACGAAATAACATATTTACATAATCAGATGAACGCATCAATTTCTCATTCAGCAGAGCAATATAAAACTTCAAATAATGATTTGAATCTTTCTGGATTTAAAGATTTACATTTGAATACGAATAACTGTACAACCTCATATGTGCGTAGAGCATCATCTTTTCATGGAAAAGACTTTGTAGATAATTCGTGTTATTTTGATAAAAAAATAGATGACTTAAAAAAGACCAATAGTCATCAGAACATAGCCTTAAATAATGATTGTTTACAAAGAGATAATATTGTTTCCGAAGGCTCAAAGGAAATATCTTGGAAAGATGCAGATAAATATTTTCAATCGGTATCTCGAACAAACACTCCTGCTCCACAAACTGGTAGGGCATCGGTCGCAAAACTTCGAACGCAAAATGCTGGTATGGTGCTAGCCAAAGCAAGATTGTTTGATGAATGCACAACAAAAACATCGGAATTTGTTCCTGCCAATGTATTAAACAGAAAACAGTGTGGTAATAATGCAAATAAGCATTCTCGGAATATATCTAAAGAAATGGATATAAACACTGAACATTTTAAGCAATCATATAAAAGAACACAAGTTTCTCGAAAACAATCGAACAAGGATTTGAAAAGTAAAGTATTATCTCCAAAGGCACAAGTCAAGACACAAATAATGGATACATCACTAAAACCACTTCAAGAACGAGTGGATAAGAATTATCATTATGCACAAAAATTCGAATTACAAAATCAGAAATTCCCGAATAAAGATCCAATTATACAAACTTTTGCTAAAGATAAAGGAATTAATGCTACAGGTAACATGGAAAATCATCAAAAAGAAAATACTGCTGCAAGAGTATCACCATTGACAAAGATATCTGTCAATACAATACTGGAGAATTCGAACATGTCTCCATATAAATCAGATATTAACAAAACGCCACATATTAAGCGACCTTTAACAGTAAAGACTCCAAAAAGTTCTAAATTGGTGCGAAGGCCTCCAGTTGATACACGTAGAACACCATTGAAAGCAACAGCACAATTAGGAACTCCAAAACGTCAAAGTCCTAAAAGTATCTTGAAAACAAAAACTCTCAGTATGTATACATAACAGATGCACAAAGTATAATCATAAATATTGTACGTTAAATTCATGTTATTCTCATATATATATATATATATATGTTATTTTAAGAAATCATATAATTTTTATACACATTTTTATAAGTATATAATATCTGTTTTGTAGTGTTCCTAATATATTAAGTACACTAATATTAACAGAATATAAGTCGATATGAAAGAGTAAGAATTAAAATGTCAAATAAAACTAATAGTTTATGCATAAATGTTTAAAATCACAAGCCATCACATTAAGCCAGTGGCTATAAATGTGTGATATACAAAGAGATGCTTTTATGGATTTATATTTTTCTATAATTTATTTTTTAAAGACTTTGGAAACAAAATGAAAATATTTAAAATACTTTTAAGAGGCTAGTCATTTTTTTGCATACACTGCCTTTCTTCACATGTGTTGTAATTACATGCATTAGCATTCACATGACATTCAGATCCAATTGCAATATTTATATTGCTTATTAACATTTAATATACAAATCATCATAATTGACATTTGACTTGTGAATGTACTCATTATACCATAATATAATTAAATCACTATTTTATTTATATGTATTTCTTTGCTATTTTTGTTTATTTCTAAAAAAAGAATCTGTATTGTTCCCGCTCCTTTTTAAACGTTTACGATAGCATACATCATAGCATTTTTGACGAAATAAGCGAAAATCATTATCCACGTGGTTCAACGCAGTATGTAATCATTGACGCATGACCAATCACGTGGCACCGCCTGGCCTTCGCTTACTGTCAAATTAATGGTTGACATTTCGCATCTTGCGAGAGTATAATTAACGATAGGATAAGCGCTAGAAAATCGTAACGAATTATTATACGATTCTATTGTTTACTTCGAGGTTTTCGTATGTGAAAACAAAGAAAAAAAACGAAGACATCCGCGCTCTATACTCTAAAACAAAGTATTTGTATACATATACGACGGGGTTAGGATAATCCAAGGATTACCGCGACGATATCAGCGCCACGTTTTAATACTGAAAAACTCGTGTTGGTTACTGTACAGCTGTGAGGTGTGAATGTGCTAAACCGTCGTAAAATTCTCCGTGTGACAAGTGTCGGGCTATATTTTTCTCTTTTTCGGATAAGCGCGACTTTTTGCTGGCCGACGAGAGGGAGAGCATTTTCAGAATGAGGGAGGCTGGAATTATGCTGATAAGCACCGCGCTAACGTGCGTTGTTATCGGCAATGCGTACTATCAAAGAAAACAATTCTATCCGACCGTTGTTCACATAACCAAATCCAATCCGAGCATGACCGTGAGTTTTTTTTCCATAATGTGACGTTTTCGAAAAGCCACGCGACCGCCGTGCGTTTTTTGTCATTACATATGTATATGCTTTGTGCTCAGGTGATTTACGCGCAAGGATTCATACTCGCGTTCATGATAAACGCCTTCCTGCGAAAGATCTTTTTCGGTACTCTACGTGCTGCCGAGCTCGAGGTAAATTGATCGTAGTCTCTCTCTCTTAACATTTCTCATCTCTCCTTCGAATCTTTTGCATAACATTATTTATTCTTGCTTTGCAGCATCTGGTGGAGAAAGTGTGGTACGCGGTGACGGAAACATGCTTGGCGTTTACAGTGTTCAGGGATGACTTCAGTCCTAAGTTTATAGCGTTATTTACTCTCCTCCTGTTCTTAAAGTCGTTTCACTGGCTTGTGGAGGACCGTGTCGATTACGTGAGTTAAATTTCAAATCATTATACTTGAAATATTCAATGGTGTATCAAATACATTTGTATGATTTTTATTAGATGCGGGGTAAAGTTACTTGGAATTATCTATAATTATCTGACCATACATTTGACTAATTTATGTCTTGTTATTTAGATGGAAAGAAGCCCAGTAATAACATGGTTGTTTCATCTCAGAGTTGCTACTTTACTAGGACTTTTGTTTGTCATAAATTTAACAATGATCCATTATGCATATAATACAACAGCCACTAAAGGACCTTCTGTACAACTTGTATTTGGTTTTGAATATGCAATTTTGCTGACTGTTGTTTTTAACATTACTGTAAAATATGTATTACACACTATTGATCTGCAGAGTGAAAATCCATGGGATAACAAGCCAGTATTCTTGTTGTATACAGAATTGATTATTGGCTTATTAAAGGTAATTAATCTGATACAAGAATTTTGTAAATGATTATAATTTTATATATATATATATCTTGCAAATTGAAACAATTATTTCTCTTACAGGTTATCCTCTATGTTGCCTTTGTGACTTTAATGATAAAGTTATTCACATTACCTCTATTTGCATTGCGTCCTATGTATTATACAATGCGTGACTTTAAAAAAGCGTTTCATGATATTGTAATGTCACGAAGGGCTATCAGGAATATGAATACACTCTATCCAGATGCAACAACTGAAGAATTAGCTGCTGCTGATAATGTCTGTATAATATGCCGGTAAATATTGCCACAACAAATAAAAATTATTATCTTATCTCTATAATGCTTTTATATCTATATATTTTTAATGTCTTTAATCTGACTTAATGTGTGTACATTAAATTGATACAGGGAAGAAATGGTTGCAGCTAGTAAAAAATTGCCATGTAATCACATCTTCCATACTGCTTGTCTACGTTCTTGGTTTCAACGTCAACAGACATGTCCGACATGCCGGTTGAATATTTTGCGACCTACGCCGAACAATGCACCACCTAGACAACAAAATCCTCCTCAGCCAGGACCACAGGCACCTCCTCAACCTCCACAAGCACCTGGTGGCAACCCCCCTCTTGGTATGATTTTATATTGTTTGTTAGATTCGAATTTTTTTTATGCGTGAACAAATATTCGTTTTTAATCTAATCTCTGCTATTTAAAATATGTAGGGCCACCATTTCATTTCCCAGTATTTTGGACTGGGTTACCAGCTCCAGGAATGCCGCAGCAACAACAACAGCAGCAGCAGCAACCATCTCAAAATAATGCTGGAAATACGCCTCCACCTCAAAATATACCACCTACCGGAAATATACCGCTTTTCCCACCACTATTCCCTGCAATAGTGCCATTGCCACCTATTCCTGTACCACCACCAAATTTAACTGAATTAAGCGAAGAGGAACTTAGAGCGATGGAAGGTAATTTGCGGCAAGCTGTTCAGGCCAGGATACAAACGTTGCAAAGAATTCAACTTTTACTGGATGCAGCCAATGCAATGATGAATCAATATCAAACAGTGGCTGTTACAGCTAAGTGAGTGTGAAATCTGAATTATGCGTTTTAAAAATATAAACATTTATATATAAATAACGTGAAAAATATTCCTTCAGCATTCCTGTGCACAACAGTTCTACAAGCAATATCGATAGTACATCAGATACAATGGCAAAACCAAGTACAAGTAGTACAGCGCATACAAGCGCCGAGATCACTGGCGAAAGTTCTCAAATTAAAGTGGAAGACAGTCCTATTCCAAGTACATCGAAAGAAAATGCTTCTTTTCCAAGTACATCAAAGGAAGATGTATCAACATTTAACGAATCTACTGATATACCAGATTTATCTAGGACTGAGACAGAATCTTCGGACGAACAAGAAATTCTACGCAGACGTAGATTACAAAAATTTTCACCTCCGCCAACAGAATAAATAAAAATAAAATTGTGTGATAAAGATTATGTAACATAATAGTCTTTAACTTGGTTAATTATCGGCCTCAATTAATACAAACAATCAATAATTGAGGACTGTAACAACTAAAGTTTGGATTTTGTGATCGATATGAGAGTTTGTTGAATGATGTTCGAATCAGTCAGTCAATCGGTTAAGGACAGATAGAAATAATTATAAAGAATTCTCTAGCGATTGTTAAATCCAGGAGTTAGTAATAACTGAGACTGAAAGCTCGAGACTCAAATCATAAATTGAAGTTATAATATCAGCATTCATAAATGCATGAATTATTTTTTAATGAAATGACAATTTTTTTGTCTTTCTTTTTATAAACTATTATCAGAGTATGTATGAAAAGTATGATAAATTAGTTCTATTGGCATTACATATTGGAAATTTACATAAACATGTTTATATATTAGATTTATCTATATATACTTATAAAGATTTTCTTGGTTCTTTATTTATAATCTTTATAGTGTGTGTTATATGAAAAAATTTCTTATGAAAGTTTGTGAAATTCTATATTATAAAATGTATTTGAGTACCTATGCCCCTAAGCTTTAATATATAGAAGTTTCTCTCTCTTATGTACAGTTATAATCATATTACTATGTAAATAAGCAATTTTTCTCTCTTATCTTTTTATGATTAAATGAAGAAAACATACCAATTAATTATAATAACAATAACTTCTAATTGTTATATGTAATTTATTTATTATTAATATATAATCTTTTTTCTTTTTTTTCTTTTTTTGTAAAAATATATTTACTATATGCTTGTAAAATGATATATATATATAAGAAACAGAGATATAAACTTTAACTTGATTTGAATAAATATCATTTTATTATATATATAAATTCCTTTTCTATAAATAACTATTTCAAAACATGCGCACAGAATAAGCATTTATATATATTAAAATAAATTTATCATAAGATATTACTTTTCTCTTAAAGTATGATTATAATTATAATTAAATTGTTTTAATAGAATTATATATTTAAATTTATATGTAATTCATAACTTTAACTTTTTTTACGATTATATAATAGCAATATGAAAAATATATATAAAAGCAAGGTGGATATTAATAGAAAGAAATTATTCATTGCCATAGAAATATGCCATTTATTTATATTTAATATATATGTGTTCTTTCTTGCTATAAACATATTACTCTCTTGAAATCATATTTTTATATTTGACATATTTGTGAGAAAACTACCGAGATCTAATAAGAAATGCGATTAATGCAAAATTAAAGCTGTAAGAAAATTACATCTGGCGAGGATTGTTCATCAAGTCTTATTGATCAATCGAAAGATATATTTATAACCTCATTTTAACATCTCGAAAATGCGCACGCTCACTCTCAGCTCTCAGTTTCGCAAAACAGAACACATGAACACATATCTGACACACCGTTTGTATATTAAAATAAAACAAATTCTTCAATAAATTTTTATTCGACTGATTTATGTCTAATAATACAATATTCGTATAAATATATCACGCCACTTTTAATGTCTATTTTATTATATGTTTAATTAGTTTATTTTTCGATGGCAAAAATCAAACAAAATATCGATATTTGGATGAAGTAACATATGTATACACACATATATACTTGCGGTTTTATAAATATATATCATATGTGTGTTATTATATATATCTGATTTTTAAACTGTGTATTGTCTGCGTGATTTTATATATACGCAATAATTAGTAAAATTATTTTATCACACATATAATGAAAAAAAAATAAAAAATAAAAATGTGCATATTAAATTGTCAAGCAAAGAAATATTCAAATTTATATTATAAATGTCAAAGTAATTGGATATTATATATTGATGATGAAGTATTGATTATATCAAATTTTACGATACGTATATTGAATGAAGATAAGAATGAGAAACTCGTATATGATACTATTGCAGCGAATGGAAAATGATGAATTTAGTGAGAGTTGAAAAATAGTTGGTCGAATTAATAATTATACCGACGAATGGCATCGGTGACGGCGAGTGGTGGTTCGAATTTGGCGCCAGCATCCTTGCGTCGTGTGCGGGAGACCCCGTGGCGCGTTGTTATGATCTATCATGGCGGAATGTAGTGTTGTGGCTGCTTGTGCTTGCCTATGTCAATTTTGAAGTGATACAGCTTAGGGGAAACGGGGTAGGAACGGCGATGCGAGCCGACGACGACTGTCACGGGTATTGGCGTGAGATAATCGTGTTCCTATGAGCAGCCGCATCGCGCACGTAGCCTCTATTCCTCGGACTCTCTACGTTCGTCGCCGCCGCCGCGGGAAGAATCGTGCACAGCAGCCAGAATCGTGCACACGGCGCTCGCCGTCGACGGGGAGTATCGTCGTTGCGGGTAGAAGGGCGAGTAAGTCGACGAGGAGCCGGTCGAGGGTCTGGTATTGGACGCCGGTGCGTCCCGAGTACGTCGCGATCGCGACACGTGAGACGTTTGCCGCGTGCACCCGTCCCTTTCGGGGAGAGTTTCTCCTTAGGAGACGCACCAGGAGCCCCAGGGGGGCGAGCCAAGTTGCGCAAAGAGAACCGTGCGTCTCTCGTGCACGTTGTACGTCGTAGGCCAATTCCGGCGAGCCCGGAACAACTTGCTGGGGAAGTGCGGAACTACCGTTGCTCATCCTATACTCCAAGTCTGATAAAAAACGCATTTCCTCGAGCGATCGACGCCGGAGCCGAGTGGTGTAGAAAATTTTGCCGTTTTCCCTTATCCGTCACACCGAGATTCCGGACTGGAACTTCCTAGTCTCGTACGCGTGTCTTGTGTCTCTTTCGACAAAGGCATTCATATACCAAGTACATTTTGTTTATACCATACGATGCAATAACAAGAAATCTTGATGGGTTGTACAAGGGCATGTGGAAATTTGACATATCTCGGTTTTTTGTCCGTTTATTGATCCGTTAAAATCTCAAGATTTTTCCATAGAGCGATAGGATATTGCTTAGATAGCCAAAGATTGAACTTATTATTCGGAAAGGCATGCGGAATAGTTGGTGATATTAAGGGAGAGAGTGCACTAATTAGTTTTACAATATGACGGATACACGTAGGAGAGTGAAATTGTATGCTCTTAATGCAGATAGACAATGGGATGATCGTGGTACGGGTCACGTTTCCTCCTCCTATGTAGATAGATTAAAGGGGATTTCTCTCTTAGTAAGAGCGGAAAGCGATGGCTCTGTCTTGCTGGAGAGTAGAATACAACCTGATACAGCATATCAGAAACAACAGGTAATAAGCAGTCGGAGAATTTTATTGATTTATTTTTATTACGACTATTATAAAGATCTTTACAATTCTCTACATATTTTTGCCTTTGTCACATTCGTTGATCATATGTATTATGTTATTATGGTATATAGCTAATGCAAAGTTATGCAATTTAGTTGTAAATCAATATTTATGAATAATGAAACTACACACATACACATGCAGAACAGCGTCAGTTTTATGTCAGAAAAATAACAGTAATGTATTTCTTTAAAAGAGTAACATATTTCTTTAATATTTTGATAAAATTTGATCAAATAAAATTAATAAAAAAATCGATTTTTAACATTGTTTGCCATTGTAATAAAATATTTAATATTTTTATATTGTAAACAATTTTTTTTATATTATAAATATTAATGTATTAAATATATAATTTATGTAACATGATATTAGAAGAGCAAATAGAGGCAGATTAGTATGTATATAAATATCTACAAGTAAATTGTTGTATGATTTTAGGACACGTTAATAGTATGGTCTGAAGGAGATAATTTCGACTTAGCCCTAAGTTTTCAAGAAAAGGCTGGCTGTGACGAAATATGGGAAAAGATTTGTCAAGTCCAAGGGAAGGATCCATCTGTAGAAATTACACAAGACATTGTGGAAGAATCTGAAGATGAACGGTTTGATGATATGTCAGATGCAGCACCACCCATCGAATTACCTCCGTGTGAACTAAGTCGATTGGAAGATATTAACGAGCTCATAGAAAATTGTTTAACATCCCCAATGAGAAAAGAAAAATTAGCGGTGGCGCTAGAATCCGAAGGTTATATTAAGAAATTGCTAAATCTTTTTCGTACATGCGAAGATTTGGAAAACATTGAGGGATTGCATCATCTTTATGATATATTCAAAAATATTTTCCTACTCAATAAGAATGCATTGTTTGAAGTTATGTTCAGCGATGATACGATTTTTGATGTTGTTGGATGTTTGGAATACGAGCCAACGTTATCTCAGCCAAAGAGGCACAGAGAATACCTGCGACAGTTAGCCAGATTTAAACAAGCAATTCCTATTACAAATACCGAACTGTTAGCTAAGATCCATCAAACGTACAGAGTTCAATACATTCAAGATGTAGTGCTGCCAACCCCGAGTGTATTCGAGGACAACATGTTGAGTACGTTGAGTAGTTTTATATTCTTCAATAAAGTTGAAATAGTGACTTTGATACAGGATGATGAGAAATTTCTTACTGAACTTTTTCGTCAGTTAACGGACGAAGCGACCTTAGATAGCAAGAGACGCGATTTGGTTCTTTTTTTGAAAGAATTTTGCAACTTTTCGCAAAATCTCCAGCCACAAGGAAAAGAGGCGTTTTATAAAACATTAACAGCACTTGGTATACTTCCCGCTTTAGAAATCACTTTGGCGATGAACGATGCGCAGACAAAAACGGCCAGTATAGATATATTGACTTATATCGTGGAATATTCTCCAAGTGTTGTACGAGATTATACATTACAACAGATAAATAACACAGAACAGGACCAAATGTTAATGAACGTAATAGTTGCTCAACTTGTCGGAGATAGCGATCCTGAGTTGGGCGGTGCAGTCCAGTTGGCTGGTGTGCTACGTTTACTTCTGGATCCAGAGAACATGTTGGCTTCTGTTAACAAATCAGAAAAGACTGATTTCTTAAATTACTTTTACAAGAATAGTATTGGTACTCTAATAGCGCCTCTCCTAGCAAACACGATCGGAGAACGACCTGCGAGAGAGGATTATAGAACAGTACAACTTTTGGGATTGATTTTAGAACTGTTATCATTCTGTGTGGAACATCACACATACCATATTAAGAACTGCATATTGAACAAAGATTTACTTAGAAGAATATTGGTTTTAATGAAGTCAACACACACATTTTTAGTACTATGTGCATTAAGGTTTATGAGGAAGATTATAGCTCTAAAGGACGAGTTTTATAATAGATATATAATTAAGGGTAATTTATTTGCCCCTGTATTCGATGCATTTGTAAGAAACAATGGTAGATACAATCTTCTGGACTCGGCTATATTGGAAATGTTTGAGTTTATCAAATTGGTAAGTGTGATAGTGTTTACAATTGATGAAGAATACAGAGTTAAAAATTGAATTTCCATTACTTTTATTTATGCATTTTTTGTAATGTTTTAGGAGGATATCAAGTCATTATGTTCACATGTTGTTGAAAACTTTTCAAAGGAACTGGAAGCAATTGATTATGTACAAACATTTAAGGCATTGAAGTTAAGGTACGAACAACATCAAGATAAATTGAAAGATCGTGATAGAGCTACAATTGACAGGTATATACATTGCAAAATATACATTTTCTATATTTTTACTATAACGACAATAAGATGAAAAACAAAATTATGTCGAATATGTTACATGAAAGACAGAATAAGCATGTCAAAATACAGACATTGTTCCGCGATAATTATTTCTAAATGTCATGATAGATGTATTATAATAATTGTTACTTTTATTAATAAATAATTGTTATTTTAATTGTTAATTTTTATATCCATAGTGTTCCATCAATTTTGCGGAATAGTCGCTATCGAAGAGACCAGAGGCAGCTAGAGGAGGAGGAAGAACTGTGGTTTAACGAAGAAGAGGAGTATGATGAGGGTGAGGCGGTGGTACCCGCGATAGCAGAAGATATACTTCCGGTTTCTGCTAAGAAACAATCGTCATCTTCAAATTTTGCACTTAATTCCGCTCTTGCAGATTCAAAGAGTCATCAGCAGCAACAGCAACAGCAGTCTGTATTAAACAACAATACTTCTAATAATAACATTACCTCGCAACAACCGCAAATCAATAATAGTTCGTCAACAACGAATGAATCGCCAATTGCTTCGGACATAAATCCTACTCCGGCTATCGGGACTGTGGAAAAAACAGGAACTGCATTATTTAAAAAGGTAAATCTTCCAAAAAAGATTTATATACATATTTAAAATATTATAGTAGTAAAATACAAATGTAGTGGTAAATATGTTTTTTAATACACATTAATAATTGATACTCAAATCCACATATTGACATAATAATTAAATTGATTTGTAAATGGCAACTTATATACAGACAAATCTCTACAAGTAATCTATAGATTTTAAATCTATAAGTATGAAATTAAGGTTTAGCAATTTAATTTTCAGGGATTAGTTGATTATGAAGGAGATTCAGATGAGGACGAGGACGATTCGGAGTCAAGTCCCTCCCCAAAACGACAACGATTGTCATAGTAGGCAAACTTGGAAAGAACAAGACATTTGTGATTTTTAACTGCTATTATCATTTCACGACCCTCCTACATGTAAAAACAGATTTATCCCCTCAGATTTTTGAAAGAGACACAGATTGAACTCTTGGTAAGAAACGGACACAACAATAAGTGCTTTTAAAAGAGATGTGTGGTGGGCACTCATTCATAACTCTGTCTGCGTTGACTTGTGTATAGTAAAGCAAAACATAAATAGGAAATCTGAATGAAAAGTGAGTAAACTATATCGGTCAAATGTCAGTAAAACAAAGGAAGAATGAACTTTCTTTAACGAAACGAGCAGTGGTAGTATTGTGGCATAATATGATGTAGCACGATGTACTATATAATGCGTAAAGAAAAGTTACAGATATTAAACGAATCATAGTCCATTCCATTTGTTTGGAAACACCTTGTGTGCACTAGGGAAAATAATCTCATGGATAATTATGAATAAATTAAGAAAATTTGGCTACAAATAGTCAAATTTAACTGACTTACAGATATAGGAGCTCTAAGCATATGTGCTTAGATACTCAGTAATGCTGCGATGTCATAGTTAAACTGTGATTACAGTGATTACAATTATCTGGCAAGTCTGTTAAAAAGGAACTTACAATGTGCGTTGTAAGATCAGATTCGAAGAAGACAAAGAGTACATAATGTACCGCACAAGAACAACCGAGCGCTTTGTTTTGCCATTTGTACGTTTCTTATCGCCTATTGTGCGATAGAGAGATCTATGCTTTGAGGGGATCAGGCACTATGAAACTTTATCCAGTTCGACAGAAATAGTATTTAGTTTGTATATATATGTATATTTGTAATGATTGTAAGACACAATCACACTTGAATTAAACAGAAACACATAATTTCTTTAAGAAATCAGTTCCCTTTAAAATACTTTCAATAAGCTTTTCGGTTGTCAATGTAAGTAGTAGTAACTGTATAATAAATATTTGATTTATGTATATTTACCAGTCTGCACTTCATGCCCAATGTTAATCCTTGATGTATAAAGAATAATCTAAATGTGTATCATGCGATTCTTGAACATTAGGTTTCTCAAGCATATTGTTCATATTTAATTGTATTTACATGGGCAAAATGAAGCCAAAAAATTACGCAGAAAAGTTCTTTATATAAAAGCATTATTTTTTTAATGTTATATAAATTTATGCATAATTTAGTTTTGTTAAATTATAAACATGTTTATAATGCAATATATACTTTATACATTGGATAAAAAAAAGAACGCCAAAAAATGCAATATAAAATTCTAATTTGTACTTGCTATTAAAGACTTGACGTAAATGATTTTATTTTATTTTATAGAAGTATAACATTTTGAAAACTAAACATATATAATTGCTTATATAAATTTTATATAATATATATATATATACACATATAATTATATATATTATAATTAAGTATAATATATATATATATAATTATAATATAAATATAAAATTAAATAATATGTATTATAAATAAATATATATATATATATTATATATAATATGTGTGTATATATATATATATATGAATCAGCTCCAGAAAAAATATCTTTTTTTAACTATACAACCGATAAAGCTGACAATGAAAACAAAATTTTTAGCATTTGCCATTATATAATTCCCGTAGCATGCGTTAAAAACATTTATTTTTTCATTGTTTATTATTTATAGTTGATTTTATACAGAGTGTTGAAAGCTAATGTACAAATTTTCCAACAATATGCCTAATATCCAGAAAAATTTCTAAGACTGCTTTAGAACTATAAGTACATATGCTTGAAATATCGCAAAGAAAGGATACATACATGTACACATATACATATATATTGACTTATGATACTGTAAAAGATATTTAGAAAAGTTAATTTATATCACGAAATGAATAAATTGTGAATATCTGAATAGGCAAATTCGCTGGAGCTGAGTGATATATGTACATAAAATGTTGTGCAACTTGGACTGATGACAAAAACTGAAATGTAACAAAGGCTAATATTAATTCGTTAAGTAAGATGATGCTAAGTAATGTTGTTCTTTATGTGTGTTTTACATATATCCACAATTTATTCGATAAAATTATAAAAATATATTAAGCCTAGAATGTGCTACATTTTGGATGCAAATGTAAGTAAAAAAAGTAAAAATAAATTTAATATCTAAGTGATATTAGAGAATAAAAATGCGATCTCGTGCTATTTCAATCGATAAATTTGATATATACATTTATACAGAGTGTTCTGGACTATATTCATCCATTTTATCATCATTAATATACTTGATCATTGTCCGCAAACTCTGGTATTTCTTTTCGTTTCAATTTTTATACTAATTTTGATAATTTGATAAATTGTATTTAAACTTTGAAAAGAATGAAATATAGTAAGCTAAATACATTTATCTATTATATTTTATCTATTAAATATATTTAGCTACTATTATAAATTTTAGTCATTAAATTTACAAAGAGATTAGGGAGAATTGTTTTACTCTCATGTTTATTCATCACCGAGAAAATATTGATTTTGTGTTTTCCATTAAATATAATATTTGATTATATTATATCCACGTAACTTTAAATCTGCATATAGAATACAGTCTAAAACATTCTGCTTCAAAATCGTTGCCGAGATCGTAAGCATACATTTTTTCAACCGTCACATCAATGTAATATTAAAAGAAGAAGATGAAGCACACATTGTACAATATCACGTGCTAATAATAATATGCGTTTTAATTATGTAATGATCGAATAAAAAGCTTTTTCTTTGAGAATATATATATATGTATACAGATATTACACAAGACACAGGCATATATATATATATGCACAGAAAAAGAGACCTTTTTATATGAAAAGCTATTCGTGAATTTTTGTGAGCAAGCATAAAAGATATACAATCCTGTGTGTATTATGATAATAAGTGAATGAATTGTAATTGAAAAATGATATTTTGCATTTTATTCTGCTGAAGAATGAAAGATTCATCAGGCTAACAAAGAAATAATATTTAAATGCAGGATTCATAGCACAAAGCAAGCAACTACTGTCGAAAAAATTGCTTAATTCTTATAAATTCTTTGCCCATTATTAATATATTGATTGTCAAAAAATTAAGATCGGTGTCTAAAGTGATATAAAAAAAAAAGAGAAATACATTTAATTTAAATTTATATTAAATTATATTTAATTACATATTTATATTAAATTCTCATATTAAACATCCATGACATTTCTACAGATATATATTATATGAGTAGAAATTTTATATGATAGAGAGGAATTTATTTTTTCATACTGCTTTTCATTATAGTCTGTATAAAAATATACATCAGTAATTATTTAAATATGATACTGATGAAAAAGAATTAGACATTTATTACATAGCGTACTTATAATGCTGGTATTATGCTATGAATCCATCTCATTTATTAGAAAGTAGACTGCAAAGAGAAGTGAGAATGATAAATGTATGTTATACAAATACAGTGTGTTGTAGAGAGGTGCGAAGAGTATTTAATTAAATAAAATCTAAAATTAGATGAATATATATTTGTCAGTGACCGAAGTTTTAACCTATCTTAATATCTACTTTGAATTTCTGTTGAATATGAATGTAAATATTCACTAATTAATGTGATTTAATCTAATTAATATGTAAAATAATTGTAAATATTTAATATTATTTTATATCAATTTATTATTTTATATATTCTTTTTTGTACGAGTTTTTATAAATGTACACTTTAAACTCTCATATTGAACATTTTGCAATATTTAAACAAATTTATATTCTTATACAAACATATATATTCTTATACAAGAATGCTGTAGCGAGCAAATTTTTTAAAAATGTGCGTAATGTATTTCTTTTATTAATTTTTTATTAATTTTGTTAAATCTTTAATTAGATATAATATATATAGGTATTATATATTCGCAAATTCACCTTTTGTTTTTCTTTTATGAGAAATATTACATAAATAAAGATATTTTTTTAAAGCAATAACACAATAGATATATACAAATATCTTATAGTTTTCCGTACATTATATATACGTTTTCCGAAAAATTCTAAATCACGCATCATTCGATAACACATTTTTCAATTGCGTGAACTACTTTGCCGCAAAATATCATAATTAATATTTAGTCTTTATATGAAGCACTACTGAAATTGAGAGTTTATAAGACGTATATATATCTATAAAATTAATATCGTAAATAAGCAATATCACGCAGAAAAAAGTAACTTTACTTATGCACAACTTCTGCTTTTAGTCGCTTTGCGAGAGCCCTTCGTACTTGAAGTATTGAGGGATCTAAAGCTTGTGCTGCTTCCAATTCCTGCTGCCCTTTCATAGTCGCTTCGGCAACTACTCTAGCCGAGCTCGGCCGAGTTTTATTCATTTCTAATTGCTGACTTCTGGCTTCCTTTTTTAAAGCTACAAGTTTATCTCGTCTAGCTTTTAAATAATCTTGCCTCTTTTTAATATCTTCCGCATTTATCTGTAATAATATGCGTAATATACTGTATACATTAGCGTTTTTTAGATCTCTGCTTATTTTTTATAGAAACTTACATACTATGTTTTATAGAAAACTACGTACTATATTTGTATTAATATATTAGATAAATTAAAGTAAATTAAAAATAATTACCTCGTCTTCGTCGGATTTCTTTTTTGAAATCGGTATTGGTTTTAAAGGCTCGGTCTTCCCAAGTTGAAATTTCTCTGACGGTTCTTTCTCAATGGACGCTGTGGCACGTTCATTTTCTTCCGTGGATTCGTCATCCGAAGTATTTTTGGAGGCGTTTTTCGACTTTTTTAACGCTTCTTCCAATAACGCCCTTTCATTGTGATATTCAGCCGCCAAACGCTCGTGTTCAGCAATCAATGTTTTTTCGGGCGATATACTTGCTTCTTCTTCATTCTGATCTTCCAAAACATGTTTGCTGCACAGATGCATAAGATATAATTGATTTTTGCTTCGACATGTGTAAACACACACACACACACACACATACAAGATGGTTTGTTAAATTTTTATTTTTAAACAAGTTTAAATTTTCTTATTTTTATGCAGTGTGCGAACATGTTTTTTATTTAATTAAAAATAATATTATGTGTTGGCTTGTATATTATTAATATATATAAAATACGACATACGTTATCAAGTCCTCCATGACCAATTCGTCGTCAATAAAACCATCTTCGTACATAAGAGACGCAGGTGTGAGACCGTATCTTTGCTCGATCATATTTAACGCTTGCAGTTGAAGTTCCAAGTTTTTCTGTACCATCATTCTTTTGAATATCTCGTATTCATTCGCCGCCCATATTTGTTCAAACAAGTTCTATAAAATGATGAAACGTATTATAAATTTAAAGAAGAAAATGAAACGACATATTTTAATATACAGTCGAATTGTGTGTAAACTTTTTTAAATTTTATAAAACACGCGAAAGTAAAACACAATTTATTATAGGAATATAATGATCGTACTTGTTGAAATTGTATTGGGATCTTTGTGTCTCTGTTAACAGTGCACGCATGTTCAAATTGTTCCGGTGAGATGCTCATATCTTCCATAAAACAACCCAGCAGCAAATCGACTAAATTTTTATATTCTTGATATATTTTCCGATACTCTTCGCAATCTTCGGTGTTCGCCTCGAAAACTATCACATATAAACAATTATTATAACATCATGTTTTTTTATAACATTCAGCTGAAAAGTTTCATTAGTTTTACATACTTTTCCGCGCGCGCGCATGCGTATATGTATATGTGTATATATACATATGTGTTGCAGGAATAATTATAAATATATATTTCATATGTATAAAAAATATGAATATATATATATATTAGATAGATAATTTAAAATCTACATGCGTATTTTTAAATGCAAACAAATTGTATTTAACAGTGCGTTTGCTTGTTTTACACCGAAAAGAATTTATATATAATAATAATGCGAAATATATATATTAATAAATCGAATAATATGTTCGTTATATATATATAAGCGACATCAATTTTTTTATATTAATTAAATCTTAAATTTCAGCAGAAAATATTCTAAGTCTTATTGGAAATAAAAAAACGAAGATGTTTTCGACGACTGTATTATATACTAACCGAGGGATTTTTCTTCGATGAAAGTCAGTAAAGGCGAAGACCAAATGGGGCCCTGTAGAAATCCAATCAAGGAATCGAATACCCAAGCACTGTCATCTTTGTCATTCATTTCGCCTAAATTGTCTTTGATGTTCGAACGATGACGAGAATTTGTACACCTTGTGTCCCTTCTATACGGTCGTGTTTGTCCGACAATATGACTTCTTTTACCTCTTAGTAGCCATAGTTACGAAGGACAAAACATGAGACATTAAATCACATCGGAATAGACCTGCGCTGATATCATTCTTCCGGATCGATGCATGTTGCTCGTCTTCGGTTTCGATTACAATGAGATAGATAATATGATACCTGGAAATCAATGTACAGAGTCTCAATAATATATATCATATGTATATATATATTGGCAACTATTGACTCATAAAATAAGGAAACTTTTTATATTATACATTATTATATTAATCCATATATGTATATTTAACATATCAAGATGCAATTTAACAAAGCGCGATTGTGTATAATTTGTAATTATATCAAGATAAAATTGATCTGTGTATATTTTATAATTTTCGTGAAATCGCGCGCGTGATGACGAGGAAAGATTCATCGAAATAAAGAATAGTGTTCCATTTATTAATATACATATGCAAATCATGTATTTATAATAATTTGTAATAATTCACGCTCTCAATAATTTTTACAATACAAAAAATATATTCTCCGAGACATATATATATAAAATTCTTCCGCTTTAGATAAAAAAATTAATTCTCTCGCAAATTTACATGCAAAGTTTCATGGTCTCCTATTTTTTACTTACTTAATGCAAGAGTAATATTTACAAAATAAAACGTAAACAAGTGTCTTGCGAATTCGATCATTGACATTTATTCGCACTCGAGCTGTCAAAGATTTCGGAGTAATATTTTTTTATTTAAAAATAGAATAATGTAGAAAGCTTTGGGGGATACTTAACCTGGGCAATTGAGCGATAAAAAGTCATATACAAATACTACACATATACTACAAATGCCTCCGCTTCATTAAAATTTGATGTTCAATCGGAAAATAAAGGACGACGACGCGCTTTCCCGGACACCGGAGCGCTAGGGAATTTCTCTCCGACCGGCCTGACGGCGGCGGAGGGGGGTGGGTAAGGAAAGGGGGAGGGGCCGGGCGCGCCGACAGCTAGAGTCCCTAGAAGTAGCGCTCGCGCTCGCGCGGAAAACGTGGATTGTCAACGTCCGCCGCTCTGCGGCGGCGGCGGCAGAGTCAACATCCGGCGACGCAGAGATGCGCACGTTTCGGCGCTCGGAAGAAGGACGCCGCGATCGTGATTTCGGGACATGAGAGCGAGATGAATGTTGGCGACACGAGGACCTGAGGGCTTTGCGAGGAGCGCTCGGGACAAAACACTCATCCGCGAGGGCGATTGGAAAATCCTACGGCTCCGCATATTGTTTTCTTTCCAGCGTCGTCGCGTCCGGCCGTCATCGTCTTCGTCATCGTCATCGTCATCGTCGTCGTCGTCGATCAGCCGGACGGTCGCGCCGGTGCGCCGTGCGTTGCGCGTTCCTCGCGAGTGTTGCTGTCGTTAACATCGAGAGAGAGAGAGAGAGAATCGTCGGCGGTGCATAAATCCAGTCGCAGGGCGTCGCAGGGCGTGCATTCCCTATTTACGCGCGGACGACTCCGGAGGAGACGGTAAAGAGGAGCCGCCGCTTTTCACCCCGCCTACGATCCGCCCGGCGGGATCACCGTGTCCTAATCCCTGGCTAACGTCGCACCGAGGGAAGAAATCGTCGGGATTCATCCGAAACGGCGGGCCGGTCCTTCCCCGCCCTCCACTCTCCTACCTCCCTCCACCGACGACCCGGCGAAGCTGAGCTTGTCGCGCGAGACGACAGCAAACACGGCGCGGACATATCGGGCACGAGGTACATCGCCAAGCATCGCAGCCTCCTCGCGCGATCAACTCTTTGCCGAATCAGAAAAGAGAGAGAGAGGATTAGGAGAGAGATAAAAGGTAGCATTGTTATCCTAAAAGGGACGGATACCTATAGAGGAGAGGGAGAACTCGTAGACGACGAACGTACGTCGTCCCCGAGCTCCCGACGCTTGTGTTGAGCCGGAATCTCGTCTCTCCTGCGAGCGTGAAGAGAGAGAGAGAGAGAGAGAGAGAGAGAGAGAGAGAGAGAGAGAGAGAGAGAGAGAGAGAGAACGAACGCGGTATTCGATCCGAAAGAGAGAGAGAGAGAGAGAGAAACAAATTCGCGTGCTCGCCCGCATCGGAGAGAAATCAATTTTGGGCGCGTTGAACCCCGGCTCGCGCGCTACAGGAAGACAACAAACGGGATGATCCTGAAGAAAACTTCTCCCTCTTTCGGATCGTCTTCTCGCTTACGTCTCTCTCGTCCGGACCGAGTATTTCGCACATCGTGAACGCAAGCCCTTGCTCCAAGACGACGCGATGCTTCTCGACCGGGCTTGTCGCTTTATGTTCCACGACGCCGTTTAAAAATATACAACGCATACAGATCTTTGTGTAACGAGAAATATTTATTTGGCGGTGATCAAGTACGCGAATGTTTATGTTTCCGCGGGGTAAAGAGCGAGAGGGAGTGAAATCGTGTTTGTCGATTGAAATTCTTTGTTTTACGATACTACCTTGTCAGCGCGAGACAATCATTTTTCCTCGGTTCTTTCTCGGATTACATAGTGCATTTATTCATGTTTTGTATCGCATTTTTCTGATTTTTCAGCGCTTCACGTTATTAAAATTGTTAACCATGGTTTCACCTGCAAAACAATGAGATTTGTCTGTTCACTGTTTGCTTTGTCATGTGATGCAGATTTACATAAGTGTGAAGCATATTTTACCAATATAGTTTCACTTATTGCTTTTTTTCTTTTGTTTTACGCATCATAGGGACATAGAGACATTAATTGCCAAAATGCATAATTAATTCTTTTATAAAAATATTTTATAAAGTTCAAGTAAAAAGGAGCAAAATAAAAACAATATGTATATATTCAATGTATTTCTATTATTATGCATGAAAGTTATTTGGAATTTATGATATACATATATTTGGCCTCTTTTTCCCTTCTTATCATTAAATTAATTAAGCAGAATTTTATGTATAAATTATAATTTACATATATTTTTCTTTTCACTACAGAATCATGTCGTCAGGAGCAGGATCCAGTGGAACTGGTCGAGGACGTGGTTCCTCCTTGGCAGACAATAAACCAGAAAATAAAGAAGCTAAGCCAAATCCAAAGATGTCAAAAGCTTTAGGAACTTCCGCTAAAAGGTGCAACATATTTTTGTCTCGCACAATGTAGTAGCTACATAGTTAATGTTATAGTAATTTGTAGCTACTAAACGTATTTAATACAAAAACGTATTTTTGTCAGGATACAAAAAGAATTGGCAGAAATCACATTAGATCCACCTCCCAATTGCAGGTATTACTATTATTATTGTTAATTATGTGTAGCGAAATAAAACTTTAAAACTACACTTGAAATGTTTGTACTTTATAAGAATAATATACAGTAAAATAATTAAAATAAATTTTATTTTACAGTGCAGGACCAAAAGGCGATAATTTATACGAGTGGGTTTCTACCATATTAGGTCCTCCAGGTTCCGTTTATGAGGGTGGTGTGTTCTTTCTTGATATACATTTCTCACCAGAATATCCTTTTAAACCTCCTAAGGTAAATTGACAGTTTTATTAATTCTATATTGCGTATGACACAAATGTTATATCACTTATATAAAATTATATAATGAGCAATGAAAAGAGGATTAATAAAAGTTAAAAATGTCATTTAAAATACTGATTTTTATAAAGTTTTAAAATATTTGTATATTACAGTATAATGATAAAATATATCAATATTTTTTTGTTATAATAACAATTGATTATCTCTTTAAGAACAAACCTAGAGTATAAATATAGAGTATAATATTGCTCTTGTAATTTTTTTTACTTTAAAATTCTATTACTTATAAAATTCACAATCTTAAATTATTTTATTTATTCTAATGTACACTATATAATACTGTACATTATTATTATTATTATATACATACTGTTACAAACAAAAATGTGCTTTCCTATAGGTTACATTCCGAACACGCATCTACCACTGCAATATCAATAGTCAAGGAGTTATCTGCTTGGATATATTAAAGGACAATTGGTCTCCTGCACTGACAATTTCAAAGGTCTTACTGTCGATATGTTCCCTCTTAACAGACTGCAATCCAGGTGAGTATTGTAATAAGTTATCTAATGATTCATTCACAAATTCAATGTACGATGTGTACATTACAAACAATGAATATATTTATGACTTGTTTGTTTTCAAGATTATATTTTATAGATATTGCGCGCGCATATTTTCCTCTATATAATTATTATATAGATTTTTCGTGTAATTTTGTTTTACAGCTGATCCATTGGTGGGTAGTATAGCCACACAATACCTACAAAATAGAGAAGAACATGATCGCATAGCACGGCTTTGGACTAAGCGCTATGCCACATGAGCATGTTCTTAATTCATATTAAACTCCTATTAGTCTCATGCCAATCATGATTTATGATCGCTACTGCTCTCATACAACTTGTCTCATATGTAGCTCGTATACATCTTTATCTATGATCATGTTGGTCAGAAAACACAGTGAGCAAAGGCCGTTTGAGATCAGCTCAAACATGATTGTGATGTGCTTTTATGTTCAGTATGTAATGTGCCTAAGACGAATGAATGTGCGTGCAAGTGTGTTTAAACAGTGTGTTAGGGCATAACGAGACAGGAGTTTTTCACTTAAAAGTTACAATGAGATAGTATTTAAATGGATTGTATTGTGTATCAACAATACTACCCACAATGCTGCTAATGTTTTTAGAATAGGAGATAACATGAACAATATTAATAATCTAAAGTGTAAGTAATTAAGTATATAGATGATATAAGATATCAATTAGAGGGCCATTTTTTCCATAATTAAATTCATATTTTTATATTGAATTATTCAATTTAAATTATTGCGTTTATACAATATCTTACTTTAACTCAAAGTATAAACTAGTAACGTATATAATTTTGCCGTACAAACTACTACTGGCATATACAACTTTGTGTTCATAATGTTACAACAATGTGCAACAATGTTCTGCATGAAGCAGACGCAAATACTTACGCTATTAGATATAATTCGATTGTCTGGGCCCATCCGTAAGAATGTAATTGTAAATAAATTTACTATATACTTATATGCTGATATCTTCAAAAAGCTTGTAATTCTGACCTGAATTTATATTCTGTTTCTGTACATGTGTCTGTATAAATTGAAATTCTTGTTGGTGATTGCACCAATCACCCTCGTTTATTAATTCTGAATGTTTCTTAATTAGCGATTTCTTATCATCTTCTAAAAAGTATAACTTTAATTATATAGATAGAGAAAAAGAGAAAATTTACACACGCCCGACTGGCGCTAACCGATGTTGATGCAATTTGCGTGTTAAACTTTTGTCTTAGACTTTTCGTATTATTTAATTGTGTTTTAAAGAATATTTACACACATATCAATTTTATCGCATATTCAAAACATCTAAAAGTCGGAGCGTATTAAGTACTTTCATTGTCTCTAAAATGTCAGATATATATGAACTGAGTGCGTCTTAAATAATTTCTTATAGTTTTTTATATTATATGAGAATTTCACAAACGCAAGGTGATTAAAGTCACTTTGTACATATCTATTCTAAAATATAAATAATTGCTTAAAAAATTGGATAAGTAAGTGTAATTATATAGTTTATATAAAGAAGACGAAGCAAAGAGAGGGGAGTTTACTTGACAAGTACTGATAATGTACAGTTAATTATATAAAGTAAACGCGCTTTGCAATCCTTTTCATCACGAAACTTTCAAGGAATGTAAATATCGCGTGTGCGGAATATGCGATTTTCGCGTAAGTTCCTATATTAAAATTAAATATTCTTTGATTTTAATTTAGTCGGAAATCCTCGGCAACTTTATGTTATATTTTATAAGCTAGTATATGATGTGTGCAGTTTCAACGCTATATGAATTAATTAAAGTGGGTGAGATAGGTCAATCCTGCTAAGGGTTTGTAAATATAGATTATTATATATAAAATAGTACATGTACATGCCCACACGTGCATTTGTGAAAAATTACCGAAATACTAACAAAACATAATAGATCTCGTTATTTCTAAATGTCATATATACATTAAATATAGTCACATATAAAATGAGAACACGCTATAGCTATATCTGAATCTGATTTGAAAATCATAGAATATATTAAATTTTCTTGTAAAAAAAAAAAAAAGGCAAATATAGGAAGGAAAACGCCATTTATTTACGCGATTTCGATGATCTAAAATTTTTAAAATTTGCACTATGAAAGAGAGCAATTGATCTATAACGCTCTATTCATGTGTATAAAGAGCATTAAATAAAAAAAGAACAAGTGTAAGAGAATCAGTCTTATATATATTGATAAATAATGATCTTTTAACTATAACGAACGAAATACAATTTATTATACGCTGACTGAGTAGTTATTATTATCTCACCTATCCTTTTTTTTTTTTTTTTTTTTCCTTTATAAATATTTCAGTCTCAATTGTATAAATTCTATAAGGTCTGTGTTTAGACATATCAAATTTGTAGAAAGGTTCATAAGAAATGGGGAAAAGGATCTTAATTAAAAGTACTGCAAATAGTGTCATTAAATTTATTAGTATACATAAAAGCTAGATGAATATGTGCTAAGGACATGTTGGCTCCTATAAAATACCGTAAATTAGTTTTATTGTAATAACAAAATTACGTTTGTATTACGTATTACTTTAACGACATTGTGACTAATAATTTACGTTCATAGTAAAAATAACATAAGCAGCCAAAATATAAAATTTAGTACAAAGTCATTTGTGTATTGTGTACGTGTGTGTGTGTATATATATATGTATATATAATATGTATATATTTATATGTAAAATACCAATGTTAGTTAATACTGATTACAATAATCTTCATCAGTCTTTTGCGTTGCCTGGTAATTAATACAGAGTGTCTAAAATTTTTAATAAAACCTCTGATACAAACAGATGATTTTATACAATCAAAAGGAGCAAACTTTGGATAAGTGCTAATTTCGAGGCTGTATTGCGCATAGTTTTTAGATAATATCATTGAAATGCTTTCTAATCTCTATTAACTTATAACATAAACGTTACTATATGTTAGGCACACTTTAATATCTCATAGCTATTATTTCTATATGTTTCTGCAACTATATATGATTATCCTACGGACGTTCATATTTATTTCTGAGATCTTGTGCATTTGCCATCGTGTATGTGTGCGAGTGTGTATGTGTGCCAATGGTAAATTTAAATTATCTCAACATTATTGTAAAATAGAGTAAATATATCAATACACTCTGTTCTTATACATATATAAATTCTTTGTGATAATTATGTTCTTAATCTTTTTAGACATATATATATAATGTTCGATATATGTCCAAAGGAATGTTAAAATTTTTTATGCATTGTATACACAAGACTACAGAAACTTACATAACTCAATTTGAATTGTGGTACTTGAATTCGTGAAATCGACAAGACGCAGTGAAATTTCTAAATTTTTTCTCATTTGTTGTATATATATATAAATATCTAAAAAAAATATACATTTTTCTATGTAGTTAAACACACAAAATATTATTTGATGGCACCCAATTAGCTTCAATTTTAATAAATTATATTTTAAGAAATGCTTTTCTTTCAAATGGAAGCAAGTGAAGAAATATTAATGCATTATATAATAGCTTTATTTTCACATTTAATTCCTTTTCCAATATCGAAAGCTCTTTTAATATTGGGAAAAAGAATTCTATTAGTACATAGAGTTTAAGAAAGTCTTTTCGTAATTCTGACGTATCACATAATAGTTCTCGACTCGTTATTTCTTTTTCGAAATAACTTGTTTCTGAATAAAAATAATCTTGATCTTTTTGGTTTGGTCCCAAATATGAATGAACTTAGCATTAAATATGCACAAATATATTTCTGGCAATAGACTGTCAAGAGTATACAATATAATTAAGTAAAAGAAAATCAATATCAGAGTTCACTGACATTGCAAGCTAAATTATTGACAGGATAAAGCTAGAGCTAGAGCTTCCATTCAATATTTCATTTAAATCGAGCTAGGTATCAAGGTACTAATTTTGTTACATCATTGGTACATAATGTACAGAATTTTTGTGTACATCCGATATCATATAATGATACTATATATATGTATGTATGTATATATATATTTATATTTCACGGGGCACCGTCGATTACGAATAAGAGTACTCTACTTCTTCTGTTTTTGTTCGCAGAACACAGAAAATCATTATATAAACTTATATCAAGATTACTACAACATCGTATATATTATAAGTATTAGAGACTGTATCTTTTTTTTTTTTTGTCGATGAGGAGGCGTGAAAAACAAATCCAAAGACTTGCGCGCATATACTCAATATAATGTACGCTATTTTATGGGAGTATTAAATTATCAGAACACAACAATTTGTTTGCAATTAATTGCTACATAATTTGTCTCTATTCTGCACTCTGAGGAAGATTATGCAGAAATAGAGCTCATGATCTTTTTTTCGCTTTTTTTTTAAATTAAGTCTGACAAAAAATTAAGAGGAATGATGGCTACATTGAAATGTTCTATCTCCTATAATGATACAAATCGTATATAATGCGCAAAAGATTACAAACTTCATGTATAAACATATCACATGAAAAAATAGATCTGTCAGATATTTTATCATGGCACATCATTTTAACAGGCACCTCGTCATACATGTGCCAAAAATTGATCAACGTTCTATTGATATAATCTCTGTGAACGGGATCGTATATATTTTCGACTAGTTTTCTTTTTTTTTCTTCTCTTTTCGTTGCTTCTTATATGGTATGTGATGTATAATTTTTTGGCAGATATTGGCAGTAATTTGATATTAAATTTAATAGAAAAATGTTAATATTCAAAGTGTAGCACTTTTCCTTTTTTCATAAGAAGCAAGCAAAAGTAGAGATGCCAATTTGCATTCTCTTTACAAAAGTATATATATATGTAATTTCACGTGCATTACATACTGAAGCATCGTTAACTTATCACTGTACACTAAATACTTGTGACATCATTCCTCTTTGGATATATATATATTTATTTGTAAGCACAATAAGAATGATTACGGTTGTAATGAATCTACAAGTATTTTTCAACCAATGTATGATGAACAATATTATGAAAAATGCCTCCTAATTGATGGCAGATCAGTGTGCTGTGGTTTCGCTGCAAGTAAAAATATTACATCACTAGGCATAAACATAAAATATTTGAAAAACATTTAGTGTTACGGCATATTAAGCGATATATAGTATAATGTAATAATAATATATTTATATAATATAAAAAACGAAAAATAAAAAATAATTTGAGTTTTCATGTAATATTATTAAAATCTATAAACTTTAATAACAAGCTTTTATTGCCAACATTGGCTTGAGAAACGACACTTTAGATTATCTATGATAATCAAATTGAAACAATTTTATTGCTGTTTGACTGAGTATATAAGTGAATTTGTGTTGAAATAATTTCATTATGAATTTATTACGCTTTGTTATAATTTATATAACATGAACAACTATTACTTTTTTGTCTATTTCTATACACTTATACATCTCATAAGACATTTTTCATGATTATAACACTATGTAAACTTTACTTTGTGATAAACAACAAAACATGTCAAGATATATAATATTTCTTGTATTGATTCTTTGTATTGATTCGTAGCATGTGTAGTTATGTGCAATTGCAAACTGAGGCTAATACTTTCCTTTACTTCCTTCAATTTGTTAAATACGGAAGTTTTTCATAAATCTAGAGAGTACTGTTTAGCCACAAATTAAAAGTAAAAAAAAGGAACCACTATATTGCGCAATGACACATGTTACTTCCAATCACAGTTTCTTTGCACATTTCATATTTTCACAAGTATAGAATTCTTTTTAACTGGTTGAGTATAATTTTCTTAAAATGAATTATATAACATGCAATATATAAAAGAAAATGCCCTTCATCATACACCATTAGGTTAATGCTGAGAAAGTATCCATGTACCTTAGTACTTTATTTTACATCTTAAAATATCAAATTAGTTGGCTTTTTTCAATATTTTGTAAATTTTATTTGTCAAAAAGGACAATTTTTTTTTAATTTAATAATTTTCTTAATATTGAATAGAGCCTATTAAAAATGAATATATATTATAATGATAGTAAATATAGCAACAAGTTTACACATGTTTATTATCAAAATAGCAGTGATATTTACTATCTGCATCATACTATATTAAGTGCAGCATTTATGCTTTCATGGAAATATACACAAATATGCTCTAATAAGAGCATATATAATATCGATTCAAAAGCAGAATAAAGTCTTAAGATATATGGATACTCTTAAAACTTGAAAATAGTATTGCTTAGTATTATAGCAGAGCCTCGACAACAGTATCAATATACCACTGCATCATGCGCGAAATATTATAAAGCAAAAAATACATAGGAACGATAAAGATACACTTTTACTAATAAGCTGAACAATAACTCACATGAAGCAGACATTAAATAAAAAGAAGCTTTTAAATACATTTTGTAGTGATTTATATAATATTATCGATATTACGGTTTTCGTGGCTCAACTATAACAGTATCACAATGACACTGAACGAATTAGATATACATTTATAAAAAAAATGTAGTATATCTCTTCGAGAGTAACAAATAATCCGTTATCATTAATATACAAAGTTGTTTTCGACAGCTTATTGTAAAAACATACAAAACATACGTGTGTAATGTTTTACGCCTGATAGATAAGGCAAGGCCCAAATACCAAAATAGCAGTGAGATTCTTTGGAAATCTTTAAATCGATTTGCCTATCACGCACTTTTTAATGAAAAGTAATTACAAACTGCTTCTTTGCAATGTGTTAAGAATAGAAGCGAAAAAGAAAGAAAATATTTTATGTATAATTGTGCATGGTTAAATGGTAACAAAACAAGGGAAAAAAATAGTGACAGCTTGTGTAATAGACCAGGTTTTATACAAGTGCATTTTAGGCTTGCAATGAAAATTTGTGTCTATCAGCTTACACAGTCTCATACTCGCGACGAATTGAGCGAGCCAGACAGCACGCAAAGATTACTCCAATCAACTGAAAAAAGCAGAAATTATTTTTTTTTTAGCAATTAAGCTTTACTCATTATTATTATTATTTAAGCTTTACTCATTATTATTAATTAACCTTTACTCATTATTATTACATGTGCATATGGAAATACTATTATGTATCTAGCATATTGACAATAATGTAATAAATATCTAAATCTGTTTCTTTTATGAATGCGAATATAAATGTCTGATTATAATTAAATTACACAATTATTCTTCTAATATGATTTACGATTAAATAGTTTGATTTAGAACTTACTTGTATGAGGGCTATGCCTATGCCCACTCCACCCAGGATCATAGCGTTATTTTCTATAGCAGATTGCAGTTTTATCATGCAACCGTCACCATGAACGTGAATCGAATTTACATCGCATTTGCTCTGAGAAGGAACTTCCTTGCAGCAAGAGTCGGGAACGTTATTGTCTATGAAACCAATATGGGGCCAATCTGCAGGACCATTCATGCCGCAGCATTGTAACTGGAATCATATTGTTTTCACAATTATTACGAGTTTTAAATAATGCTAATTAACAAAAGTAGTATTATATAAAATTTCTAGCAAGAATTGCATTGATACTAATCATAATGCCATTTCTTACAGCAATGATAAAAGAGTTAGATGTAAGATTGTATAATATTTATAGATAACAAATTATTTAATGAACTCACATCGTGTTGCATGATGTCCCATGAACGACGAATATCATCATTAATTTTGTACTGTCGCATAGTACCATTCAGACGGTTTTCTAACATGTTAGCAACTTCTCCTCTCATCATGTAACCTGTGATTCCAGCTCCCAATTCCAGAGCGAATATCAATAGCAGCAAAACTGAGAACTGCAGAAAATTAAAATTATTAAACAGATATAGATGGAATTTATATCTTAGCAAATTCTTTTATATATATAAAATGTGTGAGCTTTTTTAAATTATTTTTCTTTAAATTTAATTATATCTCTTTGTGTATAAAGATTAGTCATTACATATAAATTTACATATATAAATTATTATAAAAAATGTTGAAAAGAAATATGTCTGCAATTTAAATGGATACTTTTTCAACTTTAAAAATTATTAAAAATTTAAATATTTCAATAAAGACTTTTATAATTAAGATTTGTATACTTTTTTATAAATCAATTTTGAATCTTGTAATAGAAAAGCATCGAATTAATTTATAAAGAATTTAATAGATATAAGTGAAATCTGTATGTGACTAATAGGACAAGTGAATTTTTAATAGCGTTTTTAAACTCATACCGTAATTATCATGCAATGATTTTCCTTCACGGCGCCGCAGCATCCAAAGAATGACACAAGGAAGACTATGATACCGACTATTATCATTAAGACTGGTGCTGCAAAGAACCAACTATCCACAAAGTTGCTGTACCCATTGTAAACAACCAGAATCACCGCACCCACCGAAATAAATACGATACCGGTGATCTGAAATAATACAAAAAAAATATTCAATATATGTTTTATCTTATATATACTAAATAACGATGTAAAAATACAATAACATTATGGTATTGCATTACATTACTTTTTTCTCTAACATGTTATATAGTAGTAAGTAACTTTAGTTTACTTTCACCATTATATGCGCTACTGAAGTGAAATCTTTCATTAGAATCATTATTAAACATGTAATTTATGTGAAAAACTTTATGTAATATAATATTTAAGAAATAAATATCAACCATAAATGTATTATTAATGAAAGAGAGCTATTGTGTAGTCATCATACTTGAAATTGTCTATCTCTAAAAAAACTCAAGACAGCTTCTCTTGTTTAAAGATATATTTCTTAGTGTGTATGTTGTAATCGATACTTTGAGACTTTGAGTAATTAGGTCAGACATTTAATACTTTTCTACTGAGATGAATTTGATTTTTAGTGGAAAACGTGATCGCGTAAGAGTCACATTTACAAATAAGGAAGTAGAACTTTCATAATTACGCCAAATAAGTATAACTTTCAACGAGACAATGTTGAAAGTTATACTTATTTGGCGTAATTATGATTAAGTTCTTGTTGGATTACGAGAGCGATGACTTCGATCGAGATCAGAGTAGATGAAATTCATTTCTGTATAAAAACTTACGAGGATAAAAAGTTTAAATTATGTATACATATATGCAAGATTTTTTATTATAAAAAAAGTCGACTACGCAGATTGAATCAATGTGGTTCACTAAAACTAAAGTTACTGTAACATGTCAGCAGAGTTAAGTTGGAGTTAACTTTTTATCTACATATACATAATATACAAAATAAAATTGTAATATTATATATTGTACAAGAAAAGTGAATTGCTCAAGGCAACTCATTAAATTCGATTATTCCAAACTATTGGCGCATATATAAATGTATGATGCGTATAAATAATTTTTCTAAAACCTTCGCGAGCGTATGTGCAACTTGACCGCTAAGTTTCGTATTTATATGTATATATCATCGTCGCCGGAAGGTCGTCGGTTTTATCAAAGCCGCGACCATCGGAATTGGTTGGCGTCCTGTCGGCTGGATGGATCTGGCTAAATAAAGACATCCAGGCACGAGCGCGATCGCCGACATTCTATGGTCGGAGGGGAAAAAAAGGCGCGACTGCGACATCGTTTGTAGGTTGTAGGCAAGCTGCGCCGCCCGGTCGAGAGAGTATAGACCTCTCCGAGAACCTTTGCGAGAGCCTATGATTTTACCTCTACGTGTCTCACCTACGGCTTACCTACGTTTTACGCGTCTCGAGGCTACGCGAAACCGAATCCGACCGGTCGATTCGCCCTCGAGCGAAGCCTAGATAGCCCCCGACTCAAAGAGCTCGCGCGTACAGGTGACTTTATTAGACGAACTTTAACTATGGATTCATATTTGAAAAGTTTCAGCGCAACGAGGACGCGCGGCGGCCACGATGACGATGACGATCTATATCGGACGTCCCAGAAAACAAAGAGTAGAGCAGAGCGTTTTGCTTCTTGTAGAAAATTTACCGTCTACCCCTGTTCTTCAACATGGTTGAAAATGTAGCAAGCTCTTCGTAAAGTTAATCCTCGAAAACGCGAATGAAGCGGAACACTATTATAGTCGTTCAATTTATTTACTTAGGATTTTAATCGACGGCTCGATTATTAAAACGTCAAGTGTTGAAATTCGATTTAATTGAAAGAAGCTATTTTCTTTGGCACTTTCATTAAAAGACGACCAAGACTTGAAGCTTTGGAAAGACATTAGGAAGATTGTAAATTTTGCGAGAAAAAATTATACGCCGAATTCGTACGTTTTCTGATACGTCTTGTAATAAATACGATCGCAACGCTAGACGAATCATTAAACGTGCAATAAAGGACGCGCGACAGAGATACGCCCGTCCCATCCCGTCATCCTTTGCGGGCTTGTTTTTCTATCCTAGATCCTTCCGCAACCGTCTGTCCGGCGACCATGTTTTATGCGTGCGAAACTTTTGCGTGACAAACATAATATATAGTTTTATTATCGATAATTTTTTAAATAAATTCTTCCGCCAATATGAATTAACACCATTCTCTTGTTATATTACAGATGAAAGTCTCGTGTCAAATTCGAGTCAGTTCTTTGTCAAATCTGTGATCGAGATTCCTAATATCTCCTAATTAAATATTCGTTTATTCTTTTTATTACAAGTTCATCGGTATATCGTGCTTACTATATATATTTCTTTTGGAATATATTCCTTTTTTTTGTCGGATAAATTGAATTAATTAAATTGTATCGTACCCGGAGAATTTCGGAAATCGCGAACGTTTGACACGAGCTTTTAATGTAATACGATTTTTTAATATATTTTTCACAGGTTTTAATGGTGTCGGTTATGTTGGACGGGCGAACTCTAGATTACGTTAAACGTTGAAGGTATCGATCGCCTTCATCCATAATACTTACACCGAGCTTCAGGAACATAAGCACAGTACAAAGTTTCCCTCGAGCTGATACCCTCGTACCAGTATCATTTATTCAGAAACTCTGTACAGTTTCGGTCACGCCATATATACAATATCGATTAAATTATTACTTATCATTACGGATTATCGGCATTAGATGGAATATAAATCAATAAATTAACAGATAAATTTCTATTTTTCTTTTTTAATTCAAAATACGTGAAAATAATAGGATCTTGAGAGGATTATCTCTTTGTATTATATTACGTATTATATTACGTATATCGCAAATGCATCGTGTATCTAATATGCAACACGCCCAAGATTTCGCCATACGTCAATATTATCGGAAAATTTTATTACCGGAGGCGAAACGCATAGTACATTCGATTACAATCGCGACGATGAACACGAACATCTGTTATTCTGATATAATCAATAACATATGTCTAGAAATACGATATGCATTTATTTTTGATAACATACGACTCGCAGTAAAGAGAGATGATCACAAATATGGAATATTCCGAGTAAATAAATGAACCATTCGTTGAAATCTCATATAACAGAAGAAGAAAAAAGTATATAAATTTGCATTTTCATAATTTCTATACGAAACCAAGTGATGCATCGGTGTGTCGGTGCCGGATTTTGACGCCGAGATAAGCACCGAGGGATCAACGATCCCCAGATGCTGCTCCAGGCTTGACCGATATACATGCAACAAAAGCCCGCCCAACGCGACGCGACGACGAGACGCCGAGAATAGCGGCGAGAGAACAGAGAGAGAGAGTGAAGAACGCGACGTACATCTCGTCGTCGTCGGCGTTTCCCTCGTACATTTAACCGTTAATCGTACTCACCGCGAATATCAGGTTGAAGAGGAACAGCAGATATTTCACGCAAGTCATACCGCCGGACACCATTTTCGTCACTCTCACTGTACGCGAACTTGTTCTTCGGAGAAACACTGAATGCGACGTCTATTACGCTTTTTTTGCCGAGTATTACGCGGAAGCGGAACGCTGCCTCTCTCTTTCTCTTTCTCTACTACGTAATCGGCCTTCTCTCCTTTCACGATATCGTTCTACAACGGACCCGATGCTCGCGCGTCGACTGACCGCCGTCAAATGCGCCGGACGCCGTATTTTTGTTGTTGCGCGGTGTACGCTCGAGATGCGCGCGCATCCGCCCCGACCGACGACGATGTCGGCCAGGGCCGTGTCCCTGCTGAGAAAAAATAGGGCGACTTACACGTTCCATTGGGCGCGACCGGAAACATCGAGACAATCGTGAAAGGGGAGTGTTTACAATTTTGTTAGTCTTGTTTTATTTAATCGACTATTTATTAATTATATCGCGTGATGCATGTGATATATTTTTAATATATTTTTTGTAATTATTTTGTTAAGATAATTTATTATGGTGAAATGAAGCAAAATATGAATTTTATTAACAGCGGTGATCGATTTTTAGAGTCTTCAAATTTTAATAAATATAATAAAACAATTTTTAATTATATATATTTTGCAAAATTATAAAATAGGAGCAATATATAACAAACTGAGGATTTTAAACCATAGAAATCAATCCACATATATATATAGAATATCTTATTATATTAAATAACACATATTAGAGGGAAAAGGGGGATATGACGTATGCTAGAGATTTTTCTTTTTAAAAAATTTATAGTTTTTCGAGGGAACATTATTAATAATACATTTTATAGATGTCATAAAAGACTTTTCGCCGGAAATACTTTCAACTTCCGGATATTATTATTACGAAAGATGTTTTCCGCTTAATTACTATTCACATCTCGTAGCGCGTCAACGTCACGTTTATTGATGATGATGCACGCGTCACCCGAGTATGTTTATACGGACCTGTGCATCTTCGTGTCCAACACGCAACACGCAACACCACACAACGCAACGCGACGCAACGACGTTGTACTTGGCTGATGGTGTCATGGCGGGTTCAGCAGTAATCGACAATTCAATGTACATTACGTAGTCATATATTATGCGTATGTATCCCTCTCTATCCTCCATTTGCGAATATCAAACGAGATTTGTACTTTTGTACGTACAATTGTATATGAAAGATCCATTATATCATTGATCAACAATTGAAGTCGATGAGATAACCAAATCGATCCAATAACTTTCACGATCGTCTCCGCGTCTACTGCGAAATCTCTTAAAATCTATATCAGGTATGTTTAAACAAGGGTATTTCTTTTATCTCTATCTAAAGTATTGAGAAATTTTATATACTATTTGCTTTTCTTTACTCGAGGAGAATGTGTATTTAATAACCTCTTATCATCTTCCGCGTATTTTGAACAAAATGGACACAGATCGAAAATAGATGAAACGGCTGCAGAAAATCGATTCGTATTTTCACCTGCAATTTATCAAATAATTGACAATTGGCGGCTCGCCAATCTTGTTTGTTTTATTTATCGAGATTATAAATTATGCAGGCCGCATCGATTTCATTGTAAAGATCGAGTGACTCAGACAGACAGAGAGAGAAAGAGATATGAAAGAGAATCAAATGAATGCATTAATGCCCCATTAATACGAAAAAAGATAGTGCAACGAACGAAGAGAATCGTAACGCCAACGTCGTGAATTACAATGCTGATATGCTTCGATACCATTCTCTGTCGACGTCTATTAATATACACGTCACAGACGCACGTTTTTCAGGTCCACGACTCCGGCGAGGAGTATTTCGTGAAAACGATGACGACTGTTTTGACAAAACAGACTTCATCAACGCTCGACGAAATTAACGTGACGTCCAACGCAATTTCACGCCCGCTCGTGTTTTCTCGCCATATAATTAATAATATTTACTCCAGGATGATTAGGTCTCTTGTGTGTGCGAAAATACAAGTGGAAAAAAGTCTTGCACGCGTTCGCAATTTATTTTAGCTCATAATATTTGTTATACCAAAAGTATTGTGTCTTTCTTTTAATTCATATATTCATCTTAATTAAATCGCATGTTATTAAATACACACTCTCTAAAGAATTTTTCAATCGTAATTAAATCTCAGTCGATTAAAGCTTAAAAAGAAGATAAAAACTATGATATTTGCATCTTTTTATGACTTATTATTAGTTATTTTATCAAATTATTTCGTTATTAATTATTTGTAAAACAA
This sequence comes from Prenolepis imparis, assembly GCF_030444845.1. Classification (NCBI taxonomy): domain Eukaryota; kingdom Metazoa; phylum Arthropoda; class Insecta; order Hymenoptera; family Formicidae; genus Prenolepis; species Prenolepis imparis. The sequence continues at coordinate 12,469,004 of NW_028141168.1, read as the reverse complement.
TTTGTAAAGGCATTTAAATTAAATCAAGAGGAAGCGAGATACATTATTTACAGTAAAATTCAGTTTATGATTTTAGTTTTAAAAGAAAGAGATAAAATATATTTAACTTCTTGTATTTACACTATGAATATAAAATATGGACAAATAGAAATATGTTAAAAATTGAAAATGATATAATTTCAAAAATATTTCATAATATTTCAAAAAAAATCATGATCCTTATACATTAATACTATTTGAATATACTTAGCATACACATAAGATATTTAAAAATGACACATTTCATTGGTTAATTTTTTAATCTTCACGTAATTTGCATTCTCGATATTATTTGCATTAAAATGCTCTATGTCAGTTTTTCCCATCGAGAAGGGAATTAAGTCCTGACATTTACCCTAAATGTATTCATCGATTTTCTAAATATAATATTGCCCGTATATATATGTATAATGTAATGTTTATGTTAAATAGTTGAGAGATAAAGACTTTGTTAGCCGCATTAGAAACACTTTATGCACGTGTAAAAATATGTATAATGTTCAACTGCGGCATCATAAACTTTATAATAACCTTACGTACAGTAATAACTTATTATGCTTACATTTACACAGAAATATAACGCCGAGAGCTATATAATCGTCACGTTTATTGCTGCTCTTTGGTCTTCGTATAAATAACAGTTTTATATAACTAATTAGAATAGACGCGAGAGAAAGAGAGGAAGTTAATGAAATTAGCACAATTATTCATTCTCTTTTTATCATTTGCTTTTAGGATAATTGTGGATAAACATGCTACAGAATGAAACGTGACCATGATGAACGAAATGCGTGCCCTCAATCTAGGAAGGCGCAATAAGGCTGAGCATAAATTGGTGCGAAATCGACCTCTCTGCGTACTTCGTCAAGAATGACTCGAGTTTTTGCGTTTTTGCGTGAACGCTGACCACGTGCACCACGTATGTATATAGTATACGACGCTCAGGGAGAATTCTCCACGATGTCGGCCACGTCAGACCGTACACAACCCTCGGCCAATGTAGCTAAATATATATGAATATAAAATGTGCCGACCCGGAGCATGCGTGCTCGAATACGCCTCAGGGCCACATCGGCCTCGTCCGAGCGCAATATATCGTAGTTAAGTCAACCCTTCGGGAATAGTAAAATTGGAAAATTAATTCCTCCGAGCCGCGAATCTTTCTACTTTCCTGCCTGAAAATTGTAGACATTTTTTATACATAATACATTTAAAGAATATAAATTTATATATAATTTTTACTAGTTGACAGAAGTAGCGCGAAACGGGGTATAAAAGAATAAAGTCGCAGTTATACGAAAGAGGGGCGCATTTAATATGTAATATGAACTTCGGTGAAACATAAGCACACACGTTAAATACTTAATGCCTTTACCAAGAAATATATAAAGAATAAAAATTTTAAATATATTTATATTACACTAATTAAATTCTATTAAAAAATGTGAATTTGATTTGCGTTATTATTTTAAGACTTATTCGTTGTTTAATTCTGTATCGTATTGCTCAATTTTTATAATTTGTTTTTAAAACATTTATTTTTTATTCAATTTTAATCATTCAAACACACGTATTTTTAAAACTCGTATTTTTATTTTTAGCGCAATTTGTCGAATCAACATGTTTTGCTATATATTATACATTTACAGTCAGAAATATTTCCGTCGCGCCATATTTCGATAACAATACAGATTGTTTAGACGTCTCTGGTAGCCAAGTTTAAATTCGTGCAACAAAAGTGTATATGTGAGACATAATTCTCTAATCTTTCTTTTCAATTTAACGCATAATAACTGGTAAAAATAATTAAATGAAATTTGTTAAAAATACTTTATATCTCGAGCTTCAAAACATAATCTATATAAATATAAATATCTCGTATTACAATTAACAGCAAGGGAAAGTAGAAATAAATCGCCCATTATTTTTGCGCCCACTTGAGCGTGTGACATGTTTCGCGCGAATAGATATGGGCATTATATACTTTCATTTGAACTTTTAGAATGAAAATAATACAGGTCAGGATACAGTTCATACGCACGCAGATCTATTTTGTCGATTTTGCCCCGCTTTCTCGTGGAAGGGCAATCCACTAGACGATATAAATGGATATTTGTGTCACAGATTGATCGCGGCATCATTAAGCGATTATGCGAGGGTAATAACTGCGTTACGGACGTGCGGTGAGATATGTGTCAAGTGTTACCCTTGAGCACTCGGTTATTGAATATTATATTAGCGACATTATAGGATCTGTGTGTGCTCCATATATTCTATGCCTCAATAGTCTCAATTACGAACTATAACTAACGACGTGACCGAACTGACGAACAGAGACCGCAGGTATTGTGCAATCCGTAATCGAGTTTCTGTACATTTCCTTGAGAAATCAGAGTCTAGACAGGTATTTTTTACGCGCGCACATAAACAAATACAGAGGCATAAATCGAACTGACTGCTGACTTTTGGACCCCTAAAAGTATCCAATGTAAGCTCAAAAATTTATTTTTTTCTTTCAAAAATAGCCCGCGAAAGAAGAGATTCAGAGAGAATACTTTGAAAATGAATCAAATTCAAAAATATATATTATTCAGAGATTTCGATTTTTTCAGAAAAAAAATTGTTTCAGTTTCAATATCAGAAATATTGCCGCGTGCATTAAATTCATCGCGGATCAATGTGAAATCGAAAAATCGTGGGGACCGAGCGACCTTTCAAATTTCGCAATCTTGTTAAGAGCTGGATCAGTGACAGGTGTGTGCGAGCTGCTCCAACACTTTTACCGCGATTGATCGTATTTTGTAACGAATATTAAACGAGATTCAACCGGTCCTTCCTCTCTCTCTGGGTCTCTCTTTCCATATCGCGTACATGTGCATACACACGCGTACACACATAAACAAAGACACGAGCTCATGTGTGCGCACGTGCGTGTGTCGCACTTGGCAGGCACATGCACATCGGCGCCATTCGTCGGAACGCACGTTCCTGCTTTGAGGGGCCTTTTTCGTCGCATTTTTCACGCTCTCGATCGCTCTCAGTATCATTCGTGACTCGCTTTTGACAGCGCAAGATTGTTCCCGCTCGCGCAAGAGGAGTGCGGATCCCCCAAAAGGAACGACGACATCGAACACAGCGACGATGCAGCTGGGTCTGGCACCGAAGACCATCAAGTACTTGATGTTCGCATTCAACTTGTTCTTCGTGGTAAGCATTAAATGTATGCAGATGCAGCCGACGAGCGGCGCGACGTCGCGTTCCTTCCGGAACGATGAGGTGGCATGCATCGCCACTGCGAGTTATCGAATCGTTCTATCGAATGCAATGTGCGCACTTTAAAAATTGACATCGCGGACTGTGAGTATTGATCAAAATTAATTTAATTAAGCTTGTGGAAAGGCCTGGATAAGGCCGAAATTTCATTGTGAATCTACAATTAATTCAAGTTTGAATCGAGCTTTTTTGCTGATGTTTCTTAAATACACAAAATATCCGAGATAATAAAGACAAATTTTACATGCTTAAAGAATTATCTCAATTAATTTCAATTGATGTTTGGATGGCTTCTATAAATCGTAGATTTTTGCATATGAATAATTATATTGAAATGCATATTATAATGTGAATAAAATCATCTGATTTAACAGAGCTCATTTTTAACTAATTATTGCGTGCATGAGCGTATATCATTTTAAGATATGTATTTAAATATCAATAATATAGGATTTGAGGTTCGAAAATATATCATTAGTAAACATATAAAGTATCGATACAATATATAAAAGTTATTGTGCTAACCTTTAACATTTTTTGAGTCACGCAATCGTTAAGTTATCTGAAACAAATATTGAGTATATAGTAGATAAATATTATCGACTGAAATTAGTCATAGCAAACACATTTTTGTTTGAAAAGTGTAAAAAAAACCATGTTTGTATTTCTGATTATTTTTTAACATTTTGCTGCAATATAAACAATTATAGATTCAAAAAATACAATGAGTTGAGTGATCGGTTTTTAGAAAATGAAATTTAATTGAGATAATAAATCTAAAAAATGTAATACAGCAATCACGGACAATATTATCACAATGTAACATCATTGATTTTTTAAATAATATCGTTTATCATAGATTGATTCAATTGTATTTTCTTGCTATAAGTTAAGCCTTAATTCAGCATTAATTCTATCTTCATTTATGTTATATAAAATGTCTATTGTGCTATTCAGGGGCGTAGCCAAGATTTGATTTCGGAGGGGGATATTTTTGAAAAGTAAAACTTATAATAAAAAATAAAAAACACAACTTATAATTTTTATTGTTAAAGAACTATAATAGAAGTCTGAGCATTTTAAAAAGATTGAGTACTTCGTGTAATCGGTAGGACAAACATCTTATCAATTATCATTACGATAAAGTGTCGTTCAAAACATTGTTTTTAGATTTTAAAGCATTTACAATTTTATTTCTATTTCCGCTTTCAACCTTTTATTTTCATATTTGGTTTCAAAATTTCAAGGGGGAATTCATCCCCCAAATCCCCCCCCCCCCTGGCTACGCCCCTGGTGCTATTGCATTAACTATCAATTGCAAATTCTAAATGAAAATGCCATTTACTCCTGAATATAAAATATTGTTTATATGTCTTTGCAGAAATATAGATCCATTTGTGTATATATAAATTTAATATAAATTAAAATTAACTAAATGTTGTTTGGTTATATCGGATTAGTTTACTCATCGAGAATAAATCATTATATAATATATTCGTTCGACAAGTATCTTACAATTAATTTACGTAAAACATAATGTAATTAAAAATATTTGTACATTTTTATATGAACGTGTACATTCTCATTATGTAAATGATTCTTTTCTGAAAAAGAAAAAAAAAATTCGCTGCGGACAGGATTCGAACCTGTGCGGGTAGAACCCAATGGATTTCAAGTCCATCTCCTTAACCGCTCGGACACCGCAGCTGTTGTGAGATGCGTTCAATTTGTATGATGTTGAGTTAAGGCACACGAATTTATAATTCGAATATATCTCATGAAAATATATCGAGAGATTCTTTCACCGAAAAGTTAACTCGATTAAAAAGATAAGATTGATGCATTTCTTTCAATTCTTCAACCGAAATGTTAATTATTTATTGTATTAATTACGCATTTATATATTGTTTAATGTTTAATTAGCTGTTTAATTAATTGCGCTATTGCCGGATTATTAGGGAATTATTATATAATTAAATTAATCAATTTAATTATAAATTGTATTTTTAAATTCTTTTTCCTGTGACAATATGCTACATTATATCAATTTATTATTTGTTTAGATCACAGGGATTGTACTGTTATCAATTGGCTTGGTCATCCATGGAGTCTACTATCAATATCAACATTTCCTTGACAATAGTTTCTTCTCCGTACCATCTCTTCTCGTAGCTGTAGGCTCTATTATCTTTTTCATCGCATTCTTCGGATGCTGCGGAGCCATTCGCGAAAGCCCCTGCATGATAATAACGGTACGAATATTTATTATAAATATACCTGGACGATATATTTTTTTTCAATTAAATATACACTTTCTAATGCATTTTTTGACTAAAAATAATTAAATTTATGCGCGTTTCCATTGAACTATACATTTATTAATTGGGTGTGTTATTTTTTATCTAAAAACGCGGCACGTAAACGAAAAAAGCCCGACCAGCTCTACCTATACGATGGTATCGTCTCCCCTTCGTTTCCATAATGTAATGGATCATATGTTTTACATACGAAATATGTAATCGACATGTGTGTCCTCCCCATTTCACCTTCCCGGCTGTTATTCCGGGAAAATTCTCCCTCGCAGACAAGGGCGGGCGCGCTTCCGGTGTTACTTTAAAAAATTGACGCAACTGCATATTACAAGAGACTTATTTCGTGAGAGAGTTTTCTCCAGATTAAACTCTGCCTATGTCGATATTTTATTTATTAAAAATAATATATATATATATATTTTTAAATAAATTATAACTTTATTATATTTTAATAATTATTATATCTCAGATAATTGTTCCGAAATATTTCCAATATTTTAATGATACCGATTTTATCTTTTACAATCTTCTGTTACAGTTTTTCACCCTTCTAACCGCGGTCTTCATACTGGAAATTATAGGCGGTACGATGGGATACGTGATGAGGGCGCGGGTCGCGACGGTCGCCGAGGAAAAGATGCTCGAGACGATGTCCAAATACAATAACAGCCGCGAGATCGCCCTCGTCTGGGATAATCTGCAAAAAGACGTAATGCGCAATTACATAGGATTATCGTTTACGTAATATACCAAACGCGATCAAAGATATCTTTCAAACAATGGACTAAATAGGATTCTCGGTTTCGTTCTTTTTTTTTTCCGCCAGCAACTTTGTTACAAGTTTTTCACGCTTCGCTTTATGCCTTCCCTATCGTGGGAGCGACGCGATCGTCGCGAGGATATCGTGAACGACAAGCGATTACAAGGGATAATTTCAGTGCACGGCTCTAATTCGTCGCGTGTATAATACATGTGTATGTTGTAGAACCCTCTTCGTGTACGCGCTACGAGGGGGTAGCGCATAAATCGATTTTTACCGTCGCCGGCTTCCTTGACCACGCTCAACGATCTCGTACGAGATGTCGTACGCGAGCGTGAAATATCGCAGACTTTTGCTTTCGCGCAAAATATCTACTCGACTCGCGATTAATTCGAAACATCTACCCTTGCTTTTTGCGTGACGTAACGCACGAATTTTTCAATTCATTTTTCAATCGCAGTTTGAATGCTGCGGTACACGCAATGCCAGCGACTGGATGGAGAACTTGACTAGACCGAAGAACTCGACGGGTATCCCGATGTCGTGCTGCGATCAACCGGTAGGCGCTATTGGCACGGCGAATTGCACGATAGAATCACCGACGCTGCATCACGTAGGTTGCATGGATGCGTTTGCGCATTTTGCGGAGAAACACGCGGCCAAAATAGCGGGTGTCGGATTGACTCTTGGTGCAATTCAGGTATACCTCCTAAGTATGATATACCATAAATATTCTAAACGCCGTTTCGTGCAGCCTTTATAAAACAAGAATACATTTGAAGTTCTTGCGCGTTTTATATTATATAAAAATAATTGATGTCTTAATTAATGTTGCAGCTGATAGGAATCTTCCTGTCATTATATCTAGCCAGATCAATCAGGAATTCTTACGTGACCATGTAGAGTGCCATGCGAACACCAAGCATATATATCGGATTTAGTGTTTATATTTTTAGATTAGAATTAGATGACAGTGAGTCGGTGGATTTTAATTAAGATATAGGACTCTCATATGATCTTAATGAAATTATCGATATAATAGCGATCTAACGTGAGTACATTATTTATCATTGTAAGGGTGATAAACTATTTTTGCTACGTGATATTTCGCATCGCGTATTTTTAATAAAATATTTACATCGTCATCAAGTATTTTTGTGACGTTGCGTTTATGAATTCTCGTATATATTTAAAATATGCGGTAAACTTCTACTATTCTTATATGTTTATGAATATAACACAATCACATTTTTTACAATTATTTATTTTATAAAAAAAATCTTTTAACCTTTTTCTGTGTCGTAATTTTTCGGAGAAAATTTATTGCAAACAGTTTTCACGACTTGCAAATACAGATGAAAAAATTCAACCTTCACGCTTATTATTGTGTCCCTGTGTGAATCATGTACACACACAAATTAACTTAATCGTTCATATGAATCATACTCGTGTTATTGTTTTGCTCATGTATAAACGTAGCAACGAGCACAAGTGACCGTTTCTTTTGTATGTCCATCAACGAAAACTTCTCATCTTGTATCCGCGATTTCAACATATTACATTATTGCTTTGTCGTATAATTTACAAGATTTTTTATAGAATATTATTTGGTTAATATTTGAATTTTTTATTAGTAAAAAATAATTTCATTTGCAATAAGGTTGAATTTAATATTATATATTACAATTTAATAAATTAAAATTTTCCCTCAAGTTAAAAGGACAATGAATATACATTTAAATATTGTGTGTTGTATAATGATTCACGTTAAATATCATTGTACATAGATTTAAAGACGTAAACAAAATATGTCTCGGCTATTTTGAGATACCCTGCATATATAAATTCTGTACTATAATATAAAAATATCATATAAAATTATGAATTAAGACAATTTTTAAAAATTTAATGTTTGACAAGCAGCATACACGTCACGTGTACACTTGTCAATTTTTTTTCTGCGCGTAGCGTTTACCGCATATCTCTAATATGCACATGTTAGTGCGCTCTATCAAATTCGTGCTTTGTCATATCATTTTACATTTCTCGACTTTTTGCTCCCTCTCTTTCTTTCTCTCTCTCTCTCTCTCTCTCTCTCTCTCTCGCTCTTGGACCGTACGGTTTCAAGGAAATCGCCCGCGTTGGTATATGTATTGTACAAAGACGTCTCCGTACGCGATCGTGCGAGATCGCGTGGCGCACGAACAGTCGTTCGTCATCGTCCGCTAGCATTCGTACGTTTTCGTACGTGGCTCGTAATCGGCCAGCTGATAACGGCCGCGGAGCCGACTGATATCCGGCCGATATCCAGGAACGTCATCAATAGTCTGTGTGTGTCAAGTGCGTTGGGATCCGCGTTTGCTGTGCACCTGTGTCCAGGAGGAGCCTACACGAGCACCAAAATGGCGGCCACACACCTCGACGTTGGACTTCGCTGCATCAAGTATCTGCTGTGCGCGGTCAACTCCCTCTTCGTGGTCTGTACCGTATATGCGATATCGTTATTTCTTTTTTATCTTTTATTCTATTTCGTTACTATGTGCAATTTCTCTCGCAACAATCGAGCGACTCATTTTGACTAATCGCGATTCATCTATACGTGGAATAATACCATTGCGATCTCTCGTTACTCATCTCGACAATATAAATTTCTCATCTTTGCGATATACTCTATACGTATTGATTATAAATGTCAGTTTTGATAAATTGCGGTAATATGACTTTCTGAAAACACTTTGCACACTTTTTTATCGATGTCGTATTAAGCTTATCGGGACAGATATTCTTGGAAAATGAGACAATATATGTATCAAGCCCCTTCAAAGATATGCGTGAAAAGTCTTCAATAATTTTGCGATGAGTCGATGTATATACATAGTCGTGGAGGTCCTTGGAAAATGCGACGCAATTTCAAGGAGGTGCAATTGCGCATTATAAGAATGCTATCGTGTAGACTATACCACACAGGTATAATTATCGATTGCTGTTGTAGCGATAATGCCTATACATATAGATACGAATAATGTCTGGATCCTAAAGGCCATTGCACGTACAAAAATTTTAATCGTAAAGCCGTAAGCAAATCGTCTAATCACAGTCAAGCATTCTTATTACGTTATGATAATTCTTCTCTATGATTGGACGATTTGCTTACGGCTTTACGATTACGACTAAAATTTTTGTACGTGCAATGGCCTTAAAAACTTGTATATACTTGTGCTAACTTCTTACTTTTTACGAAAGAAAAGAAACGAATAACGAGTTAGAAAATAAGACTTTTTCACTGTAAAAAAGTTATCTTTTTTTGTAATTTTTTTATATATTATTTATAGAAAGAGAGAGTATGATACACACATATGAAAATATCGAAAAAAAAAAAAATTGTTTTTGTATTCTAAATTGTCTTATATAAGAGTGTTCTATCAATTTTATTTGTCACTACTGCAGCTGTTAGAATATGCTAATTCCAATAATACAAACGGCAATTAATCTTAAAAATGACTCATTAGATATCCATTTTCGCGTATATTTTTTTGCGTAGTTTCCTTGACTCTGCGCATCTGAATATAATTAAAATAGTATAATTAAAAAATCAGTATTGTCATAAATCATTACATGTTTTGTAAAAAAAAATATAGTTTATATATAAATAATATATACAATAATATAACATTTATTTGAAGCGTGATAATATATAATATAAAGGCAGTATCAATTAAATCGATTCGCTATTTCGGTATTAAAAAATCAACTTGAAAAATCAACGCGTATCTGATTATTTACTACGACATCTGTAACGACGTAAAATATAAACTATGATAGAAAAGAGAGGATAATAATGCCCTTCAGTACAAACGACACGAAGACAAAAGCAAGTTTTGCGACATTAATATTTTTTTTATTATTATATCCTTTGTTCTCTGTCATGCGAAGAGAGCGATATGGGCCATGAGAAGTTCGAGTTTCGTTGTTAGAGAGATTGCACTTTCGAACTGCGGTCGATATCACATAGACAAGGCTATGCACTAATGAATTATTAGGGATGGGCGTATCTGTACAGTCCCGTTCAACCCGATTATATACTTTTCAATTAAATAAAGAAGCGATAACACGCGCTTTCTCCATATCTTGTCCCGTATCGATGCGCAGTATTGTCCTAAAATTCTCGCACACATATTGCAATTTGTATGCGAGAATTTTAGGACAATACTGCGCATCGATAAGCAAAATACGGAGCACAAGATATGACATAAATTCGACCAATGAAATGTTCGGTATAAATGGCATAATGCTGAGCATATCGTTTAGCAAAATTTATGCTAGCCACCTTGTATTGCTCATGTTGACTCACTTATAAATTATAATGCATCTGTGCAAATTTGCAGCTTATTGCTATATGTACAGGAATATATTTACATATGTATGAATTTGAAAGGAAAAAAGTAATTCTTTTTTTTTTCTTAAACGACATAATCGAAATTTTATAACGAAATTGTAACGAAAAGAATTGAGGATAAACTTTTTTCGTAGTTTTGTTATAGATTTACACATCCATATAGTAATATGTCATAGGAAAATATTTCAAACATCTTCGAACTCTTATACGCTGTTACCTCTATCTAGAAACTTAATATGGTTGCTTATCAGTAAAGATAAATTTTGCAATCTCGTGATGATGTCGCGCGGTATCATCATACGACAGCAAGGTGGAAGGCTTCAACATACGAGTTAACTGAAAAATTGTAAAAGTTTGTACAGATAGGTGCAATGATCTATTGCCTCCTATTTGATCTTTGATTTCATTGTTATCGACAAAAAAAATTGTGTTTGCCTCTTAACTATATAATTCGCGCGCTTATTCAATTGGCCCTTGTTTATTTAAATCGAATAAAAAATTTAATTACTTTTCCTATCTTATTATGTATGACATCTAGTTTTCGATAACTTGTCGATTAATTAAATAGCAAATAGTAAATTTAATTTTGATGAGAACACGTAGACTTGTATCAACTATATAAAAGATACGGCTTTTATCGCGTAGGAATAAGTAACTCACTTTGCAGAACAAATAGAAACTGATGTGTACATAATGATATATTTCATATAATAGCGACAAGAGTCTTGCATTTTCTCTCTGATCTAAAGAGTTAACTGAAAACGTATGTTACACGTACAATTGTTATACAACAAATGCTAGAGATAACTGCATTATAAAAATAATAAAAAATCTTATGCTACAAGACAAAATTAACTTATTTGATTATGCTGTATAATTTGCACATTTGTAAATTATTCCTGTAAACAGAAATAGAATTTATAATGTTCGACAAGCTTTGCTAAGAAACTACATGCACAAAACTTTGAGTTGTATACAAAAATGAGAACAACAAGTTTTTATAAACATGCAAAAGCTTTTCTCTCTTTTAAATGATAGAGAATGGTATTTCGTAATTTAATCCAAATATCACAATTTAGTAGCTTCGATTACAATATATATATCGATTATTTTTAATATTTTATTGCAGTTGACGGGGGTGATGATAATATCGGTCGGCACGACAATTTATGCCGTTTACGAGAATTTTTCCCATTTCTTGGATTCAAGCTACTTTTCGCCAGCCACGCTTTTAATCGTGGTCGGAATATTCGTCTTCATAATCGCTTTTATGGGATGCTGCGGCGCGATTAGGGAAAGTACCTGCATGGTTCTTGTGGTAAGTGAGACATATGAATCCTACTTGCTTTAAATATCATTTCTCGACGCGTACTCATTCATGTAATTGTAGTTTGCAGTCTTACTATCGTTTGTTTTGGTATTGGAACTTGCCGCAGCTGTTGCTGCATACAGCTTACAAGATGGCATTAAAGATCTTCTAGCTGAAAAAATCAATCTAACGATGCATCAATATAGAAGGAATAAGGAAGCCACGATTGCAATCGATTTTATGCAATCTAGGGTAAGAGGATTAACCATTCCCTATATTACTATTAGTTGTAACTCATTATGAACTTATATGTATAAAACGATGTTATTTTTCTCTAAGAAACACAAAAGTAAAATTTTAAGAAGTTATGAAAATTAAAAGATATAATATTGTCGGATGATAGATAAGATTTTTTTTAAAATAAAAATGCTAAGGAAAATTATTATTTATTTTATTGCAAATTTCTATCTTTTAACTTTTAATTTTTACTTTAAACTTTTTACTTTAATTTTAATTATATAATTATTAATTTACTTTAATTGTAACTTTAACTTTTAACTAATATTTTGAAAAATAATCGATTATACATATATATAATAATTTTTCTTTATAGTTACGTTGCTGTGGATATGACAGCTATAGGGATTGGGACGACATATCGTTTAACGAAACGAATATGGATTTACCCGATTCTTGCTGTGCATATATAGTGGATGAGATAATAGATTTTCCGGATCGTTGCCAGGGAAAGTACCAGGAGGGCTGTATCAATCGTCTTTCTATTATTGTTCACCGCAGTGCATTATACATCGGCACGGGAGCTGTAGCGATCGCTCTTATTCAGGTAAGATTTAATTTTTTTAAAAAATATAATCGATATATATATTGTAATCGAAGCTACTAAATTATGTATTTGGATTAAATTACAAAATAATCCTTCTCTATCGTTTTAAAAGAGAGAAAAGATTTAAAATTAAATTTTTAATCATGCAATTTTCTGCATGCTAAACTTGTTTTCACAATTTATAATATAAAACATTTGCTAGATAGATAAATAGGTAATGTGTCAATATATTAAGCAATATACGTGTTAAAGTAGAATATTCTGGAATAGTAAATTGTGATATATATATAAAATCTTCAAGTCCATAAATTCTTACAAATTACACATAAATCGCATTAATATTTGATCTTCGAAATTATTATATGCTCTAACTTGTCTACTTTACAATTAAAATTATAATCTTGAATATGTAATTTATATAAATAAATAAGTTATATAATTTTATATGATAATAATTTGTGTCTACTGTTTCTTTCTAGCTAACGGGGATTATGTTCGCGTGTATGCTTGGCCGAGCTATCAGACGTCAAAAGACGGAAAGGGAAAGGCGCCGCTGGGAATTACGAGAAAACCTCGTGAATGGTTACGAACCGCTGGGAAAATCGGATCCCTTAACTACGTTTCCCGTAGTATATATGTCACCGGACTACCCATTAAAAGGCGATAAAAAATGTTAACATTTTAATACAAAAATTCAATAAGACCAGATTTTTCCTATTGTTCTCACAAAGAGAAATTTACACACAGAAAAACTGATTATATCGGTTCTATTTTCTATAATATAATTATATAAAAGCGTTTATACAAAAATGAATATTTCTTTCTGATGCTTTTACATTTATTTGTGTAATAGAGTTCAATAGGTTATATTATCGAAGATGATATAGGAGAAAACAGTACTTAATACCAAATAATTGTGATTTATATCATTCATAGATTAATATATTTTCTTAACTAGATATAGACAGTCTAATCGTTTTAAATAATTTGTATTCCAATAATTAAATATTGCGAAATTTTAATTTAAATTTGAACTTAGAGTGAATTCATTCAAATTCATTTTCAATTTTATACTATAGATAATCAAGAATGTTTGCCATAAGAGAAAGAGTATTATTACACAAACTTGTAAAAAGTGTTGATACTTATTGAATATTATTAATGCACTGTATTTTTATGGTAAAAATAAAATATATTTAAATGGTATTTACACATTATATATCCCGTCAAACGAGAAAGAATATATTAAATAAATTTGATTATTTAAATCTATTTTTCATAGTCACCTGAAGAATAAAGCTTGCTTCAAAATCTCAGAAGCTTCCTCGTGATGTTCCCCATTCTCAAGATACGGTGGTGTTAATTCGCGATATGCGAGGCATACGCGCCTCGATGTGATGTCCTGTCGAAGCACGGAATGTTCCCACTGATATCTACGAAACAAAAAATATAATATTAATTACATAAAACATAATAATGTATATCTTCGTTTCTATAAGAAAAAGTATTATACCTTGCTGGACCATATAAAATCATGAGTGACCTGGCAGGCATTGGTAATCGTACTACCACGTTATCATCAATATCGATCTGTGTGTTATCATGAATGCATTTCTCCAAGATGGAATTGTAATTTGAAACGTAGTCTAAGTTGTATCGCGTTATTGGACCACGATAAGGAGTCATAGTCAAAACAGAATCACCGAGGATATTAATGGTTACTATACGTTCTCCCCAAATCCAGCAATCATCAATATGAGGATCAATAGAAGCACCTCGTTCGGGATCATATTCAAGCGAACATTGCTCGACAGTTCTAAAGCCATGTAGTAATGATATTTCCTCAAATTTATTCTGTACAAACTGTGTTGTTTTAGGAAAACCATCAAATACTCCTAATTGTAACTTTCGCTTTTTAAAATTACATTTTGGTCCAAAATTCTATAAATTGAAATGTTTTAATTAAAAACATATAAACATATATAGAGACGTATTAATTTTCATAAATATAAATGTACCTGTTTTCTTCTACCACTCTGTGATGCTTGCCAAGGGAGATAATCGAGCGCTTCCATCAATTTCTTAACCTCATCTTCACTTAAGAAATTTAACTGAAACATATATATTGTAAAGAAAAATGATAAAAAGAATGCTATAAAATGTACAGTAGTTTATTGTAATCGTATTACCTTGATATAAACACCAGGATAGTTAATTAAATTTCCATCATGATGAGGATGCTTTTTATACTCGTCTATATCCCATCCAGGTGATGATTTATCACAATATGGGCAATAAACATAACATTTGCTTTCCTGTAAGATTAAAAATATAATTTAAATTAGTTGAAAAATTAAACAATAATTAAAGATATATTTCATCCAAGATTGTATAATTAAAGTTATAAAAAAGTTTTTTAAAGAAGTTTTATAAGAAAAGAAGTTATATATAAAACTTTTAATCAGTTTATATTATAATGGTTCTCATATCACATTTTCAATTATATAAAAGGATAATATTAAGGCAAAATAAGAAAAAGTGCCTCATCTTTTCGCATAAAAAAATTGCAAACTGGTTATTCTGGTATTCTTTCCAGTTAGAAGCAGATCCAACAGACAGAACACAGTGATATTACATCAAATATATAGAAGGATATTGAAATAAAATTAAGAAAAACAAAATAAGTGCCTCATCTTTTTGCACAAAAAACTGCAAACTAGTTATTCTAGTATTCTATCCGACTAGGAGCAGATTCAACAAACAGGACAGTGTATAGCAGACAGCAGATAGAAAAGGCAGAGAAATCTCAGGTAAAATATTCACACATAAATTTTGATTTACATTTTTCAAGGAAGACAAGTTACAAGCTTGTGAGTATACTTAACAATATAATACATAATATAATAACAATCCTATGAATAATAAAGCATAAAGATCATCAGATAAAAGATGATTCAAAGATTAGAATACAAAAAATTGCATTGATTGGGCTTACTATGATTCTGAGTAATAATAACTTAATTGGAGAATATTAATGAAACAATAATATGGAAAGTCCCTGAAATTAAATTTTATTATCATTTCTCAATCACAGAAAAGGGAATCCCGATCAATTCTAAGAAATGTCAACGCGATATATAAAGATCTTGATATATAGGTTATGATAGGTTAAGAAATTTTCCAACTTCGTTACCTGCAATACTTCCTTCAGATCCGGCTTTGATATTTTATATTTAGTCTCGCAAATTAAACAAGAACGTATTCCTTTGCAGCCACAGGGTCGAACAGTTTCCATAATGATTCCTTTTCTTTTTTATATCGAGCAGAAAACGCTGAAAAAAAACTACAGATCACGGACAGATGTCGGACAACAACAAACCGGCATATTTACCTCAAATCGATTGTTAACAAAATCGATATGCGAGATATGGATTACATTAATTTGTATCGATTCGGAAAAATTTGATTTCTCTATAGATGAATTTAATTTTTTAAATAAATTTCAATGAAATATTCATAATAAACATGGTTAATAAACACAATAACTTACTCATCGATAAAATAAATAATAAATTGACATTTTAGCTTCTCTCTCTCTCTCTCTCTATCTCTCTGTTACTATTAAAAATTATTATACGTAGAAAAGGAAAAAAATTAAGATTATATTCAGCGAATCTCTCTCGTTATCGCCTTGTGGGTCATAAGTCAAAGTAATATTGATGTTATATTTTAATCTTTTAACGTTTCTCTTGCAGTTGTACGCCTCTGTTTCACACTGCAAGGATGTTGTCGAGGATCTGCTTTGTACTTTTGCTGGTGCTTCCTGCCAGTTTCGCCAGTAAGTATTCTAACATTTAAATTCTCAGTTTTATCATTCGCGCGATCATTTTGCGAAAATCTTTTAAAATACATAAAAAACATACATAACGCTTTTATCTTTTTACCAAGTCAATAGATACATAGTCTCGGATGTGTTTAAAATATATTTTATATTAATAAATAGTCAAGTGAAAAATGTGAAAACTTCTGAGAATAAATTAAGTCTTACTTTGATTTATCTTTTTCTTGGTTTGCGAAAATATTTATTTATTTTCAGGATTAATTATAAAATAATTAATTTACTAATTAATTGAATATTTTCGCAGAGGTCAAATGTCCCAACATCATCGGCAGAAATCAGTGGACCTCCGTTCCCGTTGGAGATGTGAATTATTTAATAGTGCCGATACTTTATGTAGTAATACAGCATACAGAGACACCAGAGTGTAATACACGCGAGGCTTGTACAACCCGCGTCGACAGCATCCGCGGTTATCACATGGACCAACGTAGCTGGGATGATATCGGTTATTCGTAAGTCATATTAAATAGTAATCATTATCTCAGTCCCATTGAATACACATAATCCCTTTCATAACATTAATATACAGTTTGCTTTATGTAACGTAAATATATCTAATAATATTTATTAATCTATTTAATATTAAAAAGTGTGCAAAAAATATTGATCAATATGTTGTCTTTTCTTTAAAGATTCTTAATCGGTGGCGATGGAAACGTGTACGAGGGACGTGGATGGACACGAGAAGGAGCGCATACATATGGATATAATAAAAAATCTATCGGCATAGCTTTCATTGGAAATTTCGAAAGTAAGCATCGCGAAATATATGTATTTTTTAAATCATATATTTAATATATTGATACTTTATTTTTTGTTTATCGAATTGCTATATTTTCTGGTCGTCTTTTATTTTCAGATAAACAGGCCAGCCAGAAAATGTTAGACGTTGCACATCAATTAATTGAGTGTGGCAAATCCCAAGGTATCCTTCGAAGCAACGTACGTGTGATCGGTGCGCGACAAGTACGGCAAACATCCAGCCCTGGGTATCAACTCTTCGTACAGATGCAAAATTGGCCTGAGTGGACTAGCAATCCTTAAATGAGCGATTTACAGCAAATGCTAAGGATTGTCGCTTTTCATCCAATTTGAATAACTATCTTATATCATGGAGAAACTATTTGCTTCTATATAATTTTTAAACTGACATAAAATGTATATGTAGAATAGAATATTTTTTCTTATATATATATGTGTATAAGAAATCTTGAACCTTTTTTTAATAAGGAGAAAGCTTTTTTGTATCACAACACTTATTGCTTATCCGCAAACTCTTAATCCGAATCTCGTTCGATGAGATTATTATATAGAGCAGGGTTTTTCAAATGATAAATCCTATGATATTTTTTCGCAATTCGTTGGCAAGAAAAAAAAAATATAACAAATATAAGACCGTAAGAGAAATATACGTCAATTCGAGGTAATAGTTTGTGTTTTATTATATTACCTTTCTAGCGAGAAGTCCAGCTCCTGATCTAATATAAAAAGAAAATTCTTAACATACGTTTTTTAACGTATTACATATTGTAAAGAAAAATGATAAAAAGAATGCTATAAAATGTACAGTAGTTTATTGCAATCGTATTACCTTGATGTAAACACCAGGATAGTCAATTAAATTTCCATCATGATGGGGATGCTTTTTATACTCGTCTATATCCCATCCAGGTGATGATTTATCACAATATGGGCAATAAACATAACATTTGCTTTCCTGTAAGATTGAAAATATAATTTAAATTAGTTAAAAAATTAAACAATAATTAAAGATATATTTCATCCAAGATTGTATAATTAAAGTTATAAAAAAGTTTTTTAAAGAAGTTTTATAAGAAAAGAAGTTATATATAAAACTTTTAATCAGTTTATATTATAATGGTTCTCATATCACATTTTCAATTATATAAAAGGATAATATTAAGGCAAAATAAGAAAAAGTGCATCTTTTTGCATAAAAAAATTGCAAACTGGTTATTCTGGTATTCTTTCCAGTTAGAAGCAGATCCAACAGACAGAACACAGTGATATTACATCAAATATATAGAAGGATAATATTGAAATAAAATTAAGAAAAACAAAATAAGTGCCTCATCTTTTTGCACAAAAAACTGCAAACTAGTTATTCTAGTATTCTATCCGACTAGGAGCAGATTCAACAAACAGGACAGTGTATAGCAGACAGCAGATAGAAAAGGCAGAGAAATCTCAGGTAAAATATTCACACATAAATTTTGATTTACATTTTTCAAGGAAGACAAGTTACAAGCTTGTGAGTATACTTAACAATATAATACATAATATAATAACAATCCTATGAATAATAAAGCATAAAGATCATCAGATAAAAGATGATTCAAAGATTAGAATACAAAAAATTGCATTGATTGGGCTTACTATGATTCTGAGTAATAAAAACTTAATTGGAGAATATTAATGAAACGGTAATATGGAGAGTCCCTGAAATTAAATTTTATTGTCATTTCTCAATCACAGGAAAGGGAATCCCGATCAATTCTAAGAAATGTCAACGCGATATATAAAGATCTTGATATATAAGTTATGATAGGTTAAGAAATTTTCCAACTTCGTTCCCTGCAATACTTCCTTCAGATCCGGCTTTGATATTTTATATTTAGCCTCGTAAATTAAACAAGAACGTATTCCTTTGCAGCCACAGGGTTGAACAGTTTCCATAATGATTCCTTTTCTTTTTTATATCGAGCAGAAAACGCTGAAAAAAAACTACAGATCACGGACAGATGTCGGACAACAACAAACCGGCATATTTACCTCAAATCGATTGTTAACAAAATCGATATGCGAGATATCGATTACATTAATTTGTATCGATTCGGAAAAATTTGATTTCTCTATAGATAAATTTAATTTTTTAAATAAATTTCAATGAAATATTCATAATAAACATGGTTAATAAACACAATAACTTATTCATCGATAAAATAAATAATAAATTGACATTTTAGCTTCTCTCTCTCTCTCTCTCTCTATCTCTCTGTTACTATTAAAAATTATTATACTATTAAAAATTATTATACTATTAAAAATTATTATATTAGTAGAAAAGGAAAAAAATTAAGATTATATTCAGCGAATCTCTCTCGTTATCGCCTCGTGGGTCATAAGTCAAAGTAATATTGATGTTATATTTTAATCTTTTAACGTTTCTCTTGCAGTTGTACGCCTCTGTTTCACACTGCAAGGATGTTGTCGAGGATCTGCTTTGTACTTTTGCTGGTGCTTCCTGCCAGTTTCGCCAGTAAGTATTCTAACATTTAAATTCTCAGTTTTATCATTCGCGCGATCATTTTGCGAAAATCTTTTAAAATACATAAAAAACATATATAACGCTTTTATCTTTTTACCAAGTCAATAGATATATAGTCTCGGATGTGTTTAAAATATATTTTATATTAATAAATAGTCAAGTGAAAAATGTGAAAACTTCTGAGAATAAATTAAGTCTTACTTTGATTTATCTTTTTCTTGATTTGCGAAAATATTTATTTATTTTCAGGATTAATTATAAAATAATTAATTTACTAATTAATTGAATATTTTCGCAGAGGTCAAATGTCCCAACATCATCGGCAGAAATCAGTGGACCTCCGTTCCCGCTGGAGATGTGAATTATTTAATAGTGCCGATACCTTATGTAGTAATACAGCATACAGTCACTCCAGAGTGTAATACACGCGAGGCTTGTACAACCCGCGTCGACGGCATCCGCGGTTATCACATGGACCAACTTGGCTGGGATGATATCGGTTATTCGTAAGTCATATTAAATAGTAATCATTATCTCAGTCCCATTGAATACACATAATCCCTTTCATAACATTAATATACCGTTTGCTTTATGTAACGTAAATGTATCTAATAATATTTATTAATCTATTTAATATTAAAAAATGTGCAAAAAATATTGATCAATATGTTGTCTTTTCTTTAAAGATTCTTAATCGGTGGCGATGGAAACGTGTACGAGGGATGTGGATGGACACGAGAAGGAGCGCATACATATGGATATAATAAAAAATCTATCGGCATAGCTTTCATTGGAAATTTCGAAAGTAAGCATCGCGAAATATATGTATTTTTTAAATCATATATTTAATATATTGATACTTTATTTTTTGTTTATCGAATTGCTATATTTTCTGGTCGTCTTTTATTTTCAGATAAACAGGCCAGCCAGAAAATGTTAGACGATGCACATCAATTAATTGAGTGTGGCAAATCCCAAGGTATCCTTCGAAGCAACGTACGTGTGATCGGTGCGCGACAAGTACAGCAAACAGCCAGCCCTGGGTATCAACTCTACGTACAGATGCAAAATTGGCCTGAGTGGACTAGCAATCCTTAAATGAGCGATTTACAGCAAATGCTAAGGATTGTCGCTTTTCATCCAATTTGAATAACTATCTTATATCATGGAGAAAATATTTGCTTCTATATAATTTTTAAACTGACATAAAATGTATATGTAGAATAGAATATTTTTTCTTATATATATATGTGTATAAGAAATCTTGAACTTTTTTTTAATAAGGAGAAAGCTTTTTTGTATCACAACACTTATTGCTTATTCGCAAACTCTTAATCCGAATCTCGTTCGATGAGATTATTATATAGAGCAGGGTTTTTCAAATGATAAATCCTATGATATATTTTTTCGCAATTCGTTGGCAAGAAAAAAAAATATAACAAATATAAGACCGTAAGAGAAATATACGTCAATTCGAGGTAATAGTTTGTGTTTTATTATATTACCTTTCTAGCGAGAAGTCCAGCTCCTGATCTAATATAAAAAGAAAGTTCTTAACATACGTTTTTTAACGCATTAACATTTCAGAAGAACGCATGTAGACGACGTGTAGAAATAAATCGTGGATAAATTGTGATGAATTTAGGAGATGGAACGGTATGACATCGTAACGTATATCCAATTCTATTCAAGTTTCTTTTCTTTTTTTTCGATTATTAGGAGATCACGTAATTACTAATATACAAATGATACATTATCACCGAGAGTTTCTCTTACACAGAATAAATATATTGCGCATTATTAGCGGGATTTTCAAGAATGACGCAATCGAGCCGAGCTTAAGTTTTTTTTTCTTTTAATCATAGTTATTATTATCGTTAATATCCATATAATTATCAATAACTACAGTAAAACACAAAACAAAAAAAAAGAATATAGTGATATCTGTACATTCTTCTCTCTTTCTTAAATGATTAACGTAAACATTCTTTTTTGTATTCTTGTAGCCTACAATTAGGAAGAAACTAAATCATAATATTCACAGATATTTTACAAGATAGATGAGGCCCGTCGACGAGCGCACGTGTCGCGTTAACAATGGTACAGAAAATACATATGATCCTGCACCTACGCTATATGACTGGCTTGCAGAAGAAAGAGGAGAGGCAAACGCAACATTTTCGATAAAAATAAATGAGTTGCGCGAAATAAACGACACGTGCGCACGTTCGCGCCTTATATACTTATATTCATAGTTATTATGTATATATATATAATATATATAACGCTTCTTCTTTTTATCACCTTGCTTTCTTTCTCTCGCTCAATTATACCTCTACACTGTACATATCCACAACGCATCTTTTACACTGTACATGCACACGCTCCGCGAGTATCCGCGCTGCCTTATTAAGGTAATTGCATCGTCGCAGGGATGGACAGAACAATAGAGCGATCACTTATTAAACGATGCGTTTCGCTTAGAAATAAAAGTAACGAATTCACACATCGAATCGTCAAGTGCTCCTAAAAAATAATAACAAAATAAATAAGGAAATACAATATAAGTATATATCCAAAAACTTATTTTTAATTATTATACATACGTGCGAGTATACGATATAGAATAAACGATACTCGGTAATACGCTTTTGCATGTCTAGACATTCTGCGAATATTCGAAAGAAGATTAAACTTTTCGCGAAAGAAGGTCAGATCATCGTAAAAGTGCGTATTATTATTTAAATTATTCTTCCTTTATTTTTAGCAACAGATAATTGAAACAAATGAGTGCATACTTTGTTCTGTCTATCTCTGGTTCTTGCATGAAGATTACTCTCTAGAGGCATATGCGCCCTACGCGCAGCAGCATAATATCGTAAATAGATATAAGTTTCTTAGTTTATTTAAAATGTTTTTTTTTTGACGGCTTGGTGTGTGATATAGTGTAACCTCTGTCTATACACGTAAGCGCATTTATTCGGACACGAATGCTAAAGAGTCTATGAGTCGTCGTGCGACGGAATCGATAGGGATGGGATATATTTACTGCGATTGAATGAGCAACGAACGGCGAATGAATGCGAATCGAACATTAATAAAAGTTAACATTCTGTTCGCATTCGCTGTTCAGCATTCTATGTTCATTCGCTCATTGTCAGATATATATATCAATCTGCGTAGGATGGAAGTGCGTAGAATGGGGCGTCAAATGGTCAATGAGATCGGTCATACATTTTCCCAGTATGACAAATAAGCCCCATTTTGTCCTTAAATGTGCGCGGATTGGTATGCCCTAGCTAGCCTGTTGTAATAACGTTAATAATAATTAATAGCAGCGGTAATAGAGTAGTGGTAGAGTAGTAATAGTAGTAATAGTAAGTAGTAGTAGTGGTAATAGTATAGTAGTAATAATAGTAATAGCAGTGGTAATAGTAATCGCAATAATATGTAATAACCATAATTATAATAATAATTAGTAATATTAATAATAATAATCGTAATAAGAATGGGCGATTATCAGTGTTACCAAGGTCACGTTTATCAAATAAATTAGACGAATTGTAATAAAATTTTGACGATCGAAGAGAGAAACTGTCTAATTTATTTAATTCGTCAGTGTACCGAAAAATCTTGTACAGTTGTGACACTGACACTGGCAACACTGGTCACTAACATTAATAGTAATCATAATAATCATAATAAAGAATATAAGTATAACGTTAAAAATTCTTTTATAAGATATACATATAACGCTAAGAGAGTATGCTATGCTGCATGAGAGGAATTTTAGTAATTCACGAGAGATTAATAATAATAATAATAATAAGAGTAATAATAATAATTCGCATCCTGCTGTGGGAAATCATGGTACACTAGGATAGATCTATGAATAGATCGCACACACAAACTCTACGCGGGGGTGGCCCAACTTTTCTCATTCTCTGTGTGCTAGAGGATTAACGTTATAATTTACATTCTAAACTCGACACGACCGGCGGCGGCAGCAGCAACGGGCAGCAGCAAATTATCGTTATAGTTTCGTTATGATATAATACATAGTCATATTTATATATAGAGCAGTATTTATACAAAAACACATCACATACCGCACGGACCATTTTTAGTTGGGCACCCTCTTATGTTTTTTTTTACCTTTTGTCTTCTTCCTCTTTTACGCACGTTACGGTTATCATTAAATACTTAAAATCACAGTAGTTATGCCCTCGGTGGCTCGCTTATAATTTTTTTTACACAATTTACTTTATTATTATTATTAACGCCTAAACCTTACTTGAAATAGCTCGTAATAGCTCATGTAATAGTGATAGGGTATGTTAGCTGCTTCTATATCTTTACTTCGCGATTGACTTGTCCATCTAGAGAAACGAGTTATTACTGCTTCCTCTATGGGAAGGACGAGCGTAAGTAATGAGTATCGCATGACGAATCGAAGGTCTTGTCTGAAGACTGGGGTTGTGCCCTGAGCCGCTTGTCAGAAAGACCAAGAGTGATGTCGGTCGATCCCACAAACATTGTCAGTATTATAATTGACGCGAATTACAAGCCGTTCAAAAAAGAAAAAAAAGGAAGGAAGGAAGAAGAAGAAAAAGAAAAGCGAGAAAGAACCGAGCTTGCTCGCGCGAATTTTCATCGAAGGGAGGTACGCACGATGATGACCAGAGCATTTAAAAGTGCTAACCTCGCTTCACCGCACAACCTCGTGTCTCGTCCTTAGGCCTACGATCTAAAGATCAGCTTACAACCCGCCGGGTTCCATTTGATTGTCACTGATACAACTCCAAGGATAAGGAGTTCTCTTCATTTTGAATGCGCATCCCGCTTTTTGTCGCACAACTACGCGCGTGTCAGGCGGACACTCCAGGCTTCATGCCAGGTATGAAGCGTCCTGCGGTGCGTGAAGACGAGACATACGGATAAATCGTAATCCGGTAGGTCAATGATCGGTCTCAAACCGTGGCGATGATGATTAGTAAATAAGCGATTTTTTCGACACGGTGAAGTAGGTCCGGTGCGATCCTCGTCAAATTGTTGTTCGCGAACTCGCAAGATGGAAAAATGTGAACTACATACGCCGGCTAAAATACAATTTTGTGGAATTACATTTTCATTACATCTCAACGAAAAATGTAATAAAGAAAATAAATGAAAGAATCAAGAATAGAAGGAATATGACTTGAATTTCACATATAATGAAGAATCTCATATAAAATGAAAACAATTCCGACTCACCTGTTGCGATCCAGGTGCGGCAATGTTTACGATTCCAGCAGCTTGCTTCTGTCGGAGATACGTGATAAATCCTGCTTGAAGGTTTTTACTTTGTTGCAGTACATCTACTTCGTCACGGCCACAAGGTAATGCCAGCAACATGCAATGTTCGTTATCAGTCTGCAAAATATTTCAATTGACATGTTAAAGAATGTAGTTATATTCATCACATACCGGTATGAACGATATTTAACTGCCAAGAAAGACTGCGACACGTACCTGCATCTTTCTCGCTACTCCATCAACTTGACTTTGTTCCAATCTCATTCTCTGAGCTATTCTCAATGGTGGTGTGGAGCCGTCGCTGTTACACGGCAGACTGTCCCTGGCTATGTTGGGATTGCCGAAAACAAAGTGCATCTGTACCGCCGCCTGGTCGTTCTTGAGCGCCAGTAAACCTTGCCACATAACCGGGTAACGTTGGAGCAGCATTTGAAAGCTATCCGCTTGCGGTGGCACTTGAGATGCATAGGGTGGCGGGGTGACAACGTGGTGCTTTCTACATCTCTCCGGCGTGGCGGCTCTGCCCATCTCGGGTGGTGCTTCGCTGGCAGCCATGGGATATTGAGAACGTAGATGAGCAGGCGGGGGTTCGTAATAACCTGCTCTAGCGCTAGCCGGTGCACCGGGTAACGACGGATTACTTCCTGCATTATACTGCGACGGAGGTGGCGGTAATCTGACATTTCCGTGTAGCATATAAACTTGAGCAACTTGTGGACTGTCGGTGGTGCGATCTTGAGGCGTTCTCGTTCCTCGTCTCAGTTCTAAAGGAGGACTGTGACTGTCCTCTATGCCGGTCTCGAGTTTCGGATCTAAAGGTAGATGCGGAGATCTCGTCCCTGGAATGTGATAAGCTATGCGAGGTGCCGTTAACGCTTCCTGTTGCGCGCGAAGATGATATTGGTATTGCAACATCTGAGAATGTAAGTAATGAGGTGGCAGCTCTCCGCCACGAGTCAGTCCTCCGTAATTGACGACTTCACTCTGTGAAACAAGATTATCATTATTTATATCGAGAAACTTATTTATATTGTCTATATATTAACATCTGTAGTGAAAATACTTCAAATTTCATGCAATGTCAAGAAATTTGTGATTGTCTAAAGACTACATTTTTTAATGAAAGGCATATACAGTTCTATTAAAAATATATCATATAATATTAGAAAGTAAATATACCTGTGAAGTATTAACATGATGGTGTGCAGGTGGAGGCAATGGAGGACTCTGGGATCGATGCGGGGGGACAAGACCATACTGACCCCCTGGTGGAGTAGCACCTGTACTTCCGTGCTAATCAAAACCGAATAGAGTTAGTGCATTCAATGCAATTTTCAACATATTAACTTTATTATCTTTTTTTCTCACTCTCAAACGCACGATTTTTAAATATCGTATTTATACATGTAAAATATTGGCGCACGAAAAATGAAATATATACAATATTTACCAATGGGGCCTCGTACGTCGGCATCGGTATGCTTCGACTTTGCGGGCTCGCCGTTGGTACCATGATACAACCAGACATCGGCACTTCCACTTTTTGCGGTTCTATTATCCCAGTGGCCTGAAACATATAAAATGTTAATCAATATATATTTTATAATTTTTAGCGTCGAGTATAATGAATCTAAAAAAATGTAGTATGGTATTGAATAAAAAAAAAAAAAATACTATTAAATATTCCATCTTACGTACAGGAGTTTTCGGTACCGGTGGTCGGGCACTGCCAGTTGAAATCGGCTGTGGATTGACAAGATGTGGTTGCGTAGATGAACTTCCGCTGACGATCGGTGGAACAGCTTGCAGCAAGTGCGTCTTCGGATTGTGCGGATGAGGTTGTCCGTTGATACCCTTGAGAGTGGTGGGCTGCGAGACCGGTTGATGCATGGTTCTGGCGACGTTCACACTAGCAGGATGCATGTTAATCGGCATTTTCTGCGACATGTTCACTATCGTCGACGTTTGTTGCTTGGCAGCTTGCAGAAGATGTTGCTTAGGATTAGGTGGTACTCCGGTGTTATTGAGTACGGGTGACATAGGTTGACCCTGCTTCACGCTTGCGTTCGCTGGTGTCAATTGCGCCGCCTGTTTCGCACGCGGACTCAAACTAGGCGACACGACTCTGCCAGATGGTATCTGCAGATTGAGACTCTGTATCGGTTGCGCGGGCGACTTGACGATGTTCTGTACTATCGTTTGGTTGGGCAAGCTTGGAGTCACCGGTTTCGTGATGACCTGCTGTTGAGCCGAGGTCACGAGCTTGCTAGCGTTCAACACGTGCGCCTTGAGGCTCGTAGGTTTCGTCTGCGGGGAAGAAGAGGTGGGTATCGGTTGCGTCGTTGTAATCGATGCTACAGATGTCGCAGTCGTGGTAGAGACAATAGTCGTAGTTGTCGGCGAAGATTGCGCAATAGTAATGGTAGAGGTAACTTGTATTGTCGGGGATTGTGGTTTCGTAATCACACTAGTTTGCGGTTGGATCGGCTGTGTTGGTGTTGATTGACAAGACGCGTGTTCTATCACGGCCTCCTTCTTCGACTCCGCTGCTACTAACGGAGAACTTTCGGATTTCACTCGTGGTGCTTCGTTTATCGGGCTCGTGCTGACTAATCCACCGCTTCGAGGTTCGCATACCGCTCTATTGATAGTTTGCACCTGATTAGATGAAGTGGACACCGGTATATACTGACCCTCCTCGGATTCCCTCATCGGTATCAGCATTCCCGTGACTGGATCGATCAACGTCATCGGCTCAAGCGACATCGTCTTCTGCGGCGCCGATGTAACAACAGTTTGAGCTGGTTCTTCCGCTTTCGGACTTTCCGGTGTAGCCGGTTTTGGTTCCTCTTTGATCTGTATCTCTTGCGCCGTCACAGTTACTTCTTTCGCCTTCTCTTCTCCGCTATCCTCGTTATTTTCGGACGTTCGTCTCGCCGTCTTACGACCGCCCCTAGGTGATTTACGAAGTTCCGTTGGTAGAGGCGCGGCAGATTGCTGTGTCGTATTGCGCGGAGCATTGTTGTGTCTGGTACTTCGTCTGGTGGCGTGCACATTTCCGGCAGCACCGCTGACCAAGCCTTTATTTGCGGGTGATCCACGGACAACATCCTCGATGACATCGTCGATCGTACTGCGACTACCATCCCTCTCCGCCAGTCTTCTCGATTTTCTCGTGTTAGCGGCCGGAGACACAAACTCCTCCGACGGTATTTCCTTAACCGCGGCCACGGGTATCGCCGGCTGAGCATTGGGTCCCGTCACGTTCGGTCCGGGAGATTTAATAGTGAGAATAAGTCGCGGACGACCGGCGTTGTCCTCCTCGCTGTCGTCGTGAAACTCGTAGACATCGGCCGGCAATTTATTCTTCTCGACATGATGTTTGCTACCTCGGAGACTTCTACCGCCTCGTCTGAGAGGGATGGCGTTCGCGTTCCTGCCACGCCTGGTGGCGACTCCGCCACGACTGCCGCGTCTACTCTTTGCTCTGCCCCGACGACTCTTCGTAGACTCATTTTCGCACGTTTCCATCGTCTCGTCGTGCTCATCGGCTGCTGATCCAAAGTTCTTCTTACTCTCGCCCTCTATAGATGATTCGGCATCGAACCAGTCCGACTCGTTCTTGCTGGTATCGTGCGAGTCGCTATTCGCGCTCTCGGTCTGTTGCGCCTCGTCATCGCCATCGTTACCTTCGCCGTCGCACAGAGCGTCAACCTTCTTTATCACGCTTTCGATGTTCACTTCCTTGGCGGACCAGTAATCGCTGTCTTCTTTACTATCAGTCGGATCTTCTTTAGGATCAATAGCAAGGGGATCCGTGCTCGGTTCTTTTAAAGGATCTTCTACTGGCTCTTCCTCCAATTCCATCTCATCATTCTCCTTAATCTCTTCTTTAATTTCATTCATAGGTTCCAGTTTTATAGGAGCTTCTGCTTCGAGTTTCGGTGTGATCGGTACATCGGCAACCTCGACCTTAGGTACAACCTCTGTCTTAATTACTTCTTGCTTTTCTTGTTTTATGTTATCTTCTACGCACGGTTGATTCAAAAGTGTCTCGGATTCGGTTATATTATATTCAGTTTCGCTCATCGTCTCTTCCGGTTTAGCGTCGATTGGTTCTTGTTTTATCACATCAATCGGCTGCGTCGATTGTATAGGTGGTGTAAGTTGCATCGGTTGGGCAGTTTGATTAATCTGTGCTTCAGCGTCCATTTCCAATTGTTGTCCTTGAATGTGTTGGTCTAAACATTCGTTCATCGGTGGCGTCGACATGGAAGATGCGGTCGACGATACTACTCTGGTTATGATCGTCTGCGACTCTGTAGATACCAGAGGTATGTGAGATTTGACCAATTGACTCTGGGAGACAGGCGACTGTCTTTGACAAGGCGTTTGCGGAATGACAGATTTATCGCCGGGATTTACTGACAACGGTGCGCTGGACGTTATTTGCTGAGGAACTATAGGTACCACGGTCTTTATCAGAGATTGATTCGGCGAGGGGACGTTCGGCGGACCTAGAGTATGCACCGACTTGTGAAGTAAGTGAGATTGACCGTGAACCACGATTACAGGACTGGGCGTGGAAGAACGAGGTACGTGCGTGGTTAGAAGTTGAAGATTCGACACTTCTTGTTTCTGTCTAGGCGACAGCAGATTACTGTCCGTTGTGATAGATACGGAAATTTGTTTTTGCGTTCTGGACGTCGTGTAGCTGTCAGTGACGTAAGCTGACTTGCCGAATACAGGACTAGACGTACTGGCGTTGATCTCAATCTTCGCTGTTTCAGGTATATACGTGGGCGGTTGATTCGGCGACGGAACCTTGGGCGAGGTAGACGCTTTGTTGGTTGGTTCAGGTATAACAGCGGACGACAATTTTGGTTCTTCCAATCTCTGCGATGGCTCGTTCGGATTTATCGGTAGTAGCGTCTCGATCACAGATTTGCCACCTAAGGAGGAATCGCGCGAGTTTTTCACCTGTATGCCGGACGCTAACGGTGGTACGGGCATGTAAGGTCGCGGTGGAATATTCAGAGTCAACGGTGGCAAACCACCGCGAGGATAACCGGGGGTCGGTGCCAGCATTCCCGAGGCGTGCTGTATCACCGGCTGTTGAGTCGCCGCGGTCGAATAGATTTGTTGAACTGGTGCTTCCGGTCTATGAGCAGGGATAGGCACGCATACCGCGATCTTGGTAGGTGGCGGCGAAGCTTTTCTCTTACCCACGTTAGGTACGTGGGGACTTAACGTAGGATTCCGCGACCATTGTCCGTTGGGCGAAAGCGGCTGAGAGATGCGTGGCGATGATTGTGATGGTACTAAAGGTGGTATTCTCGACATGATCAACGGCGGCAACGGTGTCGTGTTGGAAGATGACGAACAAGAGACAGTCGTCGTTTGCATTTTCGGAGAAGCTTGGCGCATGGGTACCATCTGAGATTGCGGAGATACGGGAAGCCTCTGATACAGAGGCTGCACCGTAATCGGCGATGGTCGCGAACTCGCGATGGAAAGCGATTTCGGTATTTCACTCGTAATCGGTACGCTGCACGGCACCAGCATAGGTTGTTTGTATTGCAGCGGTGGCGGCGACGGGGACGTTCTCTGCGCTTGCGCCGTTCTTTCCGGACTAACGACGTCAACGTCCGATTCTGTGGTTTCTAACTTCACGGGCTTGACGGATTCGAGGGGCTTGTTGTGTTCGTTCAAAGTCCAAGAATGAGCGATCACGGAACTCGGTGGACTTTGCGGTTTGGTAACTACCGTGGACGTTAATCGCACTTCGATCGATTTCTCAGGAGCAGTTAAGACGGGTGCCAGCGTTTTCGTCGGGGACTTGTAGAATGACGGTATATCCGGTGTTTTTGGCGGTTGCGTCAGATCGACCGTCTCGTAATTCGGATCTTCCTCCGTATCCGTGTCAATTTGTAGGTCGTGCTCGCTCTGCGGCGTATCCGGCTTTAGATCCGCGTCGCCTTCCACCGTCGAGGCGTTCAAACTTTCGACGGCTTGCTGCATCTCTTCGACATCCTCTTGAGGTGCCTCGGCCGAAGTTCCGGTAATCCCGTCGGTTTCGGTTTCTTCTTCCTCGCCCTCATAAGAGAAATCTTCGGTCGAAGCGCCGAATGTTTCTTCGAGTAACGCGGCAACAGCGTCCTCCGTTTCTTCCTGCGATATTGCAACTCGCGGCTTGTCTTCGTTCTGAGCCGGTGGTGTCGTACAGGTTGGTACAGGTACTTCCGATTCCTCTCGGTTGCCGCGCGACTGACAACTGCTGTCCTTCTCGTCAGGCTCCGAGATACTTTTCACAGCATTCTCGTGAATGGTCTCGTCAATTTCTATTCCAAAACCAGGTATAAACTTATCCTTCTTCTTCTCCGACTTGATTTGAATGTCGCTCACAACCGGAGGAGTTATCGATGATACGGTTGACGCGGAAGTCACTTTAGGTATCGGGCTCAATAATGTCTCTCTAGGCGCGGGCAAGCTGGATGATATTGTCTTAGACACTAACGGACTGCTTGCTCTTGGTGGACTAGGTTCGGCGCCTAGATAAGGTAATACACCGCTCTTTTCATGATGGTGATGATGATGGTGATGGTGATGGTGATAATCCTTCCGATTGCGTTCCTCCTTCGATTTCTTCCGTTTCTTCTTCTTCTCTTTGATTTTCTCCGGTGCTGTCGAAGGTGTCGATGGCTCGACGCTGTCGTTATCGTCGGTGAAACGAAAGACATCGTGATCGCCGGGCTCGGCTGTGCACACAGTAGCGGTCTTCGGAGAACTCGGCATACCCAAAAGTTTCGCCTCGATCTCCCGGCCAGCTTCGGCCAAATCGACGCTGTTCTCATCTTCCGGTTGATGGCGTCGTTTCTTTTCTGTCTTCCGCCTTGTTCTGTCCATGTCGAGCGAACTACGACCACCATCGCTGTCCGAAGCGTAAACGCTGTTCTCCGATGTCATGTTGTTGAATCTGTTGAAAAACGTATTAGATGGACCATCGTCAACATCGTCCGAGAGAGGGCCGAAGATGTCCTCCATACGTTGAGAATCCCTCGCCTCTTGCCTATTGAGCCTCTTTCGTCTCGCTTTAGCCTTATCCTCTCCATTCCGATCGCGTCTCTTATCTTTTTTACTACGTTGCTTCTTGTCGGCGCGCATTCTCTCTTCAGCATTTTCAGACACTGTCGTGACTATAGTCGTAGCGACGGTGATGGTGGTCAATTCCGTGCCATGATTCGGTCGGCAATCCGTGTTGGACGACGTGATGAGATTGGTTTTAGTCTTATGTTCTAGAGCCTCCATCGGTTCCACCTTCAAATTGTTTTCGTTCGAGATGCTGTTCTTTTGCCGTTTTTGTTTCTTTTTATGTGACTTCTTTCGCGAATCTCTCTCGTAATTGTTGACCACTATTGCCGGATGATTCGTACGGAAGCCAACCGAGATTCGCTCGTCTTCGTCGGATGTACGGGGCTCTTCCTTAATGACCGTGTGTACGCTATTCACAATAGTGTTTGAGGCCTCCAGTGGATTCTGCTTCTCCTCGGTATCGGCAAAGCCGAGATCGACGTCGCTCTCGAGGAATCTTTCAGTCTTCACAGTCTTGCGAACCTTGTTGTTAAATGGCTCTTCCTCCTCACTCGTATCGGAATGAATGCGAGACCGCGAGCCCTTTCTAGAGAGAGACTTGGTTCTCGTCGAATCCGATTCGGAAGTAGCTTCGTCCTCAGTCAGAGCTTTGCTACTCACCGAGTCTCCGTCCCACGACGTACTCTGCTTCTTCTCTTCTCGTCTGGCACGACTTTGCTTCAGTTGCGAGAACTTATCCTTTAATCGCACTTGACGCTTCTCCTCTTCTAGTTTTTGCATATTTTTCGTCGAACGAGCTTTTACTTTATCATACATACTGATGTAAGCAGGCTCATCATCGACAATATCAAAGATCGAGTGCTTCTTCGGCTCGTCGCTATCCGTATCTGTGGCTGAAGGATTCCTTATCGTTTGTATCTCGTGAGTAGAGATGGGACCATCGTCGACATCACTGTGCGAATTCAATGTAGAAGATTGTTGCTGTTGATGATGTTGCGTATCTCTCGTATGATTCGATCCCACGGAAGCTTGTTCGGTTGACAGAGTCGAATCGTTTCTCTTAGAAAGAGAACTCTCCAATCTCGATAGAAATTCCTTCTCGGATTCGTGCGATACCCTCGGACTACGTTCCCTCGACTCCTTCTCCGATCGATTCTTCTTACTCCTCTGTTTCTCTTTGCTTCCACTGTCTCTCGAATTGTTTTCTCGAATCAATTCGCCGTCCCTGGTATCCTGTGTCGCACTGCCACTTTCTTTACTGTCACGACTCTCCCTGCTCTCTCGACTAGAACGATGCGAGTCGTTACGGTGCTTGCGATCTTCGGATCTCCTGTTTTGCCTAGACCGATCTTTGCTGTCGCGCCGATGATCCGAAATTTTCATACGTTTAGCATCCTCGTCCGTGGGGCAATCTTGCGACGAGCACCTGCGTTTGATCGGTACCGGTGCCGGGGTGACCTGACTCTGAGACTGTGTAACAGAAGGATGCAAATGATTCTCGGTCGATTGCCGTCTGCTGTCGTCGCGTTCTCTCTTCTCTTTGTCCTTTTCTTCGCGATCTCTCCTCTTTTCGCGTTCGACCTTCTCTTTCTCTCGCCTTTCTTGATCTTCGCGTTCCCGTCGCTTCTCCTTCTCGTGTTTTTCTCTCTCAAGTTTTTCTCGTTCTTCTTTATCGCGTTTCTCCTTTTCCATCTTCTCCCGTTCTTCCTTTTCTTTCCGCCTTTCTCGCTCTAGTCTCTCCTTTTCTTCCTTCTCTCGCTTCTTTTCTCGTTCGAGACGTTCCTTCTCTTCTCTCCTTCTTTCTCGCTCTATCCTGTCTCGTTCTTCTTTTTCTCTTCTTTCCTGTTCCTCCCTTTCTCTTTTAAGACGTTCCTTTTCTTGCTTTTCACGCTCTAGGCGAATTTCCCGTTCTTTCTTTTCGCGTTCTTCGTGTTCTTTCCTTTCACGTTCCTCACGTTCTCGCCGTTCTTGTCGCTCCTTCTCTTCTCGTTCTCTCCTCTCACGATCGAGACGTTCTTTCTCTCGTCTCTCCTTTTCTTTAAGTTCATTCTCTTCTCTTTCCTTTCTTTCACGTTCTCTTTCTTCTCGCTCTCTTCTATCTTTCTCTTGTCGTTCCTTATCAAGTCTCTCTCTTTCTCGCCTCTCCTCGTCTTTCTCGCGCCTCTCACGTTCCTCCCTTTCTTTTTTCTCTTGTCGGTCACGATCTTCTTTATCCCTTCGCTCTTGTCTGTCACGATCTTCTTTATCTCTCCTTTCTTTTTCTTCTCGTTCTTTTCGCTCATACCTCAACTCTTTGTTATCCTTAAAATCCCTACTATGATTATCCGTGTTGCCGACGTCGTTCACAATATTCGTGCTTTCCTTTTCATCTCTACCTTTACGGTTTCTTTCGATGTCAGTTTCATCCTTTCGTGATCTTCTCTGACAATCTTTACCTTTACTATGTTTCGAATCTCTGCTAGAGTCCCTCCCATCGCGAGAGTCTCTACTCTCTCGATTGCTACCGCTTTCCTTCCTCAAACGAGAACGAGGCAAATCTGTGGAAGATGCAGATAATGATGATGAAGAGGAAGAATTAGATGAGGATGTTATGGAAGACGGTGGAGCTATCGAACTGGTAGTCATGGAAGATACCGTGCCTGTCGTAGACATCGTCGACGTCGTTACTGTCGTTGACGAAGTTGTCGCACTCAACGTTGTAACCGGCACCGCTGTTGTTATTGCAGTTGAATTAAAAGTATCTGTCGATGCCGCTGTCACTGTGGGTGATGCGATAGTCGCAGAGATGCTCAATCCCCGATGTGTCGAGGTTCCGAGGGTGTGAATGTTACTTACACTACCATTGCTGCTTACAAGACTACTGGCTGACGATAAACCACTACCATTACTATTACTTGCTGCCGTTCCGCTACCGAGACCGATCGGTAGAGAAACCGGCGGTAACTCGGGACTAACTGTCTTAATAGATGTACCAGGTGTAATTGGCGTTGCCGGCGTTGGGTGTATGCAATTATGTTGCATTCGCGGATCGGTCTTTAATGCTGACGAGGCCATAGTCGTCGTCGAAGTCAAACTCGCGGACAATGGCGTATTAACACCGATTTGACTGGTAACCGAAGTACCGCTGACTGGCTGTATCGGCGGATGACTAGGAAACGGATACTGCAGACAAACTTTGCTGGTACAGCCACTACCACCACCACTAGTTGTTAGACCAGCAGTGCTACCGATCATAGAACTAACGCCAATAACACCAGTGAATTCCCGTGGTTCGTATTTTTCGCTAAAATTTTCCAATCGCTTCGAGTCCTCATCAAACACGCTCCTTTTCGCGAGGACTGATTTCACAATGTCCGAAGGTTGCACCTCATGAAGATCCAAATCAAGCAGTTTATGCCGAAATCGGAATCTTTCCGAAGCGCTGGCATCGAGTTTCGCCAGAGCGTCGCCACCAGCGGCACTCAATGCTCTCGAACCGGACCATTTTTCGTACTTTTCATCCAGAGAACGTATCCTTTCTTCCAGACTAGGAGATTGCGGCGCTGTCTCGCTGTCGGAACTGGTCGGACTCGAACTTGCGTGTCTAGGAGGTGGCGAAGCCGGTGGTTGCGGTGCTGCACGAGGACTGGGCGCAGTAGACAAGCTGGCACACGGCGGACTAGCAATTTTAGCAAGGCTGGCATTGTTCGATCGAGTGCCGCTGCCATTGTTGTTGTTACTACTACTTGTGTTATTGTTGTTGTTTAACATTTGTGTCGCAAACCTCGGTAAAGGTAACGACAACGGACCCTCGTGACTCCTTTCTCTGAATCTTCTCGGTTCGCTAGGTATCAGGTTCTCCGGTCGCTCGTCGACAAGAGGTGTACCTGGTCGAGATCCATCGTGGTGCTCATGATGTCTAGAAATGTTATCATTATTTTAGTTTGAATAATTTTTTAAATACCTTTTATATATATATATTTTTTTTTTAATTGTAACACAACTCACCTGCTAGAGGCATCCCGACGACGTTTACAAGGTCCAGGACCTCTACCCTCGCAACTACCCCTTCTTGTGCTATGGTGCACTACTACTTTGCTATCACTAACACGTCTAAAGTCCATTCCTTTTCTACTAGAATGCGAAGTAACGAGTAACGACGCAATTTCCGGCTCCTCGTCTTCGCAGAGTGTTGTCGTCGACGAGTTATCGAGTTTTGCACGTTTCTTCGACACGAAACCGACCTCATCGCCGCTACTATGGCACTCCTCAAGTTGCTCCAATAAATGGACGCGTTCCTTCTGAAGATGCCGAATATCGGGCGGAGGTAATAACGGTGGCGGTGGCGCAGGCGGGTCGATACTCGTAACAACGCTTTGTACTGCGTGACGTCGTGACGACGGTGGCGGGCAATCATCATCGTTAAGTTTGCCGTCGCTGAGTACGCTGCTCTGATAGTCGTCGTGACTCGCACCGCTGCCTTGACTAAACTCGTCGTAGCTGCGAAACCGTCTCGACGCTGGTTCAGCATAATCGCCATCGTAATAGGAATCTTGATAGGATCGTCTATTACTTCGTGACAACGCTGTCGGATGAGCTGGACTCGCGCCTGGTGTACTGCCTCCGGAAGTCCGCGAGTAGTTGGTCGTTCTAGATCGCGGGGGCGTATCATAGCGCGTGAATCTATTGCTCGAACTCGGCACCGTCGCTGAGTCGAAACTGTTGCGCTCCCGCCTAGAAGGAATCCTTCGAATCACGAATAATGCACTCGTTTTAAGTAATTGATTACGACTTGTGAGCTTATATGGTAAGCTTGCATTTTATATTGGTAAAACTCTATCAATAATTTAATAAAATTAAAAATTATCTCAAATAAAGATATTTTATAGTCAAGATTTTGTAGTCACAAGAAAATTTATGTATAAGAAAATATACATACGTCATGTCAAACGACGACGCTGGCGAAGGCCTCGAGTCCCAAGGTTTTTCACTGGTTTCCCTGTTTCCTTGACGCTCGAGATGTTCGTAGAAGGTCTCTTGACATTCCCTTGAGGCGAAATCGATCTGCAAACGGCGGCCGCGAACCGTGACTCCCCTCATCTCTTTCACGGCAGCTTGAGCGCAGCTTATTTGATCGAAAAAGACCAAAGCATGGCCACGCTCACGATCTACTACTACCTGAGTTGTCGGTCCAAAAGTATTGAATTGTAAGCTTAAAAACTTCTCGGACGTACAATCTAGAAAAAAAGATAGTCAATGTAATGTGACGACTTGTACTTTTCACCCCTATTGATCTTTCTATTATTAAGATAATTGACAGCAGTATAATATTAATTATTGCGCTTACCTCCAATGCCATCAACCCAAACGCAGGGTGTGGGCATCGATTTTCCGAATCCGAGTTTGATTCGATTCGCACCTAGATGTTCACCGTCCATCGACCTCATGGCTTTAACGACGCTACCAATATCCGAATATTGACAGAAAGCATAACTCGATACGGCGCCTTGTTTCTTAATGTCAATTTCCTACAAGCAAATATATGACAGAATGTAATTAATTTTAATCTTAACATATTACAAGCTTAGATATTATTTTTATTCGAGATTTTATTTAGATATGATTTCCATTCGCCCAACCATCTTCAGATTTACTTATACTTCATACTGGCTTCATATAAACTAAAATTATTTTCTGATTTTTTAAAATCAAATTTCAACTCACTATTATCTCGCCGAACGGTTCGAAATGCTTCCTGAGCTCGGACGCAGTAACATCCTTCTCGAGGTTACCGATGAACAACGTTCTCGTCGCCTTCGGATGATACTCGTCGAGTTCCGCTTCGTACGGCCTGAACTCATTATCCTCGACATCGTAGCCCTGATAAGGGGCCACTTCAATTTTACATCCAAAGAAGAGCTTATCTTGCGAAACCTCGAGAGCCTTCTCGACATCCTCGGGCTTCCTGAAGCAGACTAGGGCATATCTCTCGCTGGCTGTGCCGATAACTTTCACCCACGTCACCTTGCCATGCTTCTTGTACTCATGGAAAAGGCCATCTTTGAGGGAGGAATCGCTGCTGCGAATCGGTAGATTCCTCACGCAGATGGCCACTGGCCTGCGATCCTCCATGACGGACACATTGCTCGTTCGATGCGGCGAACTACCGGGCGATGTGCTACCTCCGGAAGTGCTGCCACCCGAGCTACCGCTTCGACTGCTGCTGCTACTTCCGGAACGACTGCTACCGCTCGGCGAGCTACTCCCACTGCGTGATTTTCTGCGTTGTTTTTTGTGCTGTCGCAGAGCTCCGGTGCTACTGCTACCACCACCTCCGCCACCTCCTACAGGAGAAAAGATATGACGGAAATGAGATACACGTTGCACCAAACGGCTTAAAAGGTATCTTGAAATATTTGTTTTTCTTCTCTTCACATCAAAAAATTTATATTTTTATGGCGATAAACATTTAAAGCTACCGTTTACACAATCAAACTTTCGTATCCTTTGCTCATAAGAATCGAACTTTTCCATTCTTTCTGACTCTTCCCCCAGAGACCTCACATATATTCTAACGCTATAATTCTGTCGATCTTTATGAGTAAAAAATGCGGCAGCCAGATTGTATCGAGAGCCACAGTACTGATGCAAACACGCTACGATCTCGCTCTCTGACGGATCAGCGATAATTACCTTGCTCATCTTGATAAGAGTCATTGGTGGCAGGCGAAGGTGGCGGCGGTGCGCTGCCGTACCTCGAACTCGTCGGCTCGTACGCCGACCAGGACGACGGCGGCAGACTTCCACGATGACGGTCTAAATGGGGCGGGGGCGGCGGCCCAGAGACGTACGGGCCGGTCCTCGGGTATAGCCGATCCCTCGCCCTGCTCGATGTCACGTGGTAAGAGCTAGTAGGTGGTGGACGGCGGGATATGTAGCTACTGGGGTCCCCCGTCGAGGAATCCGTCGGATGACCGCCGACGACGCCGTTGCCGCTACCGCTGCCGCTGCCGCCGACGACGCTGCCGCTCCCGGTGCCAACCACTCGGTTGCTCCTCTCGCTACCGTAGAAGCTGCCGTGGGAACCACGTGAGTCGAAACTCTCGCTTCCCCTCTCTCCTCGTTCACCGCCACCGCCGCTGACGCCGACCCCGGAACCGGTGCTCCCGCTACCGCCGCCACCGCCGGAAACGCCGCCTGCTCCGCCACTTCCTCCCCCGCTACCGCCGCTGGATCCATGATCCTCCGAATTTCTGAAAGACGCAAAAACCGGGTTTAGTCATCGTTTAGAAGGGGGGCTGGGGTGGGCTCGAGTCGACGAGTCGCTGCGGAATACGTATTCGCAATTATTTTCTTCTATTTCGTTCTGCTTTTTTTATTACTAGAACAACACAAGCGCGGGCTACGCGCACATTCCACGATTTTATATAAAAAAGAATGATATTTTTATATAAAGTTTATTTAAACTTGATTAATATTTTTTAACAGAAATCAGCTGATTAAAGCGTTAATTTGTTAATTAAATTTTAAAATAAAAATATGTTAGAAAAATTAAAATAATATATTATAATTCTTTAAACTCGAAATTTTTGACAGTTATCAGCTGATTTCTGTCAAAAAATATTATTATTTTAATTATAATATGTTGTAAATTATATAATATGTTATAATATATCTTATAATATATACTTTGTCCGCGATTAATATTTTTTGCCACAAATCAGCTGATAACTATCAAAAATATTAATCGAATTTGAAGTATTAAAACATGCGAGAATCGATTTAGCATGCCTTTTTTTAGAAAGGGAAACGATTTACGCAATGAAAAAGCGCAAAAGATGAGGGGAGAAATGTATATTGTCTTCTTTTTCTCTATTTCTTAATAATTTCTTTCTTTATTGACGCATATATTCTTCCAATATTTTATTGCATTTTATTCTTATACCTTATTAGTATGATTATATTTTTGTTTTGTATTATGTTATGTTATTTTTTCTCATAAATTTGTTTATTGTATGTTGTTTCTGTCCTTGGGAGATATAATGTGTTCCAAAACAAAATCGAATATCACTATTATTGCTGTTGCTTACCCTATCTATCGATGTATTGCCTTTATAGAGAATATCTTTTGCGCTTAATTCACTTGTAATCTTCGATCATCTTCAATCTGTGTCGTGCGTCATCGTCATCTAATCATTCGGTCAATTTTGTTTGTCGACGAGAGAAAAAATTGACACATAGCAAACGTTTTCTTTTGAAAAAATTACAGAAATACAAACTGGTTTTAACCGATTCTAATAGATTTCATATAACTACTATTTATGTATACATACATATGTATAACGTTGAGAAAAATGAAATACTCTCCCAATTGTAATCAATCTTTTTGCATTAAGCGACTATAGTGAAATTCATACATTGCAATTCTCAATCCAATATCTTATTCACTTATCTAATTAATCTTACAACTTGTTTACTTCACAATTAATTTAAAGCTTTTTAACATATATGTTGGTTTTTGTTTGCTTCGACAATTCAAATGCAAACAAGCTTAATTTGCATCAAATCTGTTGCATTAAATTTGTTAATTAACATGGAAGTGGAATGAGGACGTAAATGCGCATAAATGTTAATGACAGGTTCAAAAATATGGAATATATAATATAAGAAAGAAAAATATAGGAATACAAACAAGAAAAATGTTTGATAAAAATCAAACACTTGATTTGATTGCATAGATTACATAGATATTCCTTGTCAAAATTGAAATGATTTTTCCTTGATACAAATATTTGTATGTTACGACGTGAATAATTTTCATAACAAAATAAAAAATAGAGGATTGGCAGTTTGTATTGTAAAGCTATAAATAAATAGCAGATTAATTTTAATTTAATTTTATAGAAGAAATTTAATAGAATTGTGACTAACAATAAGTTACCTAACTATGTAGTATTATTTAAAATTTATAGAAAAATATATAACGTGACATTAAAAATTTATATTTAATAAAAGAAAAATTGTTTTAATTTTTAACAAGAAAGATACATTATCGTGTGTTCATTCAATACATTTATTACTGGACATCGTATACAAATATGCTTTCGCAAAAAAATTGTCATGCTCATGACCTTTACAACGATGTAAGAAGCTGATTATCATATGCATTCAGTCACGCGCAAAAATGAAATGATAACTCACGTTGTACATACAAGTCACGCGAGAGAGAAAGCAAGGCTAGAGAACAAATTGGAGTAACAATAGAGACTTATTGTGTATAAATTCCGATCTGAAATGTAGAGACATTTCAACGACAAGTTCGAATATTGAAACCATATGAGTACCGCTTTAGCACCAGGAACGTATTCGCTTTTCTAGCATCCCTAGGTGTTTCTTAATTGCAAACTGTGTCTAAATCTTTTTCAATTCTTTCTCTTTTTTTTGCTTTGCCTTGTAGAATCATGATATCTATACAATCCTCGACGCATCATCCCGACTTTTTATTTGATTTAAAGTCTCAAAATAAATTTTAATCCAAAGATTACATTATCATGGACAAAGATCATATGTTAAAGAAGCAGACGTATAAAATGCGCGTCAAGTCATAAAAGTCGAGTGAGTCGAGTCAAATTTGATCATTCGCGACAATAATATTTAAAAATTATTGGATATTCAAAATTAATTTATTAATAATTTCAATTATTGCGAGTTTATGTAAAAACGAAAATTTATTTTGTACTACAAATTTTAGTCGAAAATCTTCGAGTAACACATAATTAAAACTTGGATTTAATTTTACTCGTACGTATTTAAATTAGATACATCGAAATTGGAAAATATCGAGTGTACTCGCATATTTTATAAAACAGAAACTTTGATAAATGAAATAGAAAGGCGTATCTAATTGGAAATGTACAAGATTCATGTAAATTTCGTTATCTCGACGGGACTTTACCCGATGACGCTGTTATAGATACGCTCTAATATTCACGTCGATTAAAATTAAAAATCGTGATCAAGCAAGTGACTATTACAATAGGAACTTATTAAACGATCTATATCGGATGATTACGCGAAATGGTAATTCTCTCTGCTAGAGTCATTATAACATCTGCTAATCTCTCATTTTAATCGCTTTTTAAATTTTAATAGAAATGTATGTCACGCCCTTGCGAGATCATTAAAGATATGTATATATATTCAAAGATAAAATTTATTACGTTCTCAACCTGTTCGATCATCCGCTCGAAATAAATTATTTCACAAAATATAATCCACTTTATGGAAATAACACAATTACAAAATTAACAATTATGAAATAATTATTTATTTGAACATAGTATGTGTTATTATATCTTTTTCATGTTTGTCTAGTGTTCGTAAATAAGTGCGATGTAAGTAAAACATGAATTTTCATTAAATTATATTTGATTAAAAAAATGGGTACACCGTTGAAAAATTTGTGTTTCCTTGTTAAAAAAAATGCCCGTTAAAATTTTCGTGTTAAATATTTAACACATTCATGTGTTAATTTAACATATTGCTGTTCTGTTAATTAAACTCAATTGTTAAATTATCAGAACAACTGAAAAAAAATGTAAAAATAACACACTGTGCATCTATTTTTAATATTACACAATAAATATGTTCCGTATTATTAGTAACAAGATTTATTTGTTAAAATTTACAGAAAAAAATGTTAATTTTACTTTATAATTTATAATATAAGTGGGGATGATAAAATGTACCCGTGTGGAAAATTGTCTCATGAAACTGAGGCAAATGCTTGTGGCTAGCTATTCTAAACTATATTGAATATCTAGCTAGTAATATTATTATCACTTGCCAGATTTTTCGATGTATGTCATACTTTAAATGCTTAGTCAGTGATTACATAGTTATTTGGAGTTAACCATGATATCGTATTCAACTACAAAAATTATATAGTTATTAGATAGCTACTAGCTAAATACTAGTCAGTTTCAAGTAAAGAAAAAAATCATGTTTTTCATAATACATATCCAATTTCTACCTATATATTACCTAGTTATTCTGAGTTATAGATGGCGTTATTTAAAACTTATCTAATTATCACCTCATACTTGTCTAGCAAAAAACTTTAATTATAAAAATGAAAATTATTTTGTATACCATTTAAACTTTTTATATAAGTAACAAATTTACTGAATGTATCAATTCGAATTTGGCGCAATGAATAACGCGCACAGATCATAATGTAAAGATTCCAGGATCGAATCTTCGAAGGTACCGAGATTTTTCAGCGATTGCAAAGGTAAAGTAAAAAAATATAATATCAATATATTAATAATTAACCACAAGCATTACAATTCTATCTGATTATTAGCTAATATAACTAGATAGTTGTAGGATACTGATGATTTTTATTTTCCACACGGGTAAAATTAACCATTTTTTTTTTAGTTAATTTTTACATTAAAATTATGTTAACATAAAATTATGTTTACATAAAATTTATTTCAAATTAGTTGGAGTTTGCATTTATTTTGTGTTAAAATATTAACACAGTATTCGTGTCACCATTTAATATTATGTTAAATTAACACAAAAATTTCTGTGGACCGTTTGGGACAGGTGATATCTGTTAAATTTAACAGAAATTTTTCAACTGTGTATAGATATAATGAATCGTATTGTTTTTTAGAGAATCCTACATTAAATTCAATGACTGTAAATACAATCAACATTGCGGAAATAGGAGGACCTGGAGCAATCCGGTTTTTGCACAAAAAAATCACTCGACTTAAATATCTCAATCCAGATGCTCGGGGAGATGCTGAGGAGATGAGACGAAGAAGCGAGGAGAGATGTGAGGCGAGTCGAACCCGGGGCTCGTAAATTCCGGACTACACCACTGACAGTTAAGGCTCTCTCCCTCTTTTCCCTTCAGTTCGGTCTCTACCGTCACACTTCGACAGTTACTACTCTCGGGTGATAGCGCAGCCGTCAGGACATGGCAACATCGCCGACCACGTCGTCACGGTCACCTGACTTTTCGTGGAAATGAGACGC
This sequence comes from Prenolepis imparis, assembly GCF_030444845.1. Taxonomy (NCBI): domain Eukaryota; kingdom Metazoa; phylum Arthropoda; class Insecta; order Hymenoptera; family Formicidae; genus Prenolepis; species Prenolepis imparis. Next base: position 12,424,464 of record NW_028141168.1, on the reverse strand, counting down.
CGCTATACTCTCCTCGGTCGCGCGCGCGTGAATATAGGCGTGCACTAACGCGCGTAGCGTGCACGCACGACCTTTTTTCCTTCTTTTTTTTCCCCGCTACTTCTCACTAGCTCTCTCTCTCTCTCTCTCTCTGTCTCTGTCTCTCTATCTTTATCTCTCTTTCCAACAACCGCCCCCTCTTTCGCGGTGAGATCGATCGATCGGAGGCAGTCACGACTCTTCTGTGAACGCGACACACGATACGCCTCCAACTTTAAGTACGTGCCGCGTGCCGTTGATGCCACGCACGGAGAAAGTGCAGGTTCTCTATCTGTTGGTCTTTATAACACGCGCAATTTGTCAAATGCGTGGTAAGTAGATGAGGGCGAGTCACGTCGTGGCTGGTGACGACGTTAAGAAATATGGAACGCGAGTGCGTGGCGCGAACCTCGCAGGGGAAACAGAGAAAGAGAGATTGCGCTATTATCGAAGCCACGATAAGAACTTCAGTGATTCTCAACTTGAGAGAAATCGTGATTACATGCTCTAAATTGCTGGAATATAATTTCTCGAAACTGGCTCCGCGTGTCTTTGTTGCCATGGAGTTTACGTTCAGACGTTTTTAGACGTTTTCGAAACACGAAACCATTTATGGTCGTGCTAAAGTTGTATTCGTAATGCTATCGTTATGAATCATCTTTTTGTGTATGTTAGAAAAACTGATGATCGTGTCTATAAACTATGTCGCAGTACAATTTATTAGAAATAAAGTTAAAATGAAATTTATAACGCTAATTCTAGTATTTATCCGTCATTCGTCGATCACAAAACATTGCCAAGACACTTTGTCATTTCTGTTAAAATTGTGTTGCTCGAAATGATTTTATATATTTTGTCATGACTGTGTGTTCTAATATTAAACTTGAAATTTACTACGATAAAAACACGTAGTATTACGGATAACGATCGGCATACGACGAAGCTAAAAACGTCGATTATTCGTTATGAGTAATACTAGACATTACGATCGAATTGTTTGTATCAGCGAAAACAATTATGCTGCCTACATATGTATTTATTCTGGCGTCGATACAATAATAATTTTACGTGGCATCATCGAACAATTGCGACGATACGATTAATTCTTTGGAATCGCGGGATAACATTGAGAGAAAAAAATATTTTATCAACAAATTCGCAAAAAAAAAAAAAAAAAAGTTTCCAGAGAAACATCCGACTGTTTTCTTTCATAAAAATTTTTCTTATTTTTACAATATTTGCATCGTTGGCCGACAAGTTTGGATATTCACTTTTCCTGAGTTTTTTTAAAAATATTTTTGCACGACAGCTGGCTTGGTATAGTAAAGCTTATTATTCATAGACTTGAAATTAAAGCAAATATTTCCTGATGATTTTTACGTAAAATCCTATCACAATTATTTCTTTGACACAATTTAAGAAAAATATAAAATCAAAGAATAAAAATCAAGGATAAAAGTCCAATAATCGTTGAATTTTAATCAGATGGAAGGTGAGAAGAAAATCCATTCGTGAATTTTATTCGAAGATAAAGATAATGAAATGATCGTCATTTCAATGTCATTTTTTGTACCTGTTTCTTGTAACGTGCGATATTTAATTAATTCCTAGGACGTGACACACACTCATCGTAAACCTACGCAGGTTACCTCAAAGCCGAGAATATCGTTCTATTCATGGACGCGACTGTTTTGGAGAAAAAAGAATGAACGAGGATATTTCCATATCGATTAAAAGGATGTGACCGTACAATCAAAAATTCTTTTTCTTATTATTACATATATCGTCTTGGATATTATTTAATGTATTGAAATCTACAGTAAGTCTACGAAAAGATGGGAAAGAATCAATAATATGCACGAGAACGTGGCTAAATATCCAATTTATGAAAAATATTCCGTCATGAATAATAATTAAACTGGATGAAATCGAAATAGTCTCGAAATTTATTATAATTAAAATTGTTATTTATAGCGTGGTAAACAACAATAAAGAAAGAGAGAAACTTGGCATTTTCGCGCGATACATCGATCTAATCTGCATTACGAAATCGACTTAATATAAACACATCTGGTTTTCCAAAGGAACTGTATCAAAATAGATCTTTTCAGAACTCTAAAAATAATTGCATTTATTTAAATATAATGACGGGTGTCAAAATTAATCTCTCGGTTCTTCAAATAATATTTTCATTGCTTGACAAAGAATTCTAAAACTCTTTAGAAAAGATCTAGAGAATTTTAATTTTTTTTTTATTTTATTTAAAGAAAAGAAACTCAACTTCAGAGATTTAAACAGGATCGGATCATATGCGCAAACCATTCATCTTTATTGTCTTTCAAAAGGGAAAAATATCTGTTCCTCCCGGGACACAGTACTATTATGGCCAGTCATGCATCTTGCATTTTTCGAATTCTCTTGTTTCAAAGAATAACTCGAAGGCCCTTGAAGGTATACCTATCCGCGGCGACTCGGACAAGAACATGGCATAATAAGGGCAACTCACCCGTGAGAGGGGAACCTGTGCTGAAGATGTTGTGGCTCGTAGTATTGTGCGGTGAGGACTCGGTCATCCAGCGTATGCTCAATCGCGTGGGCCTTCGCTGCGGACTTGATATCCATGAACGCCACCGTCGCGCATACACCGCTGGTCGAGGAACCGCCGCCCCCGCCGCCGCTGCCGCCTGAATTGGAACCGGAACCGCCCTCATTGCCCTCGCCAAGGATACTGCTGGAACCTCCGTCCACGGGGCACACCTCGCCCCGTGGCAGCAGCTTGACGCTCTGCACGCGTCCATACCTGAAGAGAGAAGAAAAAAAAAACATCATTAATCTTTCATTGAACAAATGTCAACGCTATCGAGAAGATATGAGGGTTTAACTCTTGTGAACGGCTTCGTCACGTATATTTTCTGACTTTTATTTATTCAATTGCGGCAAGAGTGATGTAGACTTTGCGTCATCGCTTATGGTTACGTTCGAATTACCTCCAAGTCGATGTCGAAAATAATTAATTTTAAGAGATATATTTTCTAAAATAATTGATATAAATTCAGTTGTCAAGACTCTAAAATTTCCTAATGAACACTGAACGGGAATTTTCAAGAAGCTACCTATTCCCTGGTGTCTTCTGTCAGCAAACATTCGGTAGCTCCGGATGCTCCAGCAACGTCGTGCTTCTATTCACGGCAACTGCACGAAAGGGATCTCACCGGTATCGTTTAAGATTTCGAAGAAAGGAGGAAAGATACGAAGATAAAGAGAGAGAAATTCTTTTCTACAGAGAGAAAGAAAGAGATTCCGTAATCCTTTGCCTCTAGAAAGCTTTCTCGATACTCGATGCGAGCACAGGAAATTAAGTCTAAAGCAGAGAGTGAGAGAGACAAAGTCTAAAGGAGAAAAAGTCAACGAGAGAAGAGCGAGAAAAGAGAAAGACGAGACTTCGATCAAACTCTTTCTTCGCTTACATATAGATCAGCACAGATAAAAGTCGTCGCGGATGTTTTTGCAGAGAAACCATGACGGCTCTCGCAGAGGGTCTCGAGTCGCGCGGATATAGGGACATCGTGAGAGAGACATGACGTGTACAGATATAAGGTGTTATCCAAAGAAAACATCGGCTTTAATGCTTCGCGCTTCATCGATTGCACCAAGTTACTGGCGCCTCTGTCTGGGCGATCTTTAAAATATTGCACTGTTACGAAAAAGGATACCTTCGAATAACGAATAAAGCAGAATCTGAATCGGTTAGACGCGATGAGAAAAAAAAATCCAAATTATTGTATCGGTGACACTTCTTCCAATATTCGCGTTGAATATTTTATATCCCGATGCGCTCAGGTGACGTGGACGTGTCACTTAATGCTGGTAATAAAACGTCGAATCAAACTCTGATTGACTTGGCTGCAAAGTTCATATGATTTTTTTTTCGATCGAGTTTTATCTTCAAATTTCGCGTTTCTCGCCCACGCAAATATCTGGATATTCAACGATACAGCCGAATACGGGAAAGTTTTTTTAGGACGCAAATGGAGCGCCCAGCGGCACCGATATCGATTTATTCCCCGATTGCACGGCGCGTTATTCCGCCAACCCCATTGGTAGCGTTGGACCGATATCTTTCGCGTCTCGGCCTGGCCTCGGCGCAATTTTCAATCGACGAAGTTTGGGTCTCGCGAAGGGCGAAAGGAAAGAGAACAAGGAGGGACGAGACAACGCGGCGGAGTCTCGTTTTCACCCTGTACAGTGGAGAACTTGGGGATATTGAATTTCGCGCAAAATTAAAGAAAACAAAGAGCGTGCGGAAAGTTGTTTCTGGCACACCCTGTGTGTGTGCAGAGACAGCGCGCGGAGGCCACATCACCAAGTAGGGGAAATAACGTCGCTTCGGTGGGATGAGATCGGCGACGATTGGTCGCTTCCAGAGGAGAACGTTGCACGCAGGCGCAAACATCCGGACGTTCAGGGACTCTCCCGGGGAGTCGTTCGTCTAATCTCGCGTGAGTCGCACGTATCTGCTCTGCTCTGTTCCGCTTGCTCTCCCCGAAGGACTTCTCTGCCACTTAGTCTCGTATAACTTCTCCGCTGCGTTATATCCTCGCTAATATAAGCGTATATATCATCATCGTAGGGAAAATAACTCGTAGAGAAAATTCTCCCTCCTACTAAGCATCGCATCATCGGGACGAGCCGTCGTAATGATTGTTTTCGCGCGAGTAGACGGCGAGAGGGAGAATGAGAGAGGGTTTTGTGCCGAGAGATAGATTTCTGGACGGATTATCTGCGGAGATATTTTATTAGGGTCCTCTACAGATCGAAGAGCGTTGGAAATCTAGTTTTTTTCCCGTAGAGGCGAAAAGAGGCTGCGTGCGAGAGCGTGTCGCAATGTCTGGGCGTATGTTTTTTCCTCTGTCGTGTCGACCGCACGGACGGGGCGTGGTCCCCTTCGTCGCTCTATTGACTGATGAGAGAAGGGTTTTTGCGTTTCGTTGTTTGTCGAGTTTGTCGATAATGCTCGCGAATACTTTCACGTAGAATCGATCGCTTGACGAGCGAACGGAAAGAAAGAAAGAAACGAGTTCTTCTCTCGACTCGAACGTCTCCGGCGATCGAGAATTATTTTTGGAGTCTCGGTCGCTCCTCGGCGAGGAGAAAAGCAGGAGAGAAGAAGCGCAAGAGTAAATGCGTAGATGCGTCTGCCACGTATGCATCTTGGAAGAATGCTCGCACGAAATGGCGGACGCGATGTTGCTGGTGATCATCCAAGCTCTCGTATACAATCTCTCTCCTCATCTCGTCTCTCGCATATGTAGGAAAATGCTAGTTGTGTGATTTTACTGTGTTGTGTTCTCCGGACTTTCTGTCCGAGAGAGTTTCTTTGGAACGAGGTACCAGTCGCGCACTGTCGTTTCGACACTGCCAAGTGAAACAGTGAAAATAGTCGCGATCTATTCTGGGACGAAAAGGAAATCTCTAGTGCTGCGTTTCATTTTGACAAATATATTGACAGCTCCTCTTTTTGATCACACGTATTATAACGATACGCGAATGACGAAAGAACAACGAGAGACCTTATCTCTACAATTAGTGTCGAGATTCTCTCTAGATAGGAACGGGGTAAAAGATATTACAACAGCTCCGTAATTATAACATTCCTGGACGATCGTCGGGGAATATCGATCGCGTGTATTCTCGTCCATCGATCGCTGCGAGAAACTGCGCGACCCCGAAGATTGATCCCGACAAATGATTCGTCGTCGTCGTAGTTGTTGCATAGGAAAAACGCACGACCGTGCGAATTTTCATCATGGAAATCCAGAGAAAATTCTCGAGACTCGACAGCGTACTGGAACCGCGACCGCGTTCTGCCTCTCCTCTCGTTCGCGAGAGCCGTTGCTAGCCTCTCTTTCCTTCCTCATTCTTGCCTCCTCTCCCACCCTACCTCTCCTCCTTCCTATCCCCTCGACATGCCAATCCCCACGTTTCCTCTAATAAAAAAATGAAGAGACACGCATACAGGCACGTTCGTCGGCGCGCTTTGCTACAAGTTTCATACACGAAGAGCGCCCTTTTCTATGTCGCTCGTATGAGTGAAAGCAAGTAAAGCAAGGGAAGTGGGAGAGATTAGCGGGGCAGAGAGTGAGAGAGAGGATTCGTGGTGAGGGTAGCGAGAGAAGAGGGTAATGGCGGAGAGGAAACCCCGAATGTGTGTGTGTGTATGTGTGTGTGTGTGCCACGGTGGCTGGCTGGCTGGCTGGCGAGCGAGCCGTGAATAGTATACCCTACCTCTCTCGAATCGCTCTCCTACCGACTCTTTCTTCCTCCCCTTCGCGTTTCTCCCCTCCCGGCAACCCCCTTCAATGCTCATCGAGGAATTTTACTCGGGCAGACTCGCTCCCAGGCTTGGTCCCTCTCTCCCTCTCCCTTTTTCTCCCCTATCCTTCCCCGTTTCTGGTCGACGCACGACGGGTTCTGCTTTATGTGGCGGCATTAGCATGGGTCTCCATAAACCGAAGGAGTCTCTAGGTCAGCGCCGTGTTCTCCAACGTTACAAGAACGCCGGCGGCCTCGCTCGTTCGCTGTCCGGGCTGGATAATACCACGATCGAAGCCGCTTAAAACGCTATCCTAAGTAATGATCGCACGTTCAGAAAGATATATAGTTTCATCGTAATATTTTCCATCTATTTATTTATCTATCTAACGAGATATTTCAATTGACAACTTGAAATAATCGTCGAGCAATTCCGTCTTTCGCGTTTCTTTTTACACATTGCGTGATTTAATGTAAAGATTCCTATTTCTCTGTCTGTGCCAGAAAAACTGCAATATAAATAAAGAAGAAGATACCACACGCGTGACTTTACGTGTCCACTGTTTAAACTAATTATACGAACAAATACGTGACCGTAATTACCTAAGCCTCGCGAGCCTAAGAGCGGTAAATTTCCACCATACATGATCGAATCAGAGAATGGATCGACTTGGAATGCAATTTACTGCATTAATGTAAGTAGACGCATGGGACACGAAAAAGATTTCATCGGGAAGTGTTAAAGTTTTGCGAGAGAGTTGTATTTTTTTTATATTTTATACTTTAAAGCTACCTATAGGTACACGTCAGTTTTGTCGATGACTCACCGGTGCAAGTGTTAAATGTATTTACGCCATGTTATCAGTGCACATAGTTGCAGGTGGACGGTTATCGCGATTACATCGACGAGTCTAAGCCGCTTTAATCGTGCCCGTCCATCGGCGACGGTGACGTCGGTACGATCGTACGTCTTTCCACGTTTCACAAATAGGAGACATACAGGAAATCAATACATCAATACCACGGCGAAGAGTCTGCGGGACGAGACAAACGCAGAAACTTGTCTTCCGTAAACTCGTCAGCGTTATAAATAACGAATTATCGATCTATTTTACCCGCGAATCGTCGTCCCTCTGTTTATATAGTGGCGTCCGCAGAGATAGGGAACGTGGTATTTTATCACGGTTATTGCAAAGGCTCGTGCATTTTCTCTATTTTTAATTTTTACGATAATGTAAAAAAATTATTTCTCTCCATTGTAAAAACCCTTATAAATGTTCTCTAATAAAGATACACTAGGAATTCATAGTCGATCTCGAGGAAATTCGACATTAATTTTTCCAGAGTCTTGCACATTATTTATTTTTTTTTAAATATATCAAATGTAATATCGCGCATTCCTTCTATAGGCATCTTGCACCTGGGATACGAGCATAGATACGTGCTGCGCGTATTGCACAAGAGTCCAGAGATTTTTGCGAGTGTAACGATCTAACGTCAACAATACGATGTCTCGCGATTCCACGAAGCGCAACGCGGGTAAAAAGGAACACAATGCAAAGTGGGTACACCGTACAACGACATCGTCAACAACGACAAGGAAAGGGCTTTGTTCCACCTCCCTTTCCACGGTTCGTTTGTGCTCTCACACGGTTCACACACCGCACAAAAAACGTCTCATTGTTAGATGCTGTCTCATTGTGAAGAGGTCGATACCTTTGGAGATTTCTGGTGGTTCGAAAAGTCAATCGAAATAGCGATATCTATCGGCCACTTTTTTTTTGCCCCCTCCTAACGTTTTGGCTTTGTAATCTTTCTTTCTGTATTATTATCGAGAAGAGGATTAATTACTTCGCTTCTGTTGAATGCAGTGATGCAACGTCGGATCTCGGAAATCTATTTTACTATTATCTTACGAAAGAGTAAAACGTCATAATTGTGACAACGAAATTGATCCGTTAATCAGAGTCAATCAGAAGCAATAAAATATTCTGTCGATTGCTGAAGAAATAGAATTTTATACATGTGACGCAAAAGCGAGAAATATATCAAAAAATTTTGTCATCGCAAAATTATGATGTGTCCTGACCTGATAATGTTATATCGTTATAATTATTATTACATGAAGCAATCGTGTAACTAGCTCATGTAAGTTAATTAACTAGCTTAATAAGGGTTTGATCATGATCATAGCAATATCGTGTATGTAGAAAAAGAAGAGCACATATGCGTAATTTGCAATAGACAGGTATTAGTTATACGAATCGCATTTGAAACTAAATTGCACCTGCGATACAAATGTATCTCACTATGCATATCATGATAGAGATTAGCAATTGCAGTCGGAGACCATACAATCTTCATTTAAAATGTCTGCGATTCGAGATAACTTCGACAAACGACAGTCTAATGTGTTCTGCCATTACAATCCTTCGTTCGCGAAAGATACTCGTCAGTAGCGTCGTAATCGAATTAAGAGAAAACTTTGATTAATATCGAAATCTAACGAGAGAAAATGCTTTCTGTGGAACGTTCGACGAACGTTTAACAAATAGATAAGAGATGAGTTTGTCGAATTTGCTCTCGGTCGAAAACGACGATCTCGAGGACGATCTCTATAATTCAACAACGTATACTCTCGATCTCTGGAAAGAGGGGAAAAAAAGAAAGCAATTTTCGGCATATCTTTCTAAAACGTCGGCCATCCCTAAGGCAGACGGCACGTTCCCCGGCAGACGACACTGACACAAACGGAGACTATCGCCTCCGCCGTGTCGGGACGCCCCAACGAGGCCGGCGAAGAACGTGGCAACAGCGCTATGACTCAGCTCTCTTCGTTCCAAGCAGCCTCTCCTCGCTACCCTGCCCCGACCCGACCCGTCCCGTCCCATCCAGCCGGCACTACGCAGCTGACGCCCTTCCCCTCCCCTGCCAAGGGAAATTACCCCTCCATGCTGCTCCACCATCCTTCCTCGTGTGTGTATCCCAGACTTCATCTCCCTCTCTTTGTCCCTACCGCGCCAACCCCACCATCGCCAACTGTGCCGACTCTCGCGGGATACCGACAACTCGTTTGCCTCCTCCTTCCCTCCCTTCACATACTCCCCTCGCCCATCTGGCGGCATACACGGGGGCGATTTCTACGACGGCGCGTCGCGTTGTGCCGCTTTGCCGAGGAGAGACGAGCGTGCAAAGGCAGCGCAAAAAGTCCCCTTTGGAAGAAAAACACCTCTCTCTCCTTCCTATCGGTGGGTACCAACCCACCGATCCTACCCTTCTCTTTCTCTCTTTTTCTTCCACCTCTACGGTGCTTGCTATCTTCTTCTATCTCCGCCGGCTTCTCGTTGTACTCCCTGTGCTTCTCGAGTCTCCCTGTCTCACTTTTCTCTCTCTTCCCCCCTTCCATCTCTCTCTCTCTTGTTCTTGCTCCTTTTGTCTCGGATCTTCTTTTCAGGCCTCCTGCCATTCTGTTTCTGTCCATTCCATGGCAGGGACGAACAATGCAACGTGATCCAGGTGCAAGAATAAGGGGAGGATGAGAGAAGAGGGGAAGGCAGGTAAGGGGAAAAGGGATTAGAGCGGGCGATGCGTGCGACTGATGTTCGTGCACAGATCGCAGTTACGGCACGCGTTAGTTGAAGCATCTCTATGCGCTTTGTTATTTTTTCGACATTCTGTACTGTCAAAATCGATAGCAGGTTCCGCCAGTTGCTAGGCAAGCGTTTCGTTTCTAAATTCGTTAATATTTGGCACAATTTTAAATGTACTATATCAAAAGGGACAAACGAAAATATCTCTTTTATTGGCATTGTTTCTTATATCTTTTCATGCTCTGAATTATACATCTGATTAAATTTTCCCCCGGGTATTTTAGGTTGACATTTCTCATCGAATACATTGTCCCTAATATCGCTTATTTTTTCATTTTTTCATTTAAAGTTCGAAACTAGAGCGTTTTCGAAATCATCGATAATTCCAATAATAGTCTTGCATAAATTGATATAAATTATTACAGTAATTTCTAACGCTGTCGTCGAAATAGAAATTCGAACGCGTGTCACTTATTTCTTTACTATTTTGGATTACATGGTCATAAAAAACATCCGAACAATAATAGAAAATGTCGAAATACACTTGAATAAATTTACATAGCTGAAAGAACGCAATGTGTTGACGTGTACGCAACGTTATTATTATATAGTTTTTAATTCTAAAATTTTCTTTCTCCCTAAGATTTTGAATAATATATCGAATTATAGTTTTAACCACAACGAGAAACGATAACACGCCCGATTACGAAACGTTTATTTATAACTTGAATGTAAACGGTTCAATGAACGTGCTTCATTAAGATTCATTGGCACTTCTTAGAAACATGCCTTGTACATATAAATGTACGAAACGCTCTTTACTGGGAAGTTAATTAAAGCATCGATTCCAATTTAATCATCTCTATAAAAAAAATATTAACACTTATAGATTAAGTTTATCTTTAGAAATCTAGAATTTTTTTGAATTATAAATTTAGCCCCGTTAGAGTTCCTATTGCGAAAAGCATTATTATGACTCAAATCTATATTCGAATAAATCTATTTTGAAATTGGCATAGAATGTGGCATAATGTATATTATAATGAATAAGTATAATAAAAGTATATATAATTAAAATATCTTTACATATGCGAAATTATTCGAAAAGAGAAGAAACATTGCAAAAATATAAATATATATCTATATGAATAAAATGAGAAAAAGAAAGGCTCACACAACATAAAGAAGCAAAGATCGCGAATTGAATGGCTTCACGTGTAAGTTGGACATTTTATAGAGATTAATACGATTAATATTCCTGATTGATACGAAGAAAAGAGAAAAATTTTTGTCCAGTTTATTCTCTAAAAAATATAAGCGACTGCCGCGATCGTTCCATAATCATCGAGTTATCCGCCCCTTCCCGATCTAATTCCAGGCAGAAAAGAAGCCAACGACTACGACGAGAGGCCGCGTAGGTTCGAGGTCGAAGACGGAGAAGTCACGTTAGGCGAGTTGCGCGTCGCCCGTGTGTGTCGTAGCCGAGGTGCCGTTATTTTAATGCAGATACGCAGCGACCGGACGAGACTGAAAGGCCCGTAAGAGAGGAGAGACACATTCGCGCGCGTTGCATACACTTTGCGACAAAGACGCGCTGGCGCTGGTAGGGACCGTCGTATGCATGATGCACCGCATCGGGTGTATGCACACATCGCCAGGATTTTTCCGCTCGCCGGGAATATCGCGATGCATGAATAGCCGCTCATTATCATTTCGCGAGGATGGAGCGCGATTCTTACGTATTTTCCCTGTATAATGACGCGAGGTACAAAGAAACGAGAGATAGAGAGATACGCGCGCGCGAATCGAATATGAGATGTTTCAGAGAATCATCGCAAAGTGCATACACACACACCGTTATTCCTGATAAAACTCTTGCACTTTTTTGTTAAGTTTTTTATCAAGACACATACAGTTTTCAAACTATCGTTGAGACAATAAAAATTCTTTTTATGGAAAGCTTCTCTTTGCGAACTAAGCTTTTAGAAGCGAAAATAGAGAGGTTTATATCTTCTCTTATCGTGCAATTTATTTTTTTTGGTTAATATTTATTTATTTAAAGAAATATTAATTTAAGACTATTGAGAGAACTATCGAATTTCAAAAATAATAGGGACACTTTAAAAGGCGAATAATGGATCAAACGAGATGTATTTTATGGATGTAAAAAGCATGATGACACAGAGAGTTATCCATATATCCTAATAAACCCAATTACATTGATGTCGGCGGCATCAGTTGTAACCTTCGTAAGTGACAAACAAACGTAATTAATTCCATAACTAAAACAGTGACACTGAAATTTTCTCCGTGGTTTTGTTACAAGGGTTTGGGACATAATGCAGTATCTTTGTTAGAGAAGATACATCATCATGAAAATATTCCGCGAGTCGGGTCAGACAGCGTCTGGACAATGCAGCCTGCCTGGCGGGTTTCTAAATACCTAACACCTGTTACAAGTCTAATTCTTCCGCGCAGCAGTGGTTCCCAAACTTTCCAAGATACTTTATTGGCAAAGCTCCTAATTCTTTTAATCCAAGCAAAGATTGGACCGACTTCGCGCTTCCGATATAATTAATCGACAGCAATATTCGTCACGGTTATCACGTTAGGAATATCAAAGTTTTCTGATTTAAACATCGCGTTGGAATATATATCTTCCTTCGATCTACGTGCACAATTCAGGTGGACGGAACAAAGAAGAGAGAAAGAAAGAGAGAGGAGAGTGTCACGAGAACGCTCGCCTTAGGAGCATCGAGCGGCTCATAAAACAGCCGTTCGTTTCACGGGGAAGAAGAGAAGGAGTCGGAAGAGAACGAGAAGAAGTAACGGTAGTCGATATTACGACCGTCGCCGCGCCTATATTCTGTCGCGTCGTTCGTGTTTCTGTCCCGTGGAGAAAGCCACGTTGGTGTTACATATATGTATATACTATGTTCGTTGCGTGTTGGGCGTTGCAAGAAAGAGAGAAAGAAAGAAAGGAGAGAGAGGTTGGAGACAAAGGGATGCAAATAGGAAACAATACATATTATTACATTCGATTACCGATAAACCGCAAACTGATACCCGTAAGATAATAGGAAGGATGATCGGTCTCGCGTAATCGGCGAACAGAGATTTTCTCGGTCGAGAGATCGAGAATACTCGATAAAAAAAACAAAAAAATTTTTTAAAATTAAAAATGTTTGACACGACCGAGTCCTTCAAAACCAGTCTTACTATAAGTCATAACGCAGTTTACGACATAGTTGTAAAGTTATCTCTCCTCGGATGGAGGATCCCGTCAAAGTGACTTTTCGTGTCTGCGGCGAGAAATGCCAACGTTTGCCGGATTCTAACGCCTTTGCAGCGATAGTATTTTCCGCACCGGTTTTCTGCGTCGAGGTCGTAAGGATGCACGTTGCAACCGGCAACCAACCGGTGAAGGTGGAGGAGGATCTCTTCGGCATAATACACACACCGCGCGGAGATGTCTGGGAGAGGAACGAGAGCGAGGGAGACGGGATCGACGGAAGGAAACGAGAGAGAGAGAGAGAGAGAGAGAGAGAGAGAGAGAGAGAGAGAGAGAGAGAGAGAGAGAGAGAGAGAGAGAGAGAGAGAGAGAGAGAGAGAGAGAGAGAGAGAGAGAGAGAGAGAGAGAGAGAGAGAGAGAGAGAGAGAGAGAGAGAGAGAGAGAGAGAGAGAGAGAGAGAGAGAGAGAGAGAGAGGAAGAGATCAAGGTTCGAGCGAGAAAGGAGGTAAGGCTCGAACCAGTGGCGTAACTCTTTCTCGCAACGCGAAGTTGAATTATCGCCCACGAAATACGCGTTTCTCAAATTCCGCGGATTTTCACAACCGGGAAAGATTCCTCATTCTCTCTTTCTCGCGGAGAACAGAGTCGTCGACGATCTCCGGAAAGTCGCACGGACGTTCTCGCGCGATAATGCGATGACTCCTCTTACGCGGCAGAAAAACCTTTTTGCGAATGTAAAAGTTGAAGATACAATCAACTGAATTAACTGTCAATTGCGCGTTTTACCGCGGATGCGCGGCCGGATGTTAGGCAAGGAACGGGAGAGGTGTAAAAAACGCGATGACGTTAGAGAGAGGGAGAATATAGAGAAATATTTTGCAAGGTGCGGCTTCGTGTGCCGCAAGAGTTACGCCACTGGATGCGTGCAGCGCAACTGCAGCCTCCCGTCGCGGTGTTCACACCGGGGCTGCCTTTTTCTAGGGCTCCCTTCTCTCTCTCTCTCTCTCTCTCTCTCTCTCTGTGCAGCCGACGATTTCACCACGCTCAGCTGGGCATGGTTTTCCTCCAACGTGAGAGGTGCGTGTGCATATGTGTACGTATACATGTGTTGTCCGCGTAACATAAGCGCGTGGTGCCGGCGAGATGTGCTAGGACCAACGATTTCACGATGTTTACGCGAAGCGTCGTCTCGTGTTCCTTCCATTTCTCTCGCTCCCGATAGGTCTCGGTATCATCGTCTCCAAGAGTTACGCAGCCAATTCCCAGGCAAACGAACACAAGGAATCGTATTCTCGCTGTGAGATAACGCGCTACGACGTAAACAGGAAGAAAGAAAATACGGAAATTGTGTGTGGGAGATATTTGACACTTTGCGCGACTCGCGTATCAAGGGAGATTTTTCGAAAGAAAAATCGTCGTAAACCTCATTTCAAGATGTTAGAACGTGAAAATAAACGTCGAATCCTGAATGCGTCATGCTTAATTATACAGAGAAATTAATCTTTAAATACATATAAAAAGAGTGGTCCAGAAATGATTCGGGGAAAATTCAATATCACAAAATATTTTAAAATTAGCGATAAAGTATTATTGGAAAAGAACAAATTAGTCATGAAATACGAAAAACAAAGAAGTCATTACATTAATTAGGGAGCGTAAATGCATAAGATTAAGTATAATCGCGTGACATGATAAAAAAAAGGTCGCAGTATTCTTCTGCGCGGTATAAAAACTTGAAAAACACATGATATATCATCCTCGGTGTTTCTCGCGTATATCCCTAACGCGTGCGAAATCATTTTGCAATTATCTTGTCGGCTCTACAGACAAAAGGAAGAGAACGCACACGGTGGAGAATTACAGCGTGGAGTTGTTTCTGAAGGGGAGAGCTCCGAATGATGATATCGGTAAAGAAACGAGTTCTCGTTAAGGGGTTAGACACTGCAATGATACACACATGTGTGTATGATATCAATTTATGTACTCTCTCTCTCTCTTTTTCTCTCTTTCTCTCCCATGTATAGGAAGAACTTTTTTTTTGTTTCGAGCGAAAACACGAGAACGCAATTGAGTAGAAAATTTTCCGTTTATAATATAACAAATGAGTCGTAAAAAAAAATGTACGATAAAATTTTACAATTATCGCATATTGTAATATTTATACAACACTTCGTGTGTGATATTAACACTTATGTGTGTATTGCCTGTAAAATTATTTACTTTCACGCGTGACACGAAGTGAATCTATATTTGTTCACGAGTGTGCTATGAGTAAGCGCAGAGAGATCATCTGTGGAAACCGGACCGACTTTTTGAAACACATCCTCGACCGTTACATCGGGCTACAACGTTACACATGTTGTGCTATCTTCTTTAATATTCCGCAGTATATATCGGTACACGAGCTGTGTGCGGTGGATTTAAGGCGCATCGCGGAGACAAGGTGAGAGGTGTGCTAAATATAAATAATTAATAACGCGTCACTACTTCGCGCCACGTTGATATCGTCTATGGGATTCATACGAGATACACGCATTACGGAACTTGAGCCGTTGAAGAATTTTAACGGGCTGAACCGCCCTCGTTTTTCTTTGTTAATCGATGTTATTGCTGGCGAGTTTTGTATGGGAAAAAAACGTAGAAGACAAAGAAATGTTTCGGATACATCCCAAATGACCGAAGCTGCCTTTTCAAGTTTTACCCAACTTACGAAGTGATTCACATTTTTCGTCACGCTTGCGTAAGCTTCGTCGGCGTCTCGAAACTTCGTTAGACAAGGGACAAGGGAGCAGCCCGTGGTTCCCTCGAGACCGAGTCTGTAAATCGACTTGAGTTTCCTTCGCGTTGGGTGGCGCGTACCGGACGTATGTATACATATAGGAAGGCTTCTGTTTTAATGACGGTCTATTTTCGTCGATAGCATTCGAACCCGCACGCGCGCTGTTTTGTCAGTCAACAGGAAGTAATAGAATTTTATTTTTCTACGTGCACAGGTTCCCTCGCGTGCACGCGGGCGGCCCACTGGGAGGAAACGAAATTGCAGAAAGGGAAAATGCAATATCGGAGCAACGTTTATGATGGATAAAATAATATCCCGTTTTTAATGGGACGGTTAATAGCTCGTTATGTGAATATTTTAACGTCGACCAAACCGACTTTGTGCCTTAACAAGCCTCCATAAATCTAACTGTAGCTGCATTAAATGCAAATTAGATATAACACGCTCGGCATGGCATGTGAAGCGCGACAAGCATTACTTTTTTTTTATCTCTGATGCATTATATACAGAAACAGCATCGACAGAATTTTTTTAATTTAGCTACATCCACCTCTCTTTTTTCACCAGTCTCAATTTTTGTAAAGAAAGAAGCAAAAAAAATGCACGTCGTTACGTGCTTCGGCCTTAATTCTCGCTGCACTCCGGGTATTCCGTATACGGAGTTCATACCGCGGGCTCTGATTGTGGCTTCGACGCGCGCGACCTTGCGATAACGGCACCGTCGGCCCGTCAGAAACGTCAGGAAACTGCAGTTTCTCCGGCGTATGCATTGTTCGGTTTTCCACGGTTGGCAGATGCCACAGAGTGCATCGATTGACCGGACGGGCCATATGGTACAAGACAATCGGGGGAACGTCATGTATAATGCTTTTCAGATTCGAATAAATATTTTATTCAGATATTTCGTCCGTTTCTAGATACATTTAACATACGAAATCTGACCCGAAACAAGGTTAATCTAAAATTTATTTCGATATAAAGTTATTTTTTTTGTCAATAGTTAGGGAAGCAGAAATAATATATAGTTGCGCGATATTTTTAAAGGAAACGTCTATACTTTTATATATAAATTGTTTAAATTAGATGTTCAATTGAATGACAAAATATAATTAGGATAATAAATATATACTGATAAAAAGCCACGATGTCAAAATATATTATTATTGAAAGACTTGTTATTAAGAGTGGCTTCTCTATTTTCGGCTTTTATTCGCAGACTTGAGAGGAAAAAGTCGCGGATAGAAAGCCCGCTGCCTCGTACACTATTCGATCGGCCACGCACATTCTCGTAATTGAATTTCGCCGTGCACGATAAATTTCTGCAACGGCGCGATACGACGTGACGCTTCTGGCCTCGGCGATTTTCGATTCGCGGAATTCGTCGCGGCGCGGCGCGCTGACGTGAAAGTTCACCGTGGAGTTCGACACGTTGACAGTTCGTCGACCCCGATCAAACGAAACCGGCCATGTGGGTCTTGTCTCGCACGTGTCCGCGCATACGCGAGCGTTTAAACGTGCCTGAAAATTCCAACTAACGCCAAGACAAAGAGAAATATACAGAAACGGACTGAGATTTATGAAGAGGGAAGAATCGAAAGGGTCGAAGAAAATGATCTTTTTACGCCATATTTCTCGATGTCACTCGCGATTATATCGATGGTTTTTGAAGCCAAAACAAATATTAACTTTGAAAGTGTACTATATTATCATGTGCAACAATGCTGATCACGTCGCCGTTGTAAAAGACGCAGAAAAAATATGTTTCTGCTCCGTCAGACTAATGAGGTGCAGAAAGCTTTCTCCGTTCCGGGAGATCCGTATTAAGGATATCGGCGCGATTCGCCTCGATACTCTCTAAATACTGACCGCGTTTAAACATCGTGTATCTTACGGCAATGCAGACGTCGTGATGCAGACACGCAAAGATGCACATTTTATATCTCACGTGTACGAAATTGACTTTTACGAGACAAAAGAAATAGAAACGGGACTTTTTCGGGCATTCTTTAGTAACTCCGAAGCAGGTAACTCGAATATTTTACTGCGAGGATCAGTGGAAAGAAATAAGTTTCTCACGAAGTTTATATAACATATAAATATATTGTATGTTTTACTGCTGTCGATTTTACGACTTGATTAGTGGGTTAATTGTCCGTAATTTTGACACAATCTCGAATAACCGAAATGTCAAGTGAAGGACTCAGATTGGGAACATTAACATTTATTGCTAAAATCGACCTTACATGCGGAACACTTCGATTTCATCACGATGGGTTTCAAAGGGAAAGTTATTCCGGACGGCACGCAATGGTCACTAATTTAAGTAGAATGAAAGAAATACGTGGAAGAGACACAGAATATATAACATGAAAACTGTATAAGTTTTCTGGTTATTTCGGAAATTATTTTACGCGTTATCTAATTCAAGGAAATAAAGGCGGAAAGTCACGTGTTAGAGCGATATGTTTTTGTGCAAAGTATAATTTTTATACATGTATAAATTTATTCATGATGAGCGTTACACACACAACAGATAACAATCTACAGTTATATAAGCAAATTTATAATATATAGTTCCCTCTTTTATTGCATACGTTCTATTCACAAGATTTCTTGTAATCTCTCATTTACGATAGCACAGATATTTCAAGCGTAAAAAAACAAGTGATATATTAATTTCATTTAAATTCTTTTATTCATATTTATTTATATATCCGTGTTTAATAAAGCAATGAATTTGCTTCATTTTATACAGACAAAAGCGTTGCCCCCATTTCATTCACACGATTCGTTGATGGGAAAAGTACGCAATGTATCGATACCGTTAGACAAACTTTGTCAAAGTTCACGCTGTACGACAGATGAGCGTTGCATAGTCGAAACCTTTCGATTCGCCTAAGCAAGCAAAGACGCCTCTCCTATTTCAGACTACACGCGTGTGTCACCTCCGTCTATGTAGTCGCCTGGCCTCATAGGTGGTGATTGACGACGGAAGCCGAGAGGTGACTGGCGAGAAGAAGAGAGAGGGACACACGCCGGGATTACGTAACGTCGAAGACGCCGGCCAACGCGACCGGTACAAAGAGAAGAGAAGAGGGCTCTCTCGGTTTCTTCTCCGATTCGAATAACCGTATATCCGAGGTACGTCAGGTACCAGATCTTTGAGAAGGTTACTCCCACTCGCTCCGCACCCACCTGATTCGCGCCACGCGGCTACCTTCTTCGCTCCACGTTCTTAGATTATCCGCGATAAGATGTACCGTTCCCTCTTTCTCTCGTCAGCCACTGGTCACCATAAATTTCCTTCCCGGAAGAAATGCGAGATTAAATGCGCGACGGCACGACCGCGGTCGGAATCACGCGGGATCTTACAACCAACTGGTTGTTCGCTGCGAACGCGATGAATCACTCGTCCAGAAAGGAAATTGTAAAAGAAAATTGTATTTTAATTTTTGTGAACAGCTGTAGGCATCAGCTGTTTTCTTTCTCTATAGATGTTACAGTTATTGATATGATAATAAAGTAGTAATAAAATGCTTTTATATAATTATATTAATATTGTGTTTCTGTGAGAAAAAGGCTCTGATTTTTTAAAAATATATCTTCAAACCAGACGAATTTAATGATTAATCAGTTGTACTGCGATAGTAAAAAATGCAAGCCGGGCGAAATGCGTAAATAGTATCAATCGACCAGTTTGAATGCATTTATTTTTTTTTTTTCAATGCGAAATATATCCCAATAGGGTATGTCACGATGCGTGAATCCTTTCCGTTTCAATTTTTTTTTTTTTTTTTTTTTACAAAAGGCAATTTGTCGGTGGGGCACAATAGTATCTGATTCCATGGAATGCCGTACAACAAATCATTGAAGCTCGGCACAAAGCAACATCATAGTATATAGCATTCCCGTTTTTCATGGCAAACAAAACTTTTTGCGGCCATCGCTCCATCGCGGCCGACTCCGAGATATTGAATATACTGCTGAACTGTACGTACCAAAATCGCGAAATAATTATTTGTTTACGTTTCCGCGAAATATAAAATCGAAGTTGGAAAGGAATACAGAATTCAAACTCAATTCAAGTATTTTTTCCCTATTCAATACTTCATTTAATAGATAGATATATTTTCTAATAAAACGAATATTTTATTCTCCACCATCCTATATTATATATTTATACCATTGGAAAATGTTTTTATATTTAAAATTTAACTCGAGTGAATTTATTGTAAATAATAATGTCGCGATAAAACGCTTGAGATCCGCGATAAGCGAATTCTATCTGGTGCAACGATTATAGACTTAAAAGTGTACCACACAAAGCAATCGAGTCGGATTTGAGAGCCACTGAACTGTCATTACGATTCTTCCGGCATAAAAAGAGCGAAGTAATCGAAGTTTAATTCGGGCGTTAGCTCGCAGGACGTTCGCTATCGATGAGATTTTTTTGTAGAGAGAAAGAGAAAGAGTGTATAGAGTACGTGAGGATGTGATAAGGAAGGGGAAAAATCGAAGAGCCGATAAAAACGCCCAGAGGAGCTATCCGACGTATTGAGTATCTCGAGATATCTCTGTACTTTTGGATCGTGTAATTTATTATTCCGCGCTATATGTCATCGATCCAAACCTCAAAACCCAGATTCGAAAATATATAATTTTACCAAACTCGGTTAATACATTTCGAGGTTGACGGACTGTTTTTTACTCTCTTACTGCTACCATTTTCTTAGCTGCTCTCTCTATATTCGTCAATTAAATTAAGCTGTCAATTAAATTATTTCTGAAATATGTGGATCACCAGTAGATAAGCATTATTCTAGAAATTATTCTAAAGAAAAGTTTGGATTAATCTAAAGAAAGGTTTGGACGAGTTTAAAAAAAACAACGAAATCTATGATAGATTTTGTTCAAGACAATTTATACGTTTAATTTTATAAATAATTAATTACTTTAAAGAAAACTTTTTTCTCTGGAATACAACGATGAAGAAGATTCTCGTCTTTTTATCTTCAGATCGCGGATGTTTTTTTTTCTTCGTATATTAACTACTTTGATTCTGTTCTTTTAATACGCAATATCTTATCATATTTCGTGATTCTCATTACTGCAGATATGATTCTTATCAGATACAATCTCTTATCGTAAATAACATAATAGAGATATTCTTATCACAGGGCGTATGAATAGGCGTTTTAAAATTTTGATTATCACTGTACGTCGCGTAATAATAGTCGTCGAGGTGACCCTACAATAGAATCGAACGACGAGCGGCTCCGCTGTTCCTGTACGACTATGTACGTCCGTAATACGCCCACCCCGGGTGTACAGTCCTCCGGCAAAACGTCGGCGAGTCTATTGGAAAATGTTTTCCACATAGTTCCGCCGGTGGTGAGACTGGGTCACACGTACACGGACGCGCGCTTCCCGGTGTGTTTGTGTATGTATATGCATATCCAACCGACGGCTGCGCCGCGTTCACGGTACTCCCAGGTATTTATTTATCGCCGACCATATCTGCCCTTGCGAACTTCACGGGCAAACACACGGAGGTACCTGCCTGCCTGCTGTGCGACGACGATGCATAAAAATGCGAGGTCGCTTTCGCAATCCGTCTTCGGCGAGATAGCGCGAATATACTCCTCTCATTTCTCACGTTAATCACGATTATCGATACCGTTTTCCCGCAACGATATATACTTGTTTCGCGACTCTCGCTAGTTCGGCTGCGACTGAACGCTCGCGATAATCTGGTTTTCCCGTAACATGTACGATTATCCGCGTTTCGAAATGTCAATTCGGCCTTTTTATTTCAACCTTGCGATAGCCCCTGCCACAAGACTCTGCGTGTATGTATATGTGTGTGAGTTTATACGCATGTAAATAAAATATCGCACTTTTCTTTTCCGTGTCCATACATCACCGCAACTTTTTCCGGAATCGGACGCGCGGTTTAAATCGATGGACGCGCCCGCACCTCGGAAACACGAGTTACGGTAATGTTATCGAAACATTATGCCGGGAGAAGGGGGAAAGAAAAAAAATCGCCGATTTTTAATTCGCCGCAGCCGAGCGGTGCTTTTGTTCCTGCTCTCGCGCGAGAAGATCAATCGTAGGCTTTTGGCTGTTTTCGTTTCATCAATCCTACGGGCGCGCGCGCGCGAACGGCGGGAAATTCCCGTGATATATACCCGCCCGCCGCCTCACCCTTCCTTCCCCGTCTGCCAAAGTACCGGTACTCGAACTCGAACGGAGCGGGACTCATCTCGGAGAGAGAGATGCGCGGCGGCGGCGGCTTCGTGTTCGTATAAAGCGAAACCGGAATCCCGGATCGCGCGCGCGCGAACGGAACGGCGCGCCGGCCAGCCGCCCGCCCGCGATATATTTCGATACGTAAATAAATACAAGGTCGACCGGCGAGCGCGTTTCTGGGATATAAAGGGCTCGGGGAAACTGCCTGTGCATAATTGGCACGGGGAAGCTATTGACCGCGGCGCGGCGTGGCTCAGAAGATCGCGCGTCGGTCGAAAGTTTCGCGACTCCGGGGCTAGCAGAGCGCGGCGGCGGCTGCTCCAGGGTTCACGCTCGGCAACGTCGCCATATATCGACCCAGCTGTCGCTGTGGGGAAGAGGAGGACTGGGGCACCAGCCTCGATGTGTCCACGAAATTTAACTCTTTCGTTTCGTACCGTTTCGCGCCCTAATCGCGGCTGCCTGCCTGCCTAACAACGGCCCTTATTCGCGATTTCGTTCGCGAACGCGTATTTTCGTAAAGGAGATCGTTTTGCGGATTAAAATTTCGTGCGATTCCTCGATTCTTCCCGTTACAGTCGGCTTTAATCTTATTACGAATAATAAACGAGCACGAGAGAATATTTTATATACATATATACATGTGTGTGTGCGATAAATAATGTTGATATGTCAAAGTTATGAATCTTTAAAAAATATAATTCTTTTTATTTATGTAGGAAAGAGATATATGGAGATGTGTTTCTTCACACATCTACCAAGATGATTATCTTAATGCGAAGAGATCTTAAGATCTTAAGATTTATAACTAACTTAAATCTTAAATCTAATGGATAAGTGTGCACCAACAAACAGAATCGAGATTCAACTCTTTCAGAGATATCGGAATCGTGCAGAATTCGTCGGAATTCGCGTACTGCATTATGTAAATGGAAATGTATTCCATTAAACGTCGACGTAGTTTCGGCGTTAATTCTTAAAGTAGAGATCGAGCGCGATATCCGCGCGTTCTATTTCGGTGGAAGTCGAGGTGAAATGGCCGAGAAACGATTCGCGACCCCAGTACCCACTATCGCCACCCCATACGAACCGACCAGTATCCCCCTTCAACCCCCTGTGCCCCCCGGCCGAAAGAGAGGAAGGGGAGAGGAACCCAACCCAACTCGCGGAGTGACGAGTCACCCTGGGTGCCTGGCGCACGCGGGATTCCCCCCTGTGTCTATCTCCCTCTTTCTCTCTCTAACCCCTCGACTAACCCTTCTTCTACCTCTTTAAATCCCTCTCATCCTCCCTCCGTCTCTCCTCTCTTGGCGCAGCCCGGCGTGCGATCTCTCTTTCCCCGGCTCCTCTTTCACTCGGGAATCTCCCCCTCGTCATCCCTCTGTTGCCACCACCCCAGCATCACCAACCCTACCAATAGCGTTCTCCTTCCACCCCTACGAAGCCTCCAACCAGCACGAACGACGGCGGTGGAGACTGCTGGGCATTCCCCTCTCGTTCTCGCGTTCTCTCTACGCGGATTTCCTATATCTCCGTCTTTTTCGTCTTCTCGCTGCATCGCGCGACCGGTAGGTATATATGTATGTACCTCGCCACTTTTTGCTCCCATCTCTGCCCTCTTCGTTCCTTGATCGGATTCTCCTTCCTTATTTCTCGCCCTCGCCCCGCGTCTACCCCGCGTCTACCCCGACGTATCCCGATGCGATGGTGAGTAATGGATTGAATTTGGTACAAGTCTCGCATTCGGATAAATTTCTGATTTCGATTGTGCGCGGTGCTCGGGAGGAGATGTGCCTACTTTCTTGACTACGAGGCGTAGGTGGAGACGTGACGTCAGACAGAGAGAGAAAGAGAGCGAGACTCTGAGTAAATAAGTTAATGCGAGTTGGCTTCCAGCGAAGAGACTCTAAAGTCCTCCCCGCTGTGTGCAAGTTACGCCCGGTGAACGTGTTGTCGGTTTTCTCTTACACAATTGCACGGGCCGGTCCAGTTAACGCGCCGCTCTTCAAATTTCTTTCCTCGATTTCCCTTCGCGAAGCTTCGCCGCAGCGAGTAATCCCCAGGAATCCCAGCAATTTGCAACGTTATAAAAAAAACTCTTATTGTTAGTCGAGAGAAGAGTCAGGAAATACGCGAGCCATGATGTGTCAACGAGAACTTCGCGTATTCAAAAATCGCGAGAGGGAGACGCAAAGAAGGGTTGGCTCTCGGCCAGAGGATCACTCTCTTGTCTCGCGACTCCTTCACGATATACATATACATATGTATATGCCGGAGTGGTGTTCGGATACATATCAATCTCAATGCGGCAACGAAAACGTGTATAAAGTGACTCACTTGCGCGACTGATCGACCGGGTACCTGGTACCCCGAAGCACGTTCGCCACTTTTATCGCGGGGGGCATCGCGCGGGCAATTTTCTTGGGCGCGCCGTCGGCGCGGCTATGCCGCCGCCATCGTCGGGAGGGAACAAAATTACCGATAATGCGGCTCTGCGCCTCGTTTGATCGCGAAGGAACACGAGATCGAGAACTGCTCGGCGAATGACCGTTCATTTAGCAACCAACTGCGAGACGATGCTGGAAATGCATCATCGCGTGTGTGCATCCCCTCCTCTCTCCCTTCGAAGATTAAATTGTTTTTTCAATTTTATTATATGTACATACGTGCAATTTCTATTTCGTTTCGTGTCCACGTTGAAATTGTGATGCGACACGCAAAATGTCAAGCTGATATTAATGAGGGTGCGATTATTATTTACCTATCTAGTTGGAAATATCTTTGGTGATATGTTACCAAGATATCTTTCCTATAGATACGGACCTGCTGTGTGTGGGAGTTGCGTAAAGTGATGCAATGTTAGCCTCGCACGTCTCGTATTTAACTCAAATACGTTTAGCGTGAAGTGTACATCAATTTGCAATATTCTAATTGTATTTTTGTTGAAATAATTATTATAGACAAAGCAAGTTTTGTGTATATATATTTTTTAATTCTCTGATTATAAAATTAATTACATTTTACTTTCAAAGATCCTGCTTCGAGTAATGAAAGAATAATATAACTCCCAAAATAGAAAATAAAGCTATATCAATCGAAACTAATTTGCTATTAATCCGTCAATTTCTTTCTTTGCATAATAATATAAAAAAATATGAGTTTTCTTGTCACAATTTAGAGATCCAATTGTGAAATATTCTTATGTATGTTATAATTTTATTTTATATACGCGATATATTTATATATTATTGTGTATGTTACTTCAAACTAATGTGAAAGTTACTTATCAAATACATGAAATTCTTTCTATGTAATGAGAAATCATATATGCTATCTTAGGAATTCTTCTCTGTCAGAAATGTTGAAACGTCTGAAACGTTTCACTTATGATTAAAAACTATTTCTTTGTATACGTAGTATTCCTTATATCGTCTATTTTCCTTGCCACGATGTATGAAATACAGATGCAGGCAAATGTAAAACACAGCAGAAAATTGCAAAAGTTTCGAATATCAAAAATAAATTTTGATATTTCGAGCAAAAAGACGAAACTTGTCGATAGAAACAGAGGTAAACAAAATGTAAAATATTTTCATGAATTCCGCGCGTGTTACGTATGTTAAATAAAATCCATTCCAAAATTAACATAGAGAAAAAAAAATGTCCTTTATATATCGATATAGTGCTACTGATTTTACATCGTTGCACGACATGAAATTGTAGCAAAGGTACAAAATACAGATTTAATATGTACATATTCGTGCTGTTATTTTTAAGGTACAAGTTTAACAAATAGATTGATTATCACGTTCTCCAGGGTATATCGGGGATACCTCGATCGCGACTCTTTCGTACGAAATTTATCGTTCTCATTCGCGAACACGTGCGCTCCGCTCTTTGCTCGTTCGCGCCTATAAATCCTCGTAGCATCGTACACGCGTCAGGCCGGTGCGCAAAAGACTAGTCCATGTGTAACCATCGTGTATACCGTCCGTTGATGTAACTTATCTCATAAGTGTCGCGGCAATTGCTTCAATTTATTGCAAGTGCCAAATGGAGCGAGCGCCGACCCATGCGTTCAATTCAGCCTGAATGTTGCAGGATGAGAACGAGATGATGTGTCGTTCGGTTGTCCTTCGTTGGAGGACGTGTGTCACTTGGAGAACTTGTGTACGCGCATAGATTCGCGAAACAGGTGGCTGTGTGTGTGTATATGTGTGGCGCGGCGTGGTCTTTGACCATCGCAAGAGTCGAGGAAAGAAGGAGAGGCCTGTTTTGCATTCCGCGTCGAGTGAATTATGGACGGCGAGGTGCCGTGGCACGTCGAGCGGAAAGAAAACACGATCTTTCTCTTTCTCTCTCTTTTTCTCTCTTTTTCTCTCTCGTTACGCACGGCTAAAGTCACGGTAACACGACGGAAGAGACGGAACAAAGGATACACGACCGAGCGAGCGAGGAGATCGTAAGAGAAACGGATCAAAATGACGAAGGTTCTCTGCACGCGAGGTCCGCTTTTTCTCTCGCGACGTTTGACGCTAGGAGTCGACCCCGACCGGTAGTCGACTCTGTAATAAGCGGCGTTAACCGGCCAATCTCGTGTAATCATCGTCTTCGCCTCGATCCATCAATACGGCGACCGATCGTCAACATACCGCGAAGACGACCCGAGTTTGAGGAAATGTATTGAGCGGTCGTAATATTTCTTTTGCCTTTCCGATGATTTTGCGAAATCGATTTGCGGACAGCGGACTTCGCGGAAACCACTTAGGATCGAAATAACTTGCAGAATGTTCTAGCGTGCGAATCAAACTTTCTAATAAAATATCGACGGTCATGGCAAATTTCGACATACGTGTTCATAAATACATATGTGTGTCACCTCATATAGAAAAAGGAAATAAAATCCCTTGAAAAAAAAAAATCAATTACATGGCTGATCGGTTTGGTTGAAACGCGAACATTTGAAAACAATTTATGAAAATCGTCAATGCGTGCTCGCAAGAGCATTAATATATTTTACGAATTAGTCTCTTATGCCTGATGGCAACGTCTGAGAGTTAATTACACATAAATATTTTTTAATCGTTTTCCTATAATTGATTTCAATTTACAAAATGTCTTTTTAAAGAACGACTTTTTAAACATCAATTAATATTATCTTATTATGCAATAATAATTTGTGTTTAGTTAAATATTTATCTAATTAATTATATTTGATTGGCTGTTAACTATTAACGATCGTGGAAAATGATGTATATAGTTTTGTACGTTTTTATATCTCACATTAGTCTCATCTTTCTTTTCCCATGCACTAAAATCGTTTACTGCCTGTTTCCTGACTCGTTTATCCTTTGTTCTGTTTATATCCTTTATCATCTATTCTGTGTTTATTTTGAAGACAAACTATAAACTGTAAACAACACTATTTTTTTATAAATACGAAAAAGGAGACTGTTGTTCTGGATTGGGCGCAAACATAAAACTGTTTGTAACAGTTTCGAAAATTAATAAAATAGATACAAATATCTTATCTCACGTGAGTTCTATAAATAACGATCGTCTCACGTGGAGTATGATTCACATATAATTAACGTAATAAGCGAGACACAAAGTCGACAACGTGTCCCCGGAGGTAGCGATTGTATCAACATATTTTTGCAGCTGTTAAAAAAAATGATATATCAAGATATTGTCATGTTGCATTGCGATGCATATTGCACGTCTCTCCATGATTGTATACGACATACGAGATTTGATATAAATATGCGATTACGCAATTATACGAGTCGTACAGTGGAATATTTTAGAAGAGAGAGAGAGAGAGAGAGATGCGTGTGTTCCTAAATTAACATCTTGAATAATTGCAGTTGCGATGATGTAAGAAAATTTGGGCGTCAAAATATAATTTATCTGTTATATAAAGTGATATATTTTTAAACATTTGCATGATTTTCCAATCCGCAATTACGCGTATCGACTTTTCCAGCAGCGATCTTACAATGCGGGTACTTAAATATAGCCAATCACGTAATAACGTGCCAGACAACGATATATGTATACAATAATGCCAGGCAGGCGTTACACATGTTACAAAATATTCCACCTCGTTCCTTATCGTTTCATCACGCGCCAAATCACGTCAGTCTACAATAAAACGAAGAAAAAGTTAATAGTATACGAAAGGTATGCCTCTATACATATAACGTCGTGATAACATCGCGCGATAGAAACGGGAAAAAAAATTTCTATACTAATACCCGTAACAGAGCGCTACGCGATAAACACATTACATAAGAATCGAATCGTAAAATCACGCGGAATCTTGTTCGCCAGACGTCTCTCTCTTGCGCGCGGAAAAGGGACCGCATTTAGCATGCGAGCGGCGTTGTAATTGGCACGTCTTGCCGAGACACACCGAAGAACGTTCTTTCGAGGTTAGAAGTGCAATGCACTGTTGCGCGTTTGCCATAAAGCGTTGCTGCACCGATAGAATGCTGATATTAACGCAAACGTAAACGCCGTCGTTGCACACGATGAGGTGAACGCGTATGTCGCGCATGACGTTTCGTCACACGTGTTCTCGGGAGAGGATACGCTAGTCTCCGATATTATTCGTCTAAATTTTCAAAGTGTTTTTTTTTATGCAAAATATATTCGTTATTAACGCGCTAGTTGAAAACTAAAATAATTTCTTTAAACAAAAATGTCGAGACAGGAAGAGTTCTTGAAATGTAATGAAAGGTTCAATGATCTGTGTGTCTTTTAAGAATATAAATTAATAAAATAAAAAATAAAATAAAAATTTTCTGCGTGAGAACAATCAGTTCACTCAACATGAACATTCCGTAATTATTTTTTGATAATTGAAATTATTTTTCGAAATATAACGGAGAAACACATAACAATGATATATAGATAGTAATTTCTGAAAGCTTAAGCATGAAGGCTATATACATATATCTCGTACCTCCGGTTATATGCGTGAACTTATGAATTACTTATGACGTAATTACATGCGCCGTACAGTAGGTAGATACCGTTTGATACGAAACAACGATTTCTTTTCCAGTCAAAGCACACGTATATCTTCGACATTTTATCCTCTCCCGAAGCCCTTCGGGGTGTGCTTTTGTTCGTATCTATAGGGAGAAACAACCTCGATCTCATACTTGTAAGGGCTCGATTTCATGGATCCGAGCCAGTTTCATTCACTCGACGACAGCAGTCGTTGTCGAGAGTTGCATAACCGCTCCACTAACCCAACCTGCTCCTTTCGTGACAGCCACGAATCGCGTCTGTACAAATGGAGCCGCGCGTAGGCTCTTTGGCCGTTGCATAGGCTCAAGATTAAGGACAGCGTTGTGTAAGAACGAGGGTTATCTCAATAAGCGTGTATCTCGAGTGACCTCTCGCTGAGAACGTTTCGAACTTTATCGAATCGCGTCTATTGAAGCACCATTGGTTTACGTGAAAAATACGCGTGGAAGAGAAATGTATAAATAATGATGTTTTATATTAATAATAGACTTTTTCGTAATTCAGAGTGTTTCGAATTTCAATAATTTTTTTAGCTGCACTATGCGGAAAGATTTGCTCCGAAATTGAATAGGTGATATTCTGAGATATTCTTCGTACAATAGAGATATACTCACAGATTGTTAAGTCGCTATGTTGCTTTTAGACTGTCGTATAAATTTCTAGAATATAGCAATGGGTGACCTTCCTGAACACACTATATTTAGCTTGCGACTGATCGGGAATCGCTTTACACGTATCGCGGAACCGAAACCGAATAATCCTTACTTGTCGTAAGATCGACTCGATACGCGAATGTGCGAACGTAATAACTAATACGGCCTTGCGCATATACTCGCGCTACACGATTAAATTCGAAAAAATCTTTGTACGAATACGGCGTGTACGATAACGATATGCGACCTCGTTACATATTCTTGATGATATGAGAAAAAAAGACGCGAAACGCACTCTTGCGTAGAATTAAAATTACAAATCCAATCTAAGGAAATGTTTCTGCCTTTGCTGCTTCGTTAAAAAAGATAAGATGTAAATTTGGTGCACGTAATGATAAAATGATAAAAATTGAAATGTGTATTTCTTCCTTTTCAAAAATGTCGAGATGTAAAATTCTGGAATTGCATAGTGATAAAAAAAGAAGTTTTGGACGAATCGCACTTCCCAAGAATGTAAAATCTTTCTTTCTCAGTTTATCTCGAATGAACTATATATTCTTAATAGAAAACCTTAATTTAAGAACAGATTTTACCGAGATGATTAATTTTAGAACTTCAAAACTGCAAAGAAATATTAAATTTTCATACAGAAAAAAAATGACTTTAGTTTTCGAAAGAAAACTTGAGAAAACGTTCCGTCCACCAAATGTCTATTAAAAAAAAATGCATAAAACTGTCATGAAAGCATGACTCCGTTATTCTCGTCGCGCATCACATTTATAAATTATGCCCAATATTTTTGCGTAAATTTCCTGGTGTCCATAAGCGACGTAGCGAGTTTCGCGTGAATATGCACAATCGAGTTGGACCGAAGGTCACGAGGTTACATAACGTAACGCGGATCACACAGCTGTGTGTACTGTACGCGATTACCATGGTGGTCCATCATATATATTATTTATACATTAAAAGTTCGAGTTCACGCGGTTGCATTCCAAGTGTACGGAGTAGCGGAGTTGCGCGGAATTAACGAGGCGTACCGAACAGCAGCACGACGACGAGTTACGCGAGATGCGTTAAAGTACCGCAACACACGTGGCCATGGCTGAACTTTGCGCCGCGAAAATAAAAGACGTACGCGCGGGCATAATCTATACGACGATATCACGATGACGGTGGACTTTTCGAAGTGTGTTCTGTGAGTTCGTGGCACAAACGCATACACGAAGCACTAAAGCGGGATATACGAGACAGAGAGAGAAAGAGGAGAAATAACGCACGCTCTTCTCTATCTTTCCCGATCGGTCGATGATCGCACGCGTGTGTTGGATGAGCGTGCGTGCATGCGTGCGATAATGCGCAACGGCGTAGATGCTGTTGACCTTGCGTTAAAAGCGCCATCGAATATGCGTACATTTAGCGACTGTCAGGAGCGTACCGTTTCCCGTCCAAGAGCTACGTAAACGCTTGATGTGTTATGAACGCGATGTTACACGTTGCACGTTAATGCGGGTTATCGTCGTTATCCATGTAACCGAGGGCTCTTCGTTAGACTGTAAATGGTCGGGGCAGTTGCCGCACGAATGGTCGAATAATAGTGTAACAGTACAGAATGCGTATATATATATATAGGCATATGCAAGATTACCCCCGATGATGGAAAACTATTGTTCAAAGTTGCCATCTCTTAGAATTATTTATATAATTGCACAGTCCCTTGCTTCTCTTTTGTTCATCAAAGTTATGATAGAAACAAGATACTAAGAGTAAATCTACAAAATTGTATAGTTATAGAGTTACAATACTTCTTTACAATCGTCTGATGTGTGTGACGTTTTTTATCATTTTTCTAAACTAAATAAATATAAATAAATAGTAACTCGATTTAATTTTATTATTAAAAATTTGAGTGAGATACCAAATATGCATTATTCAATTATTATCAAAATAAATGATATTTCATGTAATTTTCATAAAACTGTAATTTTTATACATGCACAAGACAATCATATGTTCCAAAATCTGTTTAACACAGGTAAACGAGTGACTGATTTGAAAAATTAACTATTCCGTTTTTCAAGAGGTGGTTTTTGGAATTTCTTAATTTGTGAAGTCAACATTATCAACTTCAGCCAATATACAATAAATGGATATGAATATATATTGAGGTTTCAATTTTATGAAATTATAAAATTAAAATAAAAAATTAATATCTGTAATGTTTAATATATATACATCTTTACTGTCAAAGGCAATTATTAGGTGTTTGCAAAAGTTCGTATGATTTGACAATTTTTATTTATTAATGACAAATAAAATAACATATAATATTTTAATCAAAACATTGGTCGTTTCTATTGACAACTTTTTGTCACTTTTCGCGCAATAATTTAATTCCACGTCGATAAAATGACTCATCTTTTGAAGCAATCCATTGCTCGATCCATTTTTGCCCTTTTTTAGCACTTTTTGAAATCGTGTATTGGATAGTAAACCGTGTTGCATCGATTTAAATAGATAAAAATTAGTTGGGGCAATGTCTGGAGAGTACGCTGGTAGAACTTCCCAATTCAATTCGAACAACGTCTCTTTAGTTGCAACAGCAACATGCGGTCTGGTTTTATCATGAAGTAGGATGATTCCATTTTCAATCGCGTTAAATATGAAGTTATATTCGGAATTATGATTTATCAGCCATCAATTGATTAAATATAGTCAACATTTAAAAACAAGAAAGCAACTTAAAAGAAAATAATTATTAAGTGACTGCAATCTAATCTAACGCGCCATTTATTTGCAACCTTACGAACTTTTGCAAACTTTTAATATTTATCGTGCATTGCTAATTTTCCATGGATCGTTTATCCATACTCATACATAATCATATAGGCACATTTATCGCGCATTAATACAAACTACGTTCCTAAATAGCTCAATCGAAAGCACCTTTAAACAAATCCCAAGCATATATATTCGACAGACTCTGACACACAGAAATGGAATTGTACAAAACATCCTGATTGTGATCCTTGAAGAAACGACGATTTATGACTCAATCGTATCCAAAATACAACATTATGCGAATTGATAGAAATAATTCGGCTTTTAGTTTTTGCGTTAATTTGCATAATAATGCATGTATATGTATCCTATTGATTTTGACAGTTACTGCCGTTCTTTTGTAAACGAAAAGATTAAATATGAAAATAGCTCGCGCGTACCTTTTTACGATAATCTACGGATAATTATAGTTATTAGTGTCCTTTATAACGTAACATACACGTACACGACTGACATTACACGGAACAGATGATTCTTACATGATGCTTCGTGACTGCGCTGCTGCCTTTTCATTAAGGCCCAACGGTCAGGACCTTCGACTTTAAGCACTAGCATTTCCTCTCGCGCAATACTCGCATTATATAGCGAGTTTCTAAACATGTTCGTCGTAAATACCCATGCATCAAATCACGTTGATTCATTTATAATGAACGGTCGGGTATTACGCGATTTACACGTGTCGTCAATGTCGTCTGGTACCGATAAACCAACCCATCTCGCATCATCTAATATTTCGCCACGCGCGCTCTCTTGCTTTTACAGTACTTTTTTTAGTCAAATTAATGACACGGTAGTGCATACGATATTTTGCAAACAAATTGGTGAGCCATTAAATCGTCGTGTCTTAAATTGGATCGTGACACATTCGAGATACACGATGACAGGCGACTGATAAATTACTTATCGATACTTTGGCCAAGTGACGAGCTTATTTTTAACCAGTCACGAATTATTTTAAAACATAGTGGCTTGGAAAAAGTTAATTTTCATTAACGTTAATAAAAATATTCATCGTTATTTTTCCGTAAAAATTAAATAACGACCATTTAGCATATTTTAAAAAAACATATTTAAAATGTGTTATAACTGAGCTACTACAAAAATTACATCATTCTTTTTAAAAATAATATATTACACATTCTCATTAAAGTTAGTTAAAATACACACTATGTAAAATAATTCTTACGATAGTATACATAAATGTATTTAAATACTTATCAATAAATATTAATAAATTAGTAAATATTATAAAAGTTTTTGAAAAAATAATATCTATGTAAAATTTCTCTCTAAAATAAAACTCAGACACAATTTAGATTAATTATGTAGTCGAGCTGTACGAAATTTCAAATCAGAAAAGTTTGTACAGAGTTTGAATGAAATTAATGGTTAAACTATTTGATCGAGTCACACTTCCCAAAAATTCGAATCTATCGCGAAGAAAAAATTCGATAAGTAATATTCACCAGAAACGAATATAATCAGCTTTGTTTTCTTGACTACAAATACATAATTTTATTTTGCTATTTCCTGAATTTGGGCTCAGCTGTTTAACTCTATGGCAAAATTTTCATTTTTAAATTTTACATATACTTACACATATGTATATGTATATTATCTACATTATGATTATAACTAATTACAAGTTTTAATTGTTAATTAAACTTTTTATATGCTATTCATATTCAAAATTTCAATATGATAATCATATATTTTTTTATTATGCGAATGATAGCCTTCTATCAGATAATTGCTGGTAGAAAATCGCATCGTATCTAAAACACGCGAACGATTAGGATAAAACGTTGCACCATGCAATCGCATCATTATGCACGACACTGAATTCTTTCCATCGATCGGGATGAAATGCTAATGCCAGTCGTTAAAGTTATATGCATATAATTACGAATATATAAAAATCGCGCATTTTAGAATTATATGTTATAAAGACATGAAAATAATCTTTGTAATATCTAAAAATGAGAGATATGAAGAGAGAGTTTTAATCATTCAGATATTATTTGAAATTAATATTTGCTTAGTATGAATCTTATTAAATCTTTTTAAATTTTATTATGAAATTTTCTTAAAATTAAACCAAAAAATTAAATTCTCTTATTCGAAATTTGGATAAATGTAAAAAAATATTGTGAACTTTGAAAATACAACAGAGTTTCAGGTAAATGAATGTAAAACTTACAATTATAAGATTACTGAGAGAAATTCATATTTGTTAGGTGAAAAAAAAAAAAGTTAATCAAAAATTTTAGAGATCAGAAATAAAAATACAATTTTAAATTTATAAAAACCTTCTTTCTAATAATATTCTACATAAAAAAATTAGATTTATCATGTTTTGTGTAGCGAGACACCGATGTTGGATTCATGTCTTTACGAAAGGCGGATTTCATTCTCTCGGTGAAAGACCGCGCGCGATTGAAAACTCGTGAGATTTTCGTGACGGTTGGTACTCTGCTCTCTTGTGTCGACGGAATAAGTGTGTCACGGCCAGCCGGTAGTAGGAACGACGCTCGTTTAGTCGAGCCAGGAAAGCTTCTGCGCCAATATACACGTCCGAAAGGTGAGTGTACAGCGGGTGCGATATATATATATGTGGGAGCAACATATAGGTACGTTACGCGATGCAGAAAGGCGATGATATGCCATGTTTATATACAGTGTTTCAAAACTGTGATTTTCGCCTGATAACTCGTTTTTCATTCGATTAAAGATAAAAAAAAATCGCTTAATTTCAAGCAATGATTTCAATGAAATCTTTAATATATAAAAGCTTAATTTAAAGAAATTAAAGATAGTTGAAAAATCAATTGAAAAATTTTATTACAAAATTCATAAGAGAAATGACGATATAGTTGTGCGATATTCTGATTGAGGTTTTAGATCATCCCTTTTAATTTCTACCACTCTATAAGATATTCCTTAACGGTTTCGTAAGATCAAGCTTGTATGCGGACATTATCGCGCGTGATATATCAAGAATGCACGCAAACGAGAGACACATCGCAGGTGCAAGAGGTCATTACGAGCGTCGTCTCGTTCCCTCCCACCTTCTTGCAATGTGCCAAATGCATTTAACCTTTATGAGCTCGAGTGCGACGCGATAGAGAAAGAGGAAAAGAGACGCGAAAGATTGTACGAGAGCTTAACATGAAAGGAGAACGTAGAGAGAGAGAGAGAGAGAGAGAGAGCAGCCCTTTTCAGTGGCGTAGGGTGCCTCTAATTTCCTCAATTATAAGGGTACAAGTGTGCTGAGGGAGTGGCGATTATAGTTCTCTGTACCTCGGTGTCGGAAATGCCGTTCGTTTGCTTCCATTTTCGTTAATGCGTAATTAATTAGTTCCTTGTGCGAATATTATATAATGGAAATATATGGAATCGAAAGATTAAAGGGAAACAATCGAAAAACGATTATAAAGAAAGCATGAATAATAGAGCTATGTTTTTGGCTAATACTATGAATATATTTTTTTATGATAATTTAAACTTGAAAACTATACATATGACAAATATTTTTTAGAAATAATTTTTTTGATAGCGAGCGCATTATATTTTGAAACATATGTATGTATATGTATTTGTTTCCAGAAAATCACAAGATTTAGAAGTTATTAGCAGTATATTACTTGAAACAAGAAATGAAACTGATGCAATTTAGATGCATAAAAGATAATTATGATTGTTGCAATTATGTTGCTGCAGATAAATATAAAGATTATTTTTGCATTTGTAACAGTAAAATTTAGACTCGGTGAAATTACATCTACCTTAGCCCTCGTCAAGATACAACGTAAAAGAGTGTACCTATGCAAACTTTAGCACGTGTGTAGCAGACTCTACACCGGTCATCTATAACTTCAACATGAGATAGTAATCTCCTCCTTTCTATCTCTCGTTTTCGTGGTCGCGCGCGAGATTTACGAAAGTCCTGCGGTCCTACGCTCATGGCCCTTATGAATATTTATTCGTGGTGCATCGTGCCGTACTGCTCCTTCCGTATCTGACCAGTATTTTGTAGCAGACACACGGCAGTACGTGTACGCCTCGTTCTGTCGGTCGGTTTTCTCCGCGTGCATGGAGGTCTTTCTCCGCGACGAGGTGGAGGAAGAGAAGGAGGAAGTAAAGGAGGCAGTAGCGTGTGCGGAGATGGTAAAGGCGCAGGCGAAGGAGTCGTTGAACTACAAAACAACAGGCGCATAAGAGAGACCGGCCTAAAAACGTTCCAAAGAAGGCGCGATTTCTCTCCTCGTGTCTTTCCCAACATCTCCTTTGTTTCTCTATTCTCGGAGTCTCTTTCTTCGCGACCCGTTTCTCCAATTTTTAAGCGAGACGCTGTATTTTTACGGAAACTTGGAAAGATTCGATCGCGAATTGGAACGATGACCGGCGCGTGGCCTGGTACGATATTTTCGGACGGCGACTAACGGGCTGTCAATCGTCTTGGAATTTTGATCGAAATAAGAACCTGCACGAACCTGCAGAAAATATGCCCGAGGCATTTTATTGAGAATGAGATATTCAGAATCGGTAATTTTAGAAAGGAGATATTATTTCGTAGCTTTTTTTTTTCCAGAGAATGTGGCAAAAATCCAGTTTCGACGTTTTCGAAAAATAAAATCGCATATATATTTCTAAAACAAGCTACACGTTTCAATTCGCCGTATAAATTTTTTTCCCTTTCCTATACCGCAAAGATATAATGGTCAAAAATAATAAACGACTTTTATAATTTTGCCACGCAAAACGCGGGAAAATAACGATGTTGGAAGCGCTGAAACGAAGTAAAAAGCATGCTCCCGGCTAATTAGTACGAAAATAACTTGTAAAACACACAGCACACACATATAGTGCAAGTCGACTCTCTCGCGTTTTATTCTAAATCGAGTAACATACACCTTAGTGTGTTTATGGCAAATTATAATAATATTTCTCGTCTGAGCGCGCTTTCTAAAAAACAGATAAAGCATTGAAAATAAAAAAAAAAGATGCGCTCGCACGCGTCTCTCACTCCTTTAAAATCCTTTAAACGTCATTGCTACGCGTATCTCGCTTTCTATAAAACGAACAATTCAATTACATCGATATTTGTCCTGAAGTAGACAAGATAATATCCGCGGAAATGTGAGAGAATACATGTTTACTTTTACCTCCGAGACTTGCATACATGTGCTTAATCGATGGAAAGAGTTAGGAATCATATGAGGATTCGAAATCGATTAATGATTGCGCTTCCTGGCGCCAAGTCTTTTTGCCGCGAGGACCGTTTTACATATCATTCTGGTATAATTTTATTTTTAGCACAGTTATTATATAATTGAGACAATTCCGTCCTTTTTTTTCCACGTGAAAAGACGGTGGTCTCTCCTTCGCTTCCTCTCCCTGTTCCTCTACCAGTTGTCCGATACACGCAACAGTAGTAGCGGGCGGTGTGTTATTTCGCTTTCTCTAAACATGCGAGCGGACTTGTAATTGCGAAACTTCTGAATGAATTTTCGATTCCTCAACGAAACTGTGACTCGAAGCAGAAACACGCGGCGGGAAAGCGAGCGGTAACGTCGCGAAAGAGACACGGCACTCGGTCAGATGCAATATTCATGACCTCTTACGTCGAGCGTTCACTTTGCAAGAAACCTAAGAGAACGATCGGACAGTTATTTTCCGTTGCGTTACACGTTACACCGTGTCAAAACAATATCGCGCGACCGTAAAATTAAGAAGCCGCCGAATCCAATTGGATGGGATGGAGCAGAAAGAAACAGTTATCGATAAATATATATCTCGTAAAGAGATACGAGTGTGCGTGTTCAATATGCTTTTTCAATATTAATAACAATATAATGTAAATTTTTTATTCATGAATCCTATACTATGCAAGGAGATATAAAGATGGATTTTTTTAAATAGATTTTTTATCTTATACAAATAATATAATCTATATTTTTTTTCTTTTATATTCGTACTTATACAAGATATCGGCATGTTTTAGTCAAAGCCTGCATCGATTTTTATGGAATATTTTTCTCTCTCTCTCTCTCTTCTTCGACATCATTGGTAAACAGATATATATACGTATATAAAATTATTTAATTATGAAATAAAAACAGATGCGTCGGTGGATGCCAACAGATATTAATATATAATAATTGCTTATTTCTTGTTTTTATACGTTGTGTAGTATTAATGTTTATCGATATCTCGTGATATTTTTCTTACAATATCGATATTGACGTCGACTTGAATAATTTTAGCATAAAAAGAATTAACCAATATTCCCCCCTTCTCTTTCTCTATCTTTCTTAACAAATACAGTTATAAGAAGAAGCATGAAGAAGTTGCATTACTTTTTTATTACTTTGTGAAGCAAAAAGTGAATAGAGCAAGTTGAAGTAATGAAATTAAATAAGAAAAAAAGTTTTAATTCAAAATTCAATTCACCTTCTTTTATCTAGTTCATCGTATTATATTGAAAAAATATAATATATTCAATATCTTGTAAAAGTTTTAGAATATGTTCGAAATATAGAATTTAAATGAAAATTAGATGTTAAAATAATGCACTCTTCAGCTAGGAAATCTTTACTTAACTAAATGTAAAAATAAGATAGATTAATGAGATAGATGAAGTGATTCTGAATAGTACTATACTTCAAAGACTAACCCTAATCAAGATATCTAAAGGAAAACTATGCATTAATGTGTTATAATATTCTTGTGCATATTTATTAAGCCGAATTATGCATGTGTGTCGATAAACGAACTTTCGCGACTCATTGTTATCTAAAATTGCTCCTGCGAATGAGACTTGTTTAACACTAGCTTAATCCGATTAAAGTTTCGTCTTTGTCTAAATGTTTAAACATTTTTTCATCGATATATGTTTCTCTTACGCAGACAAATATAAGATACACTTATTCCTGTAATCTTTATCGAGCAAATCTGCAATTTTTTATGTACAGTCCAAACGTGTCTTATGATATGTTCTATATAGTGCACAGAGATTTTCTATATTTTCCATTACACTATTTTAGATTTTCAATTTTGTCAAAATTTATGATTAACAATATTCATATCTCATGAACTGACTATCTCACCAGGGGATTTTTTTAAATTCACTATACAACGTTCTCTTCTTTTTTGAAATAAATTCGGTCGCCGAATTTGGCTTGCGGGTCTCCTATATAACCAACACTATGAACAAGGGGTTGCAACGTGACGCAGCAACGCCGGCGAAGGGTGGGGAATTCGTATCGTTCGTGCATACATACATACATAAATACATACACACACACACACACGTATATACGCATGTATATATACAATATATGTGTGTGTGTATGCGCGTGTCCTATCGTATATAATATCCCTCGACCCCTAACTCCATCCCTCTTCCCCCTCTGGCGATACTCCTTCCAGCTCACCCGTCTCTCCTCACCGCCCCGAGAGAGGAGTATATCCCGGCAACGTTGCCGGGTGTTACATAATAGCTTGGCGATGTTGCCAGATCTATAGGAGCGACGTTGCCAGGTCAGACCGGTGTACCGTGTCGGTCTGCTTGCCTGCCTGCTCCAGCGAGAAGCCTCGCTAAGCTCGCAGCAGTTCTCTCGAAGGAGATCCGGCGTGTACAAAACTGAATTTCAACAAACTTACGATAAATCTATCCCGATTAATCCCTAACTTGCCCGATGGGATCTACTGTACGTCAACCTGATAATTTTTCAATTCGTTACGAGATAACCAGATGAGAAAAATACATTATAACTAGTTGATGTGAAATTAATATGAAATTAATATGAAAATTACTTTTAATCTTTTAATATCATTATATTATGCAAATGTATGAAGTAGTTACTCTCTATAATAAAAAGTTGCATTTTTTTCATTAATTTACATAATAAGATTGTATTTAATAAGACTAACTAGAATATTTGAATTAATGTTATTGTTATTTATTTTGATTATGCCGTTAGTAAATGTTAACAAGAAAAATTACTTCAATTAATTTGCATGACGTAAGAAATTACTATATTTTGCTACGCTCATTGTAAGCAATCGATATTCCTAATTTTCTAAATATTTTATATGAATAAATACAAATGTTATGCAATGCAATATAAGAAATACACAATTTAAAGCATCTCGTTTGTTATCAATTTAGTTCACGAGAATTATAGTGTATATACAGATGACGCACTTTTGTGCAGATGTTACGCGACATGAATTATATCATACGTATATAATGGCAAGACTTTTTATCCTCGTGCTTGCGTTAAAATAACAATAACTAAATAATAGAGAACAGTTTGAAGCTGTCATTGTACTATATATTTTAGAGAATCACATGAGAAAGATTTCACATGTGAGACAATTTCAATAATATTTTTTTTATAATAAATATATCTTTTTGAAATAAATATATAGAGATATACGTTTATGTTTCTATAAATTTATGGGTAGATTGTGTGCAAATTTGCGTAATTTATTAATAAAAAGATGTATTCAAGAGTCAGCTATAACAACGCGATATATTTGATAAACTAAATTGTATTATAAAAAATATTAGAATATGACCTATAAAAAAGCGAAATCATCAAAAAATATTCCGCGTTTATCACGAAAATTTTTTTATTACATTTAATTACAAATTTAATATTTATATATGCTCATATTAATTTATAAATTTTATTTTTATCGCATTATGTAAAATAGAAATTTTTCGTCATCATATATTTTTAGCCTAAGGCGGTTTTATTCTTATCTAGGGACCTATTATGGCAGTTTCCTTTGTCTTTGAGAATCTGGGCCCTACGCAGGTCCGGATGTCTCGGACTGGTTCCGGATCTCAAATTACCAGTTCCCTCGAGCAGTTTCAGACGAGAGAAGCCCCGCTCTACTTATTCCACGCTTGAAAAATACAATCTGATTGTAAATACGAGAAGTAAGAGAAAGACGACCCTATTCTTTGTTCTTCGCGTTATATTTTACGTTTTTGTCGACCTTACTGTCATTGTATTCTATTAAAAAATATATATTGATATAATAAAATAAATGTATATATGTTACATATTGCAGAGAAAGAGAGAGAGAGAGAGAGAGAAAACAATATTAATTAAAACTCAGAATGTGATAGTTATTTTCAAATATTTCGATAGTTATAGTATTCACACAAAACAATTAATTGTAGAAGGAATAATTTATGAAGAAATTCTCTTCACATAATTCTACACATTATACAATAAAAATTCACAGACTTGTGAAGCTTATCAGATATCCTGTCTCTGAGTATAATCACGTAGGAAGAATAATGATGTATTACAATGAATAATATTGATAACAAGTATGCACACTTTGGCAAACGCGTCCTATAGGAAAATTTATCAAAAAAAGATCCAAATGTATGTTACTTATATAAAATATATGTTAAATAAATATGTTAAATATATAATATGAGAGAATTTTTAGTAATGCTCCTTTCATAATACTATAATATATATAATATGCTAAAGCATTTTAATATAAAAAAAAATCGCGGAACATAAGCATGTTTGTAAAGGGGAAGTACAAAATGACCCAATTATTTCGAGAGGCGTGAATTCGGATTTACGTTCTCTAAGACGAAGGATGAGGCCTTCAAATCTGCAAAAAAACCTGCACACTTATATGGGGCCCGCGATCGCAGCAGCGTTGCCGGTTTTAATCATCGAAAACATCATCGAAAATTCTGGATAAAAATCTTTTCCGGTTATCCAAACTTGCAATATTTTCGTTATTATACTCAAATGATTATATTAAAACAAGTTTCACATGAAATGCAGCAAAAATTAAAATTTTATCGTGTATTTGGCTTTTCGCGTATTGGATTCTTTAATTTAAAAATTTCCAGAATTCTGAGTCGCTCATAAGTAAAAAACTATTAGAATAAAAAAGATAAATACTTTTTTTTAAGAATAAATCTTTTTCAAGGTAATGAACGAAATTAACGAATAAAAAGAAGTGCGTAAAGATTTAGAAGAGTATTTTGTAAAAACTATCATTAACAGGTTGTAAATTATCTTGAGTTATCGTATCAATGACATGAAACGAAAATACATGCCATGGCGTCCAATTTAAAGCATCACCGGTAGAAAATCTCTAAAGCTGACTTATATGTAAGTTATTTCTTGGACTAGCTCTCTCTCTCTCTTTCTTTCTCTACGTGAAAAATAAATATTCAGGAACACAAACGAGGATATAAATCCAGAAAAAGAAGGAAGTGCGCATCGGAATATCTAATGTAAGACGATAACACATCCGAGTGTAAAAATCAAGTTTTCGTACGATTTATAGAACCTGTCGCCTCATTCGTATTGAGATGTTATCTCTTAAATGTTCTTAAAATTTAATTGAACGTCATAGAGTTTATTGAACCTGACCTGACCTTACCAGACGAATTCATCTTTTTATGCGAAACATCAATCTCTTTCAAGGTAACTTCACGTTCGAAATGACTTAAGAGGCAAATGCAAGAAAAAGATTTAAAAAGCATAACTGATTTTCATGCCTATTTTTTTTTTACTACTGTCTATATTATTTAAAATACACGCGCAAAAGAAATTTGATCCACTCGTTCACTTCAATACTACGCAGTAGCAATGCAATTTATAAAACAAATTATTCACAAAAAGGGATATTCAACATCTATTTGCGTGAGAAAGTGGAATGTTGATCATATTGACTAAGTCGTCAATATAAGATATTGACAAGTACAAAAAAACTGTTAATGTAACTACCATTAATGCAAGAGCTATTAAAGTTATTAAAGCAAATCGCACTTAACCACACGTTTGCAGAGATATGATATATGTGCAATATATTATGCTGAAGTAAACAAATCGCGTGCTTATATTTTCCGCAAAAAAAATAATTCCTAGATAGCGTATAAAAATGTTTAATTATATATTAAACCATTAAGATGTAAATATTCAAAAATCAAAATCTTTTGCATTATATTAAATAAGCAGATGCTTAAAGCCTTTTATTTTCTATTATTTGTAAATGTTTTGGCATTCGCGAAAAGATTCAAAATTAAAATATCCTCTATTGAAAATTAAACAGGTGCAAATGCGTATAGGGTTTTGTGTGATAAAATAAATCACTTTGATGTGGAATTTTTTGAATTCCATGCATACCATATATAGTTCCATAATACGCAAAGAATTCAATGATTGCTCAAATTGTTATTTATGTCACACAAACCGTATTGCAGATGTTTATTACCAGAATAAGAGGGCGATTAAAAATCGACCTCGATTCATACATTTTATATTCAATATTCAGTGTTTAAAATTTAGAGTGATACTTTATAATCTATCGACAACGAAATATACGGGTTTTTCGCAAAAAGAAACATATAAGTGAAACTTCCAGCAGTTGATATTTTTAAGAAACGCCTTGTATATATGCTCTCCATCTCTTTCTTAAATTCTCAACTGGTGAAAGTCAGTTCTTTGAGACCCCTTGCCGATTATACAAGATGTCCCTAAAGTTATTTCGCGTCGACAAATATCCGATGTCAGGGAAACAAATAACTGAATGTAATCTAATATTGACAGTTGACGCGATGTTTTGTATCAATATTAATTGGCCATGCAAGCATAATTAAAATGTGTGCATAACACTAAGCCATGTGTATAGTACATATTAAAAAATAAGTATCATAATAACATATGTTTGTTTCGCAGTTCTTGTTTAACGATACCCCTTAATTTCGCAATAAGTAAAATGTGAGATATCTTCATTTCTTCTAATGAAAATATATGTTCTCAATTACAAGCAACAACAAATACGCACATGAAATGTTTTTCTCTTTTTGCTTATTATGTATTGCTTAATGTTTTAAAGAAAATAATGAGAAGATGATAATTTATAGTTGAAAGTAAAAATCAAAATTTTTGTATATTTTTGTCTTGTACAAATAGAGAAATAGATAGAAAAGATACTTAAATAATATATAAACAATAGTAACACATTTATATTATGACTCGATAATGTACGAGTTATAAAATCTTTCTAAACTTTCTAAAATATATGCATATATGTGTGTCATATATTTTCAATGTATATGCAATAAAATGTTTAAAAAAATCAATAACAAGTGA
The DNA here is from genome assembly GCF_030444845.1 of Prenolepis imparis. Lineage (NCBI taxonomy): Eukaryota > Metazoa > Arthropoda > Insecta > Hymenoptera > Formicidae > Prenolepis > Prenolepis imparis. Next base: position 12,379,597 of record NW_028141168.1, on the reverse strand, counting down.
AACAATGATGGTAATAATGCACAATGCAAAGTATGTATGTACATACAAACTTGGTCAATTCCGTCACGTCATTGTACGTCACGTTCCAAAATCGACAGCTGATCGATTAACTTTACACGGTTTCTACTTACACTTTCATTGCATACCTTACAGCGAGGGTTACGAAGATATTTGCAGCGTAGATGTGCGACTAACTCTTTATAATAAATAATAATTTTTCATTGCACAAACACGTGCTATCACGGTCAGAGCATATGTTAAAAATAAAGCGTAATTCGTAGACAACTAAGCGGTTGTATACGCGTGTTTAACCACGCGTATTACATATAAACTGGTGCATCGTAAACTATTTTGATACCGTGCACCGACGTACGTAATATCAACACAAATGTATGATAATTGTGATTGCGAATTGTAATTTTATCTAACTCGTGTCGAGATATCTAAATTTCGAATAGAATTAGAGAGAAAGAAGAGAAATTTCAAAGTAGGATAAATCTGCGTAATTTGTAAAATTGTTTTTAAATGAAGCATTAGAGATAACAAGAATGGAATTATAAAAAAATGAAAAAACCGAGTACAATTTTCTTTCTTAAAGAATCTTTAGAAAAAATATATTTTATTATGTTTATTACAAATTAAAGAAAAAGATAAGTGTTTAAATTACAAACTAGTAGGGCCATATTTTACAATAAATGGTATGAAAAGAAATTTTTGATTACTTATTCGTATTGATTTTTCTTATATAAATAATAAAGCTTTTTCGAAAGTGTTTACTTCTTTTGTGAAAATCATATATGATTATATGATATGTGTATGTGTGTGTGAGGAACTATATTAACTTTTTTATTTTTGTGATTTTTAGAGTGATTTTAGAAACTATTGCATTGAGCTTCCGATTTAAAGAGGATCTTACGAAACATTCAACTAGTCTTTATCTTCTCTTACAAAACAAATACATAACAATTATTAGCTATTTTATGCACTAAAAGAAACCAAAATAAAGAATTTGATATTTCTTTCGTTTAGCCGAAATAGTGATTCTCAATAGAAAGTTTTTTGAATAAATTAAATATATTTAAAAAAATTCATTATTTTTATACATTTTTATATCAGCGTAATTTAGATTTTGACATTGATTTTATACAATGCTTAAGATACTTCTATTACGCAAATATATTATTAAATAAGTAATGCATTGTGCTATGCAATTAATTCTTTCTTTTCTCTATTTCGTTCAAAATCAGAATCTTTCACATATCGAATTTGTGCCGTAATATTTATCAAGCATTCATATAGCAATATCTAATAAAATAGCATAGATAATTTTTAAAAATAAAAAACAATAAACAAATCAACCATGTTCTATTTATATTAATTGCACTCTAAGTACTTTTTATATTTGCCTAAATAAACTATTCAATATATTAACAGATCGAGAACAATCAATGTCGATGTTATGATATATAAAAATAAAATGATTAATATCTTATATATCAAAATTGAATATTATATGTTTCATCTTTATTTGTGATAGAATAGTGATAAGTGATAAGAATAGTATTATAATTGGACGTTCGTCTTGGATATTATGAATTGTACACATTAAAATAACACAAAATGATTCAGTATACATCGTAAATATACGAACCAGACTTTACGCGATATTGGAATGTAAGCAAAATTTAGATTTAATAACGCGTTTCATATTCCTGTCATCTTTCACGAAATTGAAAACCCGCAAAAGAATGATTGATGCGTGCTTTGTGCACACGTTTACAGAATTGCGAATTCAGTCCTTTTCCATTTTCTTTTTTTTTTTTTTTCCTGTAATATAGATTTATTTCTCTTTTTTCACACATCACATCTCCTTATTACTTGCTATATTATTTAATAAATCACTTTTTTGTGTTATTTAATGCAATGCAAATTTGTAATGAATAAATATTCAACGTGTTCACCAAATTATTCTGATTCGAATACAGAAAAAAATTAAATACATTTAATTTACTGAAAGGTGAAACATTGATTCTTTTATTTCCGAATTATAAAATTGACATTTGACATTAATTGTTTTCGCTTTGTTAATATATTAGATAGCTTATATGATTGAACATAGATTCTTTTTCAAGTTACTTGATCATGTTCGTTGAAGCTCTTTGCGTCAAATTCATCGAATAAATGATTTACTCTCAATTGAATACTTCTTATAACGTCCCCCCAATAACGTCTCGATTCCATTTGAATTAAAGTCAGCGATCGCTTGAGATTTCTCAAGATTTCTCACGTGGCTTCTACAAGTCCACCATCTTTTCTGCGACTTCCGACTCTCGAGACGTTCGAGAGGCCACGACGAAGTGTCACGAGTTGTCGTGCTACTATCATGTGCGTACCTACGTGAGAGAACGATTGACGCGGCTACATTATTTGTTTGTGGCGAGGATACGCGTTATCCGCGCGAAACGCTTGAAACGCAATACCGGTCGCTAGATACGGATCGCCAGATACAGGGTCGATGGATTAAGAAATTTGATGATTTGCCTCGTGTACGCAGGTGCTCGAACAGACTCGCCGCCGCCGACTCGAGCCTGTCTGAGCTGGTCGCAGGTATAAAATATCGAACATTCTTGGTCATTCTCAGAGAAAGAATAATGCTGGTGGAACGAGTCTTTTTCTTCACAAGCATGAGGAGTTTATAGAAATAAAATTCTGAAATTTCTCTCGTAATTTCGACGTTCGAGAGTTAAGAGAGTATATATATAATTATTATTTTTGTATCTTAATAGGCAGCATCTTTGAAAAAACAACACGCAGTTTAAAACTAACATATATTTAACATGTCTATATTTAAATATTAAATTGTGAATATTAAATTGTGATAAAAAATCTGTGTATGAGATATTTTTATTATTTCAATTTTGCCGAAATTCTTGGAATATTAAAAAAATTTAAGTACTCTTCTTTATTTCTCACGTATAGAATCCGAGGAAATTGTGATTAAATTCGATTTAAAAATATAAAAACTGTATGTAAGTAAAAATAAAAATTAAGTACTAATTGTAAGTAAATTGTAAGTAGAGATACATTTACATTTTTTCACAGTTTTTTACTGTATTCAATATTATATATTTATATATTTTAGATTTTAGAGTCATCGTATAATTCATTCATTTATTTCATCAGCCGAATCAGTATATCTCTTTAATCACAGTCATCATTGCAGAACAATTAACATGTGCGATTTCGTTGTATAAATATTTGCATAAATACTGATAAATACCAGACATATTGTGTGTGTATGGCAATAATTGCATATTACTCCTTCATCCTATTTAATATCAAATAATATACATACAAAGCAAGTTATTAATCGAATATCAAAAGTTTTAATACATATTTTGTCACAAATATAGTTATTATGATTTTAATATGTTTTTTCATAAATTAACTTTTTCAGACACACAATACATTTGTAATTAAAATTTTACTATACTTTTCTCTAATTAAAAATTTGCACAAGAATATAATTTTACATAAAAAAAGATGTATACGATTATATGAATAATAAAGTGTACCTAACAGGAAAAAGAGGCGAGGAAGTGTGATGTAGGAAAATTTTCCTTTTTCTGTTATACATGCATTAAACCCCCTTTCCGAGTCTGCGTTTGCCATGCAATTAACCTCACCCCATCGACGCAATGCATCAGGGGAGCAAAGTTCTGATTATCCCGACCGTTCTTCGACCCTGAGTAGTGTTTATGTTACGTTGACATCTCGTTTGCAAGGTTAAAGAATCTTGCGTCACTTGCGATACTATGTAAGAAAGTTTCATATACTTGGAAAAGTTTAGCATTATTCGAATCTATGCTTTCTCCTCGGAAAGTTTTATCTAATCCTAATTCAATTAGGGCGCGTTCTTTTAGCAATCCCTCGAGAAATAACAATATATGATGATAATTGTAAGTGTGAGAATAAATAAATAAAAAATTTCGAATAAATCATTAACATATATTCACAGTCGTAATGACGGAAATATTTTCTTTTCATTTGACTCATCGTAGTTACACATAATCTGCAATTTTCAGAAACACATTTTTATATTCCGAGAGTTTCCGCGGAACGATATTAGAATAATTTCCGCGTAGCAAATTCGAGTCGAATTAAGATGTCGCGTTCGGGGATGGTGGAAAAAATTCAATCGCAGTTACGAAGACGAGCGGCGAGAGAGTAAACTCGACGGCTCGCGGAGGAAAAATATATTGTCCATGTGCGACAAGCCGCGTACATTATTATCGGTACACGTGAAAATACGTGTCTGGACTGGAGGAAGGTTTTCGGGATGGGTGACGTCTCGAGGGGGAAACACGAGGACTCGGCGACCGTCGGGTATCCAGAGGGTGGAGTCGGGGTGCAGGGGCGCGGTAGGATACGAGGTGGGGCGTGATGGGGTGAAGAGCGCGGCGACGAGAAAGGGGCGAGAAGGGGGGAGATGGCCGACCACGCGCGATCAATATACCAAAATACGCCGGCAACCCGCGCACATATACATACGTGTACGCGCGCGCGCGCGCGTGTCACGTACATCCTCGGGACTCTGTCAATATATGCCCTCCACGTATGCAAATTGTAAATATAATCTAAGCGGGCCGTGTATGTTCCGCGCACTGTGCGTGCATATGTGCACGTACGAATTGTAAACGTAACAACATCGCGCTCACGCACATGTTACATATCGCAGATATGTATTTGACGTGCGAGTACAGTTTTCGGATTTCTCGGATTTCCGTAAAAAGAAACTTGAGATGAGATGATCCTCGTCAGACGCGGATATAATGTAATTCGAAATATAGCACAGATCTATAAAATATACGTCTAAGAAAAGCTGTACAGGTTGATTCACTAGGTTTTTTTTACCAACCTTTCAGGGGACACCTCTGAATCTTTTTCAACTAAAAAGTTCATATTAATACAATGGATTCTAAATTAAAAATTTATGGAGTTATGACAATCTGAATTTTAAGATAAAAACAAGCACCTTTATGAAATAAAATTATTACTAAATATTAAAATAAATTATGGTATTTTTGTTATTTAGCTATGTGAAAAGAATAAAGATAATCAAAACAAATATTGTAATTGTTATACCACTTTTATACTATTTTTCGGCTACTGTATAGAAATGGAAGAAATTTTTCAAAATTTGTTGTGAAACACAAAGAAGGTTTACAAAATTGACTGTCTACTGTCCACAGCGAAACTTGCTGAAAAGAAATTTTTAAGTATGCAAGAAATAGAAAATAAACACATTTAAATAAAATTCCTCGAAAAATAACATAAAAGTTAAACTTACAATACTTGTTTTGATTATTTTTTACCCTTTTCACATAACTAAATAATAAAACTATTAACACTTATTCGTGAATAATTATTTCATAGTAATAAAAGTGCTTATTTGTATCTTAGAATTCAGAGTTGCCACAGCTCCATAAGTTTTCGATTTAGAACTTTATTAATATGAATTTTTAGAGTGCCCTCCTGAAAGACGGTAAAATTTCGCGAATCTCTGTATGCAAATTAAAATGGTCATATACTTTATTGCGACAAAGCCAAAAAACTAGCAATTTAAAATTGACAGATACTTTACTTGGGCATTTTTGTCACTATTTTTACTGTACGATACTCTACGATAAAAATGACACAAGATATTAACAAAAACCAATTACCTATTTCAATTATAAGCTGTCAATTATGAATTTCACCTCGCAGACAAACTGTTTGACTCTATGTACGTGCATATACAATATATAATTAAAATGTATTACTTATCAAAATGTATATCCATGAAAAAATCTTTACCACAACGGAATATTCCATAATTCATCTATACGATTGTTCCCGGAAGTTAATTAAAATTCTGACGTACTGTGTCCATACAATTATAGTCGTACCTCTCTCGCTTGGTCTTCGACCAAACGTTCTTCCAGCGATCTTCAATATAAACAACGTGGCGACACGCCGCTGCGAGTAGCCGTTTGCAAATATGTGCGCGTAATAGAAACAAATGGTCGGTTTCATTCATGAAGTCAGTCGAAGTCGCACGGTGCGACCAACGACGACGACGACGACGACGGGGAGCGACCGGAGAAGGATTCGAGGTCAGCATTCCCCCCTTCTTCTCCCTCCTTTCCCCCCGATGCGATGGCGATAATTTTAAAGAAAGATAAGGAGATATCGTCTTTCGCCTATGTGTATGTATCGTCTCGCCGATATATTAACTGAGGTCAGCAGCACGGCAACGCGGCCGTTCGCCGTTTTAAGGAGATGAACAAAGTCATAACGAATGGCGAACGAGACATTTTAAGGATTGCAGTGTTATATGGAAAACGCTAGATTGTAAACTATCAATGAAAATTGCATCAATCGAGATGGTGCATTTTTCGATGGATCGAAGCTATCGTTCTCTCAAGTTTTGTGTCCCGTGTTTTGAATTTAAAATGTGTATTGGTGCTACGCCACTGTAGGAGCGAAGAGCGTTCGCCAGCTGGCACACGAAACGTGTAGCGCCGCTGGCGATGCCAACGTTTTACCACCGCGTGTTTCGAGGGGAGAAATTTATAGTCGGGACGATCGCGGGGCTAGTGTCCGTACTGAAAACATAAAGGAGAATTCGCGAGCAACCTCGCGAACCTCTACCAATTTCTCCGACGATCATTGTCATCCTACGCACGGAGGGTCAAGGGAAATGGATATGTATTTTATAAGCTCGCTTTCTCATTTCACGTATATATGCTCAGGTGGTCCGCGGAAATATGAATGTAAGAAGAGAGCAACGAGAGAGAAGAAATAGTCTACGAAATTATAGATAATAAACGAGATTTCCATGTGGAACAAGAAAAAAATGCTTGGCTCGAATATACATGAACGTTCATATAAATATTTTTGCAAAAAAAAATAAAAAATAAAAATTTGTTTTAAGAGTTAAATATCGTATAATATAGAAAATTATATTAAATACTGTATATAAAATAGAAAATTAAATTATATTAAAATCTCTCTCTGACAATGCGTGAAGAATATACACCGAATCGTTGATTACCAGCTATAGAATTTAAGCAATTATATAAATTTTATTTAAATTTAAACATAAAATACATAAAATGGTTACGTGTGTATAAATGCATTCATAATCTGTGCGTTTTGTTTGTTAAAAATAATATTCTATATTAAATATATATGTGATATAATTGCGATAAAAAGTTGCTTTAATATATTCGTGTTTTGTGTCGATTTTGTATCCGATAATTGAGAACCTCTGAGCTTTCTCACCGTTATTTCTTATTTGCCGGTAACAAATTTGGACAATTGTTTTTATCTTACATGTATAAATTATTTTAGAATCTTGGAACACAAAATTAAAAGTATCAGAATTTGTTTGAAAAATATTCTATTTAAAATCTAACAATATAGTACGGAATATAATTAAAAGTAAAAAAAAGAATGAATTAAAGTTATGTAAAAAAAATTGTATATATTTAAAAAAAAATACATATTTTAAATTTTCTTCTATTTTTATATAGGCTAATATCATTGCGTATTTTGATAAGATAAATAAATATAAAACTCTTTTGACGTCGTTCATTTTTATATCGCAATTACAAACATTAAACAAGTAATTTGCTACATCTGCGAGATCGCACTAAAGAGGCAATTCAATAGATAACCCCAGAATTGTTTCCGCAATTCAGTTAATAAATTTGTAGAGACGCCGATAACATATAGAAATTATTAAAATTTAATTATTAAATTATGTATGTATATTTTTAGTTTGTGTTCTATATCCCCGATTTGAGTGTCACTGGAGGACAATGATTCCGACAACGAGCGCGAGAGCCAAGTAATGTCTAATGTCATCGATCTCCTAGACTATACATCTAAACTTTTTAGTTTACAAAACATATATTTAATTCCTTCTACCCCATTCGCGTTTGTCTTGTAATTTTTACAGTTATCATTAAAGTAAATTCTCTTTCTCTCTCTCTCTCTCTCTCGCTTTCTCTTCGAATTACACGATACACAAAATTTTGCATCTACCTATCGAATGTGGATAAATATAAAAGTTCGGTCAATCAATTATGCGTTTATCTGCTTGTCTCTTAGGACGTAATCCGCGGAAAAGATTGACAAGCGCGATCGCGGAGCCCAAGTTTGAGCGTCACTGTCGAACAATAACTTGGTGCTGCTGCGAGCTCTCAAAATGGCTGTCCTCAGCTATTATTACTTCGGAGAAAAAACAAATGACGACGCGCTCACGCTACGCGAAGAGAAGAGAAGAGAAGAGAAGAGAAGAGAAGAGAAGAGGAGAAAAGAGGAGAAGAGAAGAGAGACAGAGCCAAGGCCCTCGGTATAACGTATCTTCGTGTGCACGCGATTGTGTATGGGTGCCGCGTATACACATGTACATATATCTATATACGTAGCCCACGTTTCTCTCTTACTCTCTTCCTCCTTCTTTCTCGTAGCCTCGCAGCAATCCTCACTACGGACCGTACCGAAAACATCGGGACACCTTACGTGTTTCCTGAAACTCGCTTTATCGAAGCGATAACGTCGGTGGTTTGCGCGAAAACAAAAACAAGCCAGTAAATAATGCGACGACCGTGCAACTTTTCCCTCTTTCTCCCCGTACATTTTATGTACATATACATGTATATAACGACTGTAATATAACGTGTTATGTAGCGTCCACGTTTATACATATATGTATAAATATCCGTGAACGCGCGCGATAAAAATTGGAAAGAAAAAAGAGAGAGAAATGATTTTGCGAAACACATTCTCGAAAATTCTGTGTAAAGTTATGGAATAATAGCGACGAAGAATGAGACGACTGAAAAGCGACCATTCTATTATGGATTATGGCTATATCCCGGGCTATCTTTTCTTCCGATTTGGCTTTCAGGCTATTTCGTTTTTCTTTTTATGATTATTTTTTTTTCGGTTAGGTAGATGGGTTTACGAATGATAAATGTAATGTTCCCAAGGTCGTCCTTTTTTTGTTTAATTTCTAAGGTCGTATCTTTTTTCATTTAAAGGCATTTCCCTGAAGAATTTCTTTTTTCCTCGCCAGAAAGGTGTCTCGAAATTTTTTTCACACGCAAAGCCTACAGTTGATTTGATGTATATTTAGTGACCGTGTTAAGATAGTAAATCTTTCTCTTTTCTTTTCAATTCTCTTTGAATATTTTAAATTACTTTATTACTTTCTAAACAAAATAAATAAGAATACAATAGTATACTAGAAAAATAAAGTTTCTTTACAGCAAAAATTTGTCTTGAAATATTTTAAACGCTACAGAGAAACTTGACGCGTCATTCTATTTTTAGACAACGTTTAGAAACATTAGTTTATATCGTATTAAAAATTTGCTTCAAAAATCGACATGTAAACGCGCAAACAATTAAAATTCCAATCATATATAGTATGATTTAAAAAAAAATATCGCAGAATATTATTTTGTATCAAAATATAGAGATTCTCTAGGAAAGAAAGAATTGTATTCTTCAAGTTTGATCGCGCTATATAATAATATAATTGCCTTCTATTATAATATACTCATATTAGAAGCCTCGAGTCTTTGCAATGTTTTAAGTGAATGGGACAAGATGGTATATAATAAATAGGATAAATTAGATGTGCGAAAGACGGAGAAGGCGATTCCCGAGCGATGGACTTAAAGCTGGAACGTACACGTCGCATCGAAGGGTTTAAGCGATTTCGCAAATGCTACACAAAACACAGCCGAAAAATGTTGAAAAAAAAACTGACCGTTTGAAATGCTCCCTGATGCGATCCTCTCGGATGTTTTCCGGCAGATTTCCAACCCACAGGTAACGTGTCTCTCTAACCATTTTGCTCCGAACTCTTCATTTGGGATCGGATGTTGTGGTATCGTTTGGAGGCACTGTACAACGACACACAACCTCGACCGGAACAATAAATTCTCACTGCACACTTCACCGACACACAGAACGCGCTATTTCTTTTCGGTCGATTAAAGCTTTCTTTCCGTTCAGGAATTCAAATTCCGTCTCCACTTGTGCTTGTCTTCACTTTATCACCACTTTATCATCGACGGGGATGAAAATATCGTACGCGTGCCGCACTCTCCTCTCGCTGTAGCGAAACAGAAAAAAAAAAAAAAAGAACGGTTACAAGCACTAGTCACTAGCCGGCGAAGAGGCGAGGCCAGCAGCAGACGCGACGGATGCTGTCGTCGAGGACGCGGCACGTCAAAGGAACGGTAACACGTGCGTGCTGCGTAGACACGGCAACGACGACGACGACAGCGACTGCGGCGATCACCGACGAGACGATGACGGCGACGACGACGACGTGGCTCTCGCGATCGAAACCTTGCGCCGCGACGCGCTCCGACGCCGACGTGGGAAAGATGGAAGAGGAGGAAGAAGAGGAGCCTTGATAGCAGACACCGCTTACGACGATTACGAGGATCAGTATCGTCGCCGAAGAACACCACATCGTATATCACTGAATCGCGTGATGGGGATTATTCCTCTCGTCACACGTCACACCGCGTGAAGAAGAGGCGATATGGCGATGCACTTCCCGGCCACTTGTCGTGCGCGCGGGACTCCTCGTCCCGGCGTAGCATAATTCCCTCGCGCGACGCACACGCGTTTGTGTCGGCGACGACGTTGAAACACGCGCGCCTCGCTCTAACCTCGCGCGTGGAGCGGCATAACGCGGCACGGCACAACACGACACGGCACGACGCGTCACGACGAGACGAGACGAGACGAGACGAGACGATACCGCACGACACAGCGCGAACACTCGCGTGCGCGCGCGCGCGCGCGCGTGGAAAGACGAAAATTCTCTCGTCTCTTGCGCGCGATGTGTGTGTGTATGTGTGTATATGTGTATTTGTATGTGTGTGACCCACTGTTGATAACGCGAATCAATTTCGCGAACGCCGTTTCCTCTATCTCCCTCTCTCTCTTTTAACGCTTTATTTTCGCGAAACAACCTTCCGAAATGGCGGCACTATTTCTCAGCGTACACATATACACGCCTCTCTATACGTGCATGCATCTAGCCGATACACGCACGTACACACGTGCAGGCGCGTACATCGAGAGCATATATACATAGCCCGCGATATCCGAATATACGTATTCACTTGGAGATAATTTACTTTCTCCTTTTTTTTCACAACACACTATCCTCTCTCGAGTTGATTTACACGCGACCCGCGAACAGAGTGTAGGTGTAGAGAGTACACACGTATATTTATATAGATATATTCTCCGTATATATATATATATATATCTCACTTACATGTCGCGTCTCGCTTCGAACTAGGAGATCGAGAGCGAGGGCTTTCTTCCTCGTAGATACTTAGGTACCAAGACGCGCGCGAATGTAACACGAAGTTAGCCGCGACTCTCGGCTGCGTAAAACTTGCGTTGTTGTTGCACGAACGTACGCCGTCGTACGCGTATATATCGCGCGAGGATACCGAGACCACGATGTCCGACCGGGTACATCGATACTCACGCGGAAATTACTCTCGACTCGCGATATAGGTACGCGTTGTAAAACACACTTCGCTAGTTACACTCGGGCCATGTAACGCAGACGGAGCTGGGTTTTGGCTCCTTCTCACTGCACTACACTACTCAGAGTGACGTCACCGTGGCGGGAGAGTAGCGAGGCTCGCTGACTAGCACCACCGTCCTGCCGCCTGGTGGGAGAGCAAAGTAGGGGAGCGGAACGAGTCTACATAGAGTGGCTCGTAATCGCGATCGTCGCCCGCCAGCCACCGCGGCGCTAGGGTGGGAAAGAGGGAGAGAGAGGGGAAAAACATGACTGCGCGCGCGCGTTTCGAACCGTAGGAGTAGGAGAGAGACTCTTTCGAATCGAAGCAAGGACAGGGGTGGAAAGGACTCGAGACTCTCTGTCGGAGGGAAGGGATAACGGGTCGAACGAGCTAACCCGAACCCCCGAGCCGCGCTTCTCCCTTTCGTCCCGTATCCCCTGCTCACGCTGAATCATCGTATTCCTTCTGTGTCTCCGTCTCTCTTCTCTTTCTCTCTCTAGCTAGCGTTTGCCGTTCTTTTCCTCGCCGCTCCTACTCTACGGACTAAGTTACCCGTCCTCGCCCCTCCTGCACCACTACCACTGTCGAGTCAAATCCCATCCGCCATCTTTGTTGAGCGCTTTCCGCACCTCTCTCTCTTTCTCTCTCCTCCTCTCTCTTACTCGCTTCTCTACCTCTCGTCTCGTCCCGCTCGCTCTCTCTTTCTTGCTTCAGGGCCGGTTTAGGGGCAGCCAATTACCCGGGGCATCGGTACTTTCTATCCGAGAATAAAGACGGACAATCGGATTATTACGAAAATAAAAGTACTTAACTCCGTGACGTTCCCTCTAATCAAGGAAGTAACGATCAAACAAACGTGCCAGTCTGATAGCGCGTACGAATTAACGAGGCGTGCGCATGGATAAGCGTTTTCCGTATAAAAGATGTAGATTCGATCCCGCGAACACGCGGAATAAGACTCGTCTCCTAAATTACTCCGAAATTTTCCATTAAATTCCTTAAATGACTTTCGAAATGTTTTCGAAATGGAAAAAACGCTACGATGAATACCGCGCGCCGTGACTGTTAATCATTCCTCGAGGTGTCAAATTCTTTAATTCTTAACGAGTCTGAGTCAACCACGCGTTTTGTAATCATCTCGTATAAATTTGCAAATTTTATTTTGTAGTATAATAAAATTTTCTAAAAGGCCAGTGGGACAAAAATATTCCTATCGAATATTCATCGAATTCCAAAGAGTCGTTGCGACAGCGCTTTAAAGACATTTTTATCTAAATTATTGTCATATTTATATATTATTTATCATGGATATAAATACTTCAACAATTCGTTCGCTAAAATAGACGTACATAAAACTATATATAGAGGGAAGCCAATGATTACATCTCGTTACTGTGTATCAATTTTTCGATTACTCCGATTCCACTTAATACCAGGAACGCCTTCCGTCGAGACGTATTACGCGGAAACGCGTTAAGGATAAAAGTGTGCGTATATATATATTCATATTGTATAACGACGATCCGCGATACGTGACTCTTGTTGTCGGGGGTGAAGGACACGCTAGCTGCGTGCCTGCGCATAACCGCCATCTTGTCCTCGCCGAGACGAGACGAGACGAGACGAGAGAGAGACGTGTCCGGACGAACCGTTGTTATGTTCAATGCTTCTCGCGCGATTGTTGTCGCTCCTCTACGATCGTCGTCGTCGTCGTCGTCGTCGTCGTCGTCGTCGTCGTCGTCGTCGTCGTCGTCGTCGTCGTCGTCTTCGCACGTTCCACGTCGCATGTCGGACCCATCGCGACGACAGTAACGTCCGCTCGACGGTGCGACCGCAGGACGTTGCACGACCGGAGAGAAAGCGATTTCCGTTCCGGAGCTCTGCTCCCCATCCGAAAACGAACACGTACTGTTTCGTTATTAGGAGCGTTATTGTCTCTCGCGACGCGTTGTCTCCATTAATTCGCGCTCGTGTGTCCTGTGCGAGTGAATTTCGCGTTTATTTTCCTCCCTGGATCTTGTACATTTATTTTTATTTATTTACTAATTTGTTTAATCGATTATAATATGACCGAGTCGAGATTTTTCGATGCTTGTAGATTAATAAACATGCATGAAAAATGATCCCTACTTTTCCTTCTATCGTATATATTACGAGTATAAAAATAAAAATATTTTTTTTATATACAGACGCACTTTATTTTATCTCGAATGCCGCAGCGATACTGATAATATATAACGTGTACCGATAATATTACGAGGTTTTTGTGCAGCTAGTTTCATATTCATAGTTTCGATATATAGTTCAAGTATACTATTTATTTATACACGGTGAAATTTGCGTTCTATACGGAATATTGCTCAACTTGTTACACATCCTCTTTCTCGCTTTTTTTTCTTCTAGAACAGAGATGCGAACACACGTCACTTTCACTGAGGATGCACTCCATTTGACGTTAGAAATAGAAATTTAGATTTTGTGTGTCCAAGACATATATTATTCAGTATCTCATTAAAAGTTTATTTCTCGCTGTTATTTTTGATTTGCAACTAACGCGAATGATCTTTAATGGAATATTTTTAATCAACAAGGATAAATATCGCTGCGCATGTTTTCTTTATCTTTTTTATTCTTTCTCAATGTCGATGATATCTTATTTATCAAAAGAAATGTGATATTGAAGAAATTATTTACCTCTTACAAAGCGATAATATTCATTTCATTTCTCGTCTCATCGAAAGTTCCAGAAAAATCAATTAGAGAAAAGAAAATATTCGTATATATATACATATTTCTAATTAGAAATATATTTCGCGCTCGCTTGTCATCGTTTAACGCTAATGTATGTACGCATATACACGCGTTGTCATCGCGCCATTATTACAATCCAATTTCATTGCGATAATCTACTCGTCACTTAGCGTAATGGAAGTTTGTAAAATTGACAACGTAATTTATCGAACGAATTCGAATCGAACGTGTAAGAAACGAGGACATCTGGACACACGACATTAATAATTCAAGCGAGCATGTGTCGCAAATACGTACGACGTACATTTACGGATCGCGCGATGTTCTTAATCCGCCCGTAGAGAGAGAGAAAGAAAGAGAGAGAGAGAGAGAGAGAGCGAGAGAGAGAGAGACGCATTTACGTCTTAATTCATCGCGCGTATATCCGTTATCGAGTCACGAAGCTAAATCGCTCTTAGCGGTTTCGCTACAATTATCTCGGGCCTTCTGCGGGACTGATTGATGATAGTACTTATCGCGCGGCGAATAAAGCCCCGCTCGTCATTGAAGCGCCTACTTCGCGTTCCTCATCGTGTCCGAAGGTTACGACACGTATGTACGTAATGCACGAGACGAGATAAATCGGGTGCATTAGCGTCGGCTGTTTCCTTCGATAGCCAAACGATAACAGCAACACGTACAACGCGATCTGATCGTTTATCTATAATCGCGCGACTCAACAAGATAAATATAAATCTGATATACCTGTTAACCTGCTGTATGTGTGCGTGTGTGCAATGTATATGCGCATCTTCTTCGGTTTTTGCCAAAGTAATCGCGATTGTTATGCAAGTCGATACAAAAATAACGTAGAAGGAATGAAGACGCGTCTATTCATCGTACACGTTTTTTTTTTAAACTTTCGGGATTTTGTTAGATCTCTTTGATAATAATTCGCGTCGTGATCACCTGCCTGCGCGTGCGAAAATGGCGGTGATTTTCGATAAAGCTTGTGCGCAGATACTAAACTGCAAATTTGATGTGTGGCGACATCTCTCGGTGCGATGTATCAATTATTCGGATAAAATTGCTACCTACTTTACCGACTGACATCGGATCAGCTGTTAGCTGTCATTAGATTTAGACTCGAAATGTGCAAATATTTGTAATAATGAGAATGCAAAAAGATAATATCTATTTTTACGTTAATTACATTTTATAGCGCATAGACATATATAGAGACTTGTGTACGTAATATGAAAACAAACATTCATTCACTTGGCGACTGAATATTGAGCAAACAAATGCAGACATTTCGTGTATCGTATATATATTATGTTGCGAGGTCACAAATCAAGATCTTTCTAAATATTACTTGATTTATTTGCGACGCGTGTATACTTACATCCAAGTTTCCAACACGAAGCGTTCGTAGAGAGGGAATGAATAATGAATGACAAATATTCAGAGTTTGCGGAAGATTCGGAGGAGCCATCCATTACGTCGTCGGATCCAAACGAGAGGAAATTAGCACGCCGGATTCGTATTCAGCGACGTCTAGAAGCGTTAACTAAGTAAGAACATTTTCATTTGGTTAATTATATTACATTATGCAAGTAATACAATGCAGAAAAAATCGCAAATTTTAATATTAAATATATAACATGAAACATTTTTAATTCTTTCAACCGTGCATACTCGTCGAGAATAATATAATAATCCGCTTATTATGTAAATGGATTTATATTGTAATATTCAACATTAAAACTATATACATTTTTGTAAAAATTTTTTTCAAAGATTTGGCGTTTAAGACATAATGCTACAATTGTTATTCTTGTAGAAAAGCAGGCCCTGAAGATGAAGAAATTGTCGAAAAGACGCCTACTGAGAAGCAAATACTTGCTAGTTTTGAACTCTTGGAAAAATTATCAATGGAAGGAGACGAAGTGGTTGGTATATCAAGTTCTTATTTTGTTTTATATTTATATAATTTTTTATATACTTGCAATATATTATTGATATCGAAGAAATATTTGGTTAAACGATTTCATTAAAATGTGTAGGTATCTTGCGTGAAAATCGCAAACGATGCTAGAGAATTACAGCGACGAGAGGAAGAGCAGAAAATCAGAAGAGAGTTGTTGAAGACACTTGAGGAAGACGAGGAGGAATGCATGAAAAGGTACAAGAAGATTAATGAAAAATGGTCGACTATTCTTGCGTCTAAAGATCCGTTGGACATACACGCGGAAATGGAAGCTCAAAATGCCAAGTGTTTGGAAATTATGGAGAGGAAAGATGCTGTCATCGCACAATTGCGACAAGAATTGGAAAACGCCGATCTCAAATTTGTTAACGACCAGAAAAATCAGAACGAAGATATAGATTTATTGATCAATAGAATGGACAATCAAGTAAGATTTATATATAATTTTTTGGGGAAAAAAATATTTTAATCAGATAAAAATATAATTGACTGAGGCCTGGTATATTTTATTTAGATGAACATCATGACCAAAGCTTATCGTCGCGAATTATCACTCATTAATGATGTAATCGAATCAGAGCGTAAAGTGTTGCTAGAAAATATGACGGAGAAATGGGAAGCCTTATATAAAAAGTTACAAGAGGATAGTTTCGCGGGATTAGACAGACGAAAAGAAATAATGCGCGAATATGAAGAAGAGATGAAAAGAATCATAATCGAGCATCAAGAAGAGTTTCGGGCTCAGAAGATCAGTTTCGAACTTGAGATTCAAAAGCTTCGACAAGAGGTGCAGAGCACGAAAGCGTTGTGTTTTATGAATATTGAGAAACTGGACTATAGCTATGCTGTGCTTAAACGACGGGAAGACGAAAATGCTATAGTAAAAAATCAACAAAAGAGAAGAATCAATAAGTTAGTATTAAACGCACAAATATACTTACAGTTCGTTTAGAAAATCGAATATAGCGAGCGAGCTTGCGACATGTTCCTTATTGTTAGATTGCTTATTGTTCCTTATTGTTAAATTAATTAGGTCTTGTAAGCAGCAAGTTGGCGCTTCTTTTACAGACTTCAAGATGTTATCAACGCTCTGAAAAAGAATTATACAGAGTTAGAAGAAAATACGAGACTTGAGATACAAAGATTTACTGATCAAGTCATAAAAGCGCATAAAAATATTTTGGATTTAGTGAAAAAGTCTAATCATTTCACGAACATTAACGATAAGAAATATATGCAAATTTGGGACATGAATGAGAAAAATGCAAATGAACTGCTCTGTAAGGTAAGCGTTTGATTTTTCGACATTATTAATATTGATATTATATATGAAAATAAAATAAAATGTTTCAGATTTTAACTATTGACAAAATTATATACGAAGAAGCGTTAGGCCAAGAGTGGAATCCATCTGAAGAAACCTTATTAAAAAAAGAAGATTTGCCATCTTATCGCAGTGTAATGTGCACTATAGAAGAAGGTAGCACGATTTTTTCTATTTTAATCGATTGCGCATTAAAATTTTTTGTCGTATACATGCTAGCATTTTTTAAGAAAATAGAATGGCCGACGAGAAGAAAGCAATATGTAAATCTTACAAACCAGCGAATATCATCGAAGAAATCAATTTAGAAAGGAGATTATTGAATCACATTATAAAGCAGGTTGCCGATCGTTGCGATTATTTGATTGAAAATGAATTGCTCGAGTTGCTTTTACCTTACACTGCGAAGGATCAGCTGGTTATACGATTAGATAATGTATTTCAGGTAAATATGCATATAATGGATATTCCATTTTTTATTTCATTAATTTATTTTCATGTATTATCATTAGGCATTGAACGTGAAATCCGAGGAGGAGCTTGGTTTCCTCTTGAATTTCTTTCTACCATATGCATATTGTCCCACGTGTAATAAAGATATAAGCAGATCTATTTGTGACGAAACTGTTGAATCTCCTTCTCTGAAAACCGAGTATGTATAATAAATACGATTACATAATCAATTAATGTAGAAAATAAGTTCCTGTGAAAGCAAAATGTATTATTTGAGATAGTAGCGTTGAACAGTTCTACATCTGCGGCGAAGTTGCTGAAGAATTCACGGAAGATGAAGCTAAATTGATTGCCGCCGCGAAAGAAGCGATCTGTGACGAGAAATCATTTAATCTCAGTGATGATGCGAGCATAATAAGTAGTTCAGCTCCAAGTTCTCCAACTGAAACATTACTTCCTATTGCGGAGCGCACTTCAACTTCTTTTGCATCTATTAGCGATATTGTCAAAGGTATGTGTATT
Source organism: Prenolepis imparis (assembly GCF_030444845.1). Classification (NCBI taxonomy): domain Eukaryota; kingdom Metazoa; phylum Arthropoda; class Insecta; order Hymenoptera; family Formicidae; genus Prenolepis; species Prenolepis imparis. The sequence continues at coordinate 12,360,957 of NW_028141168.1, read as the reverse complement.
TTTTAAATTGGCTAATAATTATTAGCCAAATTTAAAAAGTAATTATTATTAAGGAATTAAAGATAATTTTATATTGTGTGATGAAATAATATTAATTTTTGATTTCTAGATGACGATCAGATGCAACGACGCTTATTGTGCGACAAAGGACACTTGCTTGAAATTGAAACTACGTTTGTCACTAGAGCTTTACGGGAATTTGTAGAAAGATATCATTTTGTTAAATGGAAGGAGATGCCACAAACTTTTCAAGAAAAATTGACAGAGAAAAAAATGGTCGTATCTCGAAATATGACAATTCAAGATATAACAAATTTTTGGAAGCGATACAGTGAAATTTTTCCTGCAAAGAAGGAGCAACTTTGGGATGGCCTATTAATTGGACTTAAGAAATATCATAAAGTGTTAAAAGAAAGACATCAATTGAATGTTGAAATGGAATCTTTACGAAGGCAGAATGCGGAATTACGTCGTTTATTGAAAACATACATAATCCAGGTAATGCTAGAAAAAAATACATATGAATGTGTATATACTAAATATCACGTTATACATTGAAAAATGCTTCAATTTATAAGTTATCTTACATTTTTTTAGCCTGAGAGTGATGGATTATCGCAAGATGATGCACAATCTGTTTGTGAGAACATTTAAAATGCATTTTATGCATAAATTAAACTTACTTTAATTAAATTGCCTAATAATTAAATTCAATATACAATTCTCAACATGAGAAAAAATCCCAAATATAACGTAAATATACATATAAATTACATCACTATATATTTTACGATTCTTGTTTAAATTGCGATAGTTTGAACAGCAATGGACTCTACAACCTTCGTTGCACAATGGGCTTAACATCAATATTATTAATTAATGCATATCAATACATATTTATTTGTTTTCATATGTTGCTATATATATATATATATATATAGAGCAGCTTTTACGTTTCTCTTTTAAACAATTTCTTATCATTCAAGAACGACGTTTTAATAATTTAAGAAAGATCTGCGGAAACTCAAACATGTATAGCCATAGTTTTAATCGATAGAATATGAAAAATAATCCTTTAGTATATATAATTCAAAGTAACGTGCAAGTTTTTAATGCATCTTATGGTTGATATGTAATACCGCCTGATACAAAGTTGTTCGATAAGGATGGTATTTGACCCTTGGGAGTTGCAATTCGTTTTGTTTTTTTCCAATATGGAACAAATCTTTTCTTATTCGGACTCTTAGATCTCTTCACTTTGTCAGCATGTTTCTCCGAATTCATATGCTGTAAATATATAAACGGGCAATGTTAAATTTTACATATATGATACATTGTGGTACATTTTTGATATGTAATGCAAATTATACAAGACAATATATCTTCAAAGAATTTATAGAGAAATGCTGTCACAATACAAAGTAAAAAAATAATTGAGATATTGTATTAAAATAAAAAATAAAAAATTAGATGTGCATAAATATATGTATAAAATTATTGTACCACACTATATTGAGATTGGGAGTTGAAGAACTTGTTACAAATATCGCAGGAAAGTGAAACCCCTTTTGTGGGACTGGATTGTTGTGCGCTACCAGTTGATGATGCCAACGCAATGCCTTGGGTGACAACCTCTTTGCCATCCCATTCACCTAAGCATCAATGTGCGATCAACACTATCTATGTATCACAACCGCAAAAGCGGTAATTTGTGATAATAAATCAGCTTGAACACTACATTCATGCCATAAAAAGATTGATCATTAATGAGTGTGTAATATTAAATGGAATATGTAATTATTAAAATCTATATCTCTGTAACATGTAAAAATTAAATTGTATTTTCATGAAAATATTCCATTAATTTACAAACTTTTTATAGCAATGTAAAGAATTATCATTGAATATTAAAATCTATATAATATTTATCAAATATAGATTTTGTACATAGGTTTTATGTGTTCTTATATTATGATTGTTCTGGAATTCTTTTTTCATATTTCTTGTTGTTTCATATTAAATATGAAACTAATAGTTCATTTTGTTTTGAAAAATTGAGTTGCAAATTAGGAGAATGTATACAACGCCATTGTGTTATAAAAGTTAAATAATTTGTATCTTTGTTGTTCTAGTTTATTTTCCATCGTGCAATATATCTTATATAAGGTAGTCATTAAAAAATAACAAGAGAATATTTCTATGATACAGTAATATTAAATAAAAAAAAATTAATACATATATGTGTAATATTTGTACAGAAAGATTTGAGAAGAATAGTCAACTAAATTTAGTTTATTAAATGTAACATGTATGCAAATAAGTCGTGACCAATTGCTTTTCACGATAACATGTTAATAAACAAATAAATAATAAATATACAAATATTACTTATATTTCAATAATCATTAAATATTAAATAAATAATAATAATAAATAACGCATAATAACAACAAGTTTGCAATGATTACTAAGCGCTTACTAGCACTGAAATTATACAACAATAAAAGAATGGCAAGCAAGTTAATCTCACATAGTTAGTTTATAGAAAGAAGTGAAAAGCAAAAGTAAGCAGCAGCGTCAAGCATGCAAATGCGAATAATACTAAGCTATAAACCAGTACAACAGTATTTTTCTCTATTTTATCCAGATACATGAAGCGATTATTTTTAAGACCATACGGCAGTGTTTTTCTTACCATAAAGGACTTATTATTACCTCTCATTAATTTCTTTTTATGACGGCTTCCTGCAAATACATAATTATTTTATTACAATACTGCATAAATTTTACATTAAAATCTGACATTGTAGTTGATTTATACATATATAACATAAGCAATATTTTACATTCATATTACCATTAAGATGTGTTTGTAGCTGCTGAATAGAGTTCAGGCACACATTACATACATTGCATTTGAGCCCGTTTGTTTCTTCATCCTTTGTAAATGAAATCTTTGTCTCTTCAAGCGTTGCCATTATATTCTTAGATCTTACCTATGAAATTATAATACAGAATAATACAGAATATTTGTTTTGCCTGTGTAATACATTATATATTGTTATTTGTTATTATTACTAACCTGTTTAGCATGACGTGCACCTTGTAAGTGTGTATCCAATACTGCTTGACTTGTGAAGGAAAGGTCACAGTCTTCACAACGAACGAGAGGTTTTTTCGTGGGCAAATTGCCCATTATATTATCGACCACTGCTTTTGTTACAGGATCATCGAGATTGGTGTTTATAACATCCTCTGATGGTAGAGCCATGTTTCTAATACAAAATTTTTTTTATTGGAGATGTACGTTAAATATATTAAGTAAATATTGTGTTAAAAGAGTCTCAAGTAAGACAAATATGATACGTGGGATTAATGATTTAATAAATATCAAATGTTAATCGAAGGAACATGAAAAACCGATAATTTGTTTTAAATATTAGAATTATTACATCTTTAATATGATATAATTGTCCGATATATCTACCGTCTTATGAGAGGAGCTTTTCGTAGTTTCTTCAATCGGGCACACACACTCTCATTGACTTATAATACGCAATTATTATCTATGCTACGTGATAATTATACAATATCGAATGTAATACGATTATTTCACAAGAGAATATTAAAGAAAATTACACAAATATATGTGAATATAATATTAAGATTCTGTTCGGTGTAAAGTATACCGCGAAGTATGCCGCTGTTATGAGTACACAAATTTTTTTTCCACTCGGCTCTCGCCGAACGCGAACACCGTGCAAATATATACTGCTCTTTGAAATCACGGTTCCCTCAAACTGCTCGAACAGCACAGAATAATTACAACTTCTTCTTCTTCTTCCTTGTGTTGAATAATTACAACGTATGACCTATAACACATTTGTCCTTTATATTTGCACCTCTGCTATTATATTCTCTAATCTTCTTCCTCTTTTCTCTTCAGCTATATCCCTATATCTCTTTCACTTTAAGTGCAAAGAGTGTAAAGAGTAAAGAGAGTGTAGTGCTCCAGGGCATAAACCTATAAACATAAGAGATGCCTATGATGTGACCAATGAGGAGCTCTCGTTTCATTACGCTATTGGCTACGCGATAATTGATGCCAACATAGGCGAATTTTACAAATTTTACAAATTTTCAAAATGTTCATTATAAAGCTGTTATGTATATGTTATGTATAAAGCTATATATATATATATATATATATATATATATATATATATATACATATGTATATATATCGAACTTTAGAATTATGACAATAACATCTGTTAATATTTTAATAAGATGCGATGCATTGCGCGTGTAAGGTTATTCATGTTACAGATAGCCGTTAGTCGACGTTAAAATCTTATCGTTGATCGCGTTATACGAGAATAGACAATTTAATTATATGTAATGTGATAAATTTATCCGCATTTCTCTTATCGTATACAAACTGTGTATATACTTACAATTAGAATTAGATCGATATAGAAAGTTTGCCTTATCCATGAAAACGCCGTAGGATGCGTAAGATCTCTTATCGCGGCGGATCGCGTCCAATCATGGTGAATAATTGGCGAATCGCGGCGGCGTGACGCGGCGTGATGCGGCCTAAGGAGAAGAGCCAATTAGAAGGCCGGCTTTTGCGTATCGTCTGACGGCAGTGGGCGCGTGTGCGTGTGCGCGCATATAGGTGCTCGTCGCGAAATATAGTAGCAGCCATCTTATATTTTGTGTCGGAGAAAAACAATTTGACCGTACAAATGTTTCGCGATTGTCCGTGAAGCCGCTGGACGACCGGGAGGCGGTGCGCTCGATGAGGCGCGACGTTTTTCGACCCTAGACCCGGACCACTACATTAGCAAAGGTGGGTATCGACGACGATCGCTCGAATCCTTTCCTTCGGAGACGCACAACAGATCCCCTCCCCTTTCCTCACTCTCTCTCTCGAGCGGTCCGGCTCCGCCGTCAAAATATATTTCGACGTTTCTCCATCTCGTCGCTCTTTTAAAAATAGAGCGGCTCGCGTCACCCTGTGGCAGACCGTCTTTCCACGACGGCGTTGCGCCGTGTACGATGGCATCGCGTAAAAGTTATGCAATCAGCTGATCGTTCGGCTATTCTCTGTCACTTGTCAACGATAAATGTCAAAGCGGCTCGGTATAACCTGACATAACCGTACGTGCCCGACAGTCGTTGACGATATAATACTCGCGCGTAGCTTGTCCTGCGAAAAGTGTACCGCTACTCTAGATCTTTGTTCTTACACAGGTGGATTGGTACGCAGGATATGAGCAGTTTGTCAAGCGCAATCTGACTCTGCTCCCTCATCAGCAAGCAGCGCAGCAGCAGGACGAGCAGTCTCAGCAGCTGATTCAACCACAGCAGACTGACATAATGACGTCCATGTTTGAACAACAGATCAAGAGCGAACCTATGGGATTCTACTCTGTTGCTTCTAGTCGCTCGGACGGGTCCAACTCTATGGTGAATCTGTCCGACGATCGAGAGGATCTCTCTCAGCAGGAAGGTCATATGCAGCCCCAGCAGCAGACGATACAGTTGAATCAGCAGCAAAATCAGCAACAGACGCAGCAGCAGAATCAACAACAGACGCAGCAGAATCAGCAACAGCAAAATCAGGGTATGCCGCAGGAATCACCCGGTCGTCAGTCTACAGGTCAACAGACCGTCAAGGAGGGCACACGATCGAAGCCTCAACCTTGCAAGGTTTGTGGCAAGGTGCTGTCCTCCGCTTCGTCCTACTATGTGCATATGAAACTTCATTCGGGAAATAAGCCCTATCATTGTACAGTATGCGAAGCAAGTTTTTGCCGTAAACCTTATCTAGAAGTGCACATGAGGACGCACACGGGCGAGCGACCTTTTCAATGCGAGCTATGTTTGAAAAGGTTTACTCAAAAGAGCAGTCTCAATACTCACAAACGGGTGCACACGGGGGAACGACCGTATGCATGCGACATTTGCCAGAAACGTTTTGCTGTCAAGAGCTACGTCACGGCGCATCGTTGGAGCCACGTAGCCGAGAAACCATTGGTCTGCGACCGATGTTCCCTCACGTTCACGTCCAAAAGTCAATTTGCGATTCACATCCGTACACACACCGCCAGTACCACTTACGAGTGCAATATCTGCGGACGTACGTTCGTACGCGATAGTTATCTGATAAGGCATCAGAATCGGGTGCATCGTGACATGAATCAAAGCAGCTCGAACCACAATCCGCCGACGCCACAGAGTAGCGGCGCTGGTACGCCAGGCACCGGTTTCGAGAGTCCGGTCTGTGATTTGCGCTACAACGAGGGACCGTCGTCATTGGATGGCCTCGCGGGAGCCAAAGGCACCGGCGGCATAGCCGTGGAGATCGCTAGTTTAGCCAAGCAGAACAATCTACAGCTTCCACTACCGCTGCTACATCCGCAGACCACCAACTAGTGTTTAGATGGCAGCAGCATCGTCACCCAGCCCCTGCCGCAACACCAATCATCACAGCAAGTAGTATGTCCCACCTCGGCGTCTTCGCCGTTCACACTTAATTCACCTATGTCTCACACCGAGCACACGAGCACACCGCAGAGTGTCTACCAAACGACGGGCTCCTCCAACCCCTTGGACGGCCCCGGTTCCCAACTCTATCCGCATTTGTCGTCCCCTCTAGACCCGACATCGGAGCCACAACATCATTCGCACCAGCTGCATCGCGGCATCCCTCCGCCAGGTCTTCATCCCGCGCTCTATTTGTACGCTCATTACTCGAATACGAACCCCGCGATTTCGTATTCGGAATATATTCAGCGTAACAATTGAACGCGACTTTTCACTTAGCATCGATCGACTTCCAACGTGTATGATAATACCAGTGAAACTGGTGCTATTTAATCGCGTCGGTTGATCAAAGTGCCTATCGAGCATCCTATACTTCCGGTTTATAATGACAGATGCTCGCTCGTCACTCGGTTTAGAGATACGCTTTTGGTCAAAGAGGGATACGACGACATAGCTGATTGTTTCAATTGTGCATCAATTGTGATTGCTGCTCGAAGAAAAAACGTTTGCTAATACTTTGTGTTCATCTAATGAATTTTATACTCACGAGCATCTTTTTTAACACGAGGTTGAATAGCACCCGTTCGAGACGCGGTTTTTAATCGCCGGGCGATCAGATCGTGCCGGCGCAGGATTTGTATGTATATCGTTCTAATGATTTCATTATCGCACCCGATGCTAGCTGAAATCGAAGCGTGTAACGTTTCTATAGGTCTCCACAATTTCAGCACTCTTGTTTCGTTTGATTTTAATCACGTCTCTGCGAGTATACATATACATATATGCAGGGTTTATCGTAAATGTGGACCGCTATTTCCGGAGCGTATTTTACTCATCAAAAATAAGAAAAAATTCATATAAACATATGTCTAAAAATGATTTTTTTTTATTTTTTATTTTTATTAAATTGATCTCTTCATCCTGCCAAGACGCCTTGACAGATGCTGCTTATAGACATTTTTTTAGAAAACGATTTGCTCTTATTTCGTTTGAGAATGAATTATTTTAAGATATAACAATTTTCTACTGTTTCGTATTGTTGCAAATAAAATAATAATACGTATTATAATTATCTTTTAATTCAAATATGACGTGAAAACGACGCATTTTTGTACATATGTTTATATAAAGTAGCGGTCCATATTTATGATATTCTTTGTACTTATACATGTGTATATATATTATGCGTGAACCATTACACACACACACGTACACATATTTATATTATATTTTTAAAAGAATTTAGTCACTTGGATCTGTGATATAGATAGTAATTATTATCTACAATGTTTAAACTATTGGTTTACACAATTTTCATAAATATCAAAAGGAGGGAAAAGGAAAAGCAATGTCACGGAACGAAATTTTATCTACTTTGGTTTCTACCGAAGATGTTTGGTAGACACCCTACTATTAATTTTACAACAGTAACAACAAAAACAACAACACTATATATAGGCTCGATACCTATATCTCACTGTCACTCTACTCTACTATTATTCTAATTAATCCTACCACCACCACGTCTATCACCACCACCGACATTTCCCCATATATTACTCTATCTCACTACTACTATTACAACTATTACTATGCTATCGTCACCACTATTACTCTACTGCTACTACGTACTACTAAGCTATTAAACTATTATTATTAGCGCTAGATACACACACATACGCGTTTATTTCGCCAATCACGTGTAGCGCATACGATCCGTCACATAGTCGTCATGGTTTCTCTTTAGCTTGAAACGCGCTACGAGAATTCCTTATGTCGCTTTTCTCTTTTAGATCATAGAACGTTTATCCCTTCGCAACGCCAATGAATACATTCGTTGTGACGCGGTGCGCGTTTTTGTGATAAAAAAAATTTATTATTCTTTGTTAGAAGATAGAGCACAGCTTTGAATCAGTTCTATATAGTTGTACTTACTTTCCACATGAAGTATGTGTACAGATATATTGTATATACGCATATACAGCGTACGGATGTATTATAAAACGGAAGTACTAGGGGATGCGAGACGTAAAAGAAAAAAAAAAGTTCTTCTACATAAAAGGCGCAATAGGCTGTTGATTCTTCGCGAATACTGTCTTAGAGCTATTAGTTCGTTATTACCTTCTGTTCATTAACGCCGCAATTTTCTGTGCAAGCGCGGGGGAACCATGACAATCGCGCGTATATAGAGCTGGAAAAGTTGTTAGTTTCAAGAAGTGCACATCTTATACGGCGATTACCACTTTCGAGTAATCGTTCTAAGATAGTTGCGACCAAGTTGTGCAAATGCAATTTACCCATTATTAATTGCGCGTTATAGAGCTACGAAGGTACACAAACTGAACAAGAAAGCTATATATTATATATATATACACATATATATTTGCGCTAGCGTGCCTCTCAAACTTCCTTGTATCGTGATTCTCTCTTTTTCCTCCTCTTTCTCTTTCTCTCTCTTTCGGCGATCAAGTTTTCACATCGTAAAATGATCAAAATGATCCTGCGCGCGTATGCCTGAGGCTTTTGATTTAAAGAGGATGCAAAGTCACATCTGGGCAAGACTGACTTTTACTGTAATGAACTGTAAGATACGAAAACGTTTGTTCTCTTTCTTTTCTCTTTTTTGCCTCTCTTGTCTCTTTCTCTATTTATTTTCTCTTTTCTTTCTAATTTCTGTTTCCATTGCATGTAAGCGCGCTGAGGAAGGATTAGACCGATAGAGTCTCTTTCATTGATGAAGAAGAGCCGCGTAAAACGTATGTTCTTGGACGACAAAATGAATTGGAAAATTATTGGCTAACTTAAGACCTACCATTTCATTTCATTGACGTAGTTAATTAATTAACTATAATTAATCACATTAATTAAAATTTAATAAGCTATTAATAAAGTTAATTGCGCGTAAAAAAAGTAAAATCGTGAATGCGTAATTTTTGATTCATGATCAATTGAGGAATGAGATGTAACGAGAGAAAGCAATTGATTTTTTTTGTCGGCTAGTCATTGGGCAGCTCTACGAGATATTAATTGTACTACTAAAGCTGTGATTAAAGCCTCCGTGCATATGATCGCGCAGCTCCTAATTATAGTGATACATACACATATATATATATCTATATTTTGTAGCTTATTATAAATATGTAAGTAAAAAAATTAGAGAGATTAGGGACATCTAAAAATCGATCGATTAATTATCAACTTCGATCTCCTCTTTTTTTTCGTTTTAAGCCTACATCTTCACAGTGTTGGGCAAAAAAGGCATATATTTAGATATCGTATCTTATCGTTTAGGGTGAATAATTACATGAGTGAGTATTTAAAGAGAGTTTTATACGAACGCGCATAGATCGCGAGGGGTTTATGTTTTATAAATTTTTATATATAATCGTCATACTGTTTGAAATAGAGACGCTTACTTTCAGGTAAGCTAATTTGATCTTATCGACACATTTTATGTCAGATTTCTGTCAGAATTCATTAATCTGCGAAATGTCAATTCATGTTTATGCTGCACACAATTATATTACACAATATAGTACTCGAGCGCAGATTTAGTTTACGTCTACTTAAACGTCTAAAGAAAATATAATGTACGGAGTACATTTATTTGATCGAAAAAATATTAGTTTACCTGCGTTCCTAAACGTTAAGACTGGAATTTGCACAAAAGGAAAACGACGATTTTGAAATTTTATATTAAATTTAAATTAATTTCGCGATCTGTAAGGAATTTACTTACCAAAAGCAAAACAATCTCTGTTTGTTTAGTAACTGAAAGTTGCAATTACGTTTCTAAGTAAACCGATGAATTTAAGTCAGGGAACGATCATAGCCAGTGTCCTGAAAATGTAGTGAGATTTTTAGCTGTGTTATTCAATACTTATAGTATACGAACTATTTCAGACAGTATATATCGCATACGTATAGGCTATATGTATGTATTTTTAGGATATTGCCCAGCACTGAGATTCTAATCGAAACTTCCGAATCGGTAATAACGATCTCACGCCGACAACATTAATCGCTTTTCCATGGGACGTATGTATCTTCGAGTTGTAGTATTCGTGGCATGTATATCAAAAAATGTGTATTTTCGTAAGAGGAGGGCACACAATATAGGTCCTTTCTTCAAGAGAGCACTCGTCGGACCAATACATATGTACATATAAAAAGTGATAAAAATGGAAACAAAGAAAAAGACGTTCCGTGGCGCTTCTAAAGCGTAAAATACGTCTGCAAAAAGTGCTATACTTATTATACGCGGCGAACGAATATTCGTTGTACGTAAAGGTACGCGAACGTGAGATGCACATTTCCTTATTCATTTTTCTATTCTTTCTTTCGTTTTTACAAATCACTCTGTGCACTGATCTTTTTTTCTAACTACCGGATAGAAAATTTCGATGTTTGAACGATTTTCTTTTATTATTTTTTTAATTAAGTATTTCTATATAAAAATGATTTTCTTTGTACGAAATGTTACGAGTCAAATCGATAAGTTACAAAACGAGGATTCGTATTTATATCAGAGATTTCAACTGCGAATATGTTTGACTGAATTCGTCTTTGAGATGATTGATATCAAAAGTTCGAGAATGTAATATTGACTCTGTTCTACTTTTCTCCTGCCCGTGACTAAAATAGATTTGCGCTAGTTTATTTTAGTTCCACGGCTTATATTCCCTCATATAATGTCCTTGATTATTTCCGGTAGTTGGAAGATCGATTATCATTGTAATAGAGATATTGCATCGCTTCGCTGATTCATTCTTCACTTTGCATTACAATGTCAGAGAGCAATCGATGCTACATCGATGATATAATTTGACGTAAGATCGATTTTACCGTAGTAAGTTTTTACGAAAAATTGGACGAAAGGGTTTGTTACCCTGATTATAATATGTTGAAGACGCGAGAACGTGATGGGCTAATGTCGCCAATCGCACGCAAGGAAAAGAACAACTTATGGTCTTACGCGGATGTGTAATTTCGAAATTTATTACATATATAAAAGCACGTTGAATACATACGTAATATAATCAGTAAGGAAATCAAAAGACATTACGCTAACCTGAGACGCGAGCCTCTACGTAGAACATAATTCAAGTTACCGCTTATTTCACGATAATCTTTACGAGCATTGACGATTGCAAGCAATCAAGGATGAATAAGTTTTACGCTACGTGGATTCATTTGAATAATAGTTGAATTAATAACTCGCAATAATGAACACTTTTTAGCTGAAATAAACTGTTGCGTGTAATACTCGAGATTATTTGCTGGATTAATTACGTTTCATTAATGCTTAGCGCTTCGCGCATATTACTGTCTCAGCTGAATATAATATTTATAATGATATATCATTAGGAGAGATATACGGTTGACTTATTTTAATATTTATGAATATTACAGAACATTATTTTTTCTCAATGAAAATTCTAATCACATAAAAATCGATATACGATATGTAAAACTACATATACATATATATGTTTTTATATTTTATTAATCACTAATAATTAACTAGAATTGCACTCTAGTGTAATGAGACGGAGCGATTATGTTTTGAGTTAATTTTCGATTGCCAAAATGTTGGCAAATAGTCATATGAAAAATATCAAATATTTTATTTGATTTTGTGACAACAAAATTGACAACAAACATATATTCGTCTTCTCAACTATCTTATATTATTCAAATTATTTGCAAAGATTTAATTTACTACATATTCTTAATGCTGCTGCATACAAAATGTGTCTATATATAAACGAGTATTTTGACAATATATTTTGATAATAAGGATATTATTATGATCCATATATTTTACGAGTTTCCGTAAAAAATGTATCATATATAAAAATTGGCTGTTCAGATTACGTCTGTGATTTTATTTTTTATTATATTAATTTACATACATTAACAACGGCATTACTCTATTAAGAAATTTTATTTGAGATTGAGAGCACAAAGCTAATATTTATTTTTATCTCGGAAAGATACGAATGATGAAATTTTTTTCATCATTATTTTTACATTAATCTGACTTAACATTAGTCACCCATATCTTGTGATTGAATGTTAAATTTACTATTGCTTCCAAGACAACGATATTCTCTGCAAATATGTTCTCTCCCTATCTTTTATAATTTTGCGGTGCGGAAGAAATATAGTTACATATAATGATAAATTGGCGATAAAAGACGATCTAACCGTTTATAAATAAATTACGATTTTCATTACTGTACATACATTTTACTTTTTGTTTGAGATATAAATTGCTTTTATTTGCGTCCGCCTATTACAGTATTAGATTTCCTCATATTTTTATTATTCGAGCAATTTATATGTAGAGAGAAATTAACTTTCAAAGAATATAGATAGATATATTTAATGTTATATTGTGTATCGTGTAATATATAACAATAAATTATATAAAATATTATTTGTATTTGTTGACGCGTTTATTAATTTACGAATTTATGCATATAAGAGATATGTCTCGCAGTCTCTTTGTATGCTAAATATAGATTCATAGGGAAATTCTTCCGCACTCTTCTTAAATTCTATTGTCAATGAAAATTTTATAAATCGTTTATAGTACATCATGCCATATTCATTAAGCATGCGTTGATTGTTGTATTATAGGAAAAAAAAAAAAAAAAAAAAAAAAAAAGATAAGTGAATTATCTTCAATCATTGTACTCTAGCTAAATTTTTCAATTTTGATGTATGAAATACGCATGTATAGGCGATTTATTTTAATTTTTTTAATATATGTAACAACATGCAATGCAATTTTGAAAATTATACGCGTTTTAAAGCTTGTTCACTGTAAACATCGCGATAAAGTTCTTCTTTTTGTTTTAATCTTATTTTTTTTCTCACTATAGCGAAATTGTAATATCTCATTGAACTCTTCTTGTACGTAGGTTGATTTACATATATTTGTGTGTGTCAATGACGTGCTCTTTTGCGTTTGAATAGAAATTGGCGATAGTTAACGTAGCTATCAGTCGTAATTAAATAACAAAAATCACCTCCAGTGTTAAATTGAATAAATATCAAATTATAAATTATAAGATGCCAGACAGCCGATAACGTTTTTCAAGTATCGTGATGGTGCACGAGAACTGAATGTATGTAAAGAATGGATTTTCTCTCTGAAATTCTCTTTTCATGTGTTGGCGTTAAATTATTTTTAAAATGCGAAAGCACAATTTTTAAATTGTGTTTAAAAACATCGAAGAAAGAAACATTGAAATACATAGCTGCTCTTGGGAATATTTTAGGACATGCTTTTTTTAATGGCATACTATACATTTGTTTATACATTGATGCCGTAATCTTTACAACGATATACGCGTCTGTATTTTAATAATTCTATATGAAATAAGGGATGAAATATAAGATAATTTTTACGTATAGAGATTTAACTTCGTTGTATATTTTTTGATGCATTATTTTTCTGTATAGATTTATATATACAATTGATTTTGTGTCATATAAAATTTGATTTTTCTAGATTTCTCTTAAAGTATTATTATTACTATAATACTCATGAAAAATGTTTTATATCGAAAAATGAATTTTTAATATTTATATTTTTGTTTATTTGCGTTAAATTGAGAATGAAGAATTCATTGCATTAAAAAAAAAGTATTATTCCTGGGGCAGCAAATTCAATTAATAGAAAAAAAAATAATTATAATTTTGCAAGTATCGGTTGTGCCATTATAATCGAATATATTGTTGTATTATTTTTTTGTTGCACTATATGTATATACAAATTTTTGATTTTATTGATTCACAGATTCGTTTTAGTTGCCTTTCTGCCCTTTTTATATTTGGAGTATAAAAATAATTCCTTATTTAAGCGAGGAAAAAAAGGAAAGAAACGAAATGTAGAAAATATATAAAGAGGAATAGAACTCTCTCTTGGAAAATTATATTTGTTTCACGATTGTGAGATTTTTTGTTCTCAATTGTTTGAGCATGCATACAATGATATCAATTATTCAATTATTTATTAGAATATGGAATAATCTTGTGTGAAACACTATACCCATCAATGTTAGATAGTTCGTCTTTGTCATATTAATTAATTGTCATGTAATCATATCAGAGAAGAATACGATATGCATCGCATATTCTAACATTCTCATACAATTTAACGAGCTGCTCTGCACGTATCTTTTCGATACACTCCTTCAGCAAATTTAAATGATTGAACCGTGTGGAACTATTGGTGGTGGCATCCTTACTAAATCTCTCTCTCCTATTAAAAATATATACATGGTCGTCCTAAAAATATTACCATTTTCTAAAACGTATTATTCATTGGAGAGAGAAATACATTTATTGAGATATGTGCAATATATATAAAAATCTTTAATCTCTTATTAAATCCGAAAGAAAATATTAAAACCATTTCGACAATTGATGTTTCATGACGATTAAATGATTATACGAAAGAGATTAAAGTATAAATTCGAAAACGTTTCTCGTTTCAATGAACAATATCGTGAGTAAAATGGCAATGTTTTATCGGAGGACACTTTCATTCCTAGAACTATAAAACCTGGCTCCTGGTCCGACTACTTTTATCAAATGTTCTATCGTGCCGTGTGATCGACTTCGTACTTGTGATAGCCCCGGTTAAAGCACAGCCCTGGCTCGTACGTTTTATACCCTCGCGTCGCCTGGCACGAGTAGCACGTGATGTAATTAAACCTGACTTTCGGTAGGGAGAGTCGATCGAGGGAAGGTCTCGCGTAAGAGAAGCGGTAAATAAAAAAAGAATTCGAGCTTTCGAATTTAGCGATCGGTTTAGCGATTTAACCGTAAAAAAAAAAAAAAAAAAAAACGACCGTAACGAAGGGACGACACCTAAAACGAAGACAGAAAACTTGATGAAGCAAGGGGTGGGAAGGGAGAGGGGGGGGGGGCAGAATTAATTAAATTGACGATGCTCGCGTCGCTCGACATTGCGCCTGTACCATTTTGCTTCTTTAGCAGAGTACAATGCCATTTATTTTTGTAATACGTTTACGTAGGATAGCTCTTATTTTTATAGAGGTTTACCGTGCTACCGTAAGTCTTATAGAGGCCTGCGTAATAAAGTAGTATAGGAATTTTTGGTGTCGCGGAGTCCACGGTGTGGAAGATATACATATACATATATATATATTTAAAAAAAAGGGACACGCACTTCTAGTACTGGCTTTAGTTTGGAACGAACACGGAGATGTAGGCCGCGAAACACGTAGAAAAACTTTACATTATCAGGGCAATGATTCTCAAAGCAATCTTTCCGCGGGGGCGAGTGTATGGGAGGATGAGAGAAATGGAAGAGGGATTTCGACAGGGATTTCTCTGTACGAATGAGGGAAAAATATGTGTTAGTTGACCACATCTTTTGAATTACAGCAATAAAAAAAAAAAATATTCCTTCGCCTTGGCGGTGTGAGGGTCGCGCGACCGCTTCGACAATAAGTATTTCACTTTTATCTCTAAAGATAAATTATTGCCGAAGCATCGCTCTTTCTGGTATCGAGACGATCATCGTTTCGATTTGGGCGATTTACTTGATCCACGCGACAAGCTAGATTTAATACGATTGTGTGAAACAGATGTACAAAGAGTACCGTGTGTATCAAGCGAATCACCCTGAAGGGAAGGGATGTAATAATCAACGGAGGCACTTTGGGATTAAACAACCACGTTGGGAGACAAAATGTCATCATGTAGCATTTTTAAAACATATATAGAAATAATCTATTCAAAAGAGATGTAGACGAGATAAACAGAAAAAAAGGAACACACATTCACCGGCACATTAAACGGTGTATTTATCGTTTGATTTGAAATATATTGATATTTTTGTAGCAACCGACGAGAGAGATTTAACACACTTTTCACACACACATGTACGAGAAATCTGCACATGTATATACATATAATAATGGTCTTCCTCGTCCAACAATATTTTTTTGCAACGACGACGAGAATGCGCGTCTCGGCGCTTTGCATTTAGTCTTTACAGCTTATCGTCAACACTTCTGCAATAGTAATGCACACAGAGGTGATAGTGTCATAATGTAAAGAAGTTTGCGCGATATTTATGATATCTTGCATATAATTCGAGATGATTCTACAATCACATTTTAAACAAGATTGCGATAATAATAAATAATCGGCACATATATGATACTAGTCTTGTTATAAGTATATATTAAGTTTGGAAATGAGATATGATTAATTTGTTTAATTATAATCGAAATAAAAATTTTTGAATTTTAATACGGTAAAATTAATATTATATTTATCATTATCTTGTTTTCAATTATACTTTCTCATTAACACAATTATTTCCTTTCCAAATATATGTATATACTCCGCTTTTTCACACATATTATCTATTATATTAATTCTTTCTTACGCGAGCTGTGAAGGATTAATAAATGTTTTAAAGAAATCTGGTCTATCGGGAGTGTTAAAAGCCAGGCCGTAAATACAAGCGTAAGCTTCTATCGCTAATAATTCTCTCAAGTCAAAGTTTTAAACGGTGCCTAAAGCATTTGATTAAAACAAAAGCAAGTCCGGAATTGCGTGTCGTCAAACCTTTAATGATGAATAAGGAGGGATAAGAGGGTTGCTAATAAACCGCGGATATATGTATGACGTATATCCGCATCAGCCACATCATGTTTTAAAATCACAGGAAGAACAAAATTATGATACGATACGACGATAAAAAGATATATGCTTATTATAATATACTGTCGGTGCGTAGAAAGTATCATGTCACATGTATGTATACACCCGCAGTGTGTATGTATGTATGTACGTACGTATGTATGTATGTATGTATGATGTAAACAAGGGGATTATCGTAGCGCTCCGTTAAGAAAGAATAAAATATATAATTAAAAGATAATTAACGCTACCGAACTAATATAAACGACAATGAAGAAAAAAAAAAATAGGTAGGTCTACGCCGATTTATGTATGTACGTATATATATATATAAAATATAAGAAAAATGCGCGAGTAATGCACTTTTGTAATAGTCATTTTGCGAAAAACGATTAAAAAAAAAAGAAACAAGATAAACTATAGCAGAGAATAAAAAGTTGACGCTTCGTATACCATAGTTTTTATCGACATATCCTATCTGAACACATCCTCTTTACGTACATACTGCATAGTTATTATTACAGGTACGTGTTATATATAGGATATTTTATGAGTAAAAAAACGATACTAATTACGATTATTATATTATTGTAATTATTCTGATTATTATTATTATTATTGTCATATAATTAATGCAAAGGATATAGGTGCGTATAACATAAAGATGGTACAACTAAGGCAAGCATGTACTGTACATAGCTGTCAATCCTTATCCCATCATATGAACGATATACATAAATATATATGTATATATAAATGCATACAGCCATTATATTAGGAAAAAAAAAAAAAAAAAAAACATTAATTGCATTGTTGTACTAATTATTATTTTGTGAATTATTATTTTTTTGTCATTCTCTTATATATTATTATTATCATCATGCATACTATTATTATCATTATGATTATTGTTATCATTGTATCAGCATCGTCGTCGCGGCATTATTTTAATGCTCTACATATACTTTTAATTATTATTGACGGAAGTAGCCCCTCACTTATAGCATATGCGGATCAAAAATTGTATTTATTTGCAGATTGGATTCTACCTCAATCTTATCGTAAATAAAAACTACCCAAGTGTCCTCCACACCTATTTACCCTTCCATTCTCTCTGTGAATGAAAATTTCGTAAGATATAGTGTGTCATTACAAGCGAAATATTGATTTGCAGCGACCTCAAACTGTGATAGTTATAAAGGATATTTAAATTAAGTTCTGTATTCGCTATTATCCAGATACATATAATTAATCAGTGAGTCTGACTAACAAAATATGTCTACAAATTTGATGTTCAGCTCATTACATGATTATGTGCGATAAACATGATGTAAAACAAAACAGATTATTAATTGTTATCCTGATGTATTTCATTAAATTTTTATTAATTTTCGTTGTTTTGCAGACATTAAAAGTTTCAAAATTTATATTAATTTTTGCGATGAGCTTTACAATTTTGTATTTGCAAATGTTGTCGGCTTGCACTGTATGCTTTTGTAATATTAGATTTTATATTGCTTTAACAAAATATATATTTATGCAAATCTTAGTTTATTTGTTTCAGCGTGTTGTCTACAGAAAGATTAATATACTATGCACTTTATATGCAGAAGATTCTGTAAAGAACATGTCTAACATTATAATAGTGTATACATCACGTTTATGTTATTACTTTTACTTGATATAGGTTGAGAGTTGAGAGTATGCAATGCATATAAAACGAGGAACTTTTTTTAGTCTTGATTAATTATGTACTATGAACAAATGCTGTGCACCTGTGATTTAAGAGTTTGTGATTATGATTATCATTTATGTGTAAACACCTCTCTTTCTTCTGATTAAACTCGAATGATCGGGGAAATTCAAGCGTTATATTACGATATGGGTTCCTTTATTGATGCGCAAGAATTAGTAGTGTTAATTGTAGCTATCTATGGGGCCTCGATAATGATTTCAGTGTGTATTATATTGTGATGTTAGCATAAGTCGTTTAAGACCAAGAGCGGAGATTTGTAACTGAGGTTGCTGTAAAATCAATCTTATCGCTAAGGTGAGGGATCACTTTCATAATTTTTTAGGCTACACGAAGAACGCCCCGAAGAAGCCGATGTCGATTGTCCTCGAAAAATAAGAAAAGTAAAACGTGTAAAACGTATAAAACGTATCCCGCGTAATTGTGTTGAATGGCGAAATGCGATGTTTGGGAACTGTATATTGTGATCAGCAAACAGACTACAATGTAGTTTGTTCGTAATAAAATGAACAAACAGAAATACTTGTGTAATAAAGTAGGTATCCATGAACAACAGCTGGTCGTATCTTTTGTTAATATCCAATCAATAAAATCTCATTTTTATATATTATGATTAAACTATATTGCATATAAAAATTGTATTTAGTTACCCTGCCTGATGAGATAAAAATATTGAGAACATTTCATTTATATTGTTTAATTATATGTGATTCATTATCAATAATTGTGTGTGAATCCTAATTATTTACCTTTTATTCAATTTCTACATCAACTATAGCGTCTTCTACAATCACTTGCTCCGATGTTACAGATACTTGTATCATTGGTAAAGGATCGGGCGATCGAGTGTAAGTATTACTTGACAAATGTTCTTTGAAATACTCACCACCTTTCTCCTCATATTCTTTACGGCTGACTAAGTACTCAGGAAGATTGCCATTTAAACCAAAATCTCTTGCACCATACCAAGCATCCAAGCTGGTATTTTTTGCAATATTGACTTGAAAGTTTGATCCAAAAGGTCTCATTTCGCGTAGTTCACGTTTCAATCTTTCCAGTAATCCTGGGAAAGCTGTTGGTCCACCAGTAAGAAATACGTTACTCACGAGACGCGTTTGTTCTTCAGGCGGAAATTGTTTTAAAACAAATTCGATTGTCTCGGCAATTCCAGCTTCTACAGAACCAACCATAGACGGTTGAAACAATAATTCTGGTGCCCTTAGACGCTCTACGCCTACATGAAGTTGGTGAGTCTCCCCAGGAACCATGGGAACGCTGGAACCAGCACTATCAAATTCTGGATCATGATGACGTAAAACATCTTCCAATTCCAATAACTTTTCTTGCTCTAATTCTGAATCAGAATCGCCACCTTCCTGCAAGAAAACATTTTGTAAGAAATGATGTTAATTTGTACAACATTTGACGTAAATAAGAAAAAATATATACTTTGTTTATAACTTTGTATACATCCCAATCTTCGTCTCGCATACCAAAATCATCATCACGTTTTTCTTTTTTCGCCAACTGGCTAATTAGACGCATCCTCTCCTGTGCAGCAGCTGTTCTTCGCTTTGCCATATCTTGTCTTCGTTGTCTCTTTGCCATACGTTTATCCAATAATTCTTGTCTATAAAAAATAAAGATTTAGTAATATCTGTCAATCAATATAATATTAATATAATATAATATATAATATTAATATAATATAATTTATAATATTAATATAATATACATATAATTAATATATAATATTAATATAATTAATTATTAATAAATTAATATAATATAATTTATTATATACCAATATATAATACTGTGTGTGTGTGTGTATTAATAAAATATATTTTAATGCGTATAAAAAACTACCTTTTTTTTTTTACTCCAGCAATCCATTCATCAAAATCTTGTTGATCCTTAGGTTGAAGACTTGATTTAATTTTAGGTTTTTCTTCCATCACTATATTTTCCTCTTGTGAGTTAGCAGCGACAATTTTCTGTCTGGTTCTCTCTACTTTTGCTTGTAGATTGTTAATCATTTTGATCAAATCAGCTTCATTTGCAAGAGAATAGGTTTTTAATGCTTCATCAAATTCATTAATTTCACCTTCTTCTAAAAGATCTTGGACTGCCAACAGCTGGTTAAGTTGCTCTTCATCTTCTGCCAACTATAAATATGAAATGTTAAACGTCAAGTTATATTATAATAATAATATGATAGATATATAATATAAATAAAACAAAATGTGCCAACCCTTTCTTCTCTCTTTCTTGCATTAATTTCCATCAGTCTTCGTGCCAATTCTCGTTTTCTTTCTTTTTGCTGCTCAAGTGTAAGGCCAGGAGTTGTAGCAGGTGTGATATATGGCAATTGTACTCTTAAAACATGTGTATCATAATAGTCCGCATCTGCCCATTTGGATAATTTGTTTTGATAATTTAAAGCAATCCTCGAATGTTCGTGTATCAACTCCTGGAGATTATGAAATAAATATCTAGTAATTGCTATTGCTATAGTAAATATATTTAGAAGTGTTTATTAATATTATAGTAAATATATTTAAAATATATAAAAAATAATTTAGTATATATAAATATATAATGTAAATTTAATATATTGAATGTTTTGAATAAAATTCAATATATTGAATACATTTAATATAATGATACGTACTTCTGCACGACTAGGTGTTATTGCATTGACATGTACTGGATATTTTAATTGAAGAAGTCTATGCATATACGATGTTATGTGATATCCACCAACATTGATTCTTCTTGCATTTGTGGCATCTGCTTTTCCATCTAGTATTGGTATTATATGGGTTGTGTGATATCCTATGCTAACTATTAGTCCGTCAGGCGGGCAGTTGTTGTGCTGATACGAAAATAAGCAATCAATACCATATGCTATTGATGGTACATTGTAACATTCAAATAACAATTCTGCCATTACTGAAAGACATAATTAAATTAAATTATTATTGTGTGTTTATTATGAAAATTATGTAATATATAAATCATTTTTTTCTTACAGTTACGAGAATAATTGGGATTGAGAAATGCCTCCGTCAAAATAATTGGGTGATCTACGCTGCCCTCCGTATCTATACCCATGTGTGCAAATGTATAATCAAATATCTGTTCTTGAGCTTCGAAATGCGTCACTACATTTCGATCAAACTGAGTCTTCAGTTGAAATCGAACAGCTTCGATGTTCGCTATGTCGTTTCCAACCTGGGGCTCTCCATCTTTCTTGCCACGTTCCTTTCGCGGTTTCGCTATGAGATTCTTAAATATTAATTGCGGTTCCTTGTCAGTAGCCCAACCGACTCTGCAGTTATAGGATCCTAATTCGAAAGAAACAAACAGTGTGCTGTCAACTTATCAGGTATAACATAATTAAAAGTATACCACATATAATACAAATTACCATTGTCAATAACGAGTGGCGTATACTCGGTCTTCACTCGTTCTGGATAAACGTGTATTATGTCCGGTACAGCCTTTATATCCTTCAATTCAATTAATTCTATTTCCATTTTACTGATCCGAGAGCTTTGTAAAGCGTACAGTTACAAGACAGCAACATAACCTATGCTAACTCGTACAGGTATTGCCTCTAAAGATATAAAGGAACTACGATTACATATAATACGATTATATATATAATCTAAACATAATAACATCATTTCTCTTGTATTTATCGTTCATCTGTTATCGTATATTTTTATCGTACTTATTCATTAAATACAAAATTATCTAGCAAAATGCCAGAATAAATTGTTTACGAATTTGAATTGGCCGCGCATAAACGTCACTACGTCACTACTACGTTAGTCAAATTACTACTTTTTCTAGTCTATTTAGTGTAGTATATATCTTTATTGACTTCGGTTGTTTTTAAAAACCACTGAGCAGAATCTGCTACAACAATCATGTGAGGTAATGTATTTACTGTTTTATACGTTATAAAATGTAAGATAATCAATAAACATTAACGAAATTGTCGCGTGAAAATAAACATTTTATATTTATGAATGTATATATATATCTGTAGCGATTTAACGTACGAGTAATAATTCTTGGAGTACGCATGGATTATTGATAACTATAACCTATATTGCTTATTTATTGTACACTGTACTCCAATGTCTCAGATGTGAAAAGATTGCATTATACATGCTACGCATTTCTTATTAGTGAGAGTTTCATATTGTTATTTTTTCAGGAAGCTCGTCGCGTGTGCGCATATAGCGGGGAATCTAATATTCGCGTACGCATTGTATATGCATGGATGTAATCCCATAACGTTTGAACGTGTTGACTTATTCGCACGACGAGTGATAGGAATAAGGGCGTACACCATCCGCTAAATTCGCATGAATATTCAACAGGCGTATCATTCGAATATCGACACTGAAGTTCGAAGGCACCTCGATTCCTGAAATGTATGCGATGTCGGCGTCATTACATGTCGGAAACGGTCGCGCGCACGCGGCCATACGCGGTATGTATATGAATATATGTATATGTATATGTATACGAAGATGCATTATCTATCGGAATAACATTTGTGGTTCTAGGTTCTAGGTGAAATTCGTGAATATAGCGTTGTTATTGTAATATTGGATGCGTTTCACGCGGGCCTTACGTCTTCAATGCAGGATGATCACTATAAAATCGCATCACGAAATCGCACGCACCGTATGCAAATTCGTTCGCGTAATAGAAGCGGTTTTACTTTGCTTTGCGATTACGTTTCACCCACGGCCATCTCTCTGTGAGTACTTTTTTTATCCTTTGCCTTTGCATTTCTGCTTGTTACAAAGCAATAAGCGATCCAAGAATCGTTCTACAAAGATTTGTCACGATATTTCGAATATAAACAGACCTTTGTTACGCGCGGATCTCAAGTGGAATCGCTTTCCATGAAAAGTTAACGCGAGGCATAGTAAAGACACTTTGTTCTCTGTTCTAGCTCTGATAAGACAATATGTTTCTTGCAACGTTTTGCTACATAGAAATAGGATATTCGTTATAACGATTCGTTGGGAGAAGTGCAATGTAAAGAGAAAATTTGTAGACAGAACTACAAAGGCTTCGTCAATTAAATGTAGCTGCACTTATAGCAAATCATATAAACTTTTACGAAATTATTATAATTTATATTCCTATTTAGTAACGTTTATGTTAATATATATAAAAAAGAGCATGTATATTTTTATTTAAGCTTAACAAGAAGTTTAGAAATTTATTGAATCGATGAGAAATAGAGATATATAAGAGAAATACAATATATAATTATCGTTTGAACATAGATTATAAAAATAAGAATAATTCCTTTTTTGAAAAGTAAATTTAATATAGTTTAATTTATCATAGTTATAGTCTTTCTTTCATTAAAGTATTGTAATTAAAAATAATTATTTTCGCGTATCGTATAGGTAGAATGAATTTTTCGAGAAATTTTAATACGGAGCAATTATTGATTAATACAGAATGCATTTGATATAAAAATTTGTCCGTTATATTAATTAGAATATAATATTAATATAAGAGTTTTTCGTATAAAAAAATAAGTCGGTCGAGCAGATGTTTATTTCGTTTTACTTTTAATTCATTAATTTCCCTAAAATTTAAGCTTTCAACTAGGGAGGATAGTCTCGTTCATATTCTACTCTCTTTTCCAGACGAGGGTCGATCTTTTCGAAGCGTGTGTGCTATAAAGGGATAGCCAAAGGTCTAATTGCAGCCATCAGCGAAAGCCGACGAACCGGAAGCGGGTGGAAACTTTGAGCATTCTTCGCGAGGTCCTCCATCGTCGAACGCGTTGAAAGAATTCCACGGCAATAGCAGCTCTCTGCGCTCTCTTTCGCAGGTGATCTCTCGCGCAAAGGCTTTGGTCCATTTTTCAGTATTAGGAGGAAGCGATAGCCGCCGAAGCGATCGGTAATCGATATCGTGGAGCTCGTAAACTGGCCAAACAACGATACGTACGGCCCGATTGGTTTAGCTTCGCGAAGGGCGAATACAGGTGCGCGATTGGTTGAGCAGGTGAACGATTGGTTCGATCTATCCGCGTTTACCTCTCTCGTTTCTGCCTTTAGCTTTTGTTCGGTCTATTTGCGGCACGGAACTATGTATAAAGTACGCAGGGCCGCGCGAGAACAGTTTTATGAAACACGAGAGATTTCTCGAGATGTTTGATTTATATTAGCCTCACTACATTCTTTATTTGCTGTCAGTTTTTTGCTTTGTCGAATTAAAAGGAATACTTGTGGCTGCTTATGTTCTTTAAGATATATAATATTGAAATGTTTTTGAGAAAGAGTTTAAACTATAATCTATAGATCTTTTTCTTTCACGTAACATAGTTTGTCACGCGTCATCATAAATGTAATTTTTAGTTATTAGAAAATTCTTTGTAGTATCACGATCGCGATATGCTGAACGGCGGGATATTCTTTTCGCGATTCGTGCCATTTCATCGGCTAGTTTTCGTTATTCTTCCCTGAGGCGCATCGCTCGAACTTATAGTTTTCGCGGGCGTTAACTCTCGTTGCGTCGTGCAATTTAGCGTTTCAGCGACGTATAATCGCGTTAAAAGTCGAGCACCAACTCGAGACGAGGCGGTAATCGCCCGTTCTATCCGATAACGAGTTTCGTCTAACTTCGCGACTGCGTAGTGGCGGGGTAAGAGAACGACAAAATAAAGGAGCTGTCCACGAAGACAGTAGGCAAAGGGTAAGAAAAATAAGAAAAGGGCCGACGAATAGAATCGCTGTAAAAGGAGCAAAACGCCTCACAAAAGATATATCTCTCTCTCACTTTATATATATATTAATATATAATATATATTATATTACATTATAAATTATATATAAATATTATATATATAAATATTATATTAATAAATACATATTGTAATTTATATATATATATATATATATATATATATATATATATATATATATATATATAGAGAGAGAGAGAGAGAGAGAGAGAGAGAGAGAGAGAGAGAGAGAGAGAGAGAGAGAGAGAGATTTGAAAATGTGGAATAAAAGTAAAAAACGTTGAGCATCTTTTATATACGAAATTATTTTATCTTGCGTACAAAACATTTCTTTCGAACAAATTCTTTTTTTCACACCGCGCAATATAATCCGTATTTTTAATATCGATTATTTGCGTGAATGTAAAACAAGAATTTATGATTTATATTATTTATAATAACAAAAAATGGTTTATATATATTTCAGGTATAGCCCGCGCATTCAGGCCGGCGCACGCGCATGCGCGACCGTTGCGCCCCCCCGCTTCATTTCACGCCGCGATGTATCGCGTAAAGACGCACTGGAGAATGCGTCTGTACTTTTCGCATTTTATATTCGTCGGAAGTGATTCGAGCTTGTACGCGAGTCGCGAAAAAGGTGCCTAAAGTAAGAGTAATTATGTACAATTACGATCGACCGCCCGTTGTCGTTGTAATTCGTGCGAATCGCCCGTCTCGTAGATTCGGGTTTCTCGACAAAGAACCTCACTTCACGCGCATTTCGAGCGCGCGCTTCGCATCGTTCGTCCGCCCATTCGAAATGCGTCGCGTGCCTAATTAACATCGGGAGTGCCGAGTAAAGTGTCGGTCGACCGTTCTATTGAAGTGCGCGTAGTAATTAGTTGCTCTTATCGTCATTATCGAATATCCAAATCGCATACATCGTATACGTCGTGTTAGAATACACGATTCGCGCCAAAATCCGGTTCGCGAGTGAACGCCATCATTGAATGTCGTTATGCGCGGCTTCGAAGTAAATCGCGAGTTTATATCCGGGAGGACGGGAGTGTCGCGCGAACGTAATTAGCCGCGTTTTTATCCACGCGCGTGTGAATAAGCATCCTGGACGAGATTGAGCTGGCGCGGCTTTTCGAATCGACGACTATCCACGCCGATAGAGCAGCCAGCGGATATTGCCAGCATCGATACACGGCCCGGTGAGTAAATTTATTTATTACGCTTGCCTGCGTAATTATTTGCAAGGATTTGTCACTATGTTGTATACGCGGCATTTGGTGTCGCGACCACGATTTGATGGACGCTTAATTATTCTCGACGCATTTCCGCTAACTGAACAGCGAAAACATAATTTATTTTGTCTCCCGCATAACGATCTGAAATGCGCCAAATTTGATATCTCGCATACGTGAGCCTTTATAATTTTTTATTTAATAATATTTAATAAAATATAAATAAAAACGCGATGAAATGATGATGGTAGTTAAATGGTAACAGAGAATAAAGTTATATTAACGCATTGCGTCATATATGTGCAGAGGTCGACTGATAAAATATTTAAAAAGATTATTTAGTATTTTATATTTACTTCGAGGAATCGTTGATGAGAAACATATATTACAAAAAATACGATTAATGAATAATAATATTAAAATATAGTATTAAAAATAACACTCCAACACTCAATCTAAATATAAAAAAAAGATATAAAAAATTATTTTGTATGTCCATTGACAAAAAACTTAGAAACAGCCATGATGTCGTAATTAAATTTTATTGAGGTGCTCTACGTGTTGAAAAGTTATAACCTACATGTTAAAAGTTGCATAATTTATGGCGTAAATCTTATTACGCCTGCAATTTTTATCCCGTCTCGTACAAAGCGCATTTTTTCGTTATGAGCGGACTTCTATCTCGCTGCTAGCGACCAATCTCTCGCGAGAGATATTGCACAAATTGTATGTATAAGTAATTCTAAAGTTACGAAGCTGAAACAACGAAAGCGGTTCGCGATAGGAGGGATGCTGCACATCATCCACCGTCAGATACTGTGTGTCTCCCTCAATTCCTTTTGTTTTCTTTTAGTATTATCGTGCGGGATTGTGTCTTGTATGGTAGCTCGCTCGAGAAACTTTCAAGAACTTTTGTAGCACGAGCCGTCTATATGCGCGAGCAATAAATATTTTACCGGCTATCCTCTTGACTTCTTCGTCTTTTGTGCCGTGTTTCCACGCTACGCCGCGATTCCACAAAGCTCGCAGCTCGTGGTTTCTCAACATGATTCATTAAGTGCGAGCAGAATTACGCGGAGGTACTAATTTCTCTTGTAAGCAACATTAAGAATTCACCATTTTCGTTGTTCCATTTAAATCCTTTGAAGCAAAATGATGTTAGTATTGTGCACTAGCGGATCCTGACGTCGATAATGCGGGGGGTTTTGCAAAATTATTTTATTTAATATTTTTGGTTTCATGATTAGATTTATTTATTCCAAGATCAACGACGTCGATAGCTCTTTAATGTTTATTTTTCTTTACTTATATTTTTTAAACAAATTCAGCAAAACTGTTTCTTTTAATTTCCAAGGGGGGGGGGGTTAACCCCCCCCCCCCCCCAGGATCCGCTAGTGGTATTGTGCAGTAAGTGGGAAAAAAGAATTTTTATTTTTTATTTTAAAAGCAAACGTTTTAGCATGTTTTGAAATAATACATTAACTTTTTTCTCGATTTTTTTATAATAATAAAAAATCGATAAAAAAATAACGATCTTATCACGATGGTATCATAAATGATATCAATATCTTTTAATCTCGTTTAAACAAATACTTTTAATTTTTATAGTAAAGTTCAAATATTTCTTTAAATCTATCTATATTAAATTTAATTTTTAATTTAAATATTTCTGTATAAATGTAGTAATCTTTCAAAAATTAAAGCAAAAGGGTGAAATATTTAATCTAACATTTATTAATTTGACTCGATTTTCTTGCAAATCACATAAGTAATTTTCGATCAAACAAATATTCGATTCATTCATTTGACATTTGTCCGAGTTGTCGATTTATATAAAAACTTCAACCTTTGAATTACTTCCATTAAATAATAAAACGGCTTCTCGGGAAAATGCTTTTCTGTCAGCGGAAGTTGTTGGCGTTGCGCATCGACCCGGATATGTACGAGTTCAAGGAGAATCGGGAAACGATCATGTGGTCGCCCGCATGTAACACGTGCCCGATGTATTCTCGACGGTACGTGTTGCTCTTTGTTTTTTCGCATGTCCCTTCGTTGCTTCTCCTTGGGCCACCCCGGTAGCAATCTATCGGTTGTCCACATCTGTACGTGCTCATATATGCAATGTGGCAATAACAAGACCTGGAGACCTGTCGCCTCGAGTTAATGTCGATTGCACAAGTTGATACATTTTTTCGCGCACGTGTACATTATTTTATCAAAATTGATCAAAAGACTTCTTTTTTTTATCTCATTGTATCTCGAGACAATATCTTTGTTACAGTATAGTATCGTTGTTCAGTGAAATGTATTATATTATTAATGTGCCGCTACGTGTAAATTAATTGCTATTTTTGTTTGTATTTTGCGTTGGTTGTATTAGTAATATCTAATAATAATGCAAATATGATTTTCATACTAGGAAATAATTACGCCATCATGGTCTACTGCGAGCTATTGTAATGTATGAGGTATATAAATAAACAATAATGCTCGCATTGTAATAGCATTGGCGCAGCGAGAACAAGCTATGCTTCGTTTTCTTTCAATTAAACGAAAATAGGTAATAGATTAAATATATGCTAAAAAGTATTTATGCATCAAAGTTATATAGTTTTGAGAAATTTATATGAGAACAAATGGTGTGTGTGAAGCCAGCATATTTAATGGAAGATCATAAATAATTGAGCGTTCTGGTATCTTTATTTTCAATAGTTCAGTTTTACATATTTATGTGTATGTTATAATGCGAAATAATAAGATTATTATAATATATATGTATGCATTTTATTTGTTACAGGTAGCATTGCGATGCACAGAGCGATTCACGGGTCGTGTCGGGAGTGCCGTGTAAAATGTTGCGCGTCGGGAGTGCCGTGTAAAGTTTCGCGCGTCGGGAGTGCCGTGTAAAGTGTCGGGCGATCGTAATTATTCGTGTTTTCGCGAGTGTCGTGAGTGCTACCAAGAGAGGAGGAGGAGGCCCGGGGAGGCATCGGGCGACATCGAGGCAACTGTGAGGTATGCAAAATAAAAATTTTTTTTCTAAACTGCATTGTTTATGAAATACTCGATCGTTTCCAGACTTTCAAAACATCCTGTATATATATATATATAATTTGAATATTTTGTTTTCAGATCAATGGGCTGTGTACTACAACTCCGCTAGTGCATCGTATCGGTGAGTGATAAATTGTTTTCTAACATTTCTATAGCGGTAATAGGGGTGTGTGAAGCGTCTCATTTCGTGGAAACTCATAAATAATTAAGAATTCTGGCTTTATTTTCAATAGTTCTATAATTCTTGATAGTTTAAAGTTTAGTTGGCATATCAATTTGTCCTTAGGCATTTTCTTCGGTTTAATCGCCAGAACTATTTGTTTAAACTGTCAAGGACTCTAGAACTATTGAAAATAAAGTTAGACCTCTCAATTATTTATGATTTTCCACGAAATGATATGCTAGCTTCACACACACGAACATATATGCTTTCACGTGAGTGCATGTGATGCAATGTGCAATGTCAAACAATTAAAATAAAATTTAATTGAAATGTACTATATTGTCCTTAAATGCGGCTCGGTATTGTATTATTTTTTTTTCTTTTAACGCGATGTTCGCGTAATTATACAATGGTGGTAGGTCGGTAGTAAAGCGCGAAAAATGGAGACGAATAGTACGAACGGCTAAAATGTCGAAGGCAACGAGAAAATCGAATTTGGTTGACCAACTGAAAGAGGGCGACCATAAACGGAAATAACGAAGTAGCCCTGGCATTAGGATAAAGTACCATTTGGCTCGTTGCATTCTGAGGTCGTAGACTGATGCAATTTTTCGTGGTACATTTTGGTGACGATAAATAAAAAGCATTGCGAAAGAGTGCTGGCTTTTTGAAATAAGTGGTCGTATGACAAGTCATATTTTTGACGCAATTTTGTTATCAGCGATAACAAATTGGACATTCTATTTGATAATAAAAACTTGACTAAATAACTAATATTTTGAGAATAAAAGGAGAGAAAATAGAAAATGCAAATAAACACACTAAATAGGAAATAATCATAGAAAGATGACAAATTAATTTTATATACTTTAGTGATAATAATTTTGAAGAAAAATATTTATAATATGTAATAGATTATAAATCTCTGAAAAAATAAGAAAAAAAAAAAGATTTGACACAGATTTTAAAAATCAATTACAATCTTATTATCACAATAAATAGGATAAAATTTACATCACTTTCTATATATTGTCGAATGATGATTGATATTCAAATTAGAAGTTAGTTGTTTTAGAGTTAGAATATATGATTAATAAGATTCAGCGTATCATTTATCAAATCTCATGCATAGCCCAATCGAAGGCACTTTAGCGCAAAGCTTGTGAACATCATTCATCGCTCATTCACAACTCAAAGTTGGAGCGTTACACTGTCATCGCAATATCAGAATGTTTCGCCTTGTTTCATCTCCATTACACGTACTCATCGCTTTGCTGTTCTCAATTTGTCATACGTCTAGAACATCGGATACACTAAAAGACAGAGAGTCTAAAATTATTTTTCATATCTCAATATTGAAGTTTCTCTTAATATTTTGTTTACCCAAATAAGAGTATAATAATATATTACATGATATATATTATATTTCATTTTATAGACATATGGCAATATCATTGCCTAATGTATCTTTATATTATCCCGCAATTTATATTTACAAATATAAATAATAGAACTGTAAAAATTATTTATATTTTTAATATAACATGCCTCGAAAAAATGCCCGCGTTTGAAATTTATATACATCAATTTATAATTTGTTAGAAAAATAATATTATTTTTTTAATTAAAAAATACAACTCTATTTATTATTCTATTTAACGCTTCTTAATAAATTAAAAATTATAAATAAGTCTATTCATAAATTTATTCGTCATTTTCTAGATTAAAAAAAAATAACATACTCAAATAAAAAATAACGTATATTCAAACTTTGTAAACTCGACTTTATTATGAAAGTTATATACGTAAATGGGAGCAATATAGTGTCTTGATAATTCTAATTACTTTTCGTAATGAAGCAAGCGCTGTGCATAAGGAAAATATTGAGCGTAGGAAATGAGCGGCATAGAAACGGTGTAAAACTTAATCTCTTATTATAATTTTTATATTAATATATTTACTACATTAATATATGCATATATTAATATATGCTAATTTTAATATCATTTTTCCGATGAAAAAATCCATTAGCAAAGTTGCTACTATTATCCTTGACTATTACTCGATTATAATTAACCGTACTAAATGTTTCGTCCTATCGTATCGTGAATGATACATATAACGAAGATACTGTTTCATTTGAAAAATTGCGGTGCTTTATCATTACGTGATAATGGAAGGTCGTTCCGCCTCATCGTGTAAGAAGTATTAATTATCCTAAATGAGAAACTCAACCCTACGCTTTCTCATGCTGGGTTTAGAATACTGCGGTTAGAGCAATTTCTTAATGCAGCATTTCTTTAATGAAACCCATCTTCTTTAGATCCCTTCATTTCGAATTTCTAGCGCTGGTGCGCGTAATGTGCCGGTGAAATTTTCGACATCAAATCATGTTCAAACACCTTTGAAGAATATTCTATTGAGAACTGAGATAATCTCTCTGTATCGCGCTCGAATTTTTGTCGCGTTGAAACATTGAAAATCACGTATAATTCCGAAAATTAAAGACATAATTTAAATACTTCCACTATGTTCGTAATTGCAGTGATCTTTTTAATAGTCATTTTTAAATATTATGCATCTACATTTTTAGAAGCTTCCCGATTAATTTTGTTATTGCTTTTATCTCGATTTGACATATTCGCCCGATTTATGTGCAGTATTATAAAAACAAGCAGAATATCTTGTACAAACGCCAGCATCGCGCGCACACGCGCATCGTTTGCTTAATTTATTCCCGTCTAACGTGATAATAAAGTACACCGCGAACTCTGTATCCGGGGAATCCGGGACGATCTTTCGTAGAAATGGGGGTGAGGGTACCTCTGGGGCTGGCGAAAAAGAAAATAAAACTAGGAATCAGACGGTACGACGCACGGTGTGGCACATCGCCGAGGAAAAACAGGGTAACCGGAGGGAAGGAGAGGGAGAAGAGAGAGAGAAAAAGAGAGAGAGAGTGCGACAGGTAGGCGGATTCCCGCAGGAACAACTGGAGATGTAAATCAATGGGTGATAAGGGCGGCTGTCCCACAGGAAGGGAAAAGTCGCCCCCTGCACTCTCTACACAACTCGAAAGAAGGATAGAGGAACCGGGTGGTTGGGCTCGTACCAGGGAAAGGTGGGTCCTTGTTCCATGGAAATGCCTCGTTCAAGAATTATTTATTCGTCGACTTTCGACGAAAATTTTCGCTCTTAAGTGGCCCCGGTTCCGCCGTTCTTCTTTCAACCGCCTCATCCGTAAACTCCTGACTCTTCTTTCTTATGCCGTCGATTGTGTCGTGTCGTGTCGTATCTTAAGATGAACGCGACCCAATTGCGTTCTCGACGAGTTTAAAAAAGCTTATTGTTAATTACAGTTCGCATAAAAATATTATATATATATATATATATAAATATTTAATTATATATGTTAATATATTTATTTAATTATTTATTTATTTAATATACAGTAAATGTATATTACTCAATACTTGATCACGTTATCGTATTATGACAAATTTTGACATAATAAGATATAGAGCTTTAGTGACAATACGCGAAAATTGTTTGATATCTGCTTTAAAAAAAAGATTACATTTTGCGTATTGAGTAAATATCCCTGTTTTCGACGCGATTCTAATTAAGTTATGAAATGCAAATTCTCTTTTGACATAATGCATATCATTTGTCCAATGTTGTTAAGGTTTATAGACCATTTGTGTTTTGAATGTGATCGAAGCGGTAGTAAATCGTGGCTGATTGCTTCGGGGATCTCTCAATTTCAATGAGAGACGTACGACTCTCGCTCGCGGAATTTAACATAGTGGTTAACACAGCTGCGAGATAGCACCAACATCGTGGCGGTCAGATAAAATGCAAAACGTTCCTGGTGACACGTAATTACTGACAATACAACTGCAAATCGTTGTGACGCAGTGCTGCGGATTTGCAGTACTCACTCTCTCTCTCTTTTTCTCTAGTCTGTTACTTTCTTTCGTTTGTCTTTTCTTTTTTCATTCGCGTTCCTATTTTCTTGCTATCTGCAATATTACAAATTTTTTCTTTTTTTGCGCGTCATTTTTTAGATATCCAGTTATAGAATTTCTGAAAAGCATGAAACGCGCACGCGCGAACATTTGAATCATATTGTTCCTCCCCTCGTCATTCAATTAAGGCAAAGATTATCGACCTTTCGAAAGTTACCCTCAAGTTTCCATCCACGTAGAAGCGAGCTTTCGCGTGATATATGCCGTAGTTCTATACGTGGAAATCGAACCGCATCCGGCTGACATGTCGTTTGTAACCTTAATATCTACGGAATCGTAATAACGATCATTCTTTTGAAATCACTTTTTTCCGTTGAGAAGTCTCCTCTTCTCAATTATGTTGGATGTTTATAAATGAATGGGAATTATATGGGAATATTATTGTCAATAAACTGTACGTAAAACTAATAGAGCCTCTTTATATATTAAAAGACTTAAATTGACATAAAGACTTAAATATTGATGTTTATTTTTTTTATTAAATTTATATTTTATCTCAATCTCGGTTTTTTTTTTATATATACGGCATATAAATGTTACTTGTCGAATTTTTCTTTTACACAACCAATTTAACCGTCTAGCTTAAAATTGTTTAATTTTTCGAATAAGTCATCGGTTATTGAAATTTTCTGTTTATTGTAATGCATGATCATACGTTAAT